>NC_083710.1:0-600192 GCF_033118175.1 Dama dama
ACTCTCGAGCTTTCAAAGGATGTGAGGAATCCAGTCCTGATGAGGCTGAGGACTAGGTCTTTGTCTGTCCTCTCCACAGGGGATTCAGACATCCCTTCGTCTTGGGAGATGCAAGTCGAGCCTGCAGTCAATTCACTGCAGGGATATCCGGCCTTACTTCGAGTCAGAGCATCTCGGTGTCCATTCCACTTGAGGCCACAAACTCAGGGTCCCTCTCACATACCTGTAGCTGAGAGAAGCCTCCTCTTGAGGTGCTTGTGGAAAGTTGGTATTCCTCTTGAGTCGAAGCCAGGGACTAAGCTCTCATCTCGAGTTGATTTGGGGTCCACAGAGCGCTTTGTTATTGCTACAGTGACCTCAGGATCCCTCTAGAGTTGAGACAGTGATCTTCGGTTTTCTCTGCAGTGACATGAAGGAAATCAAGGCTCCTTTCCCGGTTGATGTGGAACACGGAATTGCTCTGCACGCAGTGCAACGGAATCTGGCCTCATGTCGCGGCGAGGGGAAAGTCTCATTGTTTTTCTCGAGTTGCGGCCAGAACCTGGGGTATATTCTCGAGTTATGACGGGGAGGGCCCTTCCAGACACGGGTTTGTTCAGCAACGTCAGGACTCCTGCCTAGGTGCGAGGGACACCTCGGGATTCTGCTCGAGTCTTGGCATGGCAATTGGGATGCCTCTCCACGTGAGTCGGGAGACCCAGGGTCCCTTTCCACGTGCCACAGGGATCCTGGGACTCCTATCCATTTTCAAGAGGAGTCAGGCATCGTCTCCTTTGGAAGCATTGATCTCCGCGGACCTCTCGAGTTTTCAAAGGATGTGAGGCCTCCGGTCGCGATGAGGCGGAAAACCAGGTCTTTCTCTGTGGTCTGCACAGGGTATTCAGACATCCCTTCGCCATGGGAGACGCAAGACGAGCCTGCATTCAATTCAGTGCAGGGATATCCGGCCTTACGTCGAGTCAGAGCATCTCGGTGTCCATTCCCTTTGAGGCCACAAACTCAGGGTCCCTCTCACATACCTGTAGCTGAGAGTAGCCTCCTCTTGAGGTGCTTGTGGAAAGTTGGTATTCCTATTGAGTCGAAGCCAGGGACTAAGCTCTCATCTCGAGTTGATTTGGGGTCCACAGAGCCCTTTCGTGTTGCTCCAGTGACCTCAGGATCCCTCTAGACTAGAGACAGTGATCTTGGGTTTTCTCTGAAGTGCCATCAAGGAAATCAAGGCTCCTTTCACGTTTGATGTGGAACTCGGAATTGCTCTGCACGCAGTGCAGGGGAATCTGGCCTCATGTCGCGGCGAGGGGGAAGTCTCATTGTTTTTCTCGAGTTGCGGCCGGAACCTGGGGTATATTCTCGAGTTACGACGGGGAGGGCCCTTCCAGACACGTGTTTGTTCAGCGACGTCAGGACTCATGCCTAGGTGCGAGGGACACCTCGGGATTCTCCTCGAGTCTTGGCATGGCAATTGGGACGCGTCTCCACCTCAGGCGGGAGACCCAGTGTCCCTTTCCACGTGCCACAGGGATCCTGGGACGCCTATCCATTTTCAAGAGGAGTCAGGCATCGTCTCCTTCGGAAGTATTGATCTCCGCGGACCTCTGGAGTTTTCAAAGGTTATGAGGCCTCCAGGTGGGTTGAGCTGGAGGACTAGGTCTTTCTCTGTGGTCTCCACAGGGGATTCAGACAACCCTTCGTCTTGGGAGATGCAAGACGAGCCTGCATTCAATTCACTGCAGGGATATCCGGCCTTACTTCGAGTCAGAGCATCTCGGTGTCCATTCCACTTGAGGCCACAAACTCAGGGTCCCTCTCACATACCTGTAGCTGAGAGAAGCCTCCTCTTGAGGTGCTTGTGGAAAGTTGGTATTCCTCTTGAGTCGAAGCCAGGGACTAAGCTCTCATCTCGAGTTGATTTGGGGTCCACGGAGCCCTTTCGTGTTGCTCCAGTGACCTCAGGATCTCTCTAGAGTTGAGACAGTGATCTTGGGTTTTCTCTGGAGTGCCATCAAGGAAATCAAGGCTCCTTTCAGGTTTGATGTGGAACACGAAATTGCTCTGCATGCAGTGCAGGGGAATCGGGCCTCAACTCGCGCCGAGGGGGAAATCTGATGGTTTTTCTCGAATTGCGGCCAGAACCTGGGGTATATTCTCGAGTTTCGATGGGGAGGGCCCTTCCAGACACGTGTTTGTTCAGCGACGTCAGGACTCCTGCCTAGGTGCGAGGGACACCTCGGGATTCTCCTCGAGTCTTGGCATGGCAATTTGGACGCGTCTCCACGTGAGGCGGGAGACCCAGGATCCCTTTCCACGTGCCACAGGGATCCTGGGACTCCTATCCATTTTCAAGAGGAGTCAGGCATCGTCTCCTTTGGAAGCACTGATCTCCGCGGACCTCTCGAGTTTTCAAAGGATGTGAGGTCTCCCCTCGCGATGAGGCGGAGAATTAGGTCTTTCTCTGTGGTCTCCACAGGGGATTCAGACATCCCTTCGTCTTGGGAGATGCAAGACGAGCCTGCATTCTATTCACTGCAGGGATATCCGGGCTTACTTCGAGTCAGAGCATCTCAGTGTCCATTCCATTTGAGGCCACAAACTCAGGGGCCCTCTCACATACCTGTAGCTGAGAGAAGCCTCCTCTTGAGGTGCTTGTGGAAAGTTGGTATTCCTCTTGAGTCGAAGCCAGGGACTAAGCTCTCATCTCGAATTGATTTGGGGTCCACGGAGCCCTTTCCTGTTGGTCCAGTGACCTCAGGATCCCTCTAGACTTGAGACAGTGAACTTGGGTTTTCTCTGGAGTGCCATCAAGGAAATCAAGGCTCCTTTCACGTTTGATGTGGAACACGGAATTGCTCTGCACGCAGTGCACGGGAATCGCGCCTCATCTCGCGGCGAGGGGGAAGTCTCATGGTTTTTCTCGAGTTGTGGCCGGAACCTGGGGTATATTCTCGAGTTACAACGAGGAGGGCCCTTCCAGACACGTGTTTGTTCAGCGACGTCAGGACTGCTGCCTAGGTGCGAGGGACACCTCGGGATTCTCCTCGAGTCTTGACATGGCAATTGAGACGCGTCTCCACGTGAGGCGGGAGACCCAGCGTCCCTTTCCTCGTGCCACAGGGATCCTGGGTCTCCTATCCATTTTCAACAGGAGTCATGCATCGTCTCCTTTGGAAGCATTGATTTCCGCGGACGTCACGAGTTTTCAAAGGATGTGAGGCCTCCGGTCGCGATGAGGCGGAGGACTTGGTCTTTCTCTGTGGTCTCCACAGGGGATTCAGACATCCCTTCGTTTTGGGAGATGCAAGACGAGCCTGCATTCAATTCACTGCAGGGATATCCCCCCTTACTTCGAGTCAGAGCATCTCGGTGTCCATTCCACTTAAGGCCACAAACTCAGGGACCCTCTCACATACCTGTAGCTTAGAGAAGCCTCCTCTTGAGGTACTTGTGGAAAGTTGGTATTCCTCTTGAGTCGAAGCCAGGGACTAAGCTCCCATCTCGAGTTGATTTGGGGTCCACGGAGCCCTTTCGTGTTGCTCCAGTGACCTCAGGATCCCTCTAGACTTGAGACAGTGATCTTGGGTTTTCTCTGGAGTGCCATCAAGGAAATCAAGGATCCTTTCACGTTTGATGTGGAACACGGAATTGCTCTGCACGCAGTGCAGGGGAATCGGGCCTCATCTCGTGGCGAGTGGGAAGTCTCATGGTTTTTCTCGAGTTGCGGCCGGAACCTGGGGTATATTCTCCAGTTAAGACGGGGAGGGCCCTTCCAGACACGTGTTTGTTCAGCGACGTCAGGACTCCTACCTAGGTGCGAGGGACACTTCGGAATTCTCCTCGAGTCTTGGCATGGCAATTGGGACGCGTCTCCACGTGAGGCGGGAGACCCAGGGTCCCTTCCCACGTGCCACAGGGATCCTGGGACTCCTATCCATTTTCAAGAGGAGTCAGGCATCGTCTCCTTTGGAAGCATTGATCTCCGCGGACGTCTCGAGTTTTCAAAGGATGTGAGGCCTCCGGTCGCGATGAGGCGAGGGCTAGGTCTTTCTCTGTGGTCTCCACAGGGGATTCAGACATCCCTTAGTCTTGGGAGACGCAAGACGAGCCTGCATTCAATTCACTTCATGAATATCCGGTCTTACTTCGAGTCAGAGCATCTCGGTGCCCATTCCACTTGAGGCCACAAACTCAGGGTCCCTCTCACATACCTGTATCTGAGAGAAGCCTCTTCTTGAGGTGCTTGTGGAAAGTTGGTATTCCTCTTAGGCGAAGCCAGGGACTAAGCTCCCATCTCGAGTTGATTTGGGGTCCACGGAGCCCTTTCGTGTTGCTCCAGTGACCTCAGGATCCCTCTAGACTTGAGACAGTGATCTTGGGTTTTCTCTGGAGTGCCATCAAGGAAATCAAGGCTCCTTTCACGTTTGATGTGGAACATGGAATTTCTCTGCACGCAGTGCAGGGGAATCGGGCCTCATCTCGCGGCGAGGGGGAAGTCTCATGGTTTTTCTCGAGTTGCGGCCGGAACCTGGGGTATATTCTCGTGTTACGACGGGGAGGGCCCTTCCAGACACGTGTTTGTTCAGCGACTTCAGGACTCCTGCCTAGGTGCGAGTGACACCTCGGGATTCTCCACGAGTCTTGGCATGGCAATTGGGACGCGTCTCCACGTGAGGCGGGAGACCCAGGTTCCCTTTCCACGTGCCACAGGGATCCTGGGACTCCTATCCATTTTCAAGAGGAGTCAGGCATCGTCTCCTTTGGAAGCATTGATCTCCGCAGACCTCTCGAGTTTTCAAAGGAGGTGAGGCCTCCGGTCGCGATGAGGCGGAGAACTTGTTCTTTCTCTCTGGTCTCCACAGGGGATTCAGACATCCCTTCGTCTTGGGAGATGCAAGACGAGCTTGCATTCAATTCACTGCAGGGATATCCGGCCTTATTTCGAGTCAGAGCATCTCAGTGTCCATTCCACTTGAGGCCACAAACACAGGGTCCCTCTCACATACCTGTAGCTGAGAGAAGCCTCCTCTTGAGGTGCTTGTGGAAAGTTGGTATTCCTCTTGAGTCGAAGCCAGGGACTAAGCTCTCATCTCGAGTGGATTTGGGGTCCAAGGAGCCCTTTCGTGTTGCTCCAGTGACCTCAGGATCCCTCTAGACTTGAAACAGTGATCTTGGGTTTTCTCTGGAGTGCCATCAAGGAAATCAAGGCTCCTTTCACGTTTGATGTGGAACGCGGAATTGCTCTGCACGCAGTGCAGGGGAATCGGGCCTCATGTCGGGGCGAGGGGGAAGTCTCATGGTTTTTCTCGAGTTGCGGCCGGAATCTGGGATATATTCTCGAGTTACGACGGGGAGGGCACATCAAGACACGTGTTTGTTCAGCGACGTCAGGACACCTGCCTAGGTGCGAGGGACAGCTCGGGATTCTCCTCGAGTCTTGGCATGGCAATTGGGACGCGTCTCCACGTGAAGCGGGAGACCCAGGGTCCCTTTCCACGTGCCACAGGGATCCTGGGACTCCTATCCATTTTCAAGAAGAGTCAGGCATCGTCTCCTTTGGAAGTATTGACCTCCGCAGACCTCTCGAGTTTTCAAAGGATGTGAGGCCTCCGGTCTCGATGAGGCGGAGGACTAGGTCTTTCTCTGTCGTCTCCACAGGGGATTCAGACATCCCTTCATTTGGGGAGATGCAAGACGAGCCTGCATTCAATTCACTGCAGGGATATCCAGCCTTAATTCGAGTCAGAGGATCTCGGTGTCCATTCGACTTGAGGCCACAAACTCAGGGTCCCTTTCACATAACTGTAGCTGAGAGAAGCCTCCTCTTGTGGTGCTTGTGGAAAGTTGGTATTCCTCTTGACTCGAAGCCAGGGACTAAGCTCTCATCTCGAGTTGATTTGGGGTCCACGGAGCCCTTTCGTGTTGCTCCAGTGACCTCAGGATCCCTCTAGACTTGAGACAGTGATCTTGGGTTTTCTCTGGAGTGCCATCAAGGAAATCAAGGCTCCTTTCACGTTTGATGTGGAACACGGAATTGCTATGCACGCAGTGCAGGGGAATCGGGCACATCTCGCGGCTAGGGGGAAGGCTCATGGTTTTTCTCGAGTTGCGACCCGAACCTGGGGCATATTCTCGAGTTACAACGGGGAGGGCCCTTCCAGACAAGTGTTTGTTCAGCGACGTCGGACTGCTGCCTAGGTGCGAGGGACACCTCGGGATTCTACTCGAGTCTTGGCATGGCAATTGGGACGCGTCTCCACGGGAGCCGGGAGACTCGGTCCCTTTCCACGTGCCACAGGGATCCTGGGACTCGTATCCATTTTCAAGAGGAATCAGGCATCGTCTCCTTTGGAAGCATTGATCTCCGCAGACCTCTCGAGTTTTCAAAGGATGTGAGGCCCCGGTCTTGATGAGGCGGATGACTAGGTCTTTCTCTGTGGTCTCCACAGGGGATTCAGACATCCCTTCCCTATGGAGATGCAAGACGAGCCTGCATTCAATTCACTCCTGGGATATCCGGCCTTACTTCGAGTCAGAACATCTCGGTGTCCATTCCACTTGAGGCCACAAACTCAGGGTCCCTCTCACATACCTGTAGCTGAGAGAAGCCTCCTCTTGAGGTTCTTGTGGAAAGTTGGTATTCCTCTTGAGTCGAAGCCAGGGACTAAGCTCTCATCTCGAGTTGTTTTTCGGTCCACGGAGCCCTTTCCTGTTACTACAGTGACCTCAGGATCCCTCTAGGCTTGAGACAGTGATCTTGGGTTTTCTCTGGAGTGCCATCAAGGAAATCAAGGCTCCTTTAACGTTTGATGTGGAACACGGAATTGCTCTGCATGCAGGGCAGGGGAATCGGGCCTCATCCAGCGGCAAGGGGGAAGTCTCATGGTTTTTCTCGAGTTGCGGCCAGAACCTGGGGTATATTCTCGAGTTAAGACGGGGAGGGCCCTTCCAGACACGTGTTTGTTCAGCGACGTCAGGACTCTTGCCTAGGTGCGAGGGACACCTCGGGATTTTCCTCGAGTCTTGGCATGGCAATGGGGACGCTTCTCCACGTGAGGCTGGGGACCCAGGGTCCCTTTCCACGTGCCACAGGGATCCTGGGACTCCTATCCATTTTCAAGAGGAGTCAGGCATCGTCTCCTTTGGAAGCATTGATCTCCGCGGACCTCTCGAATTTTCAAAGGATTTGAGGCCTCCGGTCGCGATGAGGCGGAAAATTCGGTCTTTCTCTGTGGTCTCCACAGGGGATTCAGACATCCCTTCTTCTTGGGAGATGCAAGACGAGCCTGCATTCAATTCACTGCAGGGATATCCGGCCTTACTTCGAGTCAGAGCATCTCGGTGTCCATTCCACTTGATGCCACAAATTCAGGGTCCCTCTCACATACCTGTAGCTGAGAGAAGCCTCCTCTTGAGGGGCTTGTGGAAAGTTCGTATTCCTCTTGAGTCGAAGCCTGGGACTAAGCTCTCATCTCGAGTTGATTTGGGGTCCACGGAGCCCTTTCGTGTTGCTCCAGTGACCTCAGGATCCCTCTAGACTTGAGACAGTGATCTTGGGTTTTCTCTGGAGTGCCATCAAGGAAATCAAGGCTCCTTTCACGTTTGATGTGGAACACGGAATTGCTCTGCACGCAGTGCAGGGGAATCGGGCCTCATCTCGCGGCGAGGGGGAAGTCTCATGGTTTTTCTCGAGTTGTGGCCGGAACCTGAGGTATATTCTCGAGTTAAGACGAGGAGGGCCCTTCCAGACACTTGTTTTTTCAGCGACGTCAGGACTCCTGCCTAGGTGCGAGGGACACCTCAGGATTCTCCTCGAGTCTTGGCATGGCAATTGGGACGCGTCTCCACGTGAGGCGGGAGACCCAGGGTCCCTTTCCACGTGCCACGGGGATCCTGGGACTCCTATTCATTTTCAAGAGGAGTCAGGCATCGTCTCCTTTGGAAGCATTGATCTCCGCGGACCTCTCGAGTTTTCAAAGGATGTGAGGCCTCCGCTCGCGATGAGGCGGAGAATTATGTCTTTCTCTGTGGTCTCCACAGGGGATTCAGACATCCCTTCGTCTTGGGAGATGCAAGACAAGCCTGCATTCAATTCACTGCAGGGATATCCGGCCTTACTTCGATTCAGAGCATCTCGGTGTCCATTCGACTTGAGGCCACAAACTCAGGGGCCCTCTCACATACATGTTGCTGAGAGAAGCCTCCTCTTGAGGTGCTTGTGGAAAGTTGGTATTCCTCTTGAGTCGAAGCCAGGGACTAAGCTCTCATCTCGAGTTGATTTTCGGTCCACGGAGCCCTTTCGTGTTGCTACAGTGACCTCAGGATCCCTCTAGACTTGAGACAGTGATCTTGGGTTTTCTCTGGAGTGCCATCAAGGAAATCAAGGCTCCTTTCACGTTTGATGTGGAACACGGAATTGCTCTGCACGCAGTGCAGGGGAATCGGGTCTCATCTCGCGGCGAGGGGGAAGTCTCATGGTTTTTCTCGAGTTGCGGCCGGAACCTGGGGTATATTCTCGAGTTACGACGGGGAGGGCCCTTCCAGACACGTGTTTGTTCAGCGACATCAGGACTCCTGCCTAGGTGCGAGGGACACCTCGGGATTCTCCTCGAGTCTTGGCATGGCAATGGGGACGCGTCTCCACGTGAGGCGGGAGACCCAGGTTCCCTTTCCACGTGCCACAGGGATCCTGGGACTCCTATCCATTTTCAAGAGGAGTCAGGCATCGTCTCCTTTGGAAGCACTGATCTGCGCGGACCTCTCGAGTTTTCAAAGGATGTGAGGCCTCCGGTCTCGATGAGGCGGAGGACTAGGTCTTTCTCTGTGGTCTCCACAGCGGATTCAGACATCCCTTCGTCTTGGGAGATGCAAGACGAGCCTGCATTCAATTCACTGCAGGGATATCCGGCCTTACATTGAGTCAGAGCATCTCGGTGTCCATTCCACTTGAGGCCACAACCTCAGGGTCCCTCTCACATACCTGTAGCTGAGAGAAGCTTCATCTTGAGGTGCTTGTGGAAAGTTGGTATTCCTCTTGAGTCGAAGCCAGGGACTAAGCTCTCATCTCGAATTGATTTGGGGTCCACGGAGCCCTTTCCTGTTGGTCCAGTGACCTCAGGATCCCTCTAGACTTGAGACAGTGATCTTGGGTTTTCTCTGGAGTGCCATCAAGGAAATCAAGGCTCCTTTCACGTTTGATGTGGAACACGGAATTGCTCTGCATGCAGTGCACGGGAATCGGGCCTCAACTCGCAGCGAGGGGGAAATCTCATGGTTTTCCACGAGTTGCGGCCGGAACCTGGGGTATATTCTCGAGTTAAGACGGGGAGGGCCCTTCCAGACACGTGTTTGTTCAGCGACGTCAGGACTCCTGCCTAGGTGCGAGGGACACCTCGGGATTCTCCTCGAGTCTTGGCATGGCAATTTGGACGCGTCTCCACGTGAGGCGGGAAACCCAGGGTCCCTTTCCAAGTGCCACAGCGATCCTGGGACTCCTATCCATTTTCAAGAGGAGTCAGGCATCGTCTCCTTTGGAAGCATTGATCTCCGCGGACCTCTTGAGTTTTCAAAGGATGTGAGGCCTCCGGTCGCGATGAGGCTGAGAACTAGGTCTTTCTCTGTGGTCTCCACAGGGGATTCAGACATCCCTTCGTCTTGGGAGATGCAAGACGAGCCTGCATTCAATTCACTGCAGGGATATCCGGCCTTACTTCGAGTCAGAGCATCTCGGTGTCCATTCCACTTGATGCCACAAATTCAGGGTCCCTCTCACATACCTGTAGCTGAGAGAAGCCTCCTCTTGAGGGGCTTGTGGAAAGTTCGTATTCCTCTTGAGTCGAAGCCTGGGACTAAGCTCTCATCTCGAGTTGATTTGGGGTCCACGGAGCACTTTCGTGTTGCTCCAGTGACCTCAGGATCCCTCTAGACTTGAGACAGTGATCTTGGGTTTTCTCTGGAGTGCCATCAAGGAAATCAAGGCTCCTTTAATTTCTGATGTTGAATACGGAATTGCTCTGCACGCGGGCAGGGGAATCGGGCCTCATCTCGGGGCGAGGGGGAAGTCTCATAGTTTTTCGCGAGTTGCGGCCGGAACTTGGGGTATATTCTCGAGTTACGACGGGGAGGGCCCTTCCAGACACGTGTTTGTTCAGCGACGTCAGGACTCCTGCCTAGGTGCGAGGTACACCTCGGGATTCTCCTCGAGTCTTAGCATGGCAATTGGGACGCGTCTCCACGTGAGGCGGGAGACAAAGTGTCCCTTTCCACGTGCCACAGGGATCCAGGGACTCCTATCCATTTTCAAGAAGAGTCAGGCATCTTCTCCTTTGGAAGCATTGATCTCCGCGGACCTCTCAAGTTTTCAAAGGATGTGAGGCCTCCGGTCTCGATGATGCGGAGAACGAGGTCTTTCTCTGTGGTCTCCACAGGGGATTCAGACAACCCTTCGGCTTGGGAGATGCAAGACGAGCCTGCATTCAATTCACTGCTGGGATATCCGGCCTTATTTCGAGTCAGAGCATCTCGGTGTCCATTTCACTTGAGGCCACAAACTCAGGGTCCCTCTCACATACCTGTAGCTGAGAGAAGCCTCCTCTTGAGGTGCTTGTGGAAAGTTGGTATTCCTCTTGAGTCAAAGCCAGGAAATAAGCTCTCATCTCGAGTTGATTTGGGGTTCACGGAGCACTTTCGTGTTGCTCAAGTGACCTCAGGATCCCTCTAGACTTGAGACAGTGATCTTGGGTTTTCTCTGGAGTGCCATCAAAGAAATCAAGGCTACTTTCACGTTTGATGTGGAACACGGACTTGCTCTGCATGCAGTGCAGGGGAATCGGTCCTCAACTCGCGGGGAGGGGGAAATCTCATGGTTTTCCACGAGTTGCGGCCGGAACCTGGGGTATATTCTCGAGTTACGACGGGGAGGGCCCTTCCAGACACGTGTTTGTTCAGCGACGTCAGGACTCCTGCCTAGGTGCTAGGGACACCTCGGGATTCTCTTCGAGTCTTGGCATGGCAATTGGGACGCGTCTCCACGTGAGGCGGGAGACCCAGGGTCCCTTTCCAAGTTCCACAGGAGTCCTGGGACTCCTATCCATTTTCAAGAGGAGTCAGGCATCGTCTCCTTTGGAAGCATTGATCTCCGCGGACATCTCGAGTTTTCAAAGGATGTGAGGCCTCCGGCCGAGATGAGGCGGAGAACTAGGTCTTTCTCTATGGTCTCCACAGGGGATTCAGACATCCCTTCGTCTTGGGAGATGCAAGACGAGCCTGCATTCAATTCACTGCAGGGATATCCGGCATTACTTCGAGTCAGAGTATCTCGGTGTCCATTCCACTTGAGGCCACAAACTCAGGGTCCCTTTCACATACCTGTAGCTGAGAGAAGCCTCGTCTTGAGGTGCTTGTGGAAAGTTGGTATTCCTCTTGAGTCGAAGCCAGGGACTAATCTCTCATCGCGAGTTGATTTGGGGTCCACTGAGCCCTTTCGTGTTGCTCCAGTGACCTCAGGATCCCTCTAGACGTGAGACGTGATCTTCGGTTTTCTCTGCAGTGACATGAAGGAAATCAAGGCTCCTTTCACGTTTGATGTGGAACACGGAATTGCTCTGCATGCAGTGCAGGGGAATCGGGCCTCATATCGCGGCGAGGGGGAAGTCTCATGGTTTTTCTCGAGTTGCGGCCGGAACCTGGGGTATATTCTCGAGTTACGACGGGGAGGGCCCTTCCTTACACGTGTTTGTTCAGCGACGTCAGGACTCCTGCCTATATGCGAGGGACACTTCGGGATTCTCCTCGAGTCTTGGCATGGCAATTGGGACGCGTCTCCACGTGAGTCGGGAGACCCAGGGTCCCTTTCCACGTGCCACAGGGATCCTGGGACTCCTATCCATTTTCAATCGGAGTCAGGCATCGTCTCCTTTGGAAGCATTGATCTCCGCGGACCTCTCGAGTTTTCAAAGGATGTGAGGCCTCCGGTCGCGTTGAGGCGGAGGACTAGGTCTTTCTCTGTGTTCTCCACAGGGGATTCAGACATCCCTTCGTCTTGGGAGATGCAAGACGAGCCTGCATTCAATTCACTGCAGGGATATCCGGCCTTATTTCGAGTCAGAGCATCTCGGTGTCCATTCCACTTGAGGCCACAAACTCAGGGTCCCTCTCACATACCTATAGCTGAGAGAAGCCACCTCTTGAGGTGCTTGTGGAAAGTTGGTATTCCTCTTGAGTCGAAGCCAGGGAATAAGCTCTCATCTCGAGTTGATTTGGAGTCCACGGAGCCCTTTTGTGTTGCTCCAGTGACCTCAGGATCCCTCTAGACTTGAGACAGGGATCTTGGGTTTTCTCTGGAGTGCCATCAAGGAAATCAAGGCTCCTTTCACGTTTGATGTGGAACACGGAATTGCTCTGCACGCAGTGCAGGGGAATCGGGCCTCATCTCGCGGCGAGGGGGAAGTCTCATGGTTTTTCTTGAGTTGCGGCCGGAACCTGGGGTATATTCTCGAGTTACGACGGGGAGGGCCCTTCCAGACACGTGTTTGTTCAGCGATGTCATGACTCCTGCCTAGGTGCGAGGGACACCTCGGGATTCTCCTCGAGTCTTGGCATGGCATTTGGGACGTGTCTCCATGTGAGGCGGGAGACCTAGGGTCACTTTCCACGTGCCACAGGGATCCTGGGACTCCTATCCATTTTCAAGAGGAGTCAGGCATCGTCTCCTTTGGAAGCATTGATCTCCGCGGACCTCTCGAGTTTTCAAAGGATGTGAGGCCTCCGGTCTCGATGACGCGGAGAACGAGGTCTTTCTCTGTGGTCTCCACAGGGGATTCAGACCACCCTTCGACTTGGGAGATGCAAGACGAGCCTGCATTCAATTCACTGCTGGGATATCCGGCCTTATTTCGAGTCAGAGCGTCTCGGTGTCCATTTCACTTGAGGCCACAAACTCAGGGTCCCTCTCACATAACTGTAGCTGAGAGAAGCCTCCTCTTGAGGTGCTTGTGGAAAGTTGGTATTCCTCTTGAGTGAAAGCCAGGGAATAAGCTCTCATCTCGAGTTGATTTGGGGTTCACGGAGCCCTTTCGTGTTGCTCAAGTGACCTCAGGATCCCTCTAGACTTGAGACAGTGATCTTGGGTTTTCTCTGGAGTGCCATCAAGGAAATCAAAGCTCCTTTCACGTTTGATGTGGAACACGGACTTGCTCTGCATGCAGTGCAGGGGAATCGGTCCTCAACTCGCGGGGAGGGGGAAATCTCATGGTTTTTCACGAGTTGCGGCCAGAACCTCGGGTATATTCTCGAGTTACACGGGGAGGGCCCTTCCAGACACGTGTTTGTTCAGCGACGTCAGGACTCCTGCCTAGGTGCTAGGGACACCTCGGGATTCTCTTCGAGTCTTGGCATGGCAATTGGGACGCGTCTCCACGTGAGGCGGGAGACCCAGGGTCCCTTTCCAAGTTCCAAAGGAGTCCTGGAACTCCTATCCATTTTCAAGAGGAGTCAGGCATCGTCTCCTTTGGAAGCATTGATCTCCGCGGACATCTCGAGTTTTCAAAGGATGTGAGGCTTCCGGCCGCGATGAGGCGGAGAACTAGGTCTTTCTCTGTGGTCTCCACAGGGGATTCAGACATCCCTTCGTCTTGGGAGATGCAAGACGAGCCTGCATTCAATTCACTGCTGGGATATCCGGCCTTATTTCGAGTCAGAGCATCTCAGTGTCCATTTCACTTGAGGCCACAAACTCAGGGTCCCTCTCACATACCTGTAGCTGAGAGAAGCCTCGTCTTGAGGTGCTTGTGGAAAGTTGGTATTCCTCTTGAGTCGAAGCCAGGGACTAAGCTCTCATCTCGAGTTGATTTGGGGTCCACTGAGCCCTTTCGTGTTGCTCCAGTGACCTCAGGATCCCTCTAGACTTGAGACAGTGATCTTCGGTTTTCTCTGCAGTGACATTAAGGAAATCAAGGCTCCTTTCACGTTTGATGTGGAACAGGGAATTGCTCTGCATGCAGTGCAGGGGAATCGGGCCTCATATCGCGGCGAGGGGGAAGTCTCATGGTTTTCTCGAGTTGCGGCCGGAACCTGGGGTATATTCTCGAGTTACGACGGGGAGGCCCCTTCCTTACACGTGTCTGTTCAGCGACGTCAGGACTCCTGCCTAGGTGCGAGGGACACCTCGGGATTCTCCTCGAGTCTTGGCATGGCAATTGGGACGCCTCTCCACGTGAGGCGGGAGACCCAGGGTCCCTTTCCACGTGCCACAGGGATCCTGGGACTCCTATCCATTTTCAATCGGAGTCAGGCATCGTCTCCTTTGGAAGCATTGATCTCCGCAGACCTCTCGAGTTTTCAAAGGATGTGAGGCCTCCGGTCGCATTGAGGCGGAGGACTAGGTCTTTCTCTGTGTTCTCCACAGGGGATTCAGACATCCCTTCGTCTTGGGAGATGCAAGACGAGCCTGCATTCAATTCACTGCAGGGATATCCGGCCTTATTTCGAGTCAGAGCATCTCGGTGTCCATTCCACTTGAGGCCACAAACTCAGGGTCCCTCTCACATACCTATAGCTGAGAGAAGCCTCCTCTTGAGGTGCTTGTGAAAAGTTGGTATTCCTCTTGAGTCGAAGCCAGGGACTAAGCTCTCATCTCGAGTTGATTTGGAGTCCATGGAGCCCTTTCGTGTTGCTCCAGTGACCTCAGGATCCCTCTAGACTTGAGACAGTGATCTTGGGTTTTCTCTGGAGTGCCATCAAGGAAATCAAGGCTCCTTTAATTTCTGATGTGGAATACGGAATTGCTCTGCACGCGGGCAGGGGAATCGGGCCTCATCTCGCGGCGAGGGGGAAGTCTCATAGTTTTTCGCGAGTTGCGGCCGGAACTTGGGGTATATTCTCGAGTTACGACGGGGAGGGCCCTTCCAGACACGTGTTTGTTCAGCGACGTCAGGACACCTGCCTAGGTGCGAGGTACACCTCGGGATTCTCCTCGAGTCTTAGCATGGCAATTGGGACGCGTCTCCACGTGAGGCGGGAGACAAAGTGTCCCTTTCCACGTGCCACAGGGATCCAGGGACTCCTATCCATTTTCAAGAAGAGTCAGGCATCTTCTCCTTTGGAAGCATTGATCTCCGCGGACCTCTCAAGTTTTCAAAGGATGTGAGGCCTCCGGTCTCGATGATGCGGAGAACGAGGTCTTTCTCTGTGGTGTCCACAGGGGATTCAGACAACCCTTCGGCTTGGGAGATGCAAGACGAGCCTGCATTCAATTCACTGCTGGGATATCCGGCCTTATTTCGAGTCAGAGCATCTCGGTGTCCATTTCACTTGAGGCCACAAACTCAGGGTCCCTCTCACATACCTGTAGCTGAGAGAAGCCTCCTCTTGAGGTGCTTGTGGAAAGTTGGTATTCCTCTTGAGTCAAAGCCAGGGAATAAGCTCTCATCTCGAGTTGATTTGGGGTCCACGGAGCACTTTCGTGTTGCTCCAGTGACCTCAGGATCCCTCTGACTTGAGACAGTGATCTTGGGTTTTCTCTGGAGTGCCATCAAGGAAATCAAGGCTACTTTCACGTTTGATGTGGAACACGGAATTGCTCTGGACGCAGTGCAGGGGAATCGGGCCTCAACTCGCGGGGAGGGGGAAATCTCATGGTTTTTCACGAGTTGCGGCCGGAATCTGGGGTATATTCTCGAGTTACGACGGGGAGGGCCCTTCCAGACACGTGTTTGTTCAGCGATGTCATGACTCCTGCCTAGGTGCGAGGGACACCTCGGGATTCTCCTCGAGTCTTGGCATGGCAATTGGGACGCGTCTCCACGTGAGGCGGGAGACCCAGGGTCCCTTTCCACGTGCCACAGGGATCCTGGGACTCCTATCCATTTTCAAGAGGAGTCAGGCATCGTCTCCTTTGGAAGCATTGATCTCCGCAGACCTCTCGAGTTTTCAAAGGATGTGAGGCCTCCGGTCGCGTTGAGGCGGAGGACTAGGTCTTTCTCTGTGTTCTCCACAGGGGATTCAGACATCCCTTCGTCTTGGGAGATGCAAGACGAGCCTGCATTCAATTCACAGCAGGGATATCCGGCCTTATTTCGAGTCAGAGCATCTCAGTGTCCATTCCACTTGAGGCCACAAACTCAGGGTCCCTCTCACATACCTATAGCTGAGAGAAGCCTCCTCTTGAGGTGCTTGTGGAAAGTTGGTATTCCTCTTGAGTCGAAGCCAGGGACTAAGCTCTCATCTCGAGTTGATTTGGAGTCCACGGAGCCCTTTTGTGTTGCTCCAGTGACCTCAGGATCCCTCTAGACTTGAGACAGGGATCTTGGGTTTTCTCTGGAGTGCCATCAAGGAAATCAAGGCTCCTTTCACGTTTGATGTGGAACACGGAATTGCTCTGCACGCAGTGCAGGGGAATCGGGCCTCATCTCGGGGCGAGGGGGAAGTCTCATGGTTTTTCTTGAGTTGCGGAGGGAACCTGGGGTATATTCTCGAGTTACGACGGGGAGGGCCCTTCCAGACACGTGTTTGTTCAGCGATGTCATGACTCCTGCCTATGTGCGAGGGACACCTTGGGATTCTCCTCGAGTCTTGGCATGGCAATTGGGACGCGTCTCCACGTGAGGCGGGAGACCCAGGGTCACTTTCCACGTGCTACAGGGATCCTGGGACTCCTATCCATTTTCAAGAGGAGTCAGGCATCGTCTCCTTTGGAAGCATTGATCTCCGCGTACCTCTCGAGTTTTCAAAGGATGTGAGGCCTCCGGTCGCAATGAAGCGGAGGACTAGGTCTTTCTCTGTGGTCTCCACAGGGGATTCAGACATCCCTTCGTCTTGGGAGATGCAAGACGAACCTGCATTCAATTCACTGCAGGGATATCCGGCATTAGTTCGAGTCAGAGCATCTCGGTGTCCATTCCACTTGAGGCCACAAAATCAGGGTCCCTCTCACATACCTGTAGCTGAGAGAAGCCTCCTCTTGAGGTGCTTGTGGAAAGTTGGTGTTCCTCTTGAGTCGAAGCCAAGGACTAAGCTCTCATCTCGAGTTGACTTGGGGTCCACGGAGCCCTTTCGTGTTGCTCCAGTGACCTCAGGATCCCTCTAGACTTGAGACAGGGATCTTGGGTTTTCTCTGGAGTGCCATCAAGGAAATCAAGGCTCCTTTCACGTTTGATGTGGAACACGGAATTGCTCTGCACGCAGTGCAGGGGAATCGGGCCTCATCTCGCGGCGAGGGGGAAGTCTCATGGTTTTTCTCGAGTTGCGGCCGGAACTGGGGTATATTCTCGAATTACGACGGGGAGGGCCCTTCCTGACACGTGTTTGTTCAGCGACGTCAGGACTCCTGCCTAGGTGCGAGGGACACCTCGGGATACTCCTCGAGTCTTGGCATGGCAATGGGGACGCATCTCCACGTGAGGCGGGAGACCCAGGGTCCCTTTCCACGTGCCACAGGGATCCTGGGACTCCTATCCATTTTCAAGAGGAGTCAGGCATCGTCTCCTTTGGAAGCATTGATCTCCGCGGACCTCTCGAATTTTCAAAGGATGTGAGACCTCCGGTCGCGATGAGGCGGAGAACGAGGTCTTTCTCTGTGGTCTCCACATCGGATTCAGACATCCCTTCGTCTTGGGAGATGCAAGACGAGCCTGCATTCAATTCACTGCAGGGATATCCGGCGTTACGTCGAGTCAGAGCATCTCAGTGTCCATTCCACTTGAGGCCACAAACTCAGGGTCCCTCTCACATACCTGTAGCTGAGAGAAGCCTCCTCTTGAGGTGCTTGTGGAAAGTTGGTATTCCTCTTGAGTCTAAGCCAGGGACTAAGCTCTCATCTCGAGTTGATTTGGGGCCCACGGAGCCCTTTCGTGTTGCTCCAGTGACCTCAGGATCCCTCTAGACTTGAGACAGTGATCTTGGGTTTTCTCTGGAGTGCCATCAAGGAAATCAAGGCTCCTTTCACGTTTGATGTGGAACACGGAATTGCTCTGCATGCAGGGCAGGGGAATCCGGCCTCAACTCGCGGCGAGGGGGAAATCTCAGGTTTTTCTCGAGTTGCGGCCGGAACCTGGGGTATATTCTCGAGTAACGACGGGGAGGGCCCTTCCAGACACGTGTTTGTTCAGCGACGTCAGGACTCCTGCCTAGGTGCGAGGGACACCTCGGGATTCTCCTCGAGTCTTGGCATGGCAATTTGGACGCGTCTCCACGTGAGGCGGGAGACCCAGGGTCCCTTTCCACGTGCCACAGGGATCCTGGGACTCCTATCCATTTTCAAGAGGAGTCAGGCATCGTCTCTTTGGAAGCATTGATCTCCGCGGACCTCTCGAATTTTCAATATATGTGAGGCCTCCGGTCGCGATGAGGCTGAGAACTCTGTCTTTCTCTGTGGTCTCCACAGGTGATTCAGACATCCCTTCGTCTTGGGAGATGCAAGACGAGCCTGCATTCAATTCACTGCAGGGATATCCGGCCTTACTTCGATTCAGAGCATCTCGGTGTCCATTCAACTTGAGGCCACAAACTCAGGGTCCCTCTCACATACCTGTAGTTGAGAGAAGCCTCCTCTTGAGGTGCTTGTGGAAAGTTGGTATTCCTCTTGAGTCTAATCCAGGGACTAAGCTCTCATCTCGAGTTGATTTGGGGCCCACGGAGCCCTTTCGTGTTGCTCCAGTGACCTCAGGATCCATCTAGATTTGAGACAGTGATCTTGGGTTTTCTCTGGAGTGCCATCAAGGAAATCAAGGCTCCTTTCACGTTTGATGTGGAACACGGAATTGCTCTGCATGCAGGGCAGGGGAATCGGGCCTCATCTCGCGGCGAGGGGGAAATCTCATGGTTTTTCTCGAGTTGCGGCCGGAACCTTGGGTATATTCTCGAGTTACGACAGGGAGGGCCCTTCCAGACACGTGTTTGCTCAACAACGTCAGGACTCCTGCCTAGGTGCGAGGGACACCTCGGGATTCTCCTCGATTCTTGGCATGGCAATTGGGACGCGTCTCCACGTGAGGCGGGAGACCCAGGGTCCCTTTCCACGTGCCACAGGGATCCTGGGACTCCTATCCATTTTCAAGAGGAGTCAGGCATCGTCTCCTTTGGAAGCATTGATCTCCGCGGACCTCTCGAGTTTTCAAAGGATGTGAGGCCTCCGGACGCGATGAGGCGGAGAACTAGGTCTTTCTTGTGGTCTCCACAGGTGATTCAGACATCCCTTCGTCTTGGGAGATGCAAGACGAGCCTGCATTCAATTCACTGCAGGGATATCCGGCCTTACTTCGAGTCAGAGCATCTCGGTGTCCATTCCACTTGAGGCCACAAACTCAGGGTCCCTCTCACATACCTGTAGCTGAGAGAAGCCTGCTCTTGAGGTGCTTGTGGAAAGTTGGTATTTCTCTTGAGTCGAATCCAGGGACTAAGCTCTCATCTCGAGTTGATTTGGGGTCCACGGAGCCCTTTCGTGTTGCTCCAGTGACCTCAGGATCCCTCTAGACTTGAGACAGTGATCTTGGGTTTTCTCTGGAGTGCCATCAAGGAAATCAAGGCTCCTTTCACGTTTGATGTGGAACCCGGAATTGCTCTACACACAGTGCAGTGGAAATGGGCCTCATCTCGTGGCGAGGGGGAAGTCTCATGGTTTTTCTCGAGTTGCGGCCGGAACCTGGGGTATATTCTCGAGTTACGACGGGGAGGGCCCTTCCAGACACGTGATAGGTGCGAGGGACAACTTCGGATTCTCCTAAAGTCTTCACATGGCAATTGGGACGCGTCTCCACGTGAAGCGGGAGACCCAGGGTCCCTTTCCACGTGCCACAGGGATCCTGGGACTCCTATCCAGTTTCAAGAGGAGTCAGGCAGAGTCTCTTTTGAAGCATTGATCTCCGCGGACCTCTCGAGTTTTCAAAGGATGTGAGGCCTCCGGTCGCGATGAGGCGGAGGACTAGGTCTTTCTCTGTGGTCTCCACAGGGGATTCAGACATCGCTTCGTCTTGGGAGATGCAAGACGAGCCTGCATTCAAGTTCACTGCAGGGATATCCGGCCTTACTTTGAGTCAGAAAATCTCGGTGTCCATTCCACTTGAGGCCAGAAACTCAGGGGCCCTCTCACATACCTGTAGCTGAGAGAAGCCTCTTCTTGAGGTGCTTGTGGAAAGTTGGTATTCCTCTTGAGGCGAAGCCAGGGACTAAGCTCTCATCTCGAGTTGATTTGGGGTCCACGGAGCCATTTCGTGTTGTTCCAGTGACCTCAGGATCCCTGTAGACTTGAGACAGTGATCTTGGGTTTTCTCTGGAGTGCCATCAAGGAAATCAAGGCTCCTTTCACGTTTGATGTGGAACACGGAATTGCTCTGCATGCAGTGCAGGGGATTCGGGCCTCATCTCGCGGCGAGGGGGAAGTCTCATGGTTTTTCTCGAGTTGCGGATGTAACCTGGTGTATATTCTCGAGTTACGACGGGAAGGGCCCTTCCAGACACGTGTTTGTTCAACGACGTCAGGACTCCTGCCTAGGTGCGAGGGACACCTCGGGATTCTCCTCGAGTCTTGGCATGGCAATTGAGACGCGTCTCCACGTGAGGCGGGAGACCCAGGGTCCCTTCCCACGTGCCACAGGGATCCTGGGACTCCTATCCATTTTCAAGAGGAGTCAGGCATCGTCTCCTTTGGAAGCATAGATCTCCGCAGACCTCTCGAGTTTTCAAAGGATGTGAGGCCTCTGGTCGGGATGAGGTGGAGGGCTAGGTCTTTCTCTGTGGTCTCCACAGGGGATTCACACATCCCTTCGTCTTGGGAGATGCAAGACGAGCCTGCATTCAATTCACTGCAGGGATATCCGGCCTTACTTTTAGTCAGAGCATCTCTGTGTCCATTCCATTTGAGGCCACAAACTCAGGGTCCCTCTCACATACCTGTAGCTGAGAGAAGCCTCCTCTTGAGGTACTTGTGGAAAGTTGGTATTCCTCTTGAGTCGAAGCCAGGGACTAAGCTCTCATCTCGAGTTGATTTGGGGTCCAAGGATCCCTTTCGTGTTGCTCCAGTGACCTCAGGATCCCTCTAGACTTGAGACAGTGATCTTGGGTTTTCTCTGGAGTGCCATCAAGGAAATCGAGGCTCCTTTCAAGTTTGATGTGGAACACGGAATTGATCTGCACGCAGTGCAGGGGAATCGGGCCTCATCTCGCGGCGAGGGGGAAGTCTCATGGTTTTCCTCGAGTTGCGGCCGGATCCTTGGGTATATTCTCGAGTTCCGATGGGGAGGGCCCTTCCAGACACCTGTTTGTTCAGCGACGTCAGGACTCCTGCCTAGGTGCGAGGGACACCTCGGGATTCGCCTCGAGTCTTGGCATGGCATTTGGGACGCGTCTCCACGTGAGGCGGGAGACCCAGGGTCCCGTTCCACGTGCCACAGGGATCCTGGGACTCCTATCCATTTTCAAGAGGAGTCAGGCATCGCCTCCTTTGGAAACATTGTTCTCCGCGGACCTGTCGAGTTTTCAAAGGATATGAGTCCTCCGGTCGCGATGAGGCGGAGAACTAGGTCTTTCTCTGTGGTTTCCACAGGGGATTCAGACATCCCTTCGTCTTGGGAGATGCAAGACGAGCCTGCATTCAATTCACTGCAGGGATATCTGGCATTACTTCGAGTCAGGGCATATCGGTGTCCATTCCACTGGAGGCCATAAACTCAGGGTCCCTATCACATACCTGTAGCTGAGAGAAGCCTCCTCTTGAGGTGCTTGTGGAAAGTTGGTATTCCTCTTGAGTCGAAGCCAGGGACTAAGCTCTCATCTCGAGTTGATTTTGGGTCCACAGAGCCCTTTTGTGTTACTCCAGTGACCTCAGGATCCCTCTAGACTTGAGACAGTGATCTTGGGTTTTCTCTGGAGTGCCATCAAGGAAATCAAGGCTCCTTTCACATTTGATGTGGAACACGGAATTGCTCTGCACGCAGAGCAGGGGAATCGGGCATCATCTCGCGGCGAGGGGGAAGTCTCATGGTTTTTCTCGAGTTGCAGCCGGAACCTGGGGTATATTCTCGAGTTACGACGGGGAGGGCCCTTCCAGACACGTGTTTGTTCAGCAACGTCAGGACTACTGCCTAGGTGCGAGGGACACCTCAGGATTCTCCTCGAGTCTTGGCATGGCAATTGGGACGCGTCTCCACATGAGGCGGGAGACCCAGGGTACCTTCCAACGTGCCAGAGGGATCCTGGGACCCCTATCCATTTTCAAGAGGAGTCAGGCATCGTCTCCTTTGGAAGCATTGATCTCCGCGGACCTCTCGAGTTTTCAAAGGATGTGAGGCCTCCGGTCGCGTTGAGGCGGAGGACTAGGTCTTTCTCTGTGGTCTCCACAGGGGATTCAGACATCCCCTCGTCTTGGGAGATGCAAGACGAGCCTGCATTCAATTCACTGCAGGGATATCCTATCTTACTTCGAGTTAGAGCATCTCGGTGTCCATTCCACTTGAGGCCACAAACTCAGGGTCCCTCTCACATACCTGTAGCTGAGAGAAGCCTCCTCTTGAGGTGCTTGTGGAAAGTTGGTATTCCTCTTGAGTCGAAGCCAGGGACTAAGCTCTCATCTCGAGTTGATTTGGGGTCCAAGGATCCCTTTCGTGTTGCTCCAGTGACCTCAGGATCCCTCTAGACTTGAGCCAGTGATCTTGGGTTTTCTCTGGAGTGCCATCAAGGAAAGCAAGTCTCCTTTCACGTTTGATGTGGAACACGGAGTTGCTCTGCACGCAGTGCAGGGAATTCGGGCCTCATCTCGCGGCGAGGGGGAAGTCTCATGGTTTTTCTCGAGTTGCGGCCGGAACCTGGGGTATATTCTCGAGTTACAACAGTGAGGGCCCTTCCAGACACGTGATTGTTCAGCGACGTCAGGACTCCTGCCTAGGTGCGAGGGACACCTCGGGATTCTCCTCGAGTCTTGACATGGCAATTGGAACGCGTCTCCACGTGAGGCGGGAGACCCAGGGTCCCTTCCCACGTGCCACAGGGATCCTGGGAATCCTATCCATTTTCAAGAGGAGTCAGGCATCGTCTACTTTGGAAGCATTGATCTCTGCGTACATGTCGAGTTTTCAAAGTATGTGAGGCCTCCAGTCGCGAAAAGGTGGAGAACTAGGGCTTCTCTGTGGTCTCCACAGGGGAATCAGACAACCCTTCGTCTTGGGAGATGCAAGACGAGCCTGCATTCAATTCACTGCAGGGATATCCGGCCTTACTTCGAGTCAGAGCATCTCGGTGTCCATTCCACTTGAGGCCACAAAGTCATGGTCCTTCTCATATACATGTAGCTGAGAGAAGCCTCCTCTTGAGGTGCTTGTGGAAAGATGGTGTTCCTCTTGAGTCGAAGCCAAGGACTAATCTCTCATCTCGAGTTGACTTGGGGTCCACGGAGCCCTTTCTTGTTGCTCCAGTGACCTCAGGATCCCTCTAGAATTGAGACAGTGATCTTGGGTTTTCTCTGGAGTGCCATCAAGGAAATCAAGGCTCCTTTCACGTTTGATGTGGAACACGGAATTGCTCTGCACGCAGTGCAGGGGAATCGGGCCTCATCTCGCGGCGAGGGGGAAGTCTCATGGTTTTTCTCGACTTGCGGTCGAAAGCTGGGGTTTATTCTCGAGTTACGCCGGGGAGGGCCCTTCCAGACACGTGTTTGTTCAGCGACGTCAGGACTCCTGCCTAGGTGCGAGGGACACCTCGGGATTCTCCTCGAGTCTTGGCATGGCAATTGGGATGCGTCTCCACGTGAGGCGGGAGACCCAGTGTCCCTTAAACGTACCACAGGGAAGCTGGGACTCCTATCCATTTTCAAGAGGAGTCAGGCATCGTCTCCTTTGGAAGCATTGATCTCCACGGACCTCTCGAGTTTTCAAAGGATGTGAGGCCTCCGGTCGTGATGAGGCGGAGGTCTAGGTCTTTCTCTGTCGGCTCCACAGGGGATTCAGACATCCCTTCGTCTTGGGAGATGCAAGACGAGCCTGCATTCAATTCACTGCAGGGATATCCGGCCTTACTTCGAGTCAGAAAATCTCGGTGTCCATTCCACTTGAGGCCAGAAACTCAGGGGCCCTCTCACATACCTGTAGCTGAGAGAAGCCTCTTCTTGAGGTGCTTGTGGAAAGTTGGTATTCCTCTTGAGGCGAAGCCAGGGACTAAGCTCTCATCTCGAGTTGATTTGGGGTCCACGGAGCCCTTTCGTGTTGCTCCAGTGACCTCAGGATCCCTGTAGACTTGAGACAGTGATCTTGGGTTTTCTCTGGAGTGCCATCAAGGAAATCAAGGCTCCTTTCACGTTTGATGTGGAACACGGAATTGCTCTGCACGCAGTGCAGGGGATTCGGGCCTCTTCTCCCAGCGAGGGGGAAGTCTCATGGTTTTTTTCGAGTTGCGACCAGAACCTGGGGTATATTCTCGAGTTACGACGGGGAGGGCCCTTCCAGACACGTGTTTGTTCAGCGACATCAGGACTCCTGCCTAGGTGCGAGGGACACCTCGGGATTCTCCTCTAGTCTTGGCATGGCAATTGGGACGCGTCTCCACGTGAGGCGGGAGACCCAGGGTCCCTTTCCACGTGCCACAGGGATCCTGGGACTCCTATCCATTTTCAAGAGGAGTCAGGCATCGTCTCCTTTGGAAGAATTGATCTCCGCGGACCTCTCGAGTTTTCAAAGGATGTGAGGACTCCGATCGCGATGAGGCGGAGAACTAGGTCTTTCTCTGTGGTCTCCACAGGGGATTCAGACATCCCTTCGTCTTGGGAGATGCAAGACGAGCCTACATTCAATTCACTGCAGGGATATCCGGCCTTACTTCGAGTCAGAGCATCACGGTGTCTGTTCCACTTGAGGCCACAAACTCAGGGTCCCTCTCACATACCTGTAGCTGAGAGAAGCCTCCTCTTGAGGTGCTTGTGGAAAGTTGGGTATCTTCTTGAGTCGAAGCCAGGGAATAAGCTCTCATCTCGAGTTGATTTGGGGTCCGCGGAGCCCTTTCTTTTTGCTACAGTGACCTCAGGATGCCTCTAGACTTGAGACAGTGATCTTGGGTTTTCTCTGGAGTGCCATCAAGGAAATCAAGGCTCCTTTCACGTTTGATGTGGAACACAGAATTGCTCTGCACGCAGTGTAGGGGAATCGGGCCTCATCTCGCAGCGAGGGGGCAGTCTCATGGTTTTTCTTGAGTTGCGGCCGGAACCTGGGGTATATTCTCGAGTTACGACGGGGAGGGCAATTCCAGACACGTGTGTGTTCAGCGACGTCAGGACTCCTGCCTAGGTGCGAGGGACACCTCGGGATTCTCCTCGAGTCTTGGCATGGCAATTGGGACGCATCTCCACGTGAGGCGGGAGACCCAGGGTCCCTTTCCAAGTTCCACAGGTATCCTGGAACTCCTATCCATTTTCAAGAGCAGTCAGGCATCTTCTCCTTTGGAAGCATTGATCTCCGCGGACCTGTCGAGTTTTCAAAGGATGTGAGGTCTCCGGCCGCGATGAGGCGGAGAACTAGGTCTTTCTCTGTGGTCTCCACAGGGGATTCAGACATCCCTTCGTCTTGGGAGATGCAAGACGAGCCTGCATTCAATTCACTGCAGGGATATCCGGCCGTATTTCAAGTCAGAGCATCTCGGTGTCCATTCCACTTGAGGCCACAAACTCAGGGTCCCTCTCACATACCTGTAGCTGAGAGAAGCCTCCTCTTGAGGTGCTTGTGGAAAGTTGGTATTCCTCTTGAGTCGAAGCCAGGGTCTAAGCTCTAATCTCGAGTTAATTTGGGTTCCACGGAGCGCTTTCGTGTTGCTCCAGTGACCTCAGGGTCCCTCTAGACTTGAGACAGTGATTTTGGGTTTTCTCTGGAGTGCCATCAAGGAAATTAAGGCTCCTTTCACGTTGGATGTGGAACACGGAATTGCTCTGCACGCAGTGCAGGGGAATCGGGCCTCATCTCGCGGCGAGGGGGAAGTCTCATGGTTTTACTTGAGTTGCGGCCGGAACCTGGGGTATATCCTCGAGTTATGACGGGGAGGCCCCTTCCAGACACGTGTTTGTTCAGCGACGTCAGGACTCCTGCCTAGGTGCGAGGGACACCTCGGGATTCTCCTCGAGTCTTGGCATGGCAATTGGGATGCGTCTCCACGTGATGCACGAGACCCAGGGTCCGTTTCAAAGTGCGACAGGGATCCAGGGACTTGTATCCGTTTTCAAGAGGAGTCAGGCATCGTCTCCTTTGGAAGCATTGATCTCCGTGGACCTCTCGAGTTTTCAAAGGATGTGAGGCCTCCGGTCGCGATGAGGCGGAGAACTTGGTCTTTCTCTGTGGTATCCACATTGGATTCAGACATCCCTTCGCTTGGGAGATGCAAGACAAGCCTGCATTCAATTCACTGCAGGGATATCCAGCCTTACTTCCAGTCAGAGTATCTCGGTGTCCATTCCACTTGAGGCCACAAACTCAGGGTCCCCATCACATACCTGTAGCTGAGAGAAGCCTCCTCTTGAGGTGCTTGTGGAAAGTTGGTATTTCTCTTGATTCGAAGCCAGGGACTAAGCTCTCATCTCGAGTTGAATTGGGGTACACGGAGCCCTTTCGTGTTGCTACAGTGACCTCAAGATCCCTCCAGATTTGAGACAGTGATCTTGGCTTTTCTCTGCAGTAAAAACAAGGAAATCAAGACTCCTTTCACGTTTCATGAGGAACACGGAATTGCTCTGCACGCAGTGCAGGGGAATCGGACCTCATCTCGCGGCGAGGGGGAAGTCTCATTGTTTTTCTCGAGTTGCGCCCGGAACCTGTGGTATATTCTCGAGTTAGGAAGGGGAGGGCCCTTCCAGACACGTGTTTCTTCATCGACGTCAGGACTTCTGCCTAGGTGCGAGGGACACCTCGGGATCCTCCTCAATTCTTGGCATGGCAATTGGGACGCGTCTGCACGTGAGGCGCGAGTCCCAGGGTCCCTTTCCACGTGCCACAGGGATCCTGGGACTCCTATCCATTTTCAAGACGAGTCGGGCATCGTCTCCTTTGGAAGCATTGATCTCCGCAGACCTCTCGAGTTTTCAAAGGATGTGAGGCCTCTGGTCGGGATGAGGCGGAGGGCTAGGTCTTTCTCTGTGGTCTCCACAGGGGATTCAGACATCCCTTCGTCTTGGGAGATGCAAGACGAGCCTGCATTCAATTCACTGCAGGGATATCCGGCCTTACTTTTAGTCAGAGCATCTCTGTGTCCATTAACTTGAGGCCACAAACTCAGGGTCCCTCTCACATACCTGTAGCTGAGAGAAGCCTCCTCTTGAGGTGCTTGTGGAAAGTTGGGATTCCTCTTGAGGCGAAGCCAGGGACTAAGCTCTCATCTCGAGTTGATTTGGGGTCCACGGAGCCCTTTCGTGTTGCTCCAGTGATCTCAGGATCCCTCTAGACTTGAGACAGTGATCTTGGGTTTTCTCTGGAGTGCCATCAAGGAAATCAAGGCTCCTTTCACGTTTGATGTGGAACACGGAATTGCTCTGCACGCAGTGCAGGGGAATCGGGCCTCATCTCGCGGCGAGGGGGAAGTCTCATGGTTTTTCTCGAGTTGCGGCCCGAACCTGGGGTATATTCTCGAGTTACGACGGGGAGGGCCCTTCCAGACACGTGTTTGTTCAGCGACGTCAGGACTGCTGCCTAGGTGCGAGGGACACCTCGGGATTCTCCTCGAGTCTTGACATGGCAATTGAGACGCGTCTCCACGTGAGGCGAGAGACCCAGGTTCCCTTTCCACGTGTCACAGCGATCCTGGGACTCCTAACCATTTTCAAGAGGAGTCAGGCATCGTCTCCTTTGGAAGCATTGATCTCCGCCGACCTCTCGAGTTTTCAAAGGATGTGAGGCCTCCGGTCGTGATGAGGCGGATTACTAGGTCTTTCTCTAGGGTCTCCACAGCGGATTCAGATATCCTTTCGTCTTGGGAGAAGCAAGACGAGCCTGCATTCAATTTACTGCAGGGATATCCGTCCTTACGTCGAGTCAGAGCATCTCGGTGTCCATTCCACTTGAGGCCACACACTTAGGGTCCCTCTCACATACCTGTAGCTGAGAGAGTCTCCTCTTGAGGTGCTTGTGGAAAGTTGGGATCCTCTTGAGTCGAAGACAGGGACTAAGCTCTCATCTCGAGTTGATTTGTGGTCCACGGAGCCCTTTAGTGTTGCTCCAGTGACCTCAGGATCACTCTAGACTTGACACAGTGAACTTGGGTATTCTCTGGAGTGCCATCAAGGAAATCAAGGCTCCTTTCACGTTTGATGTGGAAAACGGAATTGCTCTGCACGCAGTGCAGGGGAATCGGGCCTCATCTCGCGGCGAAGTTGAAGTCTCATGGTTTTTCTCGAGTTGCGGCCGGAACCTGGGGTATATTCTCGAGTTACGATGGGGAGGGCCCTTCCAGACACGTGTTTGTTCAGCGACGTCAGGTCTCCTGCCTAAGTGCGAGGGACACCTCGGGATTCTCCTCGAGTCTTTGCATGGCAATTGGGACACGTCTCCACGTGAGGCGGGAGACCCAGGGTCCCTTTCCACGTGCCACAGGGATCCTGGGACTCCTATCCATTTTCAAGAGGAGTCAGGCATCGTCTCCTTCGGAAGTATTGATCTAGGCAGAGCTCTCGAGTTTTCAAAGGATATGAGGCCTCCGGTTGCGTTGAGGTGGAGGACTAGGTCTTTCTCTGTAGTCTCCACAGGGGATTCAGACATCCCTTCGCTTGGGAGATGCAAGACGAGCCTGCATTCAATTCACTGCAGGGATATCCGGCCTTACTTCGAGTCAGAGCATCTCGGTGTCCATTCCACTTGAGGCCACAAACTCAGGGTCCCTCTCACATACCTGTAGCTGAGAGAAGCCTCCTCTTCAGGTGCTTGTGGAAAGTTGGTATTCCTCTTGAGTCGAAGCCAGGGACTAAGCTCTCATCTCGAGTTGATTTGGGGTCCACGGAGCCATTTCGTGTTGCTCCAGTGACCTCAGGATCCCTCTAGACTTGAGACAGTGATCTTGGGTTTTCTCTGGAGTGCCATCAAGGAAATCAAGGCTCCTTTCACGTTTGATGTGGAACACGGAATTGCTCTGCACGCAGTCCAGGGGAATCGGGTCTGATGTAGCGGCGAAGGGGAAGTCTCATGGATTTTCTCGAGTTGCGGCCAGAACCTGTTGTATATTCTCGAGTTACGACGGGGAGGGCCCTTCCAGACACGTGTTTGTTCAGCGACGTCAGGACTCCTGCCTAGGAGCGAGGGACACCTCGGGATTCTCCTCGAGTCTTGGCATGGCAATTGGGAGGCGTCTCCACGTGAGGCGGGAGACCCAGGGTCCCTTTCAACGTGCCACAGGGATCCTGGGACTCCTATCCATTTTCAAGAGGAGTCAGGCATCGTCTCCTTTGGAAGCATTGATCTCCGCGGACCTCTCGAGTTTTTAAAGGATGTGAGGCCTCCGCTCGCGATGAGGCGGAGAATTAGGTCTTTCTCTGTAATCTCCACAGCGGATTCAGACATCCCTTCGTCTTGGGAGATGCAAGACGAGCCTGCATTCAATTTACTGCAGGGATATCCGGCCTTACTTCGAGTCAGAGCATCTCGGTGTCCATTCCACTTGAGGCCACAAACTCAGGGTCCCTCTCATATACCTGTAGCTGAGAGAAGCCTCCTCTTGAGGTGCTTGTGGAAAGTTGGTATTCCTCTTGAGTCGAAGCCAGGGACTAAGCTCTCATCTCGAGTTGATTTGGGGTCCACGGAGCCCTTTCGTGTTGGTCTTGTGACCTCAGGATCCCTCTAGACTTGAGACAGTGATCTTGGGTTTTCTCTGGAGTGCCATCAAGGAAATCAAGGCTCCTTTCACGTTTGATGTGGAACACGGAATTGCTCTGCACGCAGTCCAGGGGAATCGGGCCTCATCTCGCGGCGAGGGGGAAGTCTCATGGTTTTTCTCGAGTTGCGGCCGGAACCTGTGGTATATTCTCGAGTTACGACGGGGAGGGCCCTTCCAGACACGTGTTTGTTCAGCGACGTCAGGACTCCTGCCTAGGTGCGAGGGACACCTCGGGATTCTCCTCGAGTCTTGGCATGGCAATTTGGACGCGTCTCCACGTGAGGCGGGAGACCCAGGGTCCCTTTCCACGTGCTACAGGGATCCTGGGACTCCTATCCATTTTCAAGAGGAGTCAGGCATCGTCTCCTTTGGAAGCATTGATCTTCGCATACCTCTCGAATTTTCAAAGGATGTGAGGCCTCCGGTCGCGATGAGGCGGAAAATTAGGTCTTTCTCTGTGGTCTCCACAGGGGATTCAGACATCCCTTCATCTTCGGAGATGCAAGACGAGCCTGCATTCAATTCACTGCAGGGATATCCGGCCTTACTTCGAGTCAGAGCATCTCGGTGTCCATTCCACTTGAGGCCACAAACTCAGGGTCCCTCTCACATACCTGTAGCTGAGAGAAGCCTCCTCTTGAGGTGCTTGTGGAAAGTTGGTATTCCTCTTGAGTCGAAGCCAGGGACTAAGCTCTCATCTCGAGTTGATTTGGGGTCCCCGGAGCCCTTTCCTGTTGGTCTTGTGACCTCAGGATCCCTCTAGACTTGAGACAGTGATCTTGGGTTTTCTCTGGAGTGCCATCAAGGAAATCAAGGCTCCTTTCACGTTTGATGTGGAACACGGAATTGCTCTGCACGCATTGCAGGGGAATCGGGCCTCATCTCGCGGCGAGGGGGAAGTCTCATGGTTTTTCTCGAGTTGCGGCCGGAACCTGGGGTATATTCTCGAGTTACGACGGGGAGGGCCCTTCCAGACACGTGTTTGTTCAGCGACGTCAGGACTCCTGGCTAGGTGCGAGGGACACCTCGGGATTCTCCTCGAGTCTTGGCATGGCAATTTGGACGCGTCTCCACGTGAGGCGGGAGACCCAGGGTCCCTTTCCACGTGCCACAGGGATCCTGGGACTCTTATCCATTTTCAAGAGGAGTCAGGCATCGTCTCCTTTGGAAGCATTGATCTTCGCATACCTCTCGAATTTTCAAAGGATGTGAGGCCTCCGGTCGCGATGAGGCGGAAAATTAGGTCTTTCTCTGTGGTCTCCACAGGGGATTCAGACATCCCTTCATCTTCCGAGATGCAAGACGAGCCTGCATTCAATCACTGCAGGGATATCCGGCCTTACTTCGAGTCAGAGCATCTCGGTGTCCATTCCACTTGAGGCCACAAACTCAGGGTCCCTCTCACATACCTGTAGCTGAGAGAAGCCTCCTCTTGAGGTGCTTGTGGAAAGTTGGGATTCCTCTTGAGTCGAGGCAGAGACTAAGCTCTCATCTCGAGTTGATTTGGGGTCCACGGAGCCCTTTCGTGTTGCTCCAGTGACCTCAGGATCCCTCTAGACTTGAGACAGTGATCTTGGGTTTTCTCTGGAGTGCCATCAAGGAAATCAAGGCTTTTTTCACGTTTGATGTGGAACACGGAATTGCTCTGCATGCAGGGCAGGGGAATCGGGTCTCATCTCGCGGCGAGGGGGAAGTCTCATGGTTTTTCTCGAGTTACGGCGGGAACCTGGGGTATATTCTCGAGTTACGACGGGGAGGGCCCTTCCAGACACATGTTTCTTCAGCGACGTCAGGACTCCTGCCTAGGTGCGAGGGACACCTCGGGATTCTCCTCGAGTCTTGGCATGGCAATTGGGAGGCGTCTCCACGTGAGGCGGGAGACCCAGTGTCCCTTTTCACGTGCCACAGGGATCCTGGGACGCCTAACCATTTTCAAGAGGAGTCAGGCATCGTCTCCTTTGGAAGCATTGATCTCCGCGGACCTCTCGAGTTTTCAAAGGATGTGAGGCCTCCGGTCGCGATGAGTCGGAGGACTAGGTCTTTCTCTGTGGTCTCCACAGCGGATTCAGATATCACTTCGTCTTGGGAGATGCAAGACGAGCCTGCATTCAATTTACTGCAGGGAAATCCGTCCTTACGTCGAGTCAGAGCATCTCGGTGTCCATTCCACTTGAGGCCACAAACTTAGGGTCCCTCTCACATACCTGTAGCTGAGAGAAGCCTCCTCTTGAGGTGCTTATGGAAAGTTGGGATTCCTCTTGAGTCGAAGACAGGGACTAAGCTCTCATCTCGAGTTGATTTGTGGTCCACGGAGCCCTTTAGTGTTGCTCCAGTGACCTCAGGATCACTCTAGACTTGACACAGTGAACTTGGGTATTCTCTGGAGTGCCATCAAGGAAATCAAGGCTCCTTTCACGTTTGATGTGGAAAACGGAATTGCTCTGCACGCAGTGCAGGGGAATCGGGCCTCATCTCGCGGCGAAGTTGAAGTCTCATGGTTTTTCTCGAGTTGCGGCCGGAACCTGGGGTATATTCTCGAGTTACGATGGGGAGGGCCCTTCCAGACACGTGTTTGTTCAGCGACGTCAGGTCTCCTGCCTAAGTGCGAGGGACACCTCGGGATTCTCCTCGAGTCTTTGCATGGCAATTGGGACACGTCTCCACGTGAGGCGGGAGACCCAGGGTCCCTTTCCACGTGCCACAGGGATCCTGGGACTCCTATCCATTTTCAAGAGGAGTCAGGCATCGTCTCCTTCGGAAGTATTGATCTAGGCAGAGCTCTCGAGTTTTCAAAGGATATGAGGCCTCCGGTTGCGTTGAGGTGGAGGACTAGGTCTTTCTCTGTAGTCTCCACAGGGGATTCAGACATCCCTTCGTCTTGGGAGATGCAAGACGAGCCTGCATTCAATTCACTGCAGGGATATCCGGCCTTACTTCGAGTCAGAGCATCTCGGTGTCCATTCCACTTGAGGCCACAAACTCAGGGTCCCTCTCACATACCTGTAGCTGAGAGAAGCCTCCTCTTGAGGTGCTTGTGGAAAGTTGGTATTCCTCTTTACTCGAAGCCAGGGACTAAGCTCTCATCTCGAGTTGATTTGGGGTCCACGGAGCCCTTTCCTGTTGCTCCAGTGACCTCAGGATCACTCTAGACTTGACACAGTGAACTTGGGTATTCTCTGGAGTGCCATCAAGGAAATCAAGGCTCCTTTCACATTTGATGTGGAAAACGGAATTGCTCTGCACGCAGTGCAGGGGAATCGGGCCTCATCTCGCGGCGAGGGGGAAGTCTCATGGTTTGTCTCGAATTGCGGCCGGAACCTGGGGTATATTCTCGAGTTACGACGGGGAGGGCCCTTCCAGACACGTGTTTGTTCAGCGACGTCAGGACTCCTGCCTAGGTGCGAGGGACACCTCGGGATTCTCCTCGAGTCTTGGCATGCCAATTGGAACGCGTCTCCACGTGAGACGGGAGACCCAGTGTCCCTGTCCACGTGCCACAGTGATCCTGGGACTCCTATCCATTTTCAAGAGGAGTCAGGCATCGTCTCCTTCGGAAGTATTGATCTCCGCGGACCTCTTGAGTTTTCAAAGGATATGAGGCCTCCGGTTGCGTTGAGGTGGAGGACTAGGTCTTTCTCTGTGGTCTCCACAGTGGATTCAGACAACCCTTCGTCTTGGGAGATGCAAGACGAGCCTGCATTCAATTCACTGCAGGGATATCCGGCCTTATTTCGAGTCAGAGCATCTCGGTGTCCATTCCACTTGAGGCCACAAACTCAGGGTCCCTCTCACATACCTGTAGCTGAGAGAAGCCTCCTCTTGAGGTGCTTGTGGAAAGTTGGTATTCCTCTTGACTCGAAGCCAGGGACTAAGCTCTCACCTCGAGTTGATTTGGGGTCCACGGAGCCCTTTCCTGTTGCTCCAGTGACCTCAGGATCCCTCTAGACTTGAGACAGTGATCTTGGGTTTTCTCTGGAGTGCCATCAAGGAAATCAAGGCTCCTTTCACGTTTGATGTGGAACACGGAATTGCTCTGCACGCAGGGCAGGGGAATCGGGCCTCATGTCGCGGCGAGGGGGAAGTCTCATGGTTTTTCTCGAGTTGCGGCCGGAACCTGGGCTATATTCTGGAGTTACGACGAGGAGGGCCCTTCCAGACACGTGTTTGTTCAGCGACGTCAGGACTCCTGCCTAGGTGCGAGGAACACCTCGGGATTCTCCTCGAGTCTTTGCATGGCAATTGGGACGCGTCTCCACGTGAGGCGGGAGACCCAGGGTCCCTTTCCACGTGCCACAGGGATCCTGGGACTCCTATCCATTTTCAAGAGGAGTCGGGCATCGTCTCCTTTGGAAGCATTGATCTCTGCAGATCTCTCGAGTTTTCAAAGGATGTGAGGCCTCCGCTCGCGATGAGGTGGAGAATTAGGTTTTTCTCTGTGGTCTCCACAGGGGATTCAGACATCCCTTCGTCTTGGGAGATGCAAGACGAGCCTGCATTCAATTCACTGCAGGGATATCCGGCCTTACTTCGAGTCAGAGCATCTCGGTGTCCATTCCACTTGAGGCCACAAACTCAGGATCCCTCTCACATACCTGTAGCTGAGAGAAGCCTCCTCTTGAGGTGCTTGTGGAAAGTTGGGATTCCTCTTGAGTCGAAGCCAGGGACTAAGCTCTCATCTCGAGTTGATTTGGGGTCCACGGAGCCCTTTCCTCTTGGTCCAGTGACCTCAGGATCCCTCTAGTCTTGAGACAGTGATCTTGGGTTTTCTCTGGAGTGCCATCAAGGAAATCAAGGCTCCTTTCACGTTTGATGTGGAACACGGAATTGCTCTGCTTGCAGTGCAGGGGAATCGGGCCTCAACTCGCGGCGAGGGGGAAATTTCATGGTTTTTCTCGAGTTGCGGCCCGAACCTGGAGTATATTCTCGAGTTACGACGGGGAGGGCCCTTCCAGACACGTGTTTGTTCAGCGATGTCAGGACTCCTGAATTGGTGCGAGGGACACCTCGGGATTCTCTTCGAGTCTTGGCATGGCAATTTTGACGCGTCTCCACGTGAGGCGGGAGACCCAGGGTCCCTTTCCACCTGCCACAGGGATCCTGGGACTCCTATCCATTTTCAAGAGGAGTCAGGCATCGTCTCCTTTGGAAGCATTGATCTCCGCGGACCTCTCGAGTTTTCAAAGGATGTGAGGCCTCCGGTCGCAATGAGGCGGAGAACTCGATCTTTCTCTGTGGTCTCCACAGTGGATTCAGACATCCCTTCATCTTGGGAGATGCAAGACGTGCCTGGATTCAATTTACTGCAGGGATATCCGGCCTTACTTCGAGTCAGAGCATCTCGGTGTCCATTCCACTTGAGGCCACAAACTCAGGGTCCCTCTCACATACCTGTAGCTGAGAGAAGCCTCCTCTTGAGGTGCTTGTGGAGAGTTGGTATTCCTCTTGAGTCTAAGCCAGGGACTAAGCTCTCATCTCGAGTTGATTTGTGGTCCATGGAGCCCTTTCGTGTTGCTCCAGTGACCTCAGGATCCCTCTAGACTTGATACAGTGATCTTGGGTTTTCTCTGGAGTGCCATCAAGGAAATCAAGGATCCTTTCAAGTTTGATGTGGAACACGGAATTGCTCTACACGCAGTGCAGGGGAATCTGGCCTCATCTCGCGGCGAGAGGGAAGTCTCATGGTTTTTTTCGAGTTGCGGCCGGAACCTGGGGTATATTCTCGAGTTACGACGGGGAGGGCCCTTCCAGACACGAGTTTGTTCAGCGACGTCAGGACTCCTGCCTAGGTGCGAGGGACACCTCGGGATTCTCCTCGAGTCTTGGCATGGCAATTGGGACGCGTCTCCACGTGAGACGGGAGACCCAGTGTCCCTTTCCACGTGCCACAGGCATCCTGGGACTCTTATCCATTTTCAAGAGGAGTCAGGCATCGTCTCCTTTGGAAGCATTAATCTCCGCGGACCTCTCGAGTTTTCAAAGGATGTGAGGCCTCCGGTCGCCATGAGGCGGAGTACTAGGTCTTTCTCTGTGGTCTCCACAGGGGATTCAGACATCCCTTCGTCTTGGGACATGCAAGACGAGCCTGCATTCAATTCACTGCAGGGATATCCGGCCTAACTTCGAGTCAGAGCATCTCGGTGTCCATTCCACTTGAGGCCACAAACTCAGGGTCCCTCTCACATACCTGTAGCTGAGAGAATGCTCCTCTTGAGGTGCTCGTGGAAACTTGGTATTCCTCTTGAGTCGAAGCCAGGGACTAAGCTCTCATCTCGAGTTGATTTGGGGTCCACGGAGTGCTTTCGTGTTGCTCTTGTGACCTCAGGATCCCTCTAGACTTGAGACAGTGATCTTGGGTTTTCTCTGGAGTGCCAAAAGGACATCAAGGCTCCTTTCCCTTTTGATGTGGAACACGGAATTGCTCTGCACGCAGTGCAGAGGAATTGGGACTCATGTTGCAGCGAGGGGAAGTCTCATGCTTTTTCTCGAGATGCGGCAGGAACCTGTGGTATATTCTCGAGTTACGACGGGGAGGGCCCTTCCAGACACGTGTTTGTTCAGCGACTTCAGGACTCCTGCCTAGGTTCGAGGGATACTTCGAGATTCTCCTCGATTCTTGGCATGGCAATTGGGGCACGTCTCCACGTGAGGCGGGAGACCCAGGGTCCGTTTCCACGTGCCACAGGGATCCTGGGACTCCTATCCATTTTCAAGAGGAGTCAGGCATCGCCTCCTTTGGAAGCATTGATCTCTGCAGACCTCTCGAGTTTTCACAGGATGTGAGGCCTCCGGTCGCCATGAGGCGGAGTACTAGGTCTTTCTCTGTGGTCTCCACAGGGGATTCAGACATCCCTTCGTCTTGGGAGATGCAAGACGAGCCTGCATTCAGTTCACTGCAGGGATATCCGGCCTAACTTCGAGTCAGAGCATCTCGGTGTCCATTCCACTTGAGGCCACAAACTCAGGGTCCCTCTCACATACCTGTAGCTGAGAGAATGCTCCTCTTGAGGTGCTCGTGGAAACTTGGTATTCCTCTTGAGTCGAAGCCTGGGACTAAGCTCTCATCTCGAGTTGACTTGGGGTCCACGGAGCCCTTTCGTGTTGCTCCTGTGACCTCAGGATCCCTCTAGACTTGAGACAGTGATCGTGGGTTTTCTCTGGAGTGCCATTAAGGAAATCAAGGCTCCTTTCACGTTTGATGTGGAACACGGAATTGCTCTGCACGCAGTGCAGGGGAATCGGACCTCATCTCGCGCTGAAGGGGAAATCTCATGGTTTTTCTCGAGTTGCGGCAGGAACCTGGGGTATATTCTCGAGTTACGACGGGGTGGGCCCTTCCAGACACGTGTTTGTTCAGCGATGTCAGGACTCCTGCCTAGGTGCGAGGGACACCTCGGGATTCTCCTCGAGTCTTGGCATGGCAATTGGCCCGCGTCTCCACGTGAGGCGGGAGACCCAGGGTCCCTTTCCACTTGCCACAGTGATCCTGGGACTCCTATCCATTTTCAAGAGGAGTCAGGCATCGTCTCCTTTGGAAGTATTGATCTCTGCAGACCTTTCGAGTTTTCAAAGGATGTGAGGCCTCCGCTCGCGATGAGGCGTTGGACTAGGTCTTTGTCTGTCGTCTCCACAGGGGATTCAGACATCCCTTCGTCTTGGGAGATGAAAGGCGAGCCTGCATTCAATTCACTGCAGGGATATCCGGGCTTACTTCGAGTCAGAGCATCTCGGTGTCCATTCCACTTGAGGCCACAAACTCAGGGTCCCTCTCACATACCTGTAGCTGAGAGAAGGCTCCTCTTGAGGTGCTTGTGCAAAGTTGGTATTCCTCTTGATTCGAAGCCAGGGACTAAGCTGTCATCTTGAGTTGATTTGGGGTCCCAGAGATCTTTGGTGTTGCTACAGTGACTTCAGGATCCCTATAGACTTGAGACAGTGATCTTGAGTTTTGTCTAGAGTGCCATCAAGGAAATCAAGGCTCCTTTCACGTTTGATGTGGAACACGGAATTGCTCTGCACGCAGTGCAGGGGAATCGGGCCTCATCTCGCGGCGAGGGGGAAGTCTCATGGTTTTTCTCGAGTTGCGGCCGGAACCTGGGGTATATTCTCGAGTTACGACGGGGATGGCCCTTCCAGACACGTGTTTGTTCAGCGACGTCAGGACTACTGCCTAGGTGCGAGGGACACCTCGGGATTCTCCTCGAGTCTTGGCATGGCAATTGGGACGCGTCTCCACGTGAGGCGGGAGACCCAGGGTCCCTTTCCACGTGCCACAGGGATCCTGGGTCTCCTATCCATTTTCAAGAAGAGTCGGGCATCGTCTCCTTTGGAAGCATTGATCTCCGCGGACCACTCGAGTTTTCAAAGGATGTGAGGCCTCCGGTCGCGTTGAGGCGGAGGACTAGGTCTTTCTCTGTGGTCTCCACAGGGGATTCAGACATCCCTTCGTCTTGGGAGATGCAAGACGAGCCTGCATTCAATTCACTGCAGGGATATCCGGCCTAACTTCGAGTCAGAGCATCTCGGTGTCCATTCCACTTGAGGCCACAAACTCAGGGTCCCTCTCACATACCTGTAGCTGAGAGAAGGCTCCTCTTGAGGTGCTTGTGGAAAGTTGGTATTCCTCTTGAGTCTGAGCCAGGGACTAAGCTCTCATCTCGAGTTGATTTGGGGTCCACGGAGCGCTTTCGTCTTGCTCCTGTGACCTCAGGATCCCTCTAGACTTGAGACAGTGATCTTGGGTTTTCTCTGGAGTGCCATTAAGGAAATCAAGGCTCCTTTCACGTTTGATGTGGAACACGGAATTGCTCTGCACGCAGTGCAGGGGAATCGGGCCTCATCTCGCGGTGAAGGGGAAATCTCATGGTTTTTCTCGAGTTGCGGCAGGAACCTGGGGTATATTCTCGAGTTACGACGAGGTGGGCCCTTCCAGACACGTGTTTGTTCAGCGATGTCAGGACTCCTGCCTAGGTGCGAGGGAAACCTCGGGATTCTCCTCGAGTCTTGGCATGGCAATTGGCACGCGTCTCCACGTGAGGCGGGAGATCCAGTGTCCCTTTCCACGTGCCACAGTGATCCTGGGACTCCTATCCATTTTCAAGAGGAGTCAGGCATCGTCTCCTTTGGAAGCATTGATTTCTGCAGACCTTTCGCGTTTTCAAAGGATGTGAGGCCTCCGGTCGCGATGATGCGGAGGACTAGGTCTTTGTCTGTCGTCCCACAGGGGATTCAGACATCCCTTCGTATTGGGAGATGCAACACCAGCCTGCATTCAATTCACTGCAGGGATATCCGGCCTTACTTCGAGTCAGAGCATCTCGGTGTCCATTCCACTTGAGTCCACAAACTCAGGGTCCCTCTCACATACCTGTAGCTGAAAGAAGCCTCCTCTTGAGGTGCCTGTGGAAAGTTGGTATTCCTCTTGAGTCGAAGCCAGGGACTAAGCTCTCATCTCGAGTTGATTTGGGGTCCACGGAGCCCTTTCCTGTTGCTCCAGTGACCTCAGGATCCCTCTAGACTTGAGACAGTGATCTTGGGTTTTCTCTGCAGTGCCATCAAGGAAATCAAGCCTCCTTTCACGTTTGATGTGGAACACGGAATTGCTCTGCACGCAGTGAAGGGGAATTGGGGCTCATCTCGCGGCGAGGGGGAAGTCTCATGGTTTTTCTCCAGTTGCGGCCGGAACCTGCGGTATATTCTCGAGTTACGACGGGGAGGGCCCTTCCAGACACGTGTTTGTTCTGCGACGTCAGGACACCTGCCTAGGTGCTAGGGACCCTTCGGGATTCTCCTCGAGTCGTGGCATGGCAATTGGGATGCGTCAACACGTGAGGCGGGAGACCCAGGGTCCCTTTCCGCGTGCCACAGGGATCCTGGGACTCCTATCCATTTTCAAGAGGAGTCAGGCATCGTCTCCTTTGGAAGCATTGATCTCCGCGGACCTCTCGAGTTTTCAAAGGATGTGAGGCCTCCGGTCGCGATGAGGCGGAGGACTAGGTCTTTCTCTGTGGTCTATACAGCGTATTCAGATAATCCTTCGTCTTGGGAGATGCAAGAGGAACCTGCATTCAATTCACTGCAGGGATATCCGGCCTTACTTCGAGTTAGAGCATCTCGGTGTCCATTCCACTTGAGGCCACAAACTCAGGGTCCCTCTCACATACCTGTAGCTGAGAGAAGCCTCCTCTTGAGGTGCTTGTGGAAAGTTGGTGTTCCTCTTGAGTCTAAGCCAGGGACTAAGCTCTCATCTCGAGTTTATTTGGGGTCCACGGAGCCCTTTCGTGTTGCTCCAGTGACCTTAGGATCCCTCTAGACTTGAGACAGTGATCTTGGGTTTTCTCTGGAGTGCCATCAAGGAAATCAAGGCTCCTTTCACTTTTGATGTGGTATACGGTATTGCTCTGCACGCAGGGCAGGGGAATCGGGCCTCGTCTCGCGGCAAGTGGGAAGTCTCATGGTTTTTCTCGAGTTGCGGCCGGAACCTGGGGTATATTCTCGAGTTACAACGGGGAGGGCCCTTCCAGACACCTGTTTGTTCAGCGATGTCAGGATTCCTGCCTAGGTGCGAGGGACACCTCGGGATTCTCCTCGAGTCTTGGCATGGCAATTGGGACGCCTCTCCACGTGAGGCGGGTGACCCAGGGTCCCTTTCCACGTGCCACAGGGATCTTGGGACTCCTATCCATTTTCTAGAGGAGTCAGGCATCCTCTCCTTTGGAAGCAATGATCTCTGCAGACCTCTCGAGTTTTCAAAGGATGTGAGGCCTCCGGTCTCGATGAGGCGGTGAACGAGGTCTTTCTCTGTCGTCTCCACAGGGGTATCAGACAACCCTTCGTCTTGGGAGATGCAAGACGAGCCTGCATTCAATTCACTGCAGGGATATCCGACCTTATTTCGAGTCAGAGCATCTCGGTGTCCATTCCACTTGAGGCCACAGACTCAGGGTCCCTCAAATATACCTGTAGCTGAGAGAAGGCTCCTCTTGAGGTGCTTGTGGAAAGTTGGTATTCCTCTTGAGTCGAAGCCAGGGACTAAGCTCTCATCTCGAGTTGATTTGGTGTCCAGGGAGCCCTTTCCTGTTGGTCCAGTTACCTCAGGATCCCTCTAGACTTGAGACAGTGATCTTGGGTTTTCTCTGGAGTGCCATCAAGGAAATCAAGGCTCCTTTCACGTTTGATGTGGAACACGGAATTGCTCTGCATGCAGTGCAGGGGAATCGGGCCTCAACTCGCGGCAAGGGGGAAATCTCATGGTTTTTCTCGAGTTGCGGCCGAAACCTGGGGTATATTCTCGAGTTACGACGGGGAGGGCCCTTCCAGACACGTGTTTGTTCAGCGACGTCAGGATTCCTGCCTAGGTGCGAGGGACACCTCGGGATTCTCCTCGAGTCTTGGCATGGCAATTTGGACGCGTCTCCACGTGAGGCGGGAGACCCAGTGTCCCTTTCCACGTGCCACAGGGATCCTGGGACTCGTATCCATTTTCAAGAGGAGTCAGGCATCGTCTGCTTTGGAAGCATTGATCTCCGCGGACCTCTCGAGTTTTCAAATGATGTGAGGCCTCCGGTCATGATGAGGCGGAGAACTCGGTCTTTCTCTTTGGTCTCCACAGGGGATTCAGACATCCCTTCGTCTTGGGAGATGCAAGACGAGCCTGCATTCAATTCACTGCAGGGATATCAGGCCTTATTTCGAGTCAGAGCATCTCGGTGTCCATTCCACTTGAGGCCACAAACTCAGGGTCCCTCTCACATACCTGTAGCTGAGAGAAGCCTCCTCTTGAGGTGCTTTTGGAAAGTTGATATTCCTCTTGAGTCAAAGGCAGGGACTAAGCTCTCATCTCGAGTTGATTTGGGGACCAAGGAGCCCTTTCGTGTTGCTCCAGTGACCTCAGGATCCCTCTAGACTTGAGACAGTGATCTTGGGTTTTCTCAGGAGTGCCATCAAGGAAATCAAGGCTCCTTTCACGTTTGATGTGGAACACGGAATTGCTCTGCACGCAGTGCAGGGGAATCGGGCCTCATCTCGCGGCGAGGAGGAAGTCTCATGGTTTTTCTCGAGTTGCGGCCGGAACCTGGGGTATATTCTCGAGTTACAACGGGAAGGGCCCTTCCAGACACCTGTTTGTTCAGCGACGTCAGGATTCCTGCCTAGGTGCGAGGGACACCTCGGGATTCTCCTCGAGTCTTGGCATGGCAATTGGGACGCCTCTCCACGTGAGGCGGGTGACCCAGGGTCCCTTTCCACGTGCCACAGGGATCTTGGGACTCCTATCTATTTTCTAGAGGAGTCAGGCATCGTCTCCTTTGGAAGCATTGATCTCTGCAGACCTCTCGAGTTTTCAAAGGATGTGAGGCCTCCGCTCGAGATGAGGCGGAGAAATCGGTCTTTCTCTGTGGTCTCCACAGGGGATTCAGACATCCCTTCGTCTTGGGAGATGCAAGACGAGCCTGCATTCAATTCACTGCAGGGATATCCGGCCTTACTTCGAGTCAGAGCAGCTCGGTGTCCATTCCACTTGAGGCCACAGACTCAGGTTCCCTCAAATATACCTGTAGCTGAGAGAAGCCTCCTCTTGAGGTGCTTGTGGAAAGTTGGTATTCCTCTTGAGTCTAAGCCAGGGACTAAGCTCTCATCTCGAGTTGATTTGGGGTCCAGGGAGCCCTTTCCTGTTGGTCCAGTTACCTCAGGATCCCTCTAGACTTGAGACAGTGATCTTGGGTTTTCTCTGGAGTGTCATCAAGGAAATCAAGGCTCCTTTCATGTTTGATGTGGAACACGGAATTGCTCTGCATGCAGTGCAGTGGAATCGGGCCTCAACTCGAGGCAAGGGGGAAATCTCATGGTTTTTCTCGAGTTGCGGCCGAAACCTGGGGTATATTCTCGAGTTACGACGGGGAGGGCCCTTCCAGACACGTGTTTGTTCAGCGACGTCAGGACTCCTCCCTAGGTGCGAGGGACACCTCGGGATTCTCCTCGAGTCTTGGCATGGCAATTTGGACGCGTCTCCACGTGAGGCGGGAGACCCAGGGTCCCTTTCCACGTGCCACAGGGATCCTGGGACTCCTATCCATTTTCAAGAGGAGTCAGGCATCGTCTGCTTTGGAAGCATTGATCTCCGCGGACCTCTCGAGTTTTCAAATGATGTGAGGCCTCCGGTCATGATGAGGCGGAGAACTCGGTCTTTCTCTTTGGTCTCCACAGGGGATTCAGACATCCCTTCGCCTTGGGAGATGCAAGACGAGCCTGCATTCAATTCACTGCAGGGATATCAGGCCTTATTTCGAATCAGAGCATCTCGGTGTCCATTGCACTTGAGGCCACAAACTCAGGGTCCCTCTCACATACCTGTAGCTGAGAGAAGCCTCCTCTTGAGGTGCTTGTGGAAAGTTGATATTCCTCTTGAGTCAAAGGCAGGGACTAAGCTCTCATCTCGAGTTGATTTGGGGTCCACGGAGCCCTTTCGTGTTGCTCCAGTGACCTCAGGATCCCTCTAGACTTGAGACAGTGAACTTGGGTTTTCTCTGGAGTGCCATTAAGGAAATCAAGGCTCCTTTCACGTTTGATGTGGAACACGGAATTGCTCTGCACGCAGGGCAGGGGAATCGGGCCTCATGTAGCGGCGAGGGGGAAGTCTCATGGATTTTCTCGAGTTGCGGCCGGAACCTGGGGTATATTCTCGAGTTACGACGGGGAGGGCCCTTCCAGACACGTGTTTGTTCATCGACGTCAGGACTCCTGCCTAGGTGCGAGGGACACCTCGGGATTCTCCTCGAGTCTTGGCATGGCAATTGGGACGCGTCTCCACGTGAGGCGGGAGACCCAGGGTTCCTTTCCACGTGCCACAGGGATCCTGGGACTCCTATCCATTTTCAAGAAGAGTCAGGCATCTTCTCCTATGGAAGCATTGATCTCCGCGGACCTCTCGAGTTTTCAAAGGATGTGAGGCCTCCGGTCTCGATGAGGCGGAGAACGAGGTCTTTCTCTGTCGTCTCCACAGGGGAATCAGACAACCCTTCGTCTTGGGAGATGCAAGACGAGCCTGCATTCAATTCACTGCAGGGATATCCGGCCTTACTTCGAGTCAGAGCATCTCGGTGTCCATTCCACTTGAGGCCACAAACTCAGGGGCCCTCTCACATACCTGTAGCTGAGAGAAGCCTCCTCTTGAGGTGCTTGTGGAAAGTTGGTATTCCTCTTGAGTCGAAGCCAGGGACTAAGCTCTCATCTCGAGTTGATTTGGGGTCCACGGAGCCCTTTCGTGTTGCTCCAGTGACCTCAGGATCCCTCTAGACTAGAGACAGTGATCTTGGGTTTTCTCTGGAGTGCCATCAAGAAATCAAGGCTCCTTTCAGTTTTGATGTAGAATACGGAATTGCTCTGCACGCAGGGTAGGGGAATCTGGCCTCATCTCGCGGCGAGGGGGAAGTCTCATTGTTTTTCTCGAGTTGCGGCCGGAACCTGGGGTATATTCTCGAGTTACAACGTGGAGGGCCCTTCCAGACACGTGTTTGTTCAGCGACATCAGGATTCTGGCCTAGGTGCGAGGGACATCTCGGGATTCTCCTCGAGTCTTGGCATTGCAATTGGTACGCGTATCCACGTGAGGCGGGAGACCCAGAGTCCCTTTCCACGTGCCACAGGGATCCTGGGACTCCTATCAATTTTCAAGAGGAGTCGGGCATCGTCTCCTTTGGAAGCATTGATCTCTGCAGACCTCTCAAGTTTTCAAAGGATGTGAGGCCTCCGGTCGTGATGAGGCGGAGAAAACGGTCTTTTTCTGTGGTCTCCACAGGGGATTCAGACATCCCTTCATCTTGGGAGATGCAAGACGAGCCTGCATTCAATTCACTGCAGGGATATCCGGCCTTACTTCGAGTCAGAGCATCTCGGTGTCCATTCCACTTGAGGCCACAAACTCAGCGTCCCTCAAATATACCTGTAGCTGAGAGAAGCCTCCTCTTGAGGTGCTTGTGGAAAGTTGATATTCCTCTTGAGTCGAAGCCAGGGACTAAGCTCTCATCTCGAGTTGATTTGGAGTCCACGGAGCCCTTTCGTGTTGCTCCACTGACCTCAGGATCCCTCTAGACTTGAGACAGTGATCTTGGGTTTTCTCTGGAGTGCCATCAAGGAAATCAAGGCTCCTTTCACGTTTGATGTGGAACACGGAATTGCTCTGCACACAGTGCAGGGGAATCGGGCCTCATCTCGCGGCAAGGGGGATGTCTCATGGTTTTTCTCAAGTTGCGGACGGAACCTGGGGTATATTCTCGAGTTACGACGGGGAGGGCCCTTCCAGACACGTGTTTGTTCAGCGACGTCAGGACTCCTGCCTAGGTGCGAGGGACACCTCGGGATTCTCCTCGAGTCTTGGCATGGCAAGTGGGACGCGTCTCCACGTGAGGCGGGAGACCCAGGGTCCCTTTCCACGAGCCACAGGGATCCTGGGACTCCTATCCATTTTCAAGAGGAGTCAGGCATCGTCTCCTTTGGAAGCATTGACCTCCGCGGACCTCTCGAGTTTTCAAAGGATGTGAGGCCTCTGGTCGCGATGAGGCGGAGAACTCGGTCTTTCTCTGTGGTCTCCACAGCGGATTCAGACATCCCTTCTTCTAGGGAGATTCAAGACGAGCCTGCATTCAATTCACTGCAGGGATATCCGGCCTTACTTCGAGTCAGAGCATTTCGGTGTCCATTCCACTTGAGGCCACAAACTCAGGGTCCCTCTCACATACCTGTAGCTGAGAGAAGCCTCCTCTTGAGGTGCTTGTGGAAAGTGGGTATTCCTCTTGAGTCGAAGCCAGGGACTAAGCTCTCATCTCGAGTTGATTTGGGGTCCACGGGGCCCTTTCATGTTGTTCCAGTTACCTCAGGATCCCTCTGGACTTGAGAAAGTGATCTTGGGTTTACTCTGGAGTGCCATCAAAGAAATCAAGGCTCCTTTCACGTTTGATGTGGAACACGGAATTGTTCTGCACGCAGTGCAGGGGAATCGGGCCTCATCCAGCGGCGAGGGGGAAGTCTCATGGTTTTTCTCGAGTTGCGGCCGGAACCTGGGGTATATTCTCGAGTTACGACGGGAGGGCCCTTCCAGACACGTGTTTGTTCAGCGACATCAGGAATCCTGCCTAGGTGCGAGGGACACCTCGGGATTCTCCTCGAGTCTTGGCATGGCAATTGGGACGCGTCTCCACGTGAGGCGGGAGACCCAGGGTCCCTTTCCACGTGCCACAGGGATCCTGGGACTCCTATCCATTTTCAAGAGGAGTCAGGCATCGTCTCCTTTGGAAGCATTGATCTCCGCGGACCTCTCGAGTTTTCAAAGGATATGAGGCCTCCGGTCGCGATGAGACGGAGAACTAGGTCTTTCTCTGTGGTCTCCACAGGGGATTCAGACATCCCTTCGTCTTGGGAGATGCAAGACGAGCCTGCATTCAATTCACTGCAGGGATATCTGGCCTTACTTCGAGTCAGAGCATCTCGGTGTCCATTCCACTTGAGGCCACAAACTCAGTGTGCTTCTCACATACATGTGGCTGAGAGAACCCTCCTCTTGAAGTGCTTGTGGAAAGTTGGTATTCCTCTTGAGTCGAAGCCAGGTACTAAGCTCTAATCTCGAGTTGATTTGGGGTCCACGGAGCCCTTTCGTGTTGCTCCAGTGACCTCAGGATCCCTCTAGACTTGAGACAGTGATCTTGGGTTTTCTCTGGAGTGCCATCAAGGAAATCAAGGCTCCTTTCACGTTTGATGTGGAACACGGAATTGCTCTGCACGCAGTCCAGGGGAATCGGGCCATATCTCGCGGCGAGGGGGAAGTCTCATTGTTTTTCTCGAGTTGCGGCCGGAACCTGGGGTTTATTCTCGAGTTACGACGGGGAGGGCCCTTCCAGACACGTGTTTGTTCAGCGACGTTAGGACTCCTCCCTAAGTGCGAGGGACACCTCGGGATTCTCCTCGAGTCTTGGCATGGCAATTGGGACGCCTCTCCACGTGAGGCGGGAGACCCAGGGTCCGTTTCCACGTGCCACAGTGATCCTGGGGCTCCTATCCATTTCAAGAGAAGTCAGGCATCGTCTCCTTTGGAAGCATTGATCTCCGCGGACCTCTCGAGTTTTCAAAGGATGTGAGGCCTCCGCTCGCGATGAGGCGGAGGACTAGGTCTTTCTCTGTGTTCTGCACAGGGGATTCAGACATCCCTTCGTCTTGAGAGATGCAAGATGAGCCTGCATTCAATTCACTGCAGGGATATCCGGCCTTACTTCGAGTCAGAGCATCTCGGTGTCCATTGCACTTGAGGCCACAAACTCAGGGTCCCTCTCACCTACCTGTAGCTGAGAGAAGCTCCCTCATGAGGTGCTTGTGGAAAGTTGGTATTCCTCTTGAGTCTAAGCCAGGGACTAAGCTCTCATCTCGAGTTGATTTGGGGTCGATGGAGCCCTTTCGTGTTGCTCCAGTGACCTCAGGATCCCTCTAGACTTGAGACAGTGATCTTGGTTTTTCTCTGGAGTGCCATCAAGGAAATCAAGGCTCCTTTCACGTTTGATGTGAAACACGGAATTGCTCTGCACGAAGTGCAGGAGAATCGGGCCTCATCCAGCGGCGAGGGGGAAGTCTCATGGTTTTTCTCGAGTTGCGGCCGGAACCTGGGGTATATTCTCGAGTTACGACGGGGAGGGCCCTTCCAGACATGTGCTTGTTCAGCGACGTCAGGAATACTGCCTAGGTGCCAGGGACACCTCGGGATTCTCCACGAGTCTTGGCATGGCAATGGGGACGTGTCTCCACGTGAGGCGGGAGACCCAGGGTCCCTTTCCACGTGCCACACGGATCCTGGGACTCCTATCCATTTTCAAGAGGAGTCAGGCATCGTCTCCTTTGGAAGCATTGATCTCCGCGGACCTCTCAAATTTTCAAAGGATGTGAGGCCTCCGGTCGCGATGAGGCGGAAAATTAGGTCTTTCTCTGTGGTCTCCACAGGGGATTCAGACATCCCTTCGTCTTGGGAGATGCAAGATGAGCCTGCATTCAATTCACTGCAGGGATATCCGGCCTTACTTCGCGTCAGAGCATCTCGGTGTCCATTCCACTTGAGGCCACAAACTCAGGGTCCCTCTCACATGCCTGTAGCTGAGAGAAGCCTCCTCTTGAGGTGATTGTGGAAAGTTGGTATTCCCCTTGAGTCGAAGCAGGGACTAAGTTCTCATCTCGAGTTGATTTGGGGTGCACGAAGCCCTTTCGTGTTGCTCCAGTGACCTCAGGATCCCTCTAGACTTGAGACAGTGATCTTGGGTTTTCTCTGGAGTGCCATCAAGGAAATCAAAGCTCCTTTCACGTTTGATGTGGAACATGGTATTGCTCTGCACACAGTGCAGGGGAATCGGGCCTCATCTCGCGGCGAGGGGGAAGTCTCATGGTTTTCTCGAGTTGCGGCCTGAACCTGGGGTATATTCTCGAGTTACAACGGGGAGGGTCCTTCCAGACACGTGTTTGTTCAGCGACGTCAGGACTCCTGCCTAGGTGCGAGGGACACGTCGGGATTCTCCTCGAGTCTTGGCATGGCAATTGGGACGCGACTCCACGTGAGGCGGGAGACCCAGGGTGCCTTTCCACGTGCCACAGGGATCCTGGGACTCCTATCCATTTTCAAGAGGAGTCAGGCATCGTCTCCTTTGGAAGCATTGATCTCCGCGGACCTCTCGAGTTTTCAAAGGATGTGAGGCCTCCGGTCGCGATGAGGCGGAGGACTAGGTCTTTCTCTGTGGTCTCCACAGCGGATTCAGACATCCCTTCGTCTTGGGAGATGCAAGACGAGCCTGCATTCAATTCACTGCAGGGATATCCGGCCTTACTTCAAGTCAGAGCATCTCGGTGTCCATTCCACTTGAGGCCACAAACTCAGGGTCCCTCTCACATAACTGTAGCTGAGAGAAGCCTCCTCTTGAGGTGCTTGTGGAAAGTTGGCATTCCTCTTGAGTCGAAGCCAGGGACTAAGCTCTCATCTCGAGTTGATTTGGGGTCCATGGAGCCCTTTCGTGTTGCTACAGTGGCCTCACGATCCCTCTAGGCTTGAGACAGTGATCTTGGGTTTTCTCTGGAGTGCCATCAAAGAAATCAAGGCTCCATTCACGTTTGATGTGGAACACGGAATTGCTATGCACGCAGGGCAGGGGAATTGGGCCTCATGTCGCGGCGAGGGGTAAGTCTCATGGTTTTTCTCGAGTTGCGCCCGGAACCTGGGGTATATTCTCGAGGTACGATGGGGAGGGCCCTACCAGACACGTGTTTGTTCAGCGACGTCAGGACGCCTGCCTAGGAGCGATGGACACCTCGGGATTGTCCTCGAGTCTTGGCATGGCAATTGGGAGGCGTCTCCACGTGAGGCGGGAGACCCAGGGTCCTTATCGACGCGCCACGAGGATCCTGGGACTCCTATCAATTTTCAAGAGGAGTCAGGCATCGTCTCCTTTGGAAGCATTGACCTCCGCGGACCTCTCGAGTTTTCAAAGGATGTGAGGCCTCTGTTCGCGATGAGGCGGAGAACTCGGTCTTTCTCTGTGGTCTCCACAGGGGATTCAGACAACCCTTCTTCTAGGGAGATGCAAGACGAGCCTGCATTCAATTCACTGCAGGGATATCCGGCCTTACTTCGAGTCAGAGCATCTCGGTGTCCATTGCACTTGAGGCCACAAACTCAGGGTCCCTCTCACCTACCTGTAGCTGAGAGAAGCTTCCTCTTGAGGTGCTTGTGGAAAGTTGGTATTCCTCTTGAGTCTAAGCGAGGGACTAAGCTCTCATCTCGAGTTGATTTGGGGTCCATGGAGCCCTTTCGTGTTGCTCCAGTGACCTCAGGATCCCTCTAGACTTGAGACAGTGATCTTGGGTTTTCTCTGGAGTGCCATCAAGGAAATCAAGGCTCCTTTCACGTTTGATGTGAAACACGGAATTGCTCTGCACGAAGTGCAGGAGAATCGGGCCTCATCCAGCGGCGAGGGGGAAGTCTCATGGTTTTTCTCGAGTTGCGGCCGGAACCTGGGGTATATTCTCGAGTTACGACGGGGAGGGCCCTTCCAGACATGTGCTTGTTCAGCGACGTCAGGAATACTGCCTAGGTGCGAGGGACACCTCGGGATTCTCCACGAGTCTTGGCATGGCAATGGGGACGGGTCTCCACGTGAGGCGGGAGACCCAGGGTCCCTTTCCACGTGCCACAGGGATCCTGGGACTCCTATCCATTTTCAAGAGGAGTCAGGCATCGTCTCCTTTGGAAGCATGGATCTGCGCTTACCTCTCAAATTTTCAAAGGATGTGAGGCCTCCGGTCGCGATGAGGCGGAAAATTAGGTCTTTCTCTGTGGTCTCCCCAGGGGATTCAGACATCCCTTCGTCTTGGGAGATGCAAGATGAGCCTGCATTCAATTCACTGCAGGGATATCCGGCCTTACTTCGCGTCAGAGCATCTCGGTGTCCATTCCACTTGAGGCCACAAACTCAGGGTCCCTCTCACATACCTGTAGCTGAGAGAAGCCTCCTCTTGAGGTGATTGTGGAAAGTTGGTATTCCCCTTGAGTCGAAGCAGGGACTAAGTTCTCATCTCGAGTTGATTTGGGGTCCACGAAGCCCTTTCGTGTTGCTCCAGTGACCTCAGGATCCCTCTAGACTTGAGACAGTGATCTTGGGTTTTCTCTGGAGTGCCATCAAGGAAATCAAAGCTCCTTTCACGTTTGATGTGGAACATGGTATTGCTCTGCACACAGTGCAGGGGAATCGGGCCTCATCTCGCGGCGAGGGGGAAGTCTCATGGTTTTCTCGAGTTGCGGCCGGAACCTGGGGTATATTCTCGAGTTACAACGGGGAGGGCCCTTCCAGACACGTGTTTGTTCAGCGACGTCAGGACTCCTGCCTAGGTGCGAGGGACACGTCGGGATTCTCCTCGAGTCTTGGCATGGCAATTGGGACGCGACTCCACGTGAGGCGGGAGACCCAGGGTGCCTTTCCACGTGCCACAGGGATCCTGGGACTCCTATCCATTTTCAAGAGGAGTCAGGCATCGTCTCCTTTGGAAGCATTGATCTCCGCGGACCTCTCGAGTTTTCAAAGGATGTGAGGCCTCCGGTCGCGATGAGGCGGAGAACTAGGTCTTTCTCTGTGGTCTCCACAGCGGATTCAGACATCCCTTCGTCTTGGGAGATGCAAGACGAGCCTGCATTCAATTCACTGCAGGGATATCCGGCCTTACTTCGAGTCAGAGCATCTCGGTGTCCATTCCACTTGAGGCCACAAACTCAGGGTCCCTCTCACATAACTGTAGCTGAGAGAAGCCTCCTCTTGAGGTGCTTGTGGAAAGTTGGCATTCCTCTTGAGTCGAAGCCAGGGACTAAGCTCTCATCTCGAGTTGATTTGGGGTCCATGGAGCCCTTTCGTGTTGCTACAGTTGCCTCAGGATCCCTCTAGGCTTGAGACAGTGATCTTGGGTTTTCTCTGGAGTGCCATCAAAGAAATCAAGGCTCCTTTCACGTTTGATGTGGAACACGGAATTGCTATGCACGCAGGGCAGGGGAATCGGGCATCATGTCGCGGCGAGGGGTAAGTCTCATGGTTTTTCTCGAGTTGCGGCCGGAACCTGGGGTATATTCTCGAGTTACGATGGGGAGGGCCCTTCCAGACACGTGTTTGTTCAGCGACGTCAGGACGCCTGCCTAGGAGCGATGGACACCTCGGGATTGTCCTCGAGTCTTGGCATGGCAATTGGGAGGCGTCTCCACGTGAGGCGGGAGACCCAGGGTCCTTATCGACGCGCCACAGGGATCCTGGACTCCTATCCATTTTCAAGAGGAGTCAGGCATCGTCTCGTTTGGAAGCATTGATCTCCGCGGACCTCTCTAGTTTTCAAAGGATGTGAGGCCTCCGGTCGCGATGAGGCGGAGGACTAGGTCTTTCTCTGTGGTCTACCCAGGGGATTCAGACATCCCTTCGTCTTGGGATATGCAAGACGAGCCTGCATTCAATTCACTGCAGGGATATCCGGCCTTACTTCGAGTCAGAGCATCTCGGTGTCCATTCCACTTGAGACCACAAACTCAGGGTCCCTCTCACATACATCTAGCTGAGAGAAGCCTCCTCTTGTGGTGCTTGTGGAAAGTTGGTATTCCTCTTGAGTCGAAGCCAGGGACTAAGCTATCATCTCGAGTTGATTTGGGGTCCACGGAGCCTTTTCGTGTTGCTCCAGTGACCTCAGGATCCCTCTAGACTTGAGACAGTGATCTTGGGTTTTCTCTGGAGTGCCATCAAGGAAATCAAGGCTCCTTTCACGTTTGATGTGGAACACGGAATTGGTCTGCACGCAGTGCAGGGGAATCGGGCCTCATCTCGGGTGAAGGGGAAATCTCATGGTTTTTCTCGAGTTGCGGCCGGAACCTGGGGTATATTCTTGAGTTAAGACGGGGAGGGCCTTTGCAGACACGTGTTTGTTCAGCGACGTCAGGACTCCTGCCTAGGTGCGAGGGACACCTCGGGATTCTCCTCGAGTCTTGGCATGGCAACTGGGATGCGTCTCCACGTGAGGCGGGAGACCCAGGGTCCCTTTCCACGTGACACAGGGATCCTGGGACTCCTATCCATTTTCAAGAAGAGTCAGGCATCGTCTCCTTTGGAAGCATTGATCTCCGCGGACCTCTCGAGTTTTGAAAGGATGTGAAGCCTCCGGTCTTGATGAGGCGGAGAACTAGGTCTTTCTCTGTGTTCTCCACAGGGAATTCAGACATCCCTTCGTCTTGGGAGATGCAAGACGAGCCTGCTTTCAATTCACTGCAGGGATATCCGGCCTTACTTCGAGTCAGAGCATCTCGGTGTCCATTCCACTTGAGGCCACAAACTCAGGGTCCCTCTCACATACCTGTAGCTGAGAGAAGCCTCCCCTTTATGTGCTTGTGGAAAGTTGGTATTCCCCTTGAGTCGAAGCCAGGGACTAAGCTCTCATCTCGAGTTGATATGGGGTCCACGAAGCCATTTCGTGTTGCTCCAGTGACCTCAGGATCCCTCTAGACTTGACACAGTGATCTTGGGTTTTCTCTGGAGTGCCATCAAGGAAACTAAGGCTCCTATCACGTTTGATGTGGAACACGGAATTGCTCTGCACGCAGTGCAGGGGAATCGGGCCTCATCTCGTGGCGAGGGGGAAGTCTCATGGTTTTTCTCGAGTTGTGGCCGGAACCTGGGGTATATTCTCGAGTTACGATGGGGAGAGCCCTCACAGACATGTGCTTGTTCAGTGATGTCAGGACTCCTGCCTAGGCGCAGGGACAACTCGGGATTCTCCTCGAGTTTTGGCATGGCAATTGGGATGTGTCTCCACGTGAGGCGGGAGACCCAGGGTCGCTTTCCACGTGCCACAGGGATCCTGGGACTCCTATCCATTTTCAAGAGGAGTCAGGCATCGTCTCCTTTGGAAGCATTGATCCCCGCGGACATCTCGAGTTTTCTAAGGATGTGAGGCCTCCGGTCCTGATGAGGCGGGGAACTAGGTCTATCTCTGTGGTCTCCACAGGGGATTCAGACATCCCTTCGTCTTGGGAGATGCAAGACGAGCCTGCATTCAATTCACTGCAGGGATATCCGGCCTTACTTCGAGTCAGAGCATCTCGGTGTCCATTCCACTTGAGGCCACAAACTCAGGGTCCCTCTCACATACCTGTAGCTGAGAGAAGCCTCCTCTTGAGGTGCTTGTGGAAAGTTGGTGTTCCTCTTGAGTCTAAGCCAAGAACTAAGCTCTCATCTCGAGTTGACTTGGGGTCCACGGAGCCCTTTCGTGTTGCTCCAGTGTCCTCAGGATCCTTCTAGACTTGAGACAGTTATCTTGGGTTTTCTCTGGAGTGCCATCAAGGAAATCAAGGCTCCTTTCACGTTTGATGTGGAACGCGGAATTGCTCTGCACGCAGTGCAGGGGAATCGGGTCTCATCTCGCGGCGAGGGGGAAGTCTCATGGTTTTTCTCGAGTTGCGGCCGGAACATGGGGTATATTCTCGAGTTACGACGGGGAGGGCCCTTCGAGACACGTGTTTGTTCAGCGACGTCAGGATACCTGCCTAGGTGCGAGGGACACCTCGGGATTTTCCTCGAGTCTTGGCATGGCAATTGGGACGCGTCTCCACGTGAGGCGGGAGACCCAGGGTCCCTTTCCACGTGCCACAGGGATCCTGGGACTCCTATCCATTTTCAAGAGGAGTCAGGCATCGTCTCCTTTGGAAGCATTGATCTCCGAGAACCTCTCGAGTTTTCAAAGGATGTGAGGCCTCCGGTCGCGATGAGGAGGAGAACTAGGACTTTATCTGTGGTTTCCACAGGGGATTAAGACATCCCTTCATCTTGGGAGATGCAAGACGAGCCTGCATTCAATTCAATGCAGCGATATCCGGTGTAACTTCGAGTCAGAGCATCTCGGTGTCCATTCCACTTGAGGCCACAATCTCAGGGTCCCTCTCACATACCTGTAGCTGAGAGAAGGCTCCTCTTGAGGTGCTGGTGGAAACTTGGTATTCCTCTTGAGTCGATGCCAGGGACTAAGCTCTCATCTCGAGTTTATTTGGGGTCCACGAAGCCCTTTCCTGTTGCTCCAGTGACCTCAGGATCCCTCTAGACTTGAGACAGTGGTCTTGGGTTTTCTCTGGAGTGCCATCAAGGAAATCAAGGCTCCTTTCACGTTTGATGTGGAACACGAAATTGCTCTGCACGCAGTGCAAGGGAATTGGGCCTCATCTCGCGGCGAGGGGGAAGTCTCATGGTTTTTCTCGAGTTGCGGCTGGAACCTGGGGTATATTCTCGAGTTACGACGGGGAGGGCCCTTCCAGACACGTGTTTGTTCAGCGACCTCAGGACTCCTGCCTAGGTGCGAGGGACACCTCGGGATTCTCCTCGAGTCTTGGCATGGCAATTGGGACGCGTCTCCATGTGAGGCGGGAGACCCAGGGTCCCTGTCCATGTGCCACATGGATCCTGGGACTCCTATCCATTTTCAAGAGGAGTCAGGCATCGTCTCCTTTGGAAGCATTGATCTCCGCAGACCTCTCGAGTTTTCAAAGGATGTGAGGCCTCCGGTCGCGATGAGGCGGAGGACTAGGACTTTCTCTGTGGTCTCCACAGGGGATTCAGACATCCCTTCATCTTGGGAGATGCAAGACGAGCCTGCATTCAATTCACTGCAGGGATATCCGGCGTTACTTCGAGTCAGAGCATCTCGGTGTCCATTCCACTTGAGGCCACAACCTCAGGGTCCCTCTCACATAATGTAGCTGAGAGAAGGCTCCTCTTGAGGTGCTTGTGGAAACTTGGTATTCCTCTTGAGTCGAATCCAGGGACTAAGCTCTCATCACGAGTTGATTTGGGGTCCACGAAGCCCTTTGGTGTTGCTCCAGTGACCTCAGGATCCCTCTAGACTTGAGACAGTGATCTTGGGTTTCCTCTGGAGTGCCATCAAGGAAATCAAGGCTCCTTTCACGTTTAATGTCGAACACGGAATAGCTCTGCACGCAGTGCAGGGGAATCGGGCCTCATCTCGTGGCTAGGGGGAAGTCTCATGGTGTTTCTCGAGTTGTGGCCGGAACCTGGGGTATATTCTCGAGTTACAACGGGGAGGGCCCTTCCAGACACGTGTTTGTTCAGTGATGTCAGGACTCCTGCCTAGGTGCGAGGGATACCTCGGGATTCTCCACGAGTCTTTTCATGGCAATTGGGACTCGTCTCCACGTGAGGCGGGAGACCCTGTGTCCCTTTCAACGTGCCACAGGCATCCTGGGACTCCTCTCTATTTTCAAGAGGAGTCAGGCATCGTCTCCTTTGGAAGCATTGATCTCCGCAGACCTCTCGAGTTTTCAAAGGATGTGAGGCCTACGGTCACGTTGAGGCGGATGACTAGGTCTCTCTGTGGTCTCCACAGGGGATTCAAACATCCCTTCGTCTTGGGAGATGCAAGACGAGCCTTCATTCAATTCACTGCAGGGATATCCAGCCTTACTTCGAGTCAGAGCATCTCGGTGTCCATTGCACTTGAGGCCACAAACTCAGGGTCCCTCTCACATACATGTAGATGAGAGAAGCCTCCTCATGAGGTGCTTGTGGAAAGTTGGTATTCCTCTTGAATCGAAGCCAGGGACTAAGCTCTCATCTCGAGTTGATTTGGAGTCCACGGAGCCCTTTCGTGTTGCTCCACTGACCTCAGGATCCCTCTAGACTTGAGAAAGTTATCTTGGGTTTTCTCTGGAGTGCCATCAAGGAAATCAAGTCTCCTTTCACGTTTGATGTGGAACACGGAATTGCTCTGCACGCAGTGCAGGGGAATCGGATCTCAGCTCGCAGCGAGGGGGAAGTCTCATGGTTTTTCTCGAGTTGCGGCCGGAACCTGGGGTATATTCTCGAGTTACAACGGAGAGGGCCCTTCCAGACACGTGTTTGTTCAGCGACGTCAGGACTGTTGCCTAGGTGCGAGGGACACCTCGGGATTCTCCACGAGTCTTTTCATGGCAATTGGGACGCGTATCCACGTGTGGCGGGAGACCAAAGGTCCCTTTCCACGTGCCACAGGGATCCTGGGACTCCGATCCATTTTCAAGAGGAATCAGGCATCGTCTCCTTTGGAAGCATTGATCTCTGCGGACCTCTCGAGTTTTCAAAGGATGTGAGGCCTCCGGTCGCGTTGAGGCGGAGGACTAGGTCTTTCTCTGTGGTCTCCACAGCGGATTCAGATAACCCTTCGTCTTGGGAGATGCAAGAGGAGCCTGCATTCAATTCACTGCAGGGATATCCGGCCTTACTTCGAGTCAGAGCATCTCGGTGTCCATTCCACTTGAGGCCACAAACTCAGGGTCCCTCTCATATACCTGTAGCTGAGAGAAGCCTCCTCTTGAGGTGCTTGTGGAAAGTTGGTATTCCTCTTGAGTCGAAGCCAGGGACTAAGCTCTCATCTCGAGTTGATTTGGTGTCCACGGAGCACTTTCGTGTTGGTCTTGTGACCTCAGGATCCCTCTAGACTTGAGACAGTGATCTTGGGTTTTCTCTGGAGTGCCATCAAGGAAATCAAGGCTCCTTTCACGTTTGATGTGGAACACGGAATTGCTCTGCACGCAGTCCAGGGGAATCGGGCCTCATCTCGCGGCGAGGGGGAAGTCTCATGGTTTTTCTCGAGTTGCGGCCGGAACCTGGGGTATATTCTCGAGTTACGACGGGGAGGGCCCTTCCAGACACGTGTTTGTTCTGCGACGTCAGGACTCCTGCCTAGGTGCGAGGGACACCTCGGGATTCTCCTCGAGTCTTGGCATGGCAATTTGGACGCGTCTCCACGTGAGGCGGGAGACCCAGGGTCCCTTTCCACGTGCTACAGGGATCCTGGGACTCCTATCCATTTTCAAGAGGAGTCAGGCATCGTCTCCTTTGGAAGCATTGATCTTCGCATACCTCTCGAATTTTCAAAGGATGTGAGGCCTCCGGTCGCGATGAGGCGGAAAATTAGGTCTTTCTCTGTGGTCTCCACAGGGGATTCAGACATCCCTTCATCTTCGGAGATGCAAGACGAGCCTGCATTCAATTCACTGCAGGGATATCCGGCCTTACTTCGAGTCAGAGCATCTCGGTGTCCATTCCACTTGAGGCCACAAACTCAGGGTCCCTCTCACATACCTGTAGCTGAGAGAAGCCTCCTCTTGAGGTGCTTGTGGAAAGTTGGTATTCCTCTTGAGTCGAAGCCAGGGACTAAGCTCTCATCTCGAGTTGATTTGGGGTCCACGGAGCCCTTTCCTGTTGGTCTTGTGACCTCAGGATCCCTCTAGACTTGAGACAGTGATCTTGGGTTTTCTCTGGAGTGCCATCAAGGAAATCAAGGCTCCTTTCACGTTTGATGTGGAACACGGAATTGCTCTGCACGCATTGCAGGGGAATCGGGCCTCATCTCGCGGCGAGGGGGAAGTCTCATGGTTTTTCTCGAGTTGCGGCCGGAACCTGGGGTATATTCTCGAGTTACGACGGGGAGGGCCCTTCCAGACTCGTGTTTGTTCAGCGACCTCAGGACTCCTGGCTAGGTGCGAGGGACACCTCGGGATTCTCCTCGAGTCTTGGCATGGCAATTTGGACGCGTCTCCACGTGAGGCGGGAGACCCAGGGTCCCTTTCCACGTGCCACAGGGATCCTGGGACTCTTATCCATTTTCAAGAGGAGTCAGGCATCGTCTCCTTTGGAAGCATTGATCTTCGCATACCTCTCGAATTTTCAAAGGATGTGAGGCCTCCGGTCGCGATGAGGCGGAAAATTAGGTCTTTCTCTGTGGTCTCCACAGGGGATTCAGACATCCCTTCATCTTCCGAGATGCAAGACGAGCCTGCATTCAATCACTGCAGGGATATCCGGCCTTACTTCGAGTCAGAGCATCTCGGTGTCCATTCCACTTGAGGCCACAAACTCAGGGTCCCTCTCACATACCTGTAGCTGAGAGAAGCCTCCTCTTGAGGTGCTTGTGGAAAGTTGGGATTCCTCTTGAGTCGAGGCAGAGACTAAGCTCTCATCTCGAGTTGATTTGGGGTCCACGGAGCCCTTTCGTGTTGCTCCAGTGACCTCAGGATCCCTCTAGACTTGAGACAGTGATCTTGGGTTTTCTCTGGAGTGCCATCAAGGAAATCAAGGCTTTTTTCACGTTTGATGTGGAACACGGAATTGCTCTGCACGCAGTGCAGGGGAATCGGGTCTCATCTCGCGGCGAGGGGGAAGTCTCATGGTTTTTCTCGAGTTACGGCGGGAACCTGGGGTATATTCTCGAGTTACGACGGGGAGGGCCCTTCCAGACACATGTTTCTTCAGCGACGTCAGGACTCCTGCCTAGGTGCGAGGGACACCTCGGGATTCTCCTCGAGTCTTGGCATGGCAATTGGGAGGCGTCTCCACGTGAGGCGGGAGACCCAGTGTCCCTTTCCACGTGCCACAGGGATCCTGGGACTCCTAACCATTTTCAAGAGGAGTCAGGCATCGTCTCCTTTGGAAGCATTGATCTCCGCGGACCTCTCGAGTTTTCAAAGGATGTGAGGCCTCCGGTCGCGATGAGTCGGAGGACTAGGTCTTTCTCTGTGGTCTCCACAGCGGATTCAGATATCACTTCGTCTTGGGAGATGCAAGACGAGCCTGCATTCAATTTACTGCAGGGAAATCCGTCCTTACGTCGAGTCAGAGCTCTCGGTGTCCATTCCACTTGAGGCCACAAACTTAGGGTCCCTCTCACATACCTGTAGCTGAGAGAAGCCTCCTCTTGAGGTGCTTGTGGAAAGTTGGGATTCCTCTTGAGTCGAAGCCAGGGACTAAGCTCTCATCTCGAGTTGATTTGGGGTCCACGGAGCCCTTTCCTGTTGGTCCAGTGACCTCAGGATCCCTCTAGACTTGAGACAGTGATCTTGGGTTTTCTCTGGAGTGCCATCAAGGAAATCAAGGCTCCTTTCACGTTTGATGTGGAACACGGAATTGCTCTGCATGCAGTGCAGGGGATTCGAGCCTCAACTCGCGGCGAGGGGGAAATCTCATGGTTTTTCTCGAGTTGCGGCCCGAACCTGGGCTATATTCTCGAGTTACGATGGGGAGGGCCCTTCCAGACACGTGTTTGTTCAGCGATGTCAGGACACCTGCCTAGGTGCGAGGGACACCTCGGGATTCTCTTCGAGTCTTGGCATGGCAATTTTGACGCGTCTCCACGTGAGGCGGGAGACCCAGGGTCCCTTTCCACGTGCCACAGGGATCCTGGGACTCCTATCCATTTTCAAGAGGAGTCGGGCATCGTCTCCTTTGGAAGCATTGATCTCCGCGGACGTATCGAGTTTTCAAAGGATGTGAGGCCTCCGGTCCCCATGAGGCGGAGAACTCGGTCTTTCTCTGTGGTCTCCACAGCGGATTCAGATATCCCTTCGTCTTGGGAGATGCAAGACGAGCCTGCATTCAATTCACTGCAGGGATATCCGGCCTTACTTCGAGTCAGAGCATCTCGGTGTCCATTCCACTTGAGGCCACAAACTCGTGGTCCCTCAAATATACCTGTAGCTGAGAGAAGCCTCCTCTTGAGGTGCTTGTGGAAAGTTGGTATTCCTCTTGAGTGGAAGCCAGGGACTAAGCTCTCATCTCGAGTTGATTTGGGGTCCACGGAGCCCTTTCGTGTTGCTCCAGTGACCTCAGGATCCCTCTAGACTTGAGAGAGTGATCTTGGGTTTTCTCTGGAGTGCCATCATGGAAATCAAGGCTCCTTTCACGTTTGATGTGGAAAACGGAATTGCTCTGCATGCAGTGCAGGGGAATCGGGCCTCAACTCGCGGCGAGGGGGAAATCTCATGGTTTTTCTCGAGTTGCGGCCCGAACCTGGGGTATATTCTCGAGTTACGACGGGGAGGGCCCTTGCAGACACGTGTTTGTTCAGCGATGTCAGGACTCCTGCCTAGGAGCGAGGGACAACTCTGGATTCTCTTCGAGTCTTGGCATGGCAATTTGGACGCGTCTCCACGTGAGGCGGGAGACCCAGGGTCCCTTTCCACGTGCCACAGGGATCCTGGGACTCCTATCCATTTTCAAGAGGAGTCAGGCATCGTCTCCTTTGGAAGCATTGATCTCCGCGGACCTATCGAGTTTTCAAAGGATGTGAGGCCTCCGGTCCCCATGAGGCGGAGAACTCGGTCTTTCTCTGTGGTCTCCACAGCGGATTCAGACATCCCTTCGTCTTGGGAGATGCAAGACGAGCCTGCATTCAATTCACTGCAGGGATATCCGGCCTTACTTCGAGTCAGAGCATCTCTGTGTCCATTCCACTTGAGGCCACAAACTCGGGGTCCCTCAAATATACCTGTAGCTGAGAGAAGCCTCCTCTTGAGGTGCTTGTGGAAAGTTGGGATTCCTCTTGAGTCGAAGCCAGGGACTAAGCTCTCATCTCGAGTTGATTTGGGGTCCACGGAGCCCTTTCCTGTTGGTCCAGTGACCTCAGGATCCCTCTAGACTTGAGACAGTGATCTTGGGTTTTCTCTGGAGTGCCATCAAGGAAATCAAGGCTCCTTTCACGTTTGATGTGGAACACGGAATTGCTCTGCATGCAGTGCAGGGGATTCGAGCCTCAACTCGCGGCGAGGGGGAAATCTCATGGTTTTTCTCGAGTTGCGGCCCGAACCTGGGCTATATTCTCGACTTACGATGGGGAGGGCCCTTCCAGACACGTGTTTGTTCAGCGATGTCAGGACACCTGCCTAGGTGCGAGGGACACCTCGGGATTCTCTTCGAGTCTTGGCATGGCAATTTTGACGCGTCTCCACGTGAGGCGGGAGACCCAGGGTCCCTTTCCACGTGCCACAGGGATCCTGGGACTCCTATCCATTTTCAAGGGGAGTCGGGCATCGTCTCCTTTGGAAGCATTGATCTCCGCGGACCTATCGAGTTTTCAAAGGATGTGAGGCCTCCGGTCCCCATGAGGCGGAGAACTCGGTCTTTCTCTGTGGTCTCCACAGCGGATTCAGACATCCCTTCGTCTTGGGAGATGCAAGACGAGCCTGCATTCAATTCACTGCAGGGATATCCGGCCTTACTTCGAGTCAGAGCATCTCGGTGTCCATTCCACTTGAGGCCACAAACTCGTGGTCCCTCAAATATACCTGTAGCTGAGAGAAGCCTCCTCTTGAGGTGCTTGTGGAAAGTTGGCATTCCTCTTGAGTGGAAGCCAGGGACTAAGCTCTCATCTCGAGTTGATTTGGGGTCCACGGAGCCCTTTCGTGTTGCTCCAGTGACCTCAGGATCCCTCTAGACTTGAGAGAGTGATCTTGGGTTTTCTCTGGAGTGCCATCAAGGAAATCAAGGCTCCTTTCACGTTTGATGTGGAAAACGGAATTGCTCTGCATGCAGTGCAGGGGAATCGGGCCTCAACTCGCGGCGAGGGGGAAATCTCATGGTTTTTCTCGAGTTGCGGCCCGAAACTGGGGTATATTCTCGAGTTACGACGGGGAGGGCCCTTGCAGACACGTGTTTGTTCAGCGATGTCAGGACTCCTGCCTAGGAGCGAGGGACACCTCTGGATTCTCTTCGAGTCTTGGCATGGCAATTTGGACGCGTCTCCACGTGAGGCGGGAGACCCAGGGTCCCTTTCCACGTGCCACAGGGATCCTGGGACTCCTATCCATTTTCAAGAGGAGTCAGGCATCGTCTCCTTTGGAAGCATTGATCTCCGCGGACCTATCGAGTTTTCAAAGGATGTGAGGCCTCCGGTCCCCATGAGGCGGAGAACTCGGTCTTTCTCTGTGGTCTCCACAGCGGATTCAGACATCCCTTCGTCTTGGGAGATGCAAGACGAGCCTGCATTCAATTCACTGCAGGGATATCCGGCCTTACTTCGAGTCAGAGCATCTCGGTGTCCATTCCACTTGAGGCCACAAACTCGGGGTCCCTCAAATATACCTGTAGCTGAGAGAAGCCTCCTCTTGAGGTGCTTGTGGAAAGTTGGTATTCCTCTTGAGTGGAAGCCAGGGACTAAGCTCTCATCTCGAGTTGATTTGGGGTCCACGGAGCCCTTTCGTGTTGCTCCAGTGACCTCAGGATCCCTCTAGACTTGAGACAGTGATCTTGGGTTTTCTCTGGAGTGCCATCAAGGAAATCAAGGCTCCTTTCACTTTTGATGTGGAACACGGAATTGCTCTGCACGCAGGGCAGGGCAATCGGGCCTCATGTCGCGGCGAGGGGGAAGTCTCATGGTTTTTCTCGAGTTGAGGCCGGAACCTGGGGTATATTCTGGAGTTACGACGGGGAGGGCCCTTCCAGACACATGTTTGTTCAGCGACGTCAGGACTCCTGCCTAGGTGCGAGGGACACCTCGGGATTCTCCTCGAGTCTTGGCATGGCAATTGGGATGCGTCTCCACGTGAGGAGGGAGACCCAGGGTCCCTTTCGACGTGCCACAGGGATCCTGGGACTCCTATCCATTTTCAAGAGGAGTCGGGCATCGTCTCCTTTGGAAGCATTGATCTCTGCAGATCTCTCGAGTTTTCAAAGGATGTGAGGCCTCCGCTCGCGATGAGGCGGAGAATTAGGTTTTTCTCTGTGGTCTCCACAGGGGATTCAGACATCCCTTCGTCTTGGGAGATGCAAGACGATCCTGCATTCAATTCACTGCAGGGATATCCGGCCTTACTTCGAGTCAGAGCATATCGGTGTCCATTCCCCTTGAGGCCTCAAACTCAGGGTCCCTCTCTCATACCTGTAGCTGAGAGAAGCCTCCTCTTGAGGTGCTTGTGGAAAGTTGGGATTCCTCTTGAGTCGAAGCCAGGGACTAAGCTCTCAACTCGAGTTGATTTGGGGTCCACGGAGCCCTTTCCTGTTGGTCCAGTGACCTCAGGATCCCTCTAGACTTGAGACAGTGATCTTGGGTTTTCTCTGGAGTGCCATCAAGGAAATCAAGGCTCCTTTCACGTTTGATGTGGAAAACGGAATTGCTCTACATGCAGTGCAGGGGAATCGGGCCTCAACTCGCGGCGAGGGGGAAATCTCATGGTTTTTCTCGAGTTGCGGCCCGAACCTGGGGTATATTCTCGAGTTACGACGGGGAGGGCCCTTCCAGACACGTGTTTGTTCAGCGATGTCAGGACTCCTGCCTAGGTGCGAGGGACACCTCGGGATTCTCCTCGAGTCTTGGCATGGCAATTGGGACACGTCTCCACGTGAGGCGGGAGACCCAGGGTCCCTTTCCACGTGCCACAGGGATCCTGGGACCCCTATCCATTTTCAAGAGGAGTCAGGCATCGTCTCTTTGGAAGCATTGATCTCCGCGGACCTATCGAGTTTTCAAAGGATGTGAGGCCTCCGGTCCCCATGAGGTGGAGAACTCGGTCTTTCTCTGTGGTCTCCACAGCGGATTCAGACATCCCTTCGTCTTGGGAGATGCAAGACGAGCCTGCATTCAATTCACTGCAGGGATATCCGGCCTTACTTCGAGTCAGAGCATCTCGGTGTCCATTCCACTTGAGGCCACATTCTCGGGGTCCCTCAAATATACCTGTAGCTGAGAGAAGCCTCCTCTTGAGGTGCTTGTGGAAAGTTGGTGTTCCTCTTGAGTGGAAGCCAGGGACTAAGCTCTCATCTCGAGTTGATTTGGGGTCCACGGAGCCCTTTCGTGTTGCTCCAGTGACCTCAGGATCCCTCTAGACTTGAGATAGTGATCTTGGGTTTTCTCTGGAGTGCCATCAAGAAATCAAGGCTCCTTTCACGTTTGATGTGGAAAACGGAATTGCTCTGCATGCAGTGCAGGGGAATCGGGCCTCAACTCGCGGCGAGGGGGAAATCTCATGGTTTTTCTCGAGTTGCGGCCCGAACCTGGGCTATATTCTCGAGTTACGACGGGGAGGGCCCTTCCAGACACGTGTTTGTTCAGCGATGTCAGGACTCCTGCCTAGGTGCGAGGGACACCTCTGGATTCTCTTCGAGTCTTGGCATGGCAATTTGGACGCGTCTCCACGTGAGGCGGGAGACCCAGGGTCCCTTTCCACGTGCCACAGGGATCCTGGGACCCCTATCCATTTTCAAGAGGAGTCAGGCATCGTCGCCTTTGGAAGCATTGATCTCCGCGGACCTATCGAGTTTTCAAAGGATGTGAGGCCTCCGGTCCCCATGAGGCGGAGAACTCGGTTTTTCTCTGTGGTCTCCACTGCGGATTCAGACATCCCTTCTTCTTGGGAGATGCAAGACGAGCCTGCATTCAATTCACTGCAGGGATATCCGGCCTTACTTCGAGTCAGAGCATCTCGGTGTCCATTCCACTTGAGGCCACAAACTCGGGGTCCCTCAAATATACCTGTAGCTGAGAGAAGCCTCCTCTTGAGGTGCTTGTGGAAAGTTGGAATTCCTCTTGAGTGGAAGCCAGGGACTAAGCTCTCATCTCGAGTTGACTTGGGGTCCACGGAGCCCTTTCGTGTTGCTCCAGTGACCTCAGGATCCCTCTAGACTTGAGACAGTGATCTTGGGTTTTCTCTGGAGTGCCATCAAGGAAATCAAGGCTCCTTTCAAGTTTGATGTGGAACACGGAATTGCTCTGCACGCAGTGCAGGGGAATCGGTCCTCATCTCGCGCCAAATGGGATGTCTCATGGTTTTTCTCAAGTTGCGGCCGAAACCTGGGGTACATTCTCGAGTTACGACGGGGAGGGCCCTTCTAGACACGTGTTTGTTCAGCGACGTCAGGACTCCTGCCTAGGTGCGAGGAACACCTCGGGATTCTCCTCGAGTCTTGGCATGGCAATTTGGACGCGTCTCCACGTGAGGCGGGAGACCCAGGGTCCCTTTCCACGTGCCACAGGGATCCTGGGACTCCTATCCATTTTCAAGAGGAGTCGGGCATCTTCTTCTTTGGAAGCATTGATCTCCGCGGACCTCTCGAGTTTTCAAGGATGTGAGGCCTCCGGTCTCGATGAGGCGGAGAACTCGGTCTTTCTCTGTGGTCTCCACAGGGGATTCAGACAACCCTTCGTCTTGGGAGATGCAAGACGAGCCTGCATTCAATTCACTGCAGGGATATCCGGCCTTATTTCGAGTCAGAGCATCTCGGTGTCCATTCCACTTGAGGCCACAAACTCAGGGTCCCTCTCACATACCTGTAGCTGAGAGAAGCCTCCTCTTGAGGTGCTTGTGGAAAGTTGGTATTCCTCTTGAGTGGAAGCCAGGGACTAAGCTCTCATCTCGAGTTGATTTGGGGTCCACGGAGCCCTTTCGTGTTGCTCCAGTGACCTCAGGATCCCTCTAGACTTGAGACAGTGATCTTGGGTTTTCTCTGGAGTGCCATCATGGAAATCAAGGCTCCTTTCACGTTTGATGTGGAACACGGAATTGCTCTGCATGCAGTGCAGGGGAATCGGGCCTCAACTCGCGGCGAGGGGGAAATCTCATGGTTTTCCTCGAGTTGCGGCCCGAACCTGGAGTATATTCTCGAGTTACGACGGGGAGGGCCCTCCCAGACACGTGTTTGTTCAGCAATGTCAGGACTCCTGCCTAGGTGCGAGGGACACCTCGGGATTCTCCTCGAGTCTTGGCATGGCTATTGGGAGGCGTCTCCACGTGAGGCGGGAGACCCAGGGTCCCTTTCCACGTGCCACAGGGATCCTGGGACTCCTATCCATTTTCAAGAGGAGTCGGGCATCGTCTCCTTCGGAAGCATTGATCTCTGCAGATCTCTCGAGTTTTCAAAGGATGTGAGGCCTCCGCTCGCGATGAGGTGGAGAATTAGGTTTTTCTCTGTGGTCTCCACAGGGGATTCAGACATCCCTTCGTCTTGGGAGATGCAAGACGAGCCTGCATTCAATTCACTGCAGGGATATCCGGCCTTACTTCGAGTCAGAGCATCTCGGTGTCCATTCCACTTGAGGCCACAAACTCAGGGTCCCTCTCACATACCTGTAGCTGAGAGAAGCCTCCTCTTGAGGTGCTTCTGGAAAGTTGGGATTCCTCTTGAGTCGAAGCCAGGGACTAAGGTCTCATCTCGAGTTGATTTGGGGTCCACGGAGCCCTTTCCTGTTGGTCCAGTGACCTCAGGATCCCTCTAGACTTGAGACAGTGATCTTGGGTTTTCTCTGGAGTGCCATCAAGGAAATCAAGGCTCCTTTCACGTTTGATGTGGAACACGGAATTGCTCTGCACGCAGGGCAGGGGAATCGGGCCTCATGTCGCGGCGAGGGGGAAGTCTCATGGTTTTTCTCGAGTTGCGGCCGGAACCTGGGCTATATTCTGGAGTTTCGACGAGGAGGGCCCTTCCAGACACGTGTTTGTTCAGCGACGTCAGGACTCCTGCCTAGGTGCGAGGAACACCTCGGGATTCTCCTCGAGTCTTTGCATGGCAATTGGGACGCGTCTCCACGTGAGGCGGGAGACCCAGGGTCCCTTTCCACGTGCCACAGGGATCCTGGGACTCCTATCCATTTTCAAGAGGAGTCGGGCATCGTCTCCTTTGGAAGCATTGATCTCTGCAGATCTCTCGAGTTTTCAAAGGATGTGAGGCCTCCGCTCGCGATGAGGTGGAGAATTAGGTTTTTCTCTGTGGTCTCCACAGGGGATTCAGACATCCCTTCGTCTTGGGAGATGCAAGACGAGCCTGCATTCAATTCACTGCAGGGATATCCGGCCTTACTTCGAGTCAGAGCATCTCTGTGTCCATTCCACTTGAGGCCACAAACTCGGGGTCCCTCAAATATACCTGTAGCTGAGAGAAGCCTCCTCTTGAGGTGCTTGTGGAAAGTTGGGATTCCTCTTGAGTCGAAGCCAGGGACTAAGCTCTCATCTCGAGTTGATTTGGGGTCCACGGAGCCCTTTCCTGTTGGTCCAGTGACCTCAGGATCCCTCTAGACTTGAGACAGTGATCTTGGGTTTTCTCTGGAGTGCCATCAAGGAAATCAAGGCTCCTTTCACGTTTGATGTGGAACACGGAATTGCTCTGCATGCAGTGCAGGGGATTCGAGCCTCAACTCGCGGCGAGGGGGAAATCTCATGGTTTTTCTCGAGTTGCGGCCCGAACCTGGGCTATATTCTCGACTTACGATGGGGAGGGCCCTTCCAGACACGTGTTTGTTCAGCGATGTCAGGACACCTGCCTAGGTGCGAGGGACACCTCGGGATTCTCTTCGAGTCTTGGCATGGCAATTTTGACGCGTCTCCACGTGAGGCGGGAGACCCAGGGTCCCTTTCCACGTGCCACAGGGATCCTGGGACTCCTATCCATTTTCAAGGGGAGTCGGGCATCGTCTCCTTTGGAAGCATTGATCTCCGCGGACCTATCGAGTTTTCAAAGGATGTGAGGCCTCCGGTCCCCATGAGGCGGAGAACTCGGTCTTTCTCTGTGGTCTCCACAGCGGATTCAGACATCCCTTCGTCTTGGGAGATGCAAGACGAGCCTGCATTCAATTCACTGCAGGGATATCCGGCCTTACTTCGAGTCAGAGCATCTCGGTGTCCATTCCACTTGAGGCCACAAACTCGTGGTCCCTCAAATATACCTGTAGCTGGGAGAAGCCTCCTCTTGAGGTGCTTGTGGAAAGTTGGCATTCCTCTTGAGTGGAAGCCAGGGACTAAGCTCTCATCTCGAGTTGATTTGGGGTCCACGGAGCCCTTTCGTGTTGCTCCAGTGACCTCAGGATCCCTCTAGACTTGAGAGAGTGATCTTGGGTTTTCTCTGGAGTGCCATCAAGGAAATCAAGGCTCCTTTCACGTTTGATGTGGAAAACGGAATTGCTCTGCATGCAGTGCAGGGGAATCGGGCCTCAACTCGCGGCGAGGGGGAAATCTCATGGTTTTTCTCGAGTTGCGGCCCGAACCTGGGGTATATTCTCGAGTTACGACGGGGAGGGCCCTTGCAGACACGTGTTTGTTCAGCGATGTCAGGACTCCTGCCTAGGAGCGAGGGACACCTCTGGATTCTCTTCGAGTCTTGGCATGGCAATTTGGACGCGTCTCCACGTGAGGCGGGAGACCCAGGGTCCCTTTCCACGTGCCACAGGGATCCTGGGACTCCTATCCATTTTCAAGAGGAGTCAGGCATCGTCTCCTTTGGAAGCATTGATCTCCGCGGACCTATCGAGTTTTCAAAGGATGTGAGGCCTCCGGTCCCCATGAGGCGGAGAACTCGGTCTTTCTCTGTGGTCTCCACAGCGGATTCAGACATCCCTTCGTCTTGGGAGATGCAAGACGAGCCTGCATTCAATTCACTGCAGGGATATCCGGCCTTACTTCGAGTCAGAGCATCTCGGTGTCCATTCCACTTGAGGCCACAAACTCGGGGTCCCTCAAATATACCTGTAGCTGAGAGAAGCCTCCTCTTGAGGTGCTTGTGGAAAGTTGGTATTCCTCTTGAGTGGAAGCCAGGGACTAAGCTCTCATCTCGAGTTGATTTGGGGTCCACGGAGCCCTTTCGTGTTGCTCCAGTGACCTCAGGATCCCTCTAGACTTGAGACAGTGATCTTGGGTTTTCTCTGGAGTGCCATCAAGGAAATCAAGGCTCCTTTCACTTTTGATGTGGAACACGGAATTGCTCTGCACGCAGGGCAGGGCAATCGGGCCTCATGTCGCGGCGAGGGGGAAGTCTCATGGTTTTTCTCGAGTTGAGGCCGGAACCTGGGGTATATTCTGGAGTTACGACGGGGAGGGCCCTTCCAGACACATGTTTGTTCAGCGACGTCAGGACTCCTGCCTAGGTGCGAGGGACACCTCGGGATTCTCCTCGAGTCTTGGCATGGCAATTGGGATGCGTCTCCACGTGAGGAGGGAGACCCAGGGTCCCTTTCGACGTGCCACAGGGATCCTGGGACTCCTATCCATTTTCAAGAGGAGTCGGGCATCGTCTCCTTTGGAAGCATTGATCTCTGCAGATCTCTCGAGTTTTCAAAGGATGTGAGGCCTCCGCTCGCGATGAGGCGGAGAATTAGGTTTTTCTCTGTGGTCTCCACAGGGGATTCAGACATCCCTTCGTCTTGGGAGATGCAAGACGATCCTGCATTCAATTCACTGCAGGGATATCCGGCCTTACTTCGAGTCAGAGCATATCGGTGTCCATTCCCCTTGAGGCCTCAAACTCAGGGTCCCTCTCTCATACCTGTAGCTGAGAGAAGCCTCCTCTTGAGGTGCTTGTGGAAAGTTGGGATTCCTCTTGAGTCGAAGCCAGGGACTAAGCTCTCATCTCGAGTTGATTTGGGGTCCACGGAGCCCTTTCCTGTTGGTCCAGTGACCTCAGGATCCCTCTAGACTTGAGACAGTGATCTTGGGTTTTCTCTGGAGTGCCATCAAGGAAATCAAGGCTCCTTTCACGTTTGATGTGGAAAACGGAATTGCTCTACATGCAGTGCAGGGGAATCGGGCCTCAACTCGCGGCGAGGGGGAAATCTCATGGTTTTTCTCGAGTTGCGGCCCGAACCTGCGGTATATTCTCGAGTTACGACGGGGAGGGCCCTTCCAGACACGTGTTTGTTCAGCGATGTCAGGACTCCTGCCTAGGTGCGAGGGACACCTCGGGATTCTCCTCGAGTCTTGGCATGGCAATTGGGACACGTCTCCACGTGAGGCGGGAGACCCAGGGTCCCTTTCCACGTGCCACAGGGATCCTGGGACCCCTATCCATTTTCAAGAGGAGTCAGGCATCGTCTCTTTGGAAGCATTGATCTCCGCGGACCTATCGAGTTTTCAAAGGATGTGAGGCCTCCGGTCCCCATGAGGTGGAGAACTCGGTCTTTCTCTGTGGTCTCCACAGCGGATTCAGACATCCCTTCGTCTTGGGAGATGCAAGACGAGCCTGCATTCAATTCACTGCAGGGATATCCGGCCTTACTTCGAGTCAGAGCATCTCGGTGTCCATTCCACTTGAGGCCACATTCTCGGGGTCCCTCAAATATACCTGTAGCTGAGAGAAGCCTCCTCTTGAGGTGCTTGTGGAAAGTTGGTGTTCCTCTTGAGTGGAAGCCAGGGACTAAGCTCTCATCTCGAGTTGATTTGGGGTCCACGGAGCCCTTTCGTGTTGCTCCAGTGACCTCAGGATCCCTCTAGACTTGAGATAGTGATCTTGGGTTTTCTCTGGAGTGCCATCAAGAAATCAAGGCTCCTTTCACGTTTGATGTGGAAAACGGAATTGCTCTGCATGCAGTGCAGGGGAATCGGGCCTCAACTCGCGGCGAGGGGGAAATCTCATGGTTTTTCTCGAGTTGCGGCCCGAACCTGGGCTATATTCTCGAGTTACGACGGGGAGGGCCCTTCCAGACACGTGTTTGTTCAGCGATGTCAGGACTCCTGCCTAGGTGCGAGGGACACCTCTGGATTCTCTTCGAGTCTTGGCATGGCAATTTGGACGCGTCTCCACGTGAGGCGGGAGACCCAGGGTCCCTTTCCACGTGCCACAGGGATCCTGGGACCCCTATCCATTTTCAAGAGGAGTCAGGCATCGTCGCCTTTGGAAGCATTGATCTCCGCGGACCTATCGAGTTTTCAAAGGATGTGAGGCCTCCGGTCCCCATGAGGCGGAGAACTCGGTTTTTCTCTGTGGTCTCCACTGCGGATTCAGACATCCCTTCTTCTTGGGAGATGCAAGACGAGCCTGCATTCAATTCACTGCAGGGATATCCGGCCTTACTTCGAGTCAGAGCATCTCGGTGTCCATTCCACTTGAGGCCACAAACTCGGGGTCCCTCAAATATACCTGTAGCTGAGAGAAGCCTCCTCTTGAGGTGCTTGTGGAAAGTTGGAATTCCTCTTGAGTGGAAGCCAGGGACTAAGCTCTCATCTCGAGTTGACTTGGGGTCCACGGAGCCCTTTCGTGTTGCTCCAGTGACCTCAGGATCCCTCTAGACTTGAGACAGTGATCTTGGGTTTTCTCTGGAGTGCCATCAAGGAAATCAAGGCTCCTTTCAAGTTTGATGTGGAACACGGAATTGCTCTGCACGCAGTGCAGGGGAATCGGTCCTCATCTCGCGGCAAATGGGATGTCTCATGGTTTTTCTCAAGTTGCGGCCGAAACCTGGGGTACATTCTCGAGTTACGACGGGGAGGGCCCTTCCAGACACGTGTTTGTTCAGCGACGTCAGGACTCCTGCCTAGGTGCGAGGAACACCTCGGGATTCTCCTCGAGTCTTGGCATGGCAATTTGGACGCGTCTCCACGTGAGGCGGGAGACCCAGGGTCCCTTTCCACGTGCCACAGGGATCCTGGGACTCCTATCCATTTTCAAGAGGAGTCGGGCATCTTCTTCTTTGGAAGCATTGATCTCCGCGGACCTCTCGAGTTTTCAAGGATGTGAGGCCTCCGGTCTCGATGAGGCGGAGAACTCGGTCTTTCTCTGTGGTCTCCACAGGGGATTCAGACAACCCTTCGTCTTGGGAGATGCAAGACGAGCCTGCATTCAATTCACTGCAGGGATATCCGGCCTTATTTCGAGTCAGAGCATCTCGGTGTCCATTCCACTTGAGGCCACAAACTCAGGGTCCCTCTCACATACCTGTAGCTGAGAGAAGCCTCCTCTTGAGGTGCTTGTGGAAAGTTGGTATTCCTCTTGACTCGAAGCCAGGGACTAAGCTCTCATCTCGAGTTGATTTGGGGTCCACGGAGCCCTTTCGTGTTGCTCCAGTGACCTCAGGATCCCTCTAGACTTGAGACAGTGATCTTGGGTTTTCTCTGGAGTGCCATCAAGGAAATCAAGGCTCCTTTCACGTTTGATGTGGAACACGGATTTGCTCTGCATGCAGTGCAGGGGAATCGGGCCTCAACTCGCGGCGAGGGGGAAATCTCATGGTTTTCCTCGAGTTGCGGCCCGAACCTGGAGTATATTCTCGAGTTACGACGGGGAGGGCCCTCCCAGACACGTGTTTGTTCAGCAATGTCAGGACTCCTGCCTAGGTGCGAGGGACACCTCGGGATTCTCCTCGAGTCTTGGCATGGCTATTGGGAGGCGTCTCCACGTGAGGCGGGAGACCCAGGGTCCCTTTCCACGTGCCACAGGGATCCTGGGACTCCTATCCATTTTCAAGAGGAGTCGGGCATCGTCTCCTTCGGAAGCATTGATCTCTGCAGATCTCTCGAGTTTTCAAAGGATGTGAGGCCTCCGCTCGCGATGAGGTGGAGAATTAGGTTTTTCTCTGTGGTCTCCACAGGGGATTCAGACATCCCTTCGTCTTGGGAGATGCAAGACGAGCCTGCATTCAATTCACTGCAGGGATATCCGGCCTTACTTCGAGTCAGAGCATCTCGGTGTCCATTCCACTTGAGGCCACAAACTCAGGGTCCCTCTCACATACCTGTAGCTGAGAGAAGCCTCCTCTTGAGGTGCTTCTGGAAAGTTGGGATTCCTCTTGAGTCGAAGCCAGGGACTAAGGTCTCATCTCGAGTTGATTTGGGGTCCACGGAGCCCTTTCCTGTTGGTCCAGTGACCTCAGGATCCCTCTAGACTTGAGACAGTGATCTTGGGTTTTCTCTGGAGTGCCATCAAGGAAATCAAGGCTCCTTTCACGTTTGATGTGGAACACGGAATTGCTCTGCACGCAGGGCAGGGGAATCGGGCCTCATGTCGCGGCGAGGGGGAAGTCTCATGGTTTTTCTCGAGTTGCGGCCGGAACCTGGGCTATATTCTGGAGTTACGACGAGGAGGGCCCTTCCAGACACGTGTTTGTTCAGCGACGTCAGGACTCCTGCCTAGGTGCGAGGAACACCTCGGGATTCTCCTCGAGTCTTTGCATGGCAATTGGGACGCGTCTCCACGTGAGGCGGGAGACCCAGGGTCCCTTTCCACGTGCCACAGGGATCCTGGGACTCCTATCCATTTTCAAGAGGAGTCGGGCATCGTCTCCTTTGGAAGCATTGATCTCTGCAGATCTCTCGAGTTTTCAAAGGATGTGAGGCCTCCGCTCGCGATGAGGTGGAGAATTAGGTTTTTCTCTGTGGTCTCCACAGGGGATTCAGACATCCCTTCGTCTTGGGAGATGCAAGACGAGCCTGCATTCAATTCACTGCAGGGATATCCGGCCTTACTTCGAGTCAGAGCATCTCGGTGTCCATTCCACTTGAGACCACAAACTCAGGATCCCTCTCACATACCTGTAGCTGAGAGAAGCCTCCTCTTGAGGTGCTTGTGGAAAGTTGGGATTCCTCTTGAGTCGAAGCCAGGGACTAAGCTCTCATCTCGAGTTGATTTGGGGTCCACGGAGCCCTTTCCTCTTGGTCCAGTGACCTCAGGATCCCTCTAGTCTTGAGACAGTGATCTTGGGTTTTCTCTGGAGTGCCATCAAGGAAATCAAGGCTCCTTTCACGTTTGATGTGGAACACGGAATTGCTCTGCTTGCAGTGCAGGGGAATCGGGCCTCAACTCGCGGCGAGGGGGAAATTTCATGGTTTTTCTCGAGTTGCGGCCCGAACCTGGAGTATATTCTCGAGTTACAACGGGGAGGGCCCTTCCAGACACGTGTTTGTTCAGCGATGTCAGGACTCCTGCCTAGGTGCGAGGGACACCTCGGGATTCTCTTCGAGTCTTGGCATGGCAATTTTGACGCGTCTCCACGTGATGCGGGAGACCCAGGGTCCCTTTCCACCTGCCACAGGGATCCTGGGACTCCTATCCATTTTCAAGAGGAGTCAGGCATCGTCTCCTTTGGAAGCATTGATCTCCGCGGACCTCTCGAGTTTTCAAAGGATGTGAGGCCTCCGGTCGCAATGAGGCGGAGAACTCGATCTTTCTCTGTGGTCTCCACAGGGGATTCAGACATCACTTCATCTTGGGAGATGCAAGACGTGCCTGGATTCAATTTACTGCAGGGATATCCGGCCTTACTTCGAGTCAGAGCATCTCGGTGTCCATTCCACTTGAGGCCACAAACTCAGGGTCCCTCTCACATACCTGTAGCTGAGAGAAGCCTCCTCTTGAGGTGCTTGTGGAGAGTTGGTATTCCTCTTGAGTCTAAGCCAGGGATTAAGCTCTCATCTCGAGTTGATTTGGGGTCCATGGAGCCCTTTCATGTTGCTCCAGTGACCTCAGGATCCCTCTAGACTTGATACAGTGATCTTGGGTTTTCTCTGGAGTGCCATCAAGGAAATCAAGGATCCTTTCAAGTTTGATGTGGAACACGGAATTGCTCTGCACGCAGTGCAGGGGAATCGGGCCTCATCTCGCGGCAAGGGGGATGTCTCATGGTTTTTCTGTAGTTGCGGCCGGAACCTGGGGTATATTCTCGAGTTACGATGGGGAGGGCCCTTCCAGACACGTGTTTGTTCAGCGACGTCAGGACTCCTGCCTAGGTGAGAGGTACACCTCGGGATTCTCCTCGAGTCTTGGCATGGCAATTGGGACGCGTGTCCACGTGAGGCGGGAGACCCAGTGTCCCTTTCCACGTGCCACAGGCATCCTGGGACTCCTATCCATTTTCAAGAGGAGTCAGGCATCGTCTCCTTTGGAAGCACTGATCTCCGCGGACCTCTCGAGTTTTCAAAGGATGTGAGGCCTCTGGTCGCGATGAGGCGGAGAACTCGGTCTTTCCCTGTGGTCTCCACAGGGGATTCAGACATCCCTTCTTCTTGGGAGATGCAAGACGAGCCTGCATTCAATTCACTGCAGGGATATCCGGCCTTACTTCGAGTCAGAGCATCTCGGTGTCCATTCCACTTGAGTCCACAAACTCAGGGTCCCTCTCACATACCTGTAGCTGAGAGAAGCCTCCACTTGAGGTGCTTGTGGAAAGTTGGTATTCCTCTTGAGTCTAAGCCAGGGACTAAGCTCTCATCTCGAGTTGATTTGGGGTCCACGGAGCCATTTCGTGTTGCTCCAGTTACCTCAGGATCCCTCTAGACTTGAGACAGTGATCTTGGGTTTTCTCTGGAGTGCCATCAAGGAAATCAAGGCTCCTTTCACGTTTGATGTGGAACACGGAATTGCTCTGCATGCAGTGCAGGGGAATCGGGCCTCAACGCGCGGCGAGGGGGAAATCTCATGGTTTTTCTCGAGTTGCGGCCGGAACCTGGGGTATATTCTCGAGTTACGACGGGGAGGGCCCTTCCAGACACGTGTTTGTTCAACGACGTCAGGACTCCTGCCTAGGTGCGAGGGACACCTCGGGATTCTCCTCGAGTCTTGGCATGGCAATTGGGACGCGTGTCCACGTGAGGCGGGAGACCCAGGGTCCCTTTCCACGTGCCACAGGGATCCTGGGACTCCTATCCATTTTCAAGAAGAGTCAGGCATCTTCTTCTTTGGAAGCATTGATCTCCGCGGACCTCTCGAGTTTTCAAAGGATGTGAGGCCTCCGGTCTCGATGAGGCGGAGGTCGAGGTCTTTCTCTGTGGTTTCCACATGGGATTCAGACAACCCTTCGTCTTGGGAGATGCAAGACGAGCCTGCATTCAATTCACTGCAGGGATATCCGGCCTTACTTCGAGTCAGAGCATCTCGGTGTCCATTCCACTTGAGGTAACAAACTAAGGGTCCCTCAAATATACCTGTAGCTGAGAGAAGCCTCCTCTTGAGGTGCTTGTGGAAATTTGGTATTTCTCTTGAGTCGAAGCCAGGGACTAAGCTCTCATCTCGAGGTGATTTGGGGTCCATGGAGCCCTTTCCTGTTAGTCCAGTGACCTCAGGATCCCTCTAGACTTGAGACAGTGATCTTGGGTTTTCTCTGGAGTGCCATCAAGGAAATCAAGTCTCCTTTCACGTTTGATGTTGAACACGGAATTGCTCTGCATGCAGTGCAGGGGAATCGGGCCTCAACTCGCGGGGAGGGGGAAATCTCATGGATTTTCTCGAGTTGCGGCCCGAACCTGGGGTATATTCTCGAGTTACGACGGGGAGGGCCCTTCCAGACATGTGTTTTTTTCAGCGACGTCAAAACTCCTGCCTAGGTGCGAGGGACACCTCGGGATTCTCCTCCAGTCTTGGCATGGCAATTTGGACGCGTCTCCATGTGAGGCGGGAGACGCAGGGTCCCTTTCCACGTGCCACAGGGATCCTGGGACTCCTATCCATTTTCAAGAGGAGTCAGGCATCGTCTCCTTTGGAAGCATTGATCTCCGCGGACCTCTCGAGTTTTCAAAGGATGTGAGGCCTCCGCTCGCGATGAGGCAGAGAATTAGGTTTTTCTCTGTGGTCTCCACAGGGGATTCAGACATCCCTTCGTCTTTGGAGATGCAATACGAGCCTGCATTCAATTCACTGCAGGGATATCCGGCCTTACTTCGAGTCAGAGCATCTCGGTGTCCATTCCCCTTGAGGCCACAAACTCAGGGGCCCTCTCACATACCTGTAGCTGAGAGAAGCCTCCTCTTGAGGTGCTTGTGGAAAGTTGGTATTCCTCTTGAGTCGAAGCCAGGGACTAAGCTCTCATCTCGAGTTGATTTGGGGTCCACGGAGCCCTTTCGTGTTGCTCCAGTGACCTCAGGATCCCTCTAGACTTGAGACAGTGATCTTGGGTTTTCTCTGCAGTGCCATCAAGGAAATCAAGGCTCCTTTCACGTTTGATGTGGAACACGGAATTGCTCTGCACGCAGTCCAGGGGAATCGGGCCTCATGTCGCGGCGAGGGGGAAGTCTCATGGTTTTTCTCGAGTTGCGGCCGTAACCTGGGGTATATTCTCGAGTTACGACGGGGAGGGCCCTTCCAGACACATGTTTGTTCAGCGACGTCAGGACTCCTGCCTAGGAGCGAGGGACACCTCGGGATTCTCCTCGAGTCTTGGCATGAAAATTGGGAGGCGTCTCCACGTGAGGCGGGAGACCCAGGGTTCCTTTCCACGTGCCACAGGGATCCTGGGACTCCTATCCATTTTCAAGAGGAGTCAGGCATCGTCTCCTTGGAAGCATTGATCTCCGCGGACCTCTGGAGTTTTCAAAGGATGTGAGGCCTCCGGTCGCGATGAGGCGGAGAACTCGGTCTTTCTCTGTCATTTCCACAGGGGATTCAGACATCCCTTCGTCTTGGGAGATGCAAGACGAGCCTGCATTCAATTCACTGCAGGGATATCCGGCCTTACTTCGAGTCAGAGCATCTCGGTGTCCATTCCACTTGAGGCAACAAACTCAGGGGCCCTCTCACATACCTGTAGCTGAGAGAAGCCTCCTCTTGGGGTGCTTGTGGAAAGTTGGTATTCCTCTTGAGTCGAAGCCAGGGACTAAGCTCTCATCTCGAGTTGATTTGTGGTCCACGGAGCCTTTTAGTGTCGCTCCAGTGACCTCAGGATCACTCTAGACTTGAGACAGTGAACTTGGGTATTCTCTGGAGTGCCATCAAGGAAATCAAGGCTCCTTTCACGTTTGATGTGGAAAACGGAATTGCTCTGCACGCAGTGTAGGGGATCGGGCCTCATCTCGCGGAGAAGTTGAAGTCTCATGGTTTTTCTCGAGTTGCGGCCTGAACCTGGGGTATATTCTTGAGTTACGACGGGGAGGGCCCTTCCAGACACGTGTTTGTTCAGCGACGTCAGGACTCCTGCCTAGGTGCGAGGGACACCTCGGGATTCTCCTCGAGTCTTGGCATGGCAATTGGAACACGTCTCCACGTGAGGCGGGAGACCCAGGGTCCCTTTCCACGTGCCACAGGGATCCTGGGACTCCTATCCATTTTCAAGAGGAGTCAGGCATCGTCTCCTTCAGAAGTATTGATATCCGCGGACCTCTCTAGTTTTCAAAGGATGTGAGGCCTCCGGTTGCGTTGAGGTGGAGGACTAGGTCTTTCTCTGTGGTCTCCACAGGGGATTCAGACAACCCTTCGTCTTGGGAGATGCAAGACGAGCCTGCATTCAATTCACTGCCGGGATATCCGGCCTTACTTCGAGTCAGAGCATCTCGGTGTCCATTCCACTTGAGGCCACAAACTCAGGGGCCCTCTCACATACCTGTAGCTGAGAGAAGCCTCCACTTGAGGTGCTTGTGGAAAGTTGGTATTCCTCTTGAGTCGAAGCCAGGGACTAAGCTCTCATCTCGAGTTGATTTGGGGTCCACGGAGCACTTTCCTGTTGCTCCAGTGACTTCAGGATCCCTCTAGACTTGAGAAAGTGATCTTGGGTTTTCTCTGGAGTGCCATCAAGGAAATCAAGGTTCCTTTCACGTTTGATGTGGAACACGGAATTGCTCTGCACGCAGTGCAGGGGAATCGGGTCTCATCTCGCGGCGATGGGGAAGTCTCTTGGTTTTTCTCGAGTTGCGGCCGGAACCTGGGGTATATTCTCGAGTTACGACGGGGAGGGCCCTTCCAGACACGTGTTTGTTAAGCGATGTCAGGACTCCTGCCTAGGTGCGAGGGACACCTCGGGATTCTCCTCGAGTCTTGGCCTGGCAATTGGCCCGCGTCTCCACGTGAGGCGGGAGACCCAGGGTCCCTTTCCACTTGCCACAGTGATCATGGGACTCCTATCCATTTTCAAGAGGAGTCAGGCATCGTCTCCTTTGGAAGCATTGATCTCTGCAGACCTTTCGAGTTTTCAAAGGATGTGAGGCCTCCGCTCGCGATGAGGCGTTGGACTAGGTCTTTGTCTGTCGTCTCCACAGGGGATTCAGACATCCCTTCGTCTTGGGAGATGAAAGGCGAGCCTGCATTCAATTCACTGCAGGGATATCCGGGCTTACTTCGAGTCAGAGCATCTCGGTGTCCATTCCACTTGAGGCCACAAACTCAGGGTCCCTCTCACATACCTGTAGCTGAGAGAAGCCTCCTCTTGAGGTGCTTGTGGAAAGTTGGTATTCCTCTTGAGTCGAAGCCAGGGACTAAGCTCTCATGTCGAGTTGATTTGGGGTCCACGGAGCCCTTTCGTGTTGCTCCTGTGACCTCAGGATCCCTCTAGACTTGAGACAGTGATCTTGGGTATTCTCTGGAGTGCCATCAAGGAAATCAAGGCTCCTTTCACGTTTGATGTGGAACACGGAATTGCTCTGCACGCAGTGCAGGGGAATCGGGCCTCATCTCGCGGCGAGGGGGAAGTCTCATGGTTTTTCTCGAGTTGCGGCCAGAACCTGGGGTATATTCTCGAGTTACGACGGGGATGGCCCTTCCAGACACGTGTTTGTTCAGCGACGTCAGGACTCCTGCCTAGGTGCGAGGGACACCTCGGGATTCTCCTCGAGTCTTGGCATGGCAATTGGGACGCGTCTCCACGTGAGGCGGGAGACCCAGGGTCCCTTTCCACGTGCCACAGGGATCCTGGGTCTCCTATCCATTTTCAAGAAGAGTCGGGCATCGTCTCCTTTGGAAGCATTGATCTCCGCGGACCTCTCGAGTTTTCAAAGGATGTGAGGCCTCCGGTCGCGTTGAGGCGGAGGACTAGGTCTTTCTCTGTGGTCTCCACAGGGGATTCAGACATCCCTTCGTCTTGGGAGATGCAAGACGAGCCTGCATTCAATTCACTGCAGGGATATCCGGCCTAACTTCGAGTCAGAGCATCTCGGTGTCCATTCCACTTGAGGCCACAAACTCAGGGTCCCTCTCACATACCTGTAGCTGAGAGAAGGTTCCTCTTGAGGTGCTTGTGAAAAGTTGGTATTCCTCTTGAGTCGAAGCCAGGGACTAAGCTCTCATCTCGAGTTGATTTGGGGTCCACGGAGCGCTTTCGTGTTGCTCCTGTGACCTCAGGATCCCTCTAGACTTGAGACAGTGATCTTGGGTTTTCTCTGGAGTGCCATTAAGGAACTCAAGGCTCCTTTCACGTTTGATGTGGAACACGGAATTGCTCTGCACGCAGTGCAGGGGAATCGGACCTCATCTCGCGCTGAAGGGGAAATCTCATGGTTTTTCTCGAGTTGCGGCAGGAACCTGGGGTATATTCTCGAGTTACGACGGGGTGGGCCCTTCCAGACACGTGTTTGTTCAGCGATGTCAGGACTCCTGCCTAGGTGCGAGGGACACCTCGGGATTCTCCTCGAGTCTTGTCATGGCAATTGGCCCGCGTCTCCACGTGAGGCGGGAGACCCAGAGTCCCTTTCCACTTGCCACAGTGATCCTGGGACTCCTATCCATTTTCAAGAGGAGTCAGGCATCGTCTCCTTTGGAAGTATTGATCTCTGCAGACCTTTCGAGTTTTCAAAGGATGTGAGGCCTCCGGTCGCGTTGAGGCGGAGGACTAGGTCTTTCTCTGTGGTCTCCACAGGGGATTCAGACATCCCTTCGTCTTGGGAGATGCAAGACGAGCCTGCATTCAATTCACTGCAGGGATATCCGGCCTAACTTCGAGTCAGAGCATCTCGGTGTCCATTCCACTTGAGGCCACAAACTCAGGGTCCCTCTCACATACCTGTAGCTGAGAGAAGGCTCCTCTTGAGGTGCTTGTGGAAAGTTGGTATTCCTCTTGAGTCTGAGCCAGGGACTAAGCTCTCATCTCGAGTTGATTTGGGGTCCACGGAGCGCTTTCGTCTTGCTCCTGTGACCTCAGGATCCCTCTAGACTTGAGACAGTGATCTTGGGTTTTCTCTGGAGTGCCATTAAGGAAATCAAGGCTCCTTTCACGTTTGATGTGGAACACGGAATTGCTCTGCACGCAGTGCAGGGGAATCGGGCCTCATCTCGCGGTGAAGGGGAAATCTCATGGTTTTTCTCGAGTTGCGGCAGGAACCTGGGGTATATTCTCGAGTTACGACGAGGTGGGCCCTTCCAGACACGTGTTTGTTCAGCGATGTCAGGACTCCTGCCTAGGTGCGAGGGAAACCTCGGGATTCTCCTCGAGTCTTGGCATGGCAATTGGCACGCGTCTCCACGTGAGGCGGGAGATCCAGTGTCCCTTTTCACGTGCCACAGTGATCCTGGGACTCCTATCCATTTTCAAGAGGAGTCAGGCATCGTCTCCTTTGGAAGCATTGATTTCTGCAGACCTTTCGAGTTTTCAAAGGATGTGAGGCCTCCGGTCGCGATGATGCGGAGGACTAGGTCTTTGTCTGTCGTCTCCACAGGGGATTCAGACATCCCTTCGTATTGGGAGATGCAAGACGAGCCTGCCTTCAATTCACTGCAGGGATATCCGGCCTTACTTCGAGTCAGAGCATCTCGGTGTCCATTCCACTTGAGGCCACAAACTCAGGGTCCCTCTCACATACCTGTAGCTGAGAGAAGCCTCCTCTTGAGGTGCTTGTGGAAAGTTGGTTTTCCTCTTAAGTCGAAGCCAGGGACCAAGCTCTCATCTCGAGTTGATTTGGGGTCCACGGAGCCCTTTCGTGCTGATACAGTGGCCTCAGCATCCCTCTAGACTTGAGACAGTGATCTTGGGTTTTCTCTGGAGTGCCATCAAGGAAATCAAGGCCCCTTTCACGTTTGATGTGGAACACGGAATTGCTCTGCACGCAGTGCAGGGGAATCCGGCCTCATCTCACGGCGAGGGGGAAGTCTCATGGTTTTTCTCGAGTTGCGGCCGGAACCTGGGGTATATTCTCGAGTTATTACAGGGAGGGCCCTTCCAGACACGTGTTTGTTCAGCGACGTCAGGACTCCTGCCTAGGTGCGAGGGACACCTCGGGATTCTCCTCGAGTCTTGGCATGGCAATTGGGACGCGTCTCCACGTGAAGTGGAAGACCCAGGTTCCCTTTCCACGTGCCACAGGGATCCTGGGACTCCTATCCATTTTCAAGAGGAGTCAGGCATCGTCTGCTTTGGAAGCATTGATCTCCGCGGACCTCTCGAGTTTTCAAAGGATGTGAGGCCTCCGGTCGCGATGAGGCGGAGGACTAGGTCTTTCTCTGTGGTCTCCACAGGGGATTCAGGCATCCCTTCGTCTTGGGAGATGCAACACGGGCCTGCATTCAATTCACTGCAGGGATATCCGGCCTTACTTCGAGTCAGAGCATCTTGGAGTCCATTCCACTTGAGGCCACAAATTCAGGGTCCCTCTCACATACCTGTAGCTGAGAGAAGCCTCCTCTTGAGGTGCTTGTGGAAAGTTGGTATTCCTCCTAAGTCGAAGCCAGGGACTAAGCTCTCATTTCGAGTTGATTTGGGGTCCACGGAGCCCTTTCATGCTGCTACAGTGACCTCAGGATCCCTCTAGACTTGAGACAGTGACTTTGGGTTTTCTCTGGAGTGCCAACAAGGAAATCAAGGCTCCTTTCACGTTTGATGTGGAACACGGAATTGCTCTGCACGCAGTGCAGGGGAATCGGGTCTCATCTTGCGGCGAGGGGGAAGTCTCATGGTATTTCTTGAGTTGCGGCCGAAACCTGGGGTATATTCTCGAGTTACGACGGGGAGGGCCCTTCCAGACACGTGTTTGTTCAGCGACGTCAGGACTCCTGCCTAGGTGCGAGGGACACTTCGGGATTCTCCACGAGTCTTGGCAGGGCAATTGGGACTCGTCTCCACGTGAGGCGGGAGACCCAGGGTCCCTTTCCACGTGCCACAGGGATCCTGGGACTCCTATCCATTTTCAAGAGGAGTTAGGCATCTTCTCCTTTGGAAGCATTGATCCTCGTGGACCTCTCGAGTTTTCAAAGGATGTGAGGCCTCCGGTCGCGATGAGGCGGAGACCTAGGTCTTTCTCTGTGGTCTCCACAGGGGATTCAGACATCTCTTCGTCTTGGGAGATGCAAGACGAGCCTGCATTCAATTCACTGCAAGGATATCCGGCCTTACTTCGAGTCAGAGCATATCGGTGTCCATTCCACTTGAGTCCACAAACTCAGGGTCCCTCTCACATACCTGTAGCTGAAAGAAGCCTCCTCTTGAGGTGCCTGTGGAAAGTTGGTATTCCTCTTGAGTCGAAGCCAGGGACTAAGCTCTCATCTCGAGTTGATTTGGGGTCCACGGAGCCCTTTCCTGTTGCTCCAGTGACCTCAGGATCCCTCTAGACTTGAGACAGTGATCTTGGGTTTTCTCTGCAGTGCCATCAAGGAAATCAAGCCTCCTTTCACGTTTGATGTGGAACACGGAATTGCTCTGCACGCAGTGAAGGGGAATTGGGGCTCATCTCGCGGCGAGGGGGAAGTCTCATGGTTTTTCTCCAGTTGCGGCCGGAACCTGGGGTATATTCTCGAGTTACGACGGGGAGGGCCCTTCCAGACACGTGTTTGTTCTGCGACGTCAGGACACCTGCCTAGGTTCTAGGGACCCTTCGGGATTCTCCTCGAGTCGTGGCATGGCAATTGGGATGCGTCAACACGTGAGGCGGGAGACCCAGGGTCCCTTTCCGCGTGCCACAGGCATCCTGGGACTCCTATCCATTTTAAAGAGGAGTCAGGCATCGTCTCCTTTGGAAGCATTGATCTCCGCGGACCTCTCGAGTTTTCAAAGGATGTGAGGCCTCCGGTCGCGATGAGGTGGAGAACTAGTTCTTTCTCTGTGGTCTCCACAGGGGATTCAGACATCCCTTCGTCTTGGGAGATGCAAGACGAGCCTGCATTCAATTCACTGCAGGGATATCCGGCCTTATTTCGAGTCAGACCATCTCGGTGTCCATTCCACTTGAGGCCACAAACTCAGGGTCCCTCTCACATACCTGTAGCTGAGAGAAGCCTCCTCTTGAGGTGCTTGTGGAAAGTTGGTTTTCCTCTTAAGTCGAAGCCAGGGACCAAGCTCTCATCTCGAGTTGATTTGGGGTCCACGGAGCCCTTTCGTGCTGCTACAGTGGCCTCAGCATCCCTCTAGACGTGAGACAGTGACTTTGGGTTTTCTCTGGAGTGCCATCAAGGAAATCAAGGCCCATTTCACGTTTGATGTGGAACACGGAATTGCTCTGCACGCAGTGCAGGGGAATCCGGCCTCATCTCGCAGCGAGGGGGAAGTCTCATGGTTTTTCTCGAGTTGCGGCCGGAACCTGGGGTATATTCTCGAGTTATTACAGGGAGGGCCCTTCCAGACACGTGTTTGTTCAGCGACGTCAGGACTCCTGCCTAGGTGCGAGGGACACCTCGGGATTCTCCTCAAGACTTGGCATGGCAAATGGGACGCGTCTCCACGTGAGGCGGGAGACCCAGTGTCCCATTCCACGTGCCACAGGGATCCTGGGACTCCTATCCATTTTCAAGAGGAGTCAGGCATCGTCTCCTTTGGAAGCATTGATCTCCGCGCACCTCTCGAGTTTTCAAAGGATGTGAAGCCTCCGGTCGCGATGAGGCGGAGGACTAGGACTTTCTCTGTGGTCTCCACAGGGGACTCAGACATCCCTTCGTCTTGGGAGATGCAAGACGAGCTTGCATTCAATTCACTGCAGGGATATCCGGCCTTACTTCGAGTCAGAGCATCTCGGTGTCCATTCCACTTGAGGCCACAAACTCAGGGTCCCTCTCACATACCTGTAGCTGAGAGAAGCCTCCTCTTGAGGTGCTTGTGGAAAGTTGGTATTCTTCTTGAGTCGAAGCCAGGGACTAAGCTCTCATCACGAGTTGATTTGGGGTCCACGAAGCCCTTTGTTGTTGCTCCAGTGACTTCAGGATTCCTCTAGACTTGAGACAGTGATCTTGGGTTTTCTCTGGAGTGCCATCAAGGAAATCAAGGCTCCTTTCTCGTTTAATGTCGAACACGGAATTACTCTGCACGCAGTGCAGGGGAATCGGGCCTCATCTCGCGGCTAGGGGGAAGTCTCATGGTGTTTCTCGAGTTGTGGCCGGAACCTGGGTTATATTCTCGAGTTACGACGGGGAGGGCCCTTCCAGACACGTGTTTGTCCAGCGACGTCAGGACTCCTGCCTAGGTGCGAGGGACACCTCGGGATTCTCCACGAGTCTTTTCATGGCAATTGGGACTCGTCTCCACGTGAGGCGGGAGACCCAGTGTCCCTTTCAACGTGCCACAGGGATCCTGGGACTCCTATCTATTTTCAAGAGGAGTCAGGCATCGTCTCCTTTGAAAGCATTGATCTCCGCGGACCTCTCGAGTTTTCAAAGGATGTGAGGCTTCCGGTCGCGTTGAGGCGGAGGACTACGTCTTTCTCTGTGGTCTCCACAGGGGATTCAGACATCCCATCGTCTTGGGAGATGCAAGACGAGCCTGCATTCAATTCACTGCAGGGATATCCAGCCTTACTTCGAGTGAGAGCATCTCGGTGTCTATTCCACTTGAGGCCACAAAATCAGGGTCCCTCTCACATACCTGTAGCTGAGAGAAGCCTCCTCTTGAAGTGCTTGTGGAAAGTTGGTATTCCTCTTGAGTCGAAGCCAGGGACTAAGCTATCATCTCGAGTTGATTTGGGGTCCACGGAGCCTTTTCGAGTTGCTTCAGTGACCTCAGGATCCCTCTAGACTTGAGACAGTGATCTTGGGTTTTCTCTGGAGTGCCATCAAGGAAATCAAGTCTCCTTTCACGTTTGATGTGGAACACGGAATTGCTCTGCACGCAGTGCAGGGGAATCGGGCCTCATCTCGCGGTGAAGGGGAAATCTCACGGTTTTTCTCGAGTTGCGGCCGGAACCTGGGGTATATTCTCGAGTTACGACGGGGAGGGCCCTTCCAGACACGTGTTTGTTCAGCGACGTCAGGATTCCTGCCTAGGTGCGAGGGACACCTCGGGATTCTCCTCGAGTCTTGGCATGGCAATTGGGACGCCTCTCCACGTGAGGCGGGTGACCCAGGGTCCCTTTTCACGTGCCACAGTGATCTTGGGACTCCTATCCATTTTCTAGAGGAGTCAGGCATCGTCTCCTTTGGAAGCAATGATCTCTGCAGACCTCTCGAGTTTTCAAAGGATGTGAGGCCTCCGGTCTCGAAGAGGCGGAGAACAAGGTCTTTCTCTGTCGTCTCCACAGGGGTATCAGACAACCCTTCGTCTTGGGAGATGCAAGACGAGCCTGCATTCAATTCACTGCAGGGATATCCGGCCTTACTTCGAGTCAGAGCATCTCGGTGTCCATTCCACTTGAGGCCACAGACTCAGGGTTCCTCAAATATACCTGTAGCTGAGAGAAGGCTCCTCTTGAGGTGCTTGTGGAAAGTTGGTATTCCTCTTGAGTCGAAGCCAGGGACTAAGCTCTCATCTCGAGTTGATTTGGGGTCCAGGGAGCCCTTTCCTGTTGGTCCAGTTACCTCATGATCCCTCTAGACTTGAGACAGTGATCTTGGGTTTTCTCTGGAGTGCCATCAAGGAAATCAAGGCTCCTTTCACGTTTGATGTGGAACGCGGAATTGCTCTGCATGCAGTGCAGGGGAATCGGGCCTCAACTCGCGGCAAGGGGGAAATCTCATGGTTTTTCTCGAGTTGCGGCCGAAACCTGGGGTATATTCTCGAGTTACGACGGGGAGGGCCCTTCCAGACACGTGTTTGTTCAGCGACGTCAGGACTCCTGCCTAGGTGCGAGGGACACCTCGGGATTCTCCTCGAGTCTTGGCATGGCAATTTGGACGCGTCTCCACGTGAGGCGGGAGACCCAGGGTCCCTTTCCACGTGCCACAGGGATCCTGGGACTCGTATCCATTTTCAAGAGGAGTCAGGCATCGTCTGCTTTGGAAGCATTGATCTCCGCGGACCTCTCGAGTTTTCAAATGATGTGAGGCCTCCGGTCATGATGAGGCGGAGAACTCGGTCTTTCTCTTTGGTCTCCACAGGGGATTCAGACATCCCTTCGTCTTGGGAGATGCAAGACGAGCCTGCATTCAATTCACTGCAGGGATATCAGGCCTTATTTCGAGTCAGAGCATCTCGGTGTCCATTCCACTTGAGGCCACAAACTCAGGGTCCCTCTCACATACCTGTAGCTGAGAGAAGCCTCCTCTTGAGGTGCTTTTGGAAAGTTGATATTCCTCTTGAGTCAAAGGCAGGGACTAAGCTCTCATCTCGAGTTGATTTGGGGACCAAGGAGCCCTTTCTTGTTGCTCCAATGACCTCAGGATCCCTCTAGACTTGAGACAGTGATCTTGGGTTTTCTCAGGAGTGCTATCAAGGAAATCAAGGCTCCTTTCACGTTTGATGTGGAACACGGAATTGCTCTGCACGCAGTGCAGGGGAATCGGGCCTCATCTCACCGCGAGGGGGAAGTCTCATGGTTTTTCTCGAGTTGCGGCCGGAATCTGGGGTATATTCTCGAGTTACGACGGGGAGGGCCCTTCCAGACACGTGTTTGTTCAGCGATGTCAGGACTCCTGCCTAGGTCCGAGGGACACCTCGGCATTCTCATCGAGTCTTAGCATGGCAATTGGGACTCGTCTCCACGTGAGGCGGGAGACCCAGGGTCCCTTTCCACGTGCCACAGGGATCCTGGGACTCCTATCCATTTTCAAGAGGAGTCAGGCATCGTCTCCTTTGGAAGCATTGATCTCCGCATACCTCTCGAATTTTCAAAGGATGTGAGGCCTCCGATCGCGAAGAGTCGGAGGACTAGGTCTTTCTCTTTCGCCTCCACAGCGGATTCAGACAACCCTTCGTCTTGGGAGATGCAAGACGAGCCTGCATTCAATTCACTGCAGGGATATCCGGCCTTACTTCGAGTCAGAGCATCTCGGTGTCCATTCCACTTGAGGCCACAAACTCAGGTTCCCTCTCACATACCTGTAGCTGAGAGAAGCCTCCTCTTGAGGTGCTTGTGGAAAGTTGATATTCCTCTTGAGTCAAAGGCAGGGACTAAGCTCTCATCTCGAGTTGATTTGGGGTCCACGGAGCCCTTTCGTGTTGCTCCAGTGACCTCAGGATCCTTCTAGACTTGAGACAGTGATCTTGGGTTTACTCTGGAGTGCCATCAAGGAAATCAAGGCTCCTTTCACGTTTGATGTGGAACACGGAATTGTTCTACTCGCAGTGCAGGGGAATCGGGCCTCATCCAGCGGCGAGGGAGAAGTCTCATGGTTTTTCTCGAGTTGCGGCCGGAACCTGGGGTATATTCTCGAGTTACGACGGGGAGGCCCTTCCAGACACGTGTTTGTTCAGCGACGTCAGGACTCCTGCCTAGGTGCGAGGGACACCTCGGGATTCTCCTCGAGTCTTGTCATGGCAATTGGGACGCGTCTCCACGTGAGGCGGGAGACCCAGGGTCCCTTTCCACGTGCCACAGGGATCCTGGGACTCCTATCCATTTTCAAGAGGAGTCAGGCATCGTCTCCTTTGGAAGCATTGACCTCTGCGGACCTCTCGAGTTTTCAAATGATGTGAGGCCTCTGGTCGCGATGAGGCGGAGAACTCGGTCTTTCTCTGTGGTCTCCACAGGGGATTCAGACATTCCTTCGTCTTGGGAGATGCAAGACGAGCCTGCATTCAATTCACTGCAGGGATATCTGGCCTTGCTTTGAGTCAGAGCATCTCGGTGTCCATTCCACTTGAGGCCACAAACTCAGGGTCCCTCTCACATACCTGTAGCTGAGAGAAGCCTCCTCTTGAGGTGCTTGTGGAAAGTTGGTATTCCTCTTGAGTCGAAGCCAGGGACTAAGCTCTCATCTCGAGTTGATTTGGGGTCCACGGAGCCCTTTTGTGTTGCTCCAGTGACCTTAGGATCCCTCTAGAGTTGAGACAGTGATCTTGGGTTTTCTCTGGAGTGCCATCAAGGAAATCAAGGCTCTTTTCACTTTTGATGTGGAACACGGAATTGCTCTGCACGCAGTGCAGGGGAATCGGATCTCAGCTCGCGGCGAGGGGGAAGTCTCATGGTTTTTCTCGAGTTGCGGCCGCAACCTGGGGTATATTCTCGAGTTACAACGGGGAGGGCCCTTCCAGACACGTGTTTGTTCAGCGACGTCAGGACTCCTGCCTAGGTGCGAGGGACACCTCGGGATTCTCCTCGAGTCTTGGCATGGCAATTGGGACGCGTATTCACGTGAGGCGGGAGGCCAAGTGTCCCTTTCCACGTGCCACAGGGATCCTGGGACTCCTATCCATTTTCAAGAGGAGTCAGGCATCGTCTCCTTTGGAAGCATTGATCTCTGCGGACCTCTCGAGTTTTCAAAGGATGTGAGGCCTCCGGTCGCGATGAGGTGGAGGACTAGGTCTTTCTCTGTGGTCTATACAGCGGATTCAGATAATCCTTCGTCTTGGGAGATGCAAGAGGAACCTGCATTCAATTCACTGCAGGGATATCCGGCCTTACTTCGAGTCAGAGCATCTCGGTGTCCATTCCACTTGAGGCCACAAACTCAGGGTCCCTCTCACATACCTGTAGCTGAGAGAAGCCTCCTCTTGAGGTGCTTGTGGAAAGTTGGTATTCCTCTTGAGTCTAAGGCAGGGACTAAGCTCTCATCTCGAGTTGATTTGGGGTCCACGGAGCCCTTTCGTGTTGCTCCAGTGACCTTAGGATCCCTCTAGACTTGAGACAGTGATCTTGGGTTTTCTCTGGAGTGCCATCAAGGAAATCAAGGCTGCTTTCACTTTTGATGTGGTATACGGTATTGCTCTGCATGCAGGGCAGGGGAATCGGGCCTCGTCTCGCGGCGAGGGGGAAGTCTCATGGTTTTTCTCGAGTTGCGGCCGGAACCTGGGGTATATTCTCGAGTTACAATGGGGAGGGCCCTTTCAGACACCTGTTTGTTCAGCGACGTCAGGATTCCTGCCTAGGTGCGAGGGACACCTCGGGATTCTCCTCGAGTCTTGGCATGGCAATTGGGACGCCTCTCCACGTGAGGCGGGTGACCCAGGGTCCCTTTCCACGTGCCACAGGGATCTTGGGACTCCTATCCATTTTCTAGAGGAGTCAGGCATCGTCTCCTTTGGAAGCAATGATCTCTGCAGACCTCTCGAGTTTTCAAAGGATGTGAGGCCTCCGGTCTCGATGAGGTGGAGAACAAGGTCTTTCTCTGTCGTCTCCACAGGGGTATCAGACAACCCTTCGTCTTGGGAGATGCAAGACGAGCCTGCATTCAATTCACTGCAGGGATATCCGGCCTTACTTCGAGTCAGAGCATCTCGGTGTCCATTCCACTTGAGGCCACAGACTCAGGGTCCCTCAAATATACCTGTAGCTGAGAGAAGCCTCCTCTTGAGGTGCTTGTGGAAAGTTGGTATTCCTCTTGAGTCGAAGCCAGGGACTAAGCTCTCATCTCGAGTTGATTTGGGGTCCAGGGAGCCCTTTCCTGTTGGTCCAGTGACCTCAGGATCCCTCTAGACTTGAGACAGTGATCTTGGGTTTTCTCTGGAGTGCCATCAAGGAAATCAAGGCTTCTTTCACGTTTGATGTGGAACACGGAATTGCGCTGCATGCAGTGCAGTGGAATCGGGCCTCAACTCGAGGCGAGGGGGAAATCTCATGGTTTTTCTCGAGTTGCGGCCGGAACCTGGGGTATATTCTCGAGTTACGACGGGGAGGGCCCTTCCAGACACGTGTTTGTTCAGCGACGTCAGGACTCCTGCCTAGGTGCGAGGGACACCTCGGGATTCTCCTCGAGTCTTGGCATGGCAATTGGGACGGGTCTCCACTTGAGGCGGGAGACCCAGGGTCCCTTTCCACGTGCCACAGGGATCCTGGGACTCCTATCCATTTTCAAGAGGAGTCAGGCATCGTCTCCTTTGGAAGCATTGATCTCCGCGGACCTCTCGAGTTTTCAAAGGATGTGAGGCTTCCGGTCGCGATGAGGCGGAGGACTAGGTCTTTCTCTGTGGTCTCCACAGCGGATTCAGACATCCCTTCGTCTTGGGATATGCAAGACGAGCCTGCATTCAATTCACTGCAGGGATATCCGGCCTTACTTCGAGTCAGAGCATCTCGGTGTCCATTCCACTTGAGGCCACAAACTCAGGGTCCCTCATATATACCTGTAGCTGAGAGAAGCCTCTTCTTGAGGTGCTTGTGGAAAGTTGGTATTCCTCTTGAGTCTAAGCCAGGAACTAAGCTCTCATCTCGAGTTGATTTGGGGTCCACGGAGCCCTTTCCTGTTGGTCCAGTGACCTCAGGATCCCTCTAGACTTGAGACAGTGATCTTGGGTTTTCTCTGGAGTGCCATCAAGGAAATCAAGGCTCCTTTCACGTTTGATGTGGAAAACGGAATTGCTCTGCATGCAGTGCAGGGGAATCGTGCCTCAACTCGCGCGAGGGGGAAATCTCATGGTTTTTCTCGAGTTGCGGCCGGAACCTGGGGTATATTCTCGAGTTACGACTGGTAGGCCCCTTCCAGACACGTGTTTGTTCAGCGACGTCAGGACTCCTGCCTAGGTGCGAGGGACACCTCGGGATTCTCCTCGAGTCTTGGCATGGCAATTTGGATGCGTCTCCACGTGAGTCGGGAGACCCAGGGTCCCTTACCACGTCCCACAGGGTTCCTGGGACTCGTATCCATTTTCAAGAGGAGTCAGGCATCGTCTGCTTTGGAAGCATTGATCTCCGCAGACCTCTCGAGTTTTCAAAGATGTGAGGCCTCCGGTCATGATGAGGTGGAGGACTAGGTCTTTCTCTGTGGTCTCCACAGCGGATTCAGATAACCCTTCATCTTGGGAGATGCAAGAGGAGCCTGCATTCAATTCACTGCCGGGATATCCGGCCTTACTTCGAGTCAGAGCATCTCGGTGTCCATTCCACTTGAGGCCACAAACTCAGGGGCCCTCTCACATACCTGTAGCTGAGAGAAGCCTCCTCTTGAGGTGCTTGTGGAAAGTTGGTATTCCTCTTGAGTCGAAGCCAGGGACTAAGCTCTCATCTCGAGTTGATTTGGGGTCAACGGAGCCCTTTCGTGTTGCTCCAGTGACCTCAGGATCCCTCTAGACTAGAGACAGTGATCTTGGGTTTTCTCTGGAGTGCCATCAAGAAATCAAGGCTCCTTTCAGTTTTGATGTGGAATACGGAATTGCTCTGCACGCAGGGTAGGGGAATCGGGCCTCATCTCGCGGCGAGGGGGAAGTCTCATTGTTTTTCTCGAGTTGCGGCCGGAACCTGGGGTATATTCTCGAGTTACAACGTGGAGGGCCCTTCCAGACACGTGTTTGTTCAGCGACATCAGGACTCTGGCCTAGGTGCGAGGGACATCTCGGGATTCTCCTCGAGTCTTGGCATTGCAATTGGTACGCGTATCCACGTGAGGCGGGAGACCCAGGGTCCCTTTCCACGTGCCACAGGGATCCTGGGACTCCTATCAATTTTCAAGAGGAGTCGGGCATCGTCTCCTTTGGAAGCATTGATCTCTGCAGACCTCTCAAGTTTTCAAAGGATGTGAGGCCTCCGGTCGTGATGAGGCGGAGAACTCGGTCTTTTTCTGTGGTCTCCACAGGGGATTCAGACATCCCTTCATCTTGGGAGATGCAAGACGAGCCTGCATTCAATTCACTGCAGGGATATCCGGCCTTACTTCGAGTCAGAGCATCTCGGTGTCCATTCCACTTGAGGCCACAAACTCAGCGTCCCTCAAATATACCTGTAGCTGAGAGAAGCCTCCTCTTGAGGTGCTTGTGGAAAGTTGATATTCCTCTTGAGTCGAAGCCAGGGACTAAGCTCTCATCTCGAGTTGATTTGAAGTCCACGGAGCCCTTTCGTGTTGCTCCACTGACCTCAGGATCCCTCTAGACTTGAGACAGTGATCTTGGGTTTTCTCTGGAGTGCCATCAAGGAAATCAAGGCTCCTTTCACGTTTGATGTGGAACACGGAATTGCTCTGCACACAGTGCAGGGGAATCGGGCCTCATCTCGCGGCAAGGGGGATGTCTCATGGTTTTTCTCAAGTTGCGGACGGAACCTGGGGTATATTCTCGAGTTACGACGGGGAGGGCCCTTCCAGACACGTGTTTGTTCAGCGACGTCAGGACTCCTGCCTAGGTGCGAGGGACACCTCGGGATTCTCCTCGAGTCTTGGCATGGCAATTGGGACGTGTCTCCACGTGAGGCGGGAGACCCAGGGTCCCTTTCCACGAGCCACAGGGATCCTGGGACTCCTATCCATTTTCAAGAGGAGTCAGGCATCGTCTCCTTTGGAAGCATTGACCTCCGCGGACCTCTCGAGTTTTCAAAGGATGTGAGGCCTCTGGTCGCGATGAGGCGGAGAACTCGGTCTTTCTCTGTGGTCTCCACAGCGGATTCAGACATCCCTTCTTCTAGGGAGATTCAAGACGAGCCTGCATTCAATTCACTGCACGGATATCCGGCCTTACTTCGAGTCAGAGCATTTCGGTGTCCATTCCACTTGAGGCCACAAACTCAGGGTCCCTCTCACATACCTGTAGCTGAGAGAAGCCTCCTCTTGAGGTGCTTGTGGAAAGTGGGTATTCCTCTTGAGTCGAAGCCAGGGACTAAGCTCTCATCTCGAGTTGATTTGGGGTCCACGGGGCCCTTTCATGTTGTTCCAGTTACCTCAGGATCCCTCTAGACTTGAGACAGTGATCTTGGGTTTACTCTGGAGTGCCATCAAAGAAATCAAGGCTCCTTTCACGTTTGATGTGGAACACGGAATTGCTCTGCACGCAGTGCAGGGGAATCGGGCCTCATCCAGCGGCGAGGGGGAAGTCTCATGGTTTTTCTCGAGTTGCGGCCGGAACCTGGGGTATATTCTCGAGTTACGACGGGAGGGCCCTTCCAGACACGTGTTTGTTCAGCGACATCAGGACTCCTGCCTAGGTGCGAGGGACACCTCGGGATTCTCCTCGAGTCTTGGCATGGCAATTGGGACGCGTCTCCACGTGAGGCGGGAGACCCAGGGTCCCTTTCCAAGTGACACAGGGATCCTGGGACTCCTATCCATTTTCAAGAGGAGTCAGGCATCGTCTCCTTTGGAAGCACTGATCTCCGTGGACCTCTCGAGGTTTCAAAGGATGTGAGGCCTCCGGTCGCGATGAGGCGGAGAACTACGTCTTTCTGTGTGGTCTCCACAGGGGATTCAGACATCCGTTCGTCTTGGGAGATGCAAGACGAGCCTGCATTCAATTCACTGCAGGGATATCTGGCCTTACTTCGAGTCAGAGCATCTCGGTGTCCATTCCACTTGAAGCCACAAACTCAGGGTCCCTCTCACATACCTGTAGCTGAGAGAAGGCTCCTCTTGAGGTGCTTGTGGAAACTTGGTATTCCTCTTGAGTCGAACCCAGGGAATAATCTCTTATCTCGAGTTGATTTGGGGTCCACGGAGCCCTTTCCTGTTGCTCCAGTGACCTCAGGATCCCTCTAGACTTGAGACAGTGATCTTGTGTTTTCTCTGGAGTGCCATCAAGGAAATCAAGGCTCCTTTCACTTTTGATGTGGAACACGGAATTGCTCTGCACGCAGTGCAAGGGAATTGGGCCTCATCTCGCGTCGAGGGGGAAGTCTCATGGTTTTTCTCGAGTGGTGGCCGGAAACTGGGGTATATTCTCGAGTTACGACGGGGAGGGCCCTTCCAGACAAGTGTTTGTTCAGCGACCTCAGGACTCCTGCCCAGGTGCGAGGGACACCTCGGGATTCTCCTCGAGTCTTGGCATGGCAATTGGGACGCGTCTCCACGTGAGGCGGGAGACCAAGGGTCCCTTTCCACGTGCCACAGGGATCCTGGGACTCCTATCCATTTTCAAGAGGAGTCAGGCATCGTCTCCTTTGGAAGCATTGATCTCCGTGGACCTCTCGAGTTTTCAAAGGATGTGAGGCCTCCGGTCGCGATGAGGCGGAGAACTAGGTCTTTCTCTGTGGTCTCCACAGGGGATTCAGACATCCCTTCATCTTGGGAGATGCAAGACGAGCCTGCATTCAATTCACTGCAGGGATATCTGGCCTTACTTCGAGTCAGAGCATCTCGGTGTCCATTCCACTTGAGGCCACAAACTCAGGGTCCCTTTCACATACATGTGGCTGAGAGAACCCTCCTCTTGAGGTGCTTGTGGAAAGTTGGTATTCCTCTTGAGTCGAAGCCAGGTACTAAGCTCTAATCTCGAGTTGATTTGGGGTCCACGGAGCCCTTTCGTGTTGCTCCAGTGACCTCAGGGTCCCTCTAGACTTGAGACAGTGATCTTGGGTTTTCTCTGGAGTGCCATCAAGGAAATCAAGGCTCCTTTCACGTTTGATGTGGAACACGGAATTGCTCTGCACGCAGTCCAGGGGAATCGGCCCATATCTCGCGGCGAGGGGGAAGTCTCATTGTTTTTCTCGAGTTGCGGCCGGAACCTGGGGTATATTCTCGAGTTACGACGGGGAGGGCCCTTCCAGACACGTGTTTGTTCAGCGACGTCAGGACTCCTGCCTAGGTGCGAGGGACATCTCGAGATTCTCCTCGAGTCTTGGCATGGCAATTGGGACGCGTCTCCACGTGAGGCGGGAGACCCAGGGTCCGTTTCCACGTGCCACAGGGATCCTGGGAATCCTATCCATTTCAAGAGGAGTCAGGCATCATCTTCTTTGGAAGCATTGATCTCCGTGGACCTCTCAAGTTTTCAAAGGATGTGAGGCCTCCGGTCGCGATGAGGCGGAGGACTAGTTCTTTCTCTGTGTTCTGCACAGGGGATTCAGACATCCCTTCGTCTTGGGAGATGCAAGATGAGCCTGCATTCAATTCACTGCAGGGATATCCGGCCTTACTTCGAGTCAGAGCATCTCGGTGTCCATTCCACTTGAGGCCACAAACTCAGGGTCCCTCATATATACCTGTAGCTGAGAGAAGCCTCTTCTTGAGGTGCTTGTGGAAAGTTGGTATTCCTCTTGAGTCTAAGCCAGGAACTAAGCTCTCATCTCGAGTTGATTTGGGGTCCACGGAGCCCTTTCCTTTTGGTCCAGTGACCTCAGGATCCCTCTAGACTTGAGACAGTGATCTTGGGTTTTCTCTGGAGTGCCATCAAGGAAATCAAGGCTCCTTTCACGTTTGATGTGGAAAACGGAATTGCTCTGCATGCAGTGCAGGGGAATCGGGCCTCAACTCGCGGGAAGGGGGAAATCTCATGGTTTTTCTCGAGTTGCGGCCGGAACCTGGGGTATATTCTCGAGTTACGACGGGTAGGCCCCTTCCAGACACGTGTTTCTTCAGCGACGTCAGGACTCCTGCCTAGGTGCGAGGGACACCTCGGGATTTTCCTCGAGTCTTGGCATGGCAATTGGGACGCGTCTCCACGTGAGGCGGGAGACCCAGGGTCCCTTTCCACGTGCCACAGGGATCCTGGGACTCCTATCCATTTTCAAGAGGAGTCAGGCATCGTCTCCTTTGGAAGCATTGATCTCCGCGGACCTCTCGAGTTTTCAAAGGATATGAGGCCTCCGGTCGCGATGAGACGGAGAACTAGGTCTTTCTCTGTGGTCTCCACAGGGGATTCAGACATCCCTTCGTCTTGGGAGATGCAAGACGAGCCTGCATTCAATTCACTGCAGGGATATCTGGCCTTACTTCGAGTCAGAGCATCTCGGTGTCCATTCCACTTGAGGCCACAAACTCAGTGTCCTTCTCACATACATGTGGCTGAGAGAACCCTCCTCTTGAAGTGCTTGTGGAAAGTTGGTATTCCTCTTGAGTCGAAGCCAGGTACTAAGCTCTAATCTCGAGTTGATTTGGGGTCCACGGAGCCCTTTCGTGTTGCTCCAGTGACCTCAGGATCCCTCTAGACTTGAGACAGTGATCTTGGGTTTTCTCTGGAGTGCCATCAAGGAAATCAAGGCTCCTTTCACGTTTGATGTGGAACACGGAATTGCTCTGCACGCAGTCCAGGGGAATCGGGCCATATCTCGCGGCGAGGGGGAAGTCTCATTGTTTTTCTCGAGTTGCGGCCGGAACCTGGGGTTTATTCTCGAGTTACGACGGGGAGGGCCCTTCCAGACACGTGTTTGTTCAGCGACGTTAGGACTCCTCCCTAAGTGCGAGGGACACCTCGGGATTCTCCTCGAGTCTTGGCATGGCAATTGGGACGCGTCTCCACGTGAGGCGGGAGACCCAGGGTCCGTTTCCACGTGCCACAGTGATCCTGGGACTCCTATCCATTTCAAGAGAAGTCAGGCATCGTCTCCTTTGGAAGCATTGATCTCCGCGGACCTCTCGAGTTTTCAAAGGATGTGAGGCCTCCGCTCGCGATGAGGCGGAGGACTAGGTCTTTCTCTGTGTTCTGCACAGGGGATTCAGACATCCCTTCGTCTTGGGAGATGCAAGATGAGACTGCATTCAATTCACTGCAGGGATATCCGGCCTTACTTCGAGTCAGAGCATCTCGGTGTCCATTGCACTTGAGGCCACAAACTCAGGGTCCCTCTCACCTACCTGTAGCTGAGAGAAGCTTCCTCATGAGGTGCTTGTGGAAAGTTGGTATTCCTCTTGAGTCTAAGCCAGGGACTAAGCTCTCATCTCGAGTTGATTTGGGGTCCATGGAGCCCTTTCGTGTTGCTCCAGTGACCTCAGGATCCCTCTAGACTTGAGACAGTGATCTTGGTTTTTCTCTGGAGTGCCATCAAGGAAATCAAGGCTCCTTTCACGTTTGATGTGAAACACGGAATTGCTCTGCACGAAGTGCAGGAGAATCGGGCCTCATCCAGCGGCGAGGGGGAAGTCTCATGGTTTTTCTCGAGTTGCGGCCGGAACCTGGGGTATATTCTCGAGTTACGACGGGGAGGGCCCTTCCAGACATGTGCTTGTTCAGCGACGTCAGGAATACTGCCTAGGTGCGAGGGACACCTCGGGATTCTCCACGAGTCTTGGCATGGCAATGGGGACGTGTCTCCACGTGAGGCGGGAGACCCAGGGTCCCTTTCCACGTGCCACAGGGATCCTGGGACTCCTATCCATTTTCAAGAGGAGTCAGGCATCGTCTCCTTTGGAAGCATTGATCTCCGCGGACCTCTCAAATTTTCAAAGGATGTGAGGCCTCCGGTCGCGATGAGGCGGAAAATTAGGTCTTTCTCTGTGGTCTCCACAGGGGATTCAGACATCCCTTCGTCTTGGGAGATGCAAGACGAGCCTGCATTCAATTCACTGCAGGGATATCCGGCCTTACTTCGCGTCAGAGCATCTCGGTGTCCATTCCACTTGAGGCCACAAACTCAGGGTCCCTCTCACATGCCTGTAGCTGAGAGAAGCCTCCTCTTGAGGTGATTGTGGACAGTTGGTATTCCCCTTGAGTCGAAGCAGGGACTAAGTTCTCATCTCGAGTTGATTTGGGGTGCACGAAGCCCTTTCGTGTTGCTCCAGTGACCTCAGGATCCCTCTAGACTTGAGACAGTGATCTTGGGTTTTCTCTGGAGTGCCATCAAGGAAATCAAAGCTCCTTTCACGTTTGATGTGGAACATGGTATTGCTCTGCACACAGTGCAGGGGAATCGGGCCTCATCTCGCGGCGAGGGGGAAGTCTCATGGTTTTCTCGAGTTGCGGCCTGAACCTGGGGTATATTCTCGAGTTACAACGGGGAGGGCCCTTCCAGACACGTGTTTGTTCAGCGACGTCAGGACTCCTGCCTAGGTGCGAGGGACACGTCGGGATTCTCCTCGAGTCTTGGCATGGCAATTGGGACGCGACTCCACGTGAGGCGGGAGACCCAGGGTGCCTTTCCACGTGCCACAGGGATCCTGGGACTCCTATCCATTTTCAAGAGGAGTCAGGCATCGTCTCCTTTGGAAGCATTGATCTCCGCGGACCTCTCGAGTTTTCAAAGGATGTGAGGCCTCCGGTCGCGATGAGGCGGAGGACTAGGTCTTTCTCTGTGGTCTCCACAGCGGATTCAGACATCCCTTCGTCTTGGGAGATGCAAGACGAGCCTGCATTCAATTCACTGCAGGGATATCCGGCCTTACTTCGAGTCAGAGCATCTCGGTGTCCATTCCACTTGAGGCCACAAACTCAGGGTCCCTCTCACATAACTGTAGCTGAGAGAAGCCTCCTCTTGAGGTGCTTGTGGAAAGTTGGCATTCCTCTTGAGTCGAAGCCAGGGACTAAGCTCTCATCTCGAGTTGATTTGGGGTCCATGGAGCCCTTTCGTGTTGCTACAGTGGCCTCACGATCCCTCTAGGCTTGAGACAGTGATCTTGGGTTTTCTCTGGAGTGCCATCAAAGAAATCAAGGCTCCATTCACGTTTGATGTGGAACACGGAATTGCTATGCACGCAGGGCAGGGGAATTGGGCCTCATGTCGCGGCGAGGGGTAAGTCTCATGGTTTTTCTCGAGTTGCGGCCGGAACCTGGGGTATATTCTCGAGGTACGACGGGGAGGGCCCTACCAGACACGTGTTTGTTCAGCGACGTCAGGACGCCTGCCTAGGAGCGATGGACACCTCGGGATTGTCCTCGAGTCTTGGCATGGCAATTGGGAGGCGTCTCCACGTGAGGCGGGAGACCCAGGGTCGTTATCGACGCGCCACGAGGATCCTGGGACTCCTATCAATTTTCAAGAGGAGTCAGGCATCGTCTCCTTTGGAAGCATTGACCTCCGCGGACCTCTCGAGTTTTCAAAGGATGTGAGGCCTCTGGTCGCGATGAGGCGGAGAACTCGGTCTTTCTCTGTGGTCTCCACAGGGGATTCAGACAACCCTTCTTCTAGGGAGATGCAAGACGAGCCTGCATTCAATTCACTGCAGGGATATCCGGCCTTACTTCGAGTCAGAGCATCTCGGTGTCCATTCCACTTGAGGCCACAAACTCAGTGTCCCTCTCACATACCTGTAGCTGAGAGAAGCCTCCTCTTGAGGTGCTTGTGGAAAGTTGGTATTCCTCTTGAGTGGAAGCCAGGGACTAAGCTCTCATCTCGAGTTGATTTGGGGTCCACGGAGCCCTTTCGTGTTGCTCCAGTGACCTCAGGATCCCTCTAGACTTGAGACAGTGATCTTGGATTTTCTCTGGAGTGCCATCAAGGAAATCAAGGCTCCTTTCACGTTTGATGTGGAACACGGAATTGCGTTGCATGCAGTGCAGGGGAATCGGGCCTCAACTCGCGGCGAGGGGGAAATCTCATGGTTTTTCTCGAGTTGCGGCCAGAACCTGGGGTATATTCTCGAGTTACGACGGGGAGGGCACTTCCAGACACGTGTTTGTTCAGCGACATCAGGACTCCTGCCTAGGTGCGAGGGACACCTCGGGATTCTCCTCGAGTCTTGGCATGGCAATTGGGACGCGTCTCCACGTGAGGCGGGAGACCCAGTGTCCGTTTCCACGTGCCACAGGGATCCTGGGACTCCTATCCATTTTCAAGAGCAGTCAGGCATCGTCTCCTTTGGAAGCATTGATCTCCGTGGACCTCTCGAGTTTTCAAAGGATGTGAGGCCTCCGGTCGCCATGAGGCGGAGGACTAGGTCTTTCTCTGTGTTCTGCACATGGGATTCAGACATCCCTTCGTCTTGGGAGATGCAAGATGAGCCTGCATTCAATTCACTGCAGGGATATCCGGCCTTACTTCGAGTCAGAGCATCTCGGTGTCCATTGCACTTGAGGCCACAAACTCAGGGTCCCTCTCACCTACCTGTAGCTGAGAGAAGCTTCCTCTTGAGGTGCTTGTGGAAAGTTGGTATTCCTCTTGAGTCTAAGCCAGGGACTAAGCTCTCATCTCGAGTTTATTTGGGGTCCACGGAGCCCTTTCCTGTTGATCCAGTGACCTCAGGATCCCTCTAGACTAGAGACAGTGATCTTGGGTTTTCTCTGGAGTGCCATCAAAGAAATCAAGGCTCCTTTCACGTTTGATGTGGAACACGGAATTGCTATGCACGCAGGGCAGGGGAATCGGGCATCATGTCGCGGCGAGGGGTAAGTCTCATGGTTTTTCTCGAGTTGCGGCCGGAACCTGGGGTATATTCTAGAGGTACGACGGGGAGGGCCCTTCCAGACACGTGTTTGTTCAGCGACGTCAGGACGCCTGCCTAGGAGCGATGGACACCTCGGGATTGTCCTCGAGTCTTGGCATGGCAATTGGGAGGCGTCTCCACGTGAGGCGGGAGACCCAGGGTCCTTATGGACGCGCCACAGGGATCCTGGACTCCTATCCATTTTCAAGAGGAGTCAGGCATCGTCTCGTTTGGAAGCATTGATCTCCGCGGACCTCTCTAGTTTTCAAAGGATGTGAGGCCTCCGGTCGCGATGAGGCGGAGGACTAGGTCTTTCTCTGTGGTCTACCCAGGGGGTTCAGACATCTCTTCGTCTTGGGATATGCAAGACGAGCCTGCATTCAATTCACTGCAGGGATATCCGGCCTTACTTCGAGTCAGAGCATCTCGGTGTCCATTCCACTTGAGACCACAAACTCAGGGTCCCTCTCACATACATCTAGCTGAGAGAAGCCTCCTCTTGTGGTGCTTGTGGAAAGTTGGTATTCCTCTTGAGTCGAAGCCAGGGACTAAGCTATCATCTCGAGTTGATTTGGGGTCCACGGAGCCTTTTCGTGTTGCTCCAGTGACCTCAGGATCCCTCTAGACTTGAGACAGTGATCTTGGGTTTTCTCTGGAGTGCCATCAAGGAAATCAAGGCTCCTTTCACGTTTGATGTGGAACACGGAATTGGTCTGCACGCAGTGCAGGGGAATCGGGCCTCATCTCGGGTGAAGGGGAAATCTCATGGTTTTTCTCGAGTTGCGGCCGGAACCTGGGGTATATTCTTGAGTTAAGACGGGGAGGGCCTTTGCAGACACGTGTTTGTTCAGCGACGTCAGGACTCCTGCCTAGGTGCGAGGGACACCTCGGGATTCTCCTCGAGTCTTGGCATGGCAACTGGGACGCGTCTCCACGTGAGGCGGGAGACCCAGGGTCCCTTTCCACGTGACACAGGGATCCTGGGACTCCTATCCATTTTCAAGAGGAGTCAGGCATCGTCTCCTTTGGAAGCATTGATGTCTACGGACCTCTCGAGTTTTCAAAGGATGTGAAGCCTCCGGTCTTGATGAGGCGGAGAACTAGGTCTATCTCTGTGTTCTCCACAGGGGATTCAGACATCCCTTCGTCTTGGGAGATGCAAGACGAGCCTGCTTTCAATTCACTGCAGGGATATCCGGCCTTACTTCGAGTCAGAGCATCTCGGTGTCCATTCCACTTGAGGCCACAAACTCAGGGTCCCTCTCACATACCTGTAGCTGAGAGAAGCCTCCCCTTTATGTGCTTGTGGAAAGTTGGTATTCCCCTTGAGTCGAAGCCAGGGACTAAGCTCTCATCTCGAGTTGATATGGGGTCCACGAAGCCATTTCGTGTTGCTCCAGTGACCTCAGGATCCCTCTAGACTTGAGACAGTGATCTTGGGTTTTCTCTGGAGTGCCATCAAGGAAAGTAAGGCTCCTATCACGTTTGATGTGGAACACGGAATTGCTCTGCACGCAGTGCAGGGGAATCGGGCCTCATCTCGTGGCGAGGGGGAATTCTCATGGTTTTTCTCGAGTTGTGGCCGGAACCTGGGGTATATTCTCGAGTTACGATGGGGAGAGCCCTCCCAGACATGTGCTTGTTCAGTGACGTCAGGACTCCTGCCTAGGCGCAGGGACAACTCGGGATTCTCCTCGAGTTTTGGCATGGCAATTGGGATGCGTCTCCACGTGAGGCGGGAGACCCAGGGTCGCTTTCCACGTGCCACAGGGATCCTGGGACTCCTATCCATTTTCAAGAGGAGTCAGGCATCGTCTCCTTTGGAAGCATTGATCCCCGCGGACATCTCGAATTTTCTAAGGATGTGAGGCCTCCGGTCCTGATGAGGCGGAGAACTAGGTCTATCTCTGTGGTCTCCACAGGGGATTCAGACATCCCTTCGTCTTGGGAGATGCAAGACGAGCCTGCATTCAATTCACTGCAGGGATATCCGGCCTTACTTCGAGTCAGAGCATCTCGGTGTCCATTCCACTTGAGGCCACAAACTCAGGGTCCCTCTCACATACCTGTAGCTGAGAGAAGCCTCCTCTTGAGGTGCTTGTGGAAAGTTGGTGTTCCTCTTGAGTCTAAGCCAAGGACTAAGCTCTCATCTCGAGTTGACTTGGGGTCCACGGAGCCCTTTCGTGTTGCTCCAGTGTCCTCAGGTTCCTTCTAGACTTGAGACAGTTATCTTGGGTTTTCTCTGGAGTGCCATCAAGGAAATCAAGGCTCCTTTCACGTTTGATGTGGAACGCGGAATTGCTCTGCACGCAGTGCAGGGGAATCGGGTCTCATCTCGCGGCGAGGGGGAAGTCTCATGGTTTTTCTGGAGTTGCGGCCGGAACCTGGGGTATATTCTCGAGTTACGACGGGGAGGGCCCTTCGAGACACGTGTTTGTTCAGCGATGTCAGGATACCTGCCTAGGTGCGAGGGACACCTCGGGATTCTCCTCGAGTCTTGGCATGGCAATTGGGACGCGTCTCCACGTGAGGCGGGAGACCCAGGGTCCCTTTCCACGTGCCACAGGGATCCTGGGACTCCTATCCATTTTCAAGAGGAGTCAGGCATCGTCTCCTTTGGAAGCATTGATCTCCGAGAACCTCTCGAGTTTTCAAAGGATGTGAGGCCTCCGGTCGCGATGAGGCGGAGAACTAGGACTTTATCTGTGGTTTCCACAGGGGATTAAGACATCCCTTCATCTTGGGAGATGCAAGACGAGCCTGCATTCAATTCAATGCAGCGATATCCGGTGTAACTTCTAGTCAGAGCATCTCGGTGTCCATTCCACTTGAGGCCACAAACTCAGGGTCCCTCTCACATACCTGTAGCTGAGAGAAGGCTCCTCTTGAGGTGCTGGTGGAAACTTGGTATTCCTCTTGAGTCGATGCCAGGGACTAAGCTCTCATCTCGAGTTTATTTGGGGTCCACGAAGCCCTTTCCTGTTGCTCCAGTGACCTCAGGATCCCTCTAGACTTGAGACAGTGGTCTTGGGTTTTCTCTGGAGTGCCATCAAGGAAATCAAGGCTCCTTTCACGTTTGATGTGGAACACGAAATTGCTCTGCACGCAGTGCAAGGGAATTGGGCCTCATCTCGCGGCGAGGGGGAAGTCTCATGGTTTTTCTCGAGTTGCGGCTGGAACCTGGGGTATATTCTCGAGTTACGACGGGGAGGGCCCTTCCAGACACGTGTTTGTTCAGCGACCTCAGGACTCCTGCCTAGGTGCGAGGGACACCTCGGGATTCTCCTCGAGTCTTGGCATGGCAATTGGGATGCGTCTCCATGTGAGGCGGGAGACCCAGGGTCCCTGTCCATGTGCCACATGGATCCTGGGACTCCTATCCATTTTCAAGAGGAGTCAGGCATCGTCTCCTTTGGAAGCATTGATCTCCGCAGACCTCTCGAGTTTTCAAAGGATGTGAGGCCTCCGGTCGCGATGAGGCGGAGGACTAGGACATTCTCTGTGGTCTCCACAGGGGATTCAGACATCCCTTCATCTTGGGAGATGCAAGACGAGCCTGCATTCAATTCACTGCAGGGATATCCGGCGTTACTTCGAGTCAGAGCATCTCGGTGTCCATTCCACTTGAGGCCACAACCTCAGGGTCCCTCTCACATAATGTAGCTGAGAGAAGGCTCCTCTTGAGGTGCTTGTGGAAACTTGGTATTCCTCTTGAGTCGAATCCAGGGACTAAGCTCTCATCACGAGTTGATTTGGGGTCCACGAAGCCCTTTGGTGTTGCTCCAGTGACCTCAGGATCCCTCTAGACTTGAGACAGTGATCTTGGGTTTCCTCTGGAGTGCCATCAAGGAAATCAAGGCTCCTTTCACGTTTAATGTCGAACACGGAATAGCTCTGCACGCAGTGCAGGGGAATCGGGCCTCATCTCGTGGCTAGGGGGAAGTCTCATGGTGTTTCTCGAGTTGTGGCCGGAACCTGGGGTATATTCTCGAGTTACAACGGGGAGGGCCCTTCCAGACACGTGTTTGTACAGTGATGTCAGGACTCCTGCCTAGGTGCGAGGGATACCTCGGGATTCTCCACGAGTCTTTTCATGGCAATTGGGACTCGTCTCCACGTGAGGCGGGAGACCCTGTGTCCCTTTCAACGTGCCACAGGCATCCTGGGACTCCTCTCTATTTTCAAGAGGAGTCAGGCATCGTCTCCTTTGGAAGCATTGATCTCCGCAGACCTCTCGAGTTTTCAAAGGATGTGAGGCCTACGGTCACGTTGAGGCGGATGACTAGGTCTCTCTGTGGTCTCCACAGGGGATTCAGACATCCCTTCGTCTTGGGAGATGCAAGACGAGCCTTCATTCAATTCACTGCAGGGATATCCAGCCTTACTTCGAGTCAGAGCATCTCGGTGTCCATTGCACTTGAGGCCACAAACTCAGGGTCCCTCTCACATACATGTAGATGAGAGAAGCCTCCTCGTGAGGTGCTTGTGGAAAGTTGGTATTCCTCTTGAATCGAAGCCAGGGACTAAGCTCTCATCTCGAGTTGATTTGGAGTCCACGGAGCCCTTTCGTGTTGCTCCACTGACCTCAGGATCCCTCTAGACTTGAGAAAGTTATCTTGGGTTTTCTCTGGAGTGCCATCAAGGAAATCAAGTCTCCTTTCACGTTTGATGTGGAACACGGAATTGCTCTGCACGCAGTGCAGGGGAATCGGATCTCAGCTCGCAGCGAGGGGGAAGTCTCATGGTTTTTCTCGAGTTGCGGCCGGAACCTGGGGTATATTCTCGAGTTACAACGGAGAGGGCCCTTCCAGACACGTGTTTGTTCAGCGACGTCAGGACTGTTGCCTAGGTGCGAGGGACACCTCGGGATTCTCCTCGAGTCTTGGCATGGCAATTGGGACGCGTATCCACGTGAGGCGGGAGACCAAAGGTCCCTTTCCACGTGCCACAGGGATCCTGGGACTCCGATCCATTTTCAAGAGGAGTCAGGCATCGTCTCCTTTGGAAGCATTGATCTCTGCGGACCTCTCGAGTTTTCAAAGGATGTGAGGCCTCCGGTCGCCATGATGCGGAGAACTAGGTCTTTCTCTGTGGTCTCCACAGGGGATTCAGACATCCCTTCATCTTGGGAGATGCAAGACGAGCCTGCATTCAATTCACTGCAGGGATATCCGGCCTTACTTCGAGTCAGAGCATCTCGGTGTCCATTGCACTTGAGGCCACAAACTCAGTGTCCCTCTCACATACCTGTAGCTGAGAGAAGCCTCCTCTTGAGGTGCTTGTGGAAAGTTGGTATTCCTCTTGAGTCGAAGCCAGGGACTAAGCTCTCATCTCGAGTTGATTTGGGGTCCACGGATCCCTTTCGTGTTGCTCCAGTGACCTCAGGATCCCTCTAGACTTGAGACAGTGATCTTGGGTTTTCTCTGGAGTGCCATCAAGGAAATCAAGGCTCCTTTCACGTTTGATGTGGAACACGGAATTACTCTGCACGCATTGCAGGGGAATCGGGCCTCATCTCGGGCGAGGGGGAAGTCTCATGGTTTTTCTCGAGTTGCGGCCGGAACCTGGGGTATATTCTCGAGTTACGACGGGGAGGGCCCTTCCAGACACGTGTTTGTTCAGCGACGTCAGGACTCCTGCCTAAGTGCGAGGGACATCTCGGGATTCTCCTCGAGTCTTGGCATGGCAATTGGGTCGCGTCTCCACGTGAGGCGGGAGACCCAGGGTCCCTTTCTACGTGCCACAGGGATCCTCGGACTCCTATCCATTTTCAAGAGGAGTCAGGCATCGTCTCCTTTGGAAGCATTGATCTCCGCGGACCTCTCGAATTTTCAAAGGATGTGAGGCCTCCGGTCGCGTTAAGGTGGAGGACCAGGTCTTTCTCTGTGTTCTGCACAGGGGATTCAGACATCCCTTCGTCTTGGGAGATGCAAGATGAGCCTGCATTCAATTCACTGCAGGGATATCCGGCCTTACTTCGAGTCAGAGCATCTCGGTGTCCATTCCACTTGAAGCCACAAACTCAGGGTCCCTCTCACATACCTGTAGCTGAGAGAAGGCTCCTCTTGAGGTGCTTGTGGAAACTTGGTATTCCTCTTGAGTCGAACCCAGGGACTAATCTCTCATCTCGAGTTGATTTGGGGCCCACGGAGCCCTTTCCTGTTGCTCCAGTGACCTCAGGATCCCTCTAGACTTGAGACAGTGATCTTGTGTTTTCTCTGGAGTGCCATCAAGGAAATCAAGGCTCCTTTCACTTTTGATGTGGAACACGGAATTGCTCTGCACGCAGTTCAATTGAATTGGGCCTCATCTCGCGTAGAGGGGGAAGTCTCATGGTTTTCCTCGAGTGGAGGCCGGAAACTGGGGTATATTCTCGAGTTACGACGGGGAGGGCCCTTCCAGACCCGTGTTTGTTCAGCGACCTCAGGACTCCTGCCCAGGTGTGAGGGACACCTCGGGATTCTCCTCGAGTCTTGGCATGGCAATTGGGACACGTCTCCACGTGAGGCGGGAGACCCAGGGTCCCTTTCCACGTGCCACAGGGATCCTTGGACTCCTATCCATTTTCAAGAGGAGTCAGGCATCGTCTCCTTTGGAAGCATTGATCTCCGTGGACCTCTCGAGTTTTCAAAGGATGTGAGGCCTCCGGTCGGGAGGAGGCGGAGAACTAGGTCTTTCTCTGTGGTCTCCACAGGGGATTCAGACATCCTTTCATCTTGGGAGATGCAAGACGAGCCTGCATTCAATTCACTGCAGGGATATCCGGGCTTACTTCGAGTCAGAGCATCTCGGTGTCCATTCCACTTGAGGCCACAAACTCAGTGTCCCTCTCACATACCTGTAGCTGAGAGAAGCCTCCTCTTGAGGTGCTTGTGGAAAGTTGGTATTCCTCTTGAGTCGAAGCCAGGGACTAAGCTCTCATCTCGAGTTGATTTGGGGTCCACGGAGCCCTTTCGTGTTGCTCCAGTGACCTCAGGATCCCTCTAGACTTGAGACAGTGATCTTGGATTTTCTCTGGAGTGCCATCAAGGAAATCAAGGCTCCTTTCACGTTTGATGTGGAACACGGAATTGCGCTGCATGCAGTGCAGGGGAATCGGGCCTCAACTCGCGGCGAGGGGGAAATCTCATGGTTTTTCTCGAGTTGCGGCCAGAACCTGGGGTATATTCTCGAGTTACGACGGGGAGGGCCCTTCCAGACACGTGTTTGTTCAGCGACATCAGGCCTCCTGCCTAGGTGCGAGGGACACCTCGGGATTCTCCTCGAGCCTTGGCATGGCAATTGGGACGCGTCTCCACGTGAGGCGGGAGACCCAGGGTCCCTTTCCACGTGCCACAGGGATCCTGGGACTCCTATCCTTTTTCAGGAATAGTCAGGCATTGTCTCCTTTGGAAGCATTGATCTCCGCAGGCCTCTCGAGTTTTCAAAGGATGTGAGGCCTCAGGTCGCGATGAGGCGGAGGACTAGGTCTTTCTCGGTGGTCTCCACAGGGGATTCAGACATCCCTTCGTCTTGGGAGATGCAAGACGAGCCTGCATTCAATTCACTGCAGGGATATCCGGCCTTACTTCGAGTCAGAGCATCTCGGTGTCCATTCCACTTGATGCCACAAACTCAGGGTCCTTCTCACATACCTGTAGCTGAGAGAAGCCTCCTCTTTAGGGGCTGGTGGAAAGTTCGTATTCCTCTTGAGTTGAAGCCAGGGATTAATCTCTCATCTCGAATTGATTTGGCGTCCACGGAGACCTTTCGTGTTGCTCCAGTGACCTCAGGATCCCGCTAGACTTGAGACAGTGATCTTGGGTTTTCTCTGGAGTGCCATCAAGGAAATCAATGCTCCTTTCACGTTTGATGTGGAACACGGAATTGCCCTACACACAGTGCAGGGGAATCGGGCCTCATCTCGCGGTGAAGGGGAAATCTGATCGTTTTTCCCGAGTTGCGGCCGGAACCTGGGGTATATTCTCGAGTTACGACGGGGAGGCCCTTCCAGACACGCGTTTGTTCAGCGACGTCAGGACTCCTGCCTAGGTGCGAGGGACACCTCGGGATTCTCCTCGAGTCTTGGCATGGCAATTGGCATGCGTCTCCATGTGAGGCGGGAGACCCAGCGTCCCTTTCCACGTGCCACAGGGATCCTGGGACTCCTATCCATTTGAAAGAGGAGTCAGGCATCGTCTCCTTTGGAAGCATTGATCTCCGCGGAACTCTCGAGATTTCAAAGGATGTGAGGCCTCCAGTCGCGTTGAGGCGGAGGACTAGGTCTCTCTGTGGTCTCCACAGGGGATTCAGACATCCCTTCGTCTTGGGAGATGCAAGACGAGCCTTCATTCAATTCACTGCAGGGATATCCAGCCTTGCTTCGAGTCAGAGCATCTCGGTGTCCATTCCACTTGAGACCACAAACTCAGGGTCCCTCTCACATACCTGTAGCTGAGAGAAGCCTCCTCTTGAGGTGCTTGTGGAAAGTTGGTATTCCTCTTGAGTCGAAGCCAGGGACTAAGCTCTCATCTCGAGTTGATTTGGGGTCCATGGAGCCCTTCCGTGTTGCTACAGTGGCCTCAGGATCCCTCTAGACTTGAGACAGTGATCTTGTGTTTTCTCTGGAGTGCCATCAAGGAAATCAAGGCTCCTTTCACGTTTGATGTGGAACACGGAATTGCTCTGCACGCAGGGCAGGGGAATCGGGCCTCATGTCGCGGCGAGGGGTAAGTCTCATAGTTTTTCTCGAGTTGCGGCCGGAACCTGGGGTATATTCTCGAGTTACGACGGGGAGGGCCCTTCCAGACACGTGTTTGTTCAGCGACATCAGGACTCCTGCCTAGGTGCGAGGGACATCTCGGGATTCTCCTCGAGTCTTGGCAAGGCAATTGGGACGCGTCTCCACGTGAGGCGGGAGACCCAGTGTCCGTTTCCACGTGCCACAGGGATCCTGGGACTCCTATCCATTTTCAAGAGCAGTCAGGCATCGTCTCCTTTGGAAGCATTGATCTCCGTGGACCTCTCGAGTTTTCAAAGGATGTGAGGCCTCCGGTCGCCATGAGGCGGAGGACTAGGTCTTTCTCTGTGTTCTGCACATGGGATTCAGACATCCCTTCGTCTTGGGAGATGCAAGATGAGCCTGCATTCAATTCACTGCAGGGATATCCGGCCTTACTTCGAGTCAGAGCATCTCGGTGTCCATTGCACTTGAGGCCACAAACTCAGGGTCCCTCTCACCTACCTGTAGCTGAGAGAAGCTTCCTCTTGAGGTGCTTGTGGAAAGTTGGTATTCCTCTTGAGTCTAAGCCAGGGACTAAGCTCTCATCTCGAGTTGATTTGGGGTCCACGGAGCCCTTTCCTGTTGCTCCAGTGACCTCAGGATCCCTCTAGACTAGAGACAGTGATCTTGGGTTTTCTCTGGAGTGCCATCAAGGAAATCAAGGCTCCTTTCACGTTTGATGTGGAACACGGAATTGCTCTGCATGCAGTGCAGGGGAATCGGGCCTCAACTCGAGGCGAGGGGGAAATCTCATGGTTTTTCTCGAGTTGCGGCCGGAACCTGGGGTATATTCTCGAGTTACGACGGGGAGGGCCCTTCCAGACACGTGTTTGTTCAGCGACGTCAGGCCTCCTGCCTAGGTGCGAGGGACACCTCGGGAGATTCTCCTCGAGCCTTGGCATGGCAATTGGGACGCGTCTCCACGTGAGGCGGGAGACCCAGGGTCCCTTTCCACGTGCCACAGGGATCCTGGGACTCCTATCCTTTTTCAGGAATAGTCAGGCATTGTCTCCTTTGGAAGCATTGATCTCCGCAGGCCTCTCGAGTTTTCAAAGGATGTGAGGCCTCAGGTCGCGATGAGCCGGAGGACTAGGTCTTTCTCGGTGGTCTCCACAGGGGATTCAGACATCCCTTCGTCTTGGGAGATGCAAGACGAGCCTGCATTCAATTCACTGCAGGGATATCCGGCCTTACTTCGAGTCAGAGCATCTCGGTGTCCATTCCACTTGATGCCACAAACTCAGGGTCCTTCTCACATACCTGTAGCTGAGAGAAGCCTCCTCTTTAGGGGCTGGTGGAAAGTTCGTATTCCTCTTGAGTTGAAGCCAGGGATTAATCTCTCATCTCGAATTGATTTGGCGTCCACGGAGACCTTTCGTGTTGCTCCAGTGACCTCAGGATCCCGCTAGACTTGAAACAGTGATCTTGGGTTTTCTCTGGAGTGCCATCAAGGAAATCAATGCTCCTTTCACGTTTGATGTGGAACACGGAATTGCCCTACACACAGTGCAGGGGAATCGGGCCTCATCTCGCGGTGAAGGGGAAATCTGATCGTTTTTCCCGAGTTGCGGCCGGAACCTGGGGTATATTCTCGAGTTACGACGGGGAGGCCCTTCCAGACACGCGTTTGTTCAGCGACGTCAGGACTCCTGCCTAGGTGCGAAGGACACCTCGGGATTCTCCTCGAGTCTTGGCATGGCAATTGGCATGCGTCTCCATGTGAGGCGGGAGACCCAGCGTCCCTTTCCACGTGCCACAGGGATCCTGGGACTCCTATCCATTTGCAAGAGGAGTCAGGCATCGTCTCCTTTGGAAGCATTGATCTCCGCGGAACTCTCGAGATTTCAAAGGATGTGAGGCCTCCAGTCGCGTTGAGGCGGAGGACTAGGTCTCTCTGTGGTCTCCACAGGGGATTCAGACATCCCTTCGTCTTGGGAGATGCAAGACGAGCCTTCATTCAATTCACTGCAGGGATATCCAGCCTTGCTTCGAGTCAGAGCATCTCGGTGTCCATTCCACTTGAGACCACAAACTCAGGGTCCCTCTCACATACCTGTAGCTGAGAGAAGCCTCCTCTTGAGGTGCTTGTGGAAAGTTGGTATTCCTCTTGAGTCGAAGCCAGGGACTAAGCTCTCATCTCGAGTTGATTTGGGGTCCATGGAGCCCTTTCGTGTTGCTACAGTGGCCTCAGGATCCCTCTAGACTTGAGACAGTGATCTTGTGTTTTCTCTGGAGTGCCATCAAGGAAATCAAGGCTCCTTTCACGTTTGATGTGGAACACGGAATTGCTCTGCACGCAGGGCAGGGGAATCGGGCCTCATGTCGCGGCGAGGGGTAAGTCTCATAGTTTTTCTCGAGTTGCGGCCGGAACCTGGGGTATATTCTCGAGTTACGACGGGGAGGGCCCTTCCAGACACGTGTTTGTTCAGCGACGTCAGGACTCCTGCCTAGGAGCGAGGGACATCTCGGGATTCTCCTCGAGTCTTGGCATGGCAATTGGGACGCGTCTCCACGTGAGGCGGGAGACCCAGGGTCCTTATCGACGCGCCACAGGGATCCTGGGACTCCTATCCATTTTCAAGAGTAGTCAGGCATCGTCTCGTTTGGAAGCATTGATCTCCGCGGACCTCTCGAGTTTTCAAAGGATGTGAGGCCTCCGGTCACGTTGAGGCGGAGGACTAGGTCTTTCTCTGTGGCCTCCAGAGGGGATTCAGACATCCCTTCATCTTGGGAGATGCAAGACAAGCCTGCATTCAATTCACTGCAGGGATATCCGGCCTTACTTTGAGTCAGAGCATCTCGGTGTCCATTCCACTTGAGGCCACAAACTCAGGGTCCCTCTCACATACCTATTGCTGAGAAAAGCCTCCTCTTGAGGTGCTTGTGGAAAGTTGGTATTCCTCTTGAGTCGAAGCCAGGGACTAAGCTCTCATCTCGAGTTGATTTGGGGTCCACGGAGCCCTTTCCTGTTGCTCCAGTGACCTCAGGATCCCTCTAGACTTGAGACAGTGATCTTGGGTTTTCTCTGGAGTGCCATCAAGGAAATCAAGGCTCCTTTCACGTTTGATGTGGAACACGGAATTGCTCTGCACGCAGTGCTAGGGTTTCGGGCCTCATCTCGCGGCGAGGGGGAAGTCTCATGGTTTCTCTCGAGTTGCGGCCGGAACCTGGGGTATATTCTCGAGTTACGACGGGGAGGGCCCCTCCAGACACGTGTTTGTTCAGCGACGTCAGGACTCCTGCCTAGGTTCGAGGGACACTTCGGGATTCTCCTCGAGTCTTGGCATGGCAATTGGGACGCGTCTCCACGTGATGCGGGAGACCCAGGGTCCCTTTCCACGTGCCACAGGGATCCTGGGACTCCTATCCATTTTCAAGAGGAGTCAGGTATCGTCTCCTTTGGAAGCACTGATCTCCCCAGACCTCTCGAGTTTTCAAAGGATGTGAGGCCTCCGGTCGCGTTGAGGCGGAGGACTAGGTCTTTCTCTGTGGTCTCCACAGGGGATTCAGACATCCCTTCGTCTTGGGAGATGCAAGACGAGCCTGCATTCAATTCACTGCAGGGATATCCGGCCTTACTTCGAGTCAGAGCATCTCGGTGTCCATTCCACTTGAGGCCACAAACTCAGGGTCCCTCTCACATACCTGTAGCTGAGAGAAGCCTCCTCTTAAGGTGCTTGTGGAAAGTTGGTATTCCTCTTGAGTCGAAGCCAGGGACTAAGCCCTCATCTCTAGTTGATTTGGGGTCCACGGAGCCCTTTCGTGTTGCTCCTGTGACCTCAGGATCCCTCTAGATTTGAGACAGTGATCTTGGGTTTTCTCTGGAGTGCCATCAAGGAAATCAAGGCTCCTTTCACGTTTGATGTGGAACACGGAATTGCTCTGCACGCAGTGCAGGGGGAACGGGCCTCATCTCAGGGCGAGGGGGAAGTCTCATTGTTTTCTCGAGTTACGGCCGGAACCTGGGGTATATTCTCGAGTTACGACGGGGAGGGCCCTTCCAGACACGTGTTGTTCAGCGACGTCAGGACTCCTGCCTAGGTGCGAGGGACACCTCGGAATTCTCCTCGAGTCTTGGCATGGCAATTGGGACGGGACTCCACGTGAGGTGGGAGACCCAGGGTCCCTTTCCACGTGCCACAGGGATCCTGGGACTCCTATCCATTTTCAAGAGGAGTCAGGCATCGTCTCCTTTGGAAGCATTGATCTCCGCAGACCTCTCGAGTTTTCAAAGGATGTGAGGCCTCCGTTCGCTTTGAGGTGGAGGACTAGGTCTTTCTCTGTGGTCTCCACAGGGGATTATGACATCCCTTCGTCTTGGGAGATGCAAGACAAGCCTGCATTCAATTCACTGCAGGGATATCCGGCCTTACTTCGAGTCAGAGCATCTCGTTGTCCATTCCACTTGAGGCCACAAACTCAGGGTCCCTCTCACATACCTGTTGCTGAGAAAAGCCTCCTCTTGAGGTGCTTGTGGAAAGTTGGTATTCCTCTTGAGTCGAGGCCAGGGACTAAGCTCTCATCTCGAGTTGATTTGGGGTCCACGGAGCCCTTTCCTGTTGCTCCAGTGAACTCAGGATCCCTCTAGACTTGAGACAGTGATCTTTGGTTTTCTCTGGAGTGCCATCAAGGAAATCAAGGCTCCTTTCACGTTTGATGTGGAACACGGAATTGCTCTGCACGCAGTGCTAGGGTATCGGGCCTCATCTCGCGGCGAGGGGTTAGTCTCATTGTTTCTCTCGAGTTGCGGCCGGAACCTGGGGTATATTCTCGAGTTACGACGGGGAGGGCCCTTCCAGACACGTGTTTGTTCAGCGAAGTCAGGACTCCTGCCTAGGTGCGAGGGACACCTCGTGATTCTCCTCGAGTCTTGGCATGGCAATTGGGTCGCTTCTCCACGTGAGGCGGGAGACCCAGGGTCCCTTTCCACGTGCCACAGGGATCCTGGGACTCCTATCCATTTTCAAGAGGAGTCAGGAATCGTCTCCTTTGGAAGCATTGATCTCTGTGAACCTCAAGGGTTTTCAAAGGATGTGAGGCCTCCGGTCGTCATGATGCGGAGAACTAGGTCTTTCTCTGTGGTCTCCACAGGGGATTCAGACATCCCTTTATCTTGGGAGATGCAAGACGAGCCTGCATTCAATTGACTGCAGGGATATCCGGCATTACTTCGAGTCAGAGCCTCTCGGTGTCCATTCCACTTGAGGCCACAAACTCAGGGTCCCTCTCACATACCTGTAGCTGAGAGAAGCCTCCTCTTGAGGTGCTTGTGGAAAGTTGGTATTTCTCTTGAGTCGAAGCCAGGGACTAAGCTATCATCTGGAATTGATTTGGGGTCCACAGAGCCCTTTCCTGTTGCCCCAGTGACCTCAGGATCCCTCTAGACTTGAGACAGTGATCTTGGGTTTACTCTGGAGTGCCATCAAGGAAATCAAGGCTCCTTTCACGTTTGATGTGGAACACGGAATCGCTCTGCACGCAGTGCAGGGGAATCGGGCCTCATCTCGCGGCGAGGGGGAAGTCTCTTGGTTTTTCTCGAGTTCCGGCCGGAACCTGGGGTATATTCTCGAGTTACCACGGGGAAGGCCCTTCCAGACACGTGTTTGTTCAGCGACGTAAGGACTCCTGCCTAGGTGCGAGGGACACCTCGGGATTCTCCTCGAGTCTTGGCATGGCAATTGGGACGCGTCTCCACGTGAGGCGGGAGACCCAGGGTCCCTTTTCACGTGCCACAGGGATCCTGGGACTCCTATCCATTTTCAAGAGGAGTCAGCCATCGTCTCCTTTGGAAGCATTGATCTCCGCAGACCTCTCGAGTTTTCAAAGGATGTGAGGGCTCCGGTCGCGTTGAGGTTGAGGACTAGGTCTTTCTCTGTGGTCTCCACAGGGGATTCAGACATCCCTTCGTCTTGGGAGATGCAAGACGACCCTGCATTCAATTCACTGCAGGGATATCCGGCCTTACTTCAAGTCAGAGCATCTCGGTGTCCATTCCACTTGAGGCCACAAACTCAGGGTCCCTCTCACATATGTAGCTGAGAAAAGCCTCCTCTTGAGGTGCTTGTGGAAAGTTGGTATTCCTCTTGAGTCGAAGCCAGGGACAAAGCTCTCATCTCGAGTGATTTGGGGTCCACAGAGCCCTTTCGTGTTGCTCCAGTGACCTCAGGATCCCTCTAGACTTGAGACAGTGATCTTGGGTTTTCTCTGGAGTGCAATCAAGGAAATCAAGGCTCCTTTCACGTTTGATGTGGAACACGGAATTGCTCTGCACGCAGTGCAGGGGAATCGGTCCTCATCTCGCGGTGAGGGGGAAGTCTCATGGTTTTTCTCGAGTTGCGGCCGGAACCTGGGGTATATTCTCGAGTTACGACGGGGAGGGCCCTTCCAGACACGTGTTTGTTCAGCGACGTCAGGACTCCAGCCTAGGTGTGAGGGACACCTCGGGATTCTCCTCGAGTCTTGGCATGGCAATTGGGACGCGTCTCCACGTGAGGCGGGAGACCCAGGGTCCCTTTCCACGTGCCACAGGGATCCTGGGACTCCTATCCACTTTCAAGAGGAGTCAGGCATCGTCTCCTTTGGAAGCATTGATCTCCGCAGACCTCTCGAGTTTTCAAAGGATGTGAGGCCTCCGGTCTCGATGAGGCAGAGAACTAGGTCTTTCTCTGTGGTCTCCACAGGGGATTCAGACATCCGTTTATCTTGGGAGATGCAAGACGAGCCTGCATTCAATTCACTGCAGGGATATCCGGCATTACTTCGAGTCAGAGCCTCTCGGTGTCCATTCCACTTGAGGCCACAAACTCAGGGTCCCTCTCACATACCTGTAGCTGAGAGAAGCCTCCTCTTGAGGTGCTTGTGGAAAGTTGGTATTTCTCTTGAGTCGAAGCCAGGGACTAAGCTATCATCTCGAATTGATTTGGGGTCCACAGAGCCCTTTCGTGTTGCCGCAGTGACCTCAGGATCCCTCTAGACTTGAGACAGTGATCTTGGGTTTTCTCTGGAGTGCCATCAAGGAAATCAAGGCTCCTTTCACGTTTGATGTGGAAACGGAATTGCTCTGCACGCAGTGCAGGGGAATCGGGCCTCATCTCGCGGCGAGGGGGAAGTCTCCTGGTTTTTCTCGAGTTGCGGCCGGAACCTGGGGTATATTCTCGAGTTACGACGGGGAGGGCCCTTCCAGACACGTGTTTGTTCAGCGACGTCAGGACTCCTGCCTAGGTGCGAGGGACACTTCGGGATTCTCCTCGAGTCTTGGCATGGCAATTGGGACGCGTCTCCATCTGAGGCGGGAGACCCAGGGTCCCTTTTCACGTGCCACAGGGATCCTGGGACACCTATCCATTTTCAAGAGGAGTCAGGCATCGTCTCCTTTGGAAGCATTGATCTCTGCAGACCTCTCGAGTTTTCAAATGATGTGAGGGCTCCGGTCGCGTTGAGGTTGAGGACTAGGTCTTTTTCTGTGGTCTCCACAGGGGATTCAGACATCCCTTCGTCTTGGGAGATGCAAGATGAGCCTGCATTCAATTCACTGCAGGGATATCCGGCCTTACTTCAAGCCAGAGCATCTCGGTGTCCATTCCACTTGAGGCCACAAACTCAGGGTCCCTCTCACATATGTAGCTGAGAAAAGCCTCCTCTTGAGGTGCTTGTGGAAAGTTGGTATTCCTCTTGAGTCGAAGCCAGGGACTAAGCTCTCATCTCGAGTTGATTTGGGGTCCACGGAGCCCTTTCGTGTTGCTCCAGTGACCTCAGGATCCCTCTAGACTTGAGACAGTGATCTTGGGTTTTCTCTGGAGTGCCATCAAGGAAATCAAGGCTCCTTTCACGTTTGATGTGGAACACGGAATTGCTCTGCACGCAGTGCAGGGGAATCGGGCCTCATCTCGCGGCGAGGGGGAAGTCTCATGGTTTTTCTCGAGTTGCGGCCGAAACCTGGGGTATATTCTCGAGTTACGACGGGGAGGGCCCTTCCAGACACGTGTTTGTTCAGCGACGTCAGTACTCCTGCTTAGGTGCGAGGGACACCTCGGGATTCTCCTCGAGTCTTGGCATGGCAATTGGGACGCGTCTCCACGTGAGGCGGGAGACCCAGGGTCCCTTTCCACGTGCCACAGGGATCCTCGGACTCCTATCCAATTTCAAGAGGAGTCAGGCATCGTCTCCTTTGGAAGCATTGATCTCCGCGGACCTCTCCAGTTTTCAAAGGATGTGAGGCCTCCGGTCGCGTTGAGTTGAGGACTAGGTCTTTCTCTGTGTTCTGCACAGGGGATTCAGACATCCCTTCATCTTGGGAGATGCAAGACGAGCCTGCATTCAATTCACTGCAGGGATATCCGGCCTTACTTCGAGTCAGAGCTTCTCCGTGTCCATTCCACTTGAAGCCACAAACTCAGGGTCCCTCTCACATACCTGTAGCTGAGAGTAGCCTCCTCGTGAGGTGCTTGTGGAAACTTGGTATTCCTCTTGAGTCGAAGCCAGGGAATAAGCTCTCATGTCGAGTTGATTTGGGGTTCACGGAGCCCTTTCGTGTTGCTACAGTGACCTCAGGATCCCTCTAGACTTGAGACAGTGATCTTGTGTTTTCTCTGGAGTGCCATCAAGGAAATCAAGGCTCCTTTCACTTTTGATGTGGAATACGGAATTGCTCTGCACGCAGGGTATGGGAATCGGGCCTCATCTCGCGGCGAGGGGGAAGTCTCATGGTTTTTCTCGAGTTGCGGCCGGAACCTGGGGTATATTCTCGAGTTACAACGGGGAGGGCCCTTCCAGACACGTGTTTGTTCAGCGACGTCAGGACTCCTTCCTAGGTGCGAGGGACACCTCGGGATTCTCCTCGAGTCTTGTTATGGCAATGGGGACGCATCTCCACGTGAGGCGGGAGACCCAGGGTCCCTTTCCACGTGCCACAGGGATCCTGGGACTCCTATCCATTTTCAAGAGGAGTCAGCCATCGTCTCCTTTGGAAGCATTGATCTCCGCGGACCTCTCGAATTTTCAAAAAATGTGAGGCCTCCGGTCGCGATGAGGCGGAAAAATAGGTCTTTCTCTGTGGTCTCCACAGGGGATTCAGACATCCCTTCGTCTTGGGAGATGCAAGACGAGCCTGCATTCAATTCATTGCAGGGATATCTGGCCTTACTTCGAGTCAGAGCATCTCGGTGTCCATTCCACTTGAGGCCACAAACTCAGGGTCCCTCTCACATACCTGTAGCTGAGAGAAGCCTCCTCTTGAGGTGCTTGTGGAAAGTTGGTATTCCTCTTGAGTCGAAGCCAGGGACTAAGCTCTCATCTCAAGTTGATTTGGGGTCCACGGAGCCCTTGCGTGTTGCTCCAGTGACCTCAGGATCCCTCTAGACTTGAGACAGTGAACTTGGGTTTTCTCTGGAGTGCCATCAAGGAAATAAAGGCTCCTTTCACGTTTGATGTGGAACACGGAATTGCTCTGCACGCATTGCAGGGGAATCGGGCCTCATCTCGCGGCGAGGGGGAAGTCTCATGGTTTTTCTCGAGTTGCGGCCGGAACCTGGGGTATATTCTCGAGTTACGACGGGGAGGGCCCTTCCAGACACGTGTTTGTTCAGCGACGTCAGGACTCCTGCCTAGGTGCGAGGGACACCTCGGGATTCTCCTCGAGTCTTGGCATGGCAATTGGGACGCCTCTCCACGTGAGGCGGGAGACCCAGTGTCCCTTTGCACGTACCACAGGGATCCTGGGACTCCTATCCATTTTCAAGAGGAGTCAGGCATCGTCTCCTTTGGAAGCATTGATCTCCGCGGACCTCTCGAGTTTTCAAAGGATCTGAGGCCTCCGCTCGCGATGAGGCGGAGAATTAGGTCTTTCTCTGTGGTCTCCACAGGGGATTCAGACATCCCTTCGTCTTGGGAGATGCAAGACGAGCCTGCATTCAATTCACTGCTGGATATCCGGCCTTACTTCAAGTCAGAGCATCTCGGAGTCCATTCCACTTGAGGCCACAAACTCAGTGTCCCTCTCACATACCTGTAGCTGAGAGAAGCCTCCTCTTGAGGTGCTTGTGGAAAGTTGGTATTCCTCTTTAGTCGAAGCCAGGGACTAAGCTCTCATCTCGAGTTGATTTGGGGTCCACGGAGCCCTTGCGTGTTGCTCCAGTGACCTCAGGATCCCTCTAGACTTGAGACAGTGAACTTGGGTTTTCTCTGGAGTGCCATCAAGGAAATCAAGGCTCCTTTCACGTTTGATGTGGAACACGGAATTGCTCTGCACGCATTGCAGGGGAATCGGGCCTCATCTCGCGGCGAGGGGGAAGTCTCATGGTTTTTCTCGAGTTGCGGCCGGAACCTGGGGTATATTCTCGAGTTACGACGGGGAGGGCCCTTCCAGACACGTGTTTGTTCAGCGACGTCAGGACTCCTGCCTAGGTGCGAGGGACACCTCGGGATTCTCCTCGAGTCTTGGCATGGCAATTGGGACGCCTCTCCACGTGAGGCGGGAGACCCAGTGTCCCTTTGCACGTGCCACAGGGATCCTGGGACTCCTATCCATTTTCAAGAGGAGTCAGGCATCGTCTCCTTTGGAAGCATTGATCTCCGCGGACCTCTCGAGTTTTCAAAGGATCTGAGGCCTCCGCTCGCGATGAGGCGGAGAATTAGGTCTTTCTCTGTGGTCTCCACAGGGGATTCAGACATCCCTTCGTCTTGGGAGATGCAAGACGAGCCTGCATTCAATTCACTGCTGGGATATCCGGCCTTACTTCGAGTCAGAGCATCTCGGTGTCCATTCCACTTGAGGCCACAAACTCAGTGTCCCTCTCACATACCTGTAGCTGAGAGAAGCCTCCTCTTGAGGTGCTTATGGAAAGTTGGTATTCCTCTTGAGTCAAAGCCAGGGACTAACCTCTCATCTCGAGTTGATTTGTGGTCCACGGATCCCTTTCGTGTTGCTCCAGTGACCTCAGGATCCCTCTAGACTTGAGACAGTGATCTTGGGTTTTCTCTGGAGTGCCATCAAGGAAATCCAGGCTCCTTTCACGTTTGATGTGGAACACGGAATTTTACTGCACGCAGTGCAGGGGAATCGGGCCTCATCCAGCGGCGAGGGGGAAGTCTCATGGTTTTTCTCGAGTTGCGGCCAGAACTTGGGGTATATTCTCGAGTTATGACGGGGAGGGCCCTTCCAGAGACGTGTTTGTTCAGCGACGTCAGGACTCCTGCCTAGGTGCGAGGGACACCTCGGGATTCTCCTCGAGTCTTGGCATTGCAATTGGGACGCGTATCCACGTGAGGCGGGAGACCCAGCGTCCCTTTCCCCGTGGCACAGGGATCCTGGGACTCCTATCCATTTTCAAGAGGAGTCGGGCATCGTCTCCTTTGGAAGCATTGATCTCTGCAGACCTCTCGAGTTTTCAAAGGATGTGAGGCCTCCGGTCGCGATGAGGAGGAGAATTCGGTCTTTGTCTGTGGTCTCCACAGGGGATTCAGACATCCCTTCGTCTTGGGAGATGCAAGACGAGCCTGCATTCAATTCACTGCAGGGATATCGGGCCTTACTTCGAGTCAGAGCATCTCGGTGTCCATTCCACTTGAGGCCACAAACTCAGGGTACCTCTCACATACCTGTAGCTGAGAGAAGCCTCCTCTTGAGGTGCTTGTGGAAAGTTGGTATTCCTCTTGAGTCGAAGCCAGTGACTAAGCTCTCATCTCGAGTTGATTTGGGGTCCACGGAGCCATTTCGTGTTGCTCCAGTGACCTCAGGATCTCTCTAGACTTGAGACAGTGATCTTGGGTTTTCTCTGGAGTGCCATCAAGGAAATCAAGGCTCCTTTCACGTTTGATGTGGAACACGGAATTGCTCTGCACGCATTGCAGGGGAATCGGGCCTCATCTCGCGGCGAGGGGGAAGTCTCATGGTTTTTCTCGAGTTGCGGCCGGAACCTGGGGTATATTCTCGAGTTACGACGGGGAGGGCCCTTCCAGACACGTGTTTGTTCAGCGACGTCAGGACTCCTGCCTAGGTGCGAGGGACACCTTGGGATTCTCCTCGAGTCTTGGCATGGCAACTGGGACGCCTCTCCACGTGAGGCGGGAGACCCAGGGTCCCTTTCCACGTGCCACAGGGATCCTGGGACTCCTATCCATTTTCAAGAGGAGTCAGGCATCGTCTCCTTTGGAAGCATTGATCTCCGCGGACCTCTCGAGTTTTCAAAGGATGTGAGGCCTCCGCTCGCGATGAGGCGGAGAATTAGGTCTTTCTCTGTGGTCTCCACAGGGGATTCAGACATCCCTTCGTCTGGGGAGATGCAAGACGAGCCTGCATTCAATTCACTGCAGGGATATCCGGCCTTACTTCGAGTCAGAGCATCTCGGTGTCCATTCCACTTGAGGCCACAAACTCAGGGTCTCTCTCTCATACCTGTAGCTGAGAGAAGCCTCCTCTTGAGGTGCTTGTGGAAAGTTGGTATTCCTCTTGAGTCGAAGCCAGGGACTAAGCCTTCATCTCTAGTTGATTTGGGGTCCATGGAGACCTTTCGTGTTGCTCCAGTGACCTCAGGATCCCTCTAGACTTGAGACAGTGATCTTGGGTTTTCTCTGGAGTGCCATCAAGGAAATCAAGGCTCCTTTCACGTTTGATGTGGAACACGCAATTGCTCTGCACGCAGTGCAGGGGAATCGGTCCTCATCTCGCGGCGAGGGGGAAGTCTCATTGTTTTTCTCGAGTTGCGGCCGGAACCAGGGGTATATTCTCGAGTTACGACGAGGAGGGCCCTTCCAGACACGTGTTTGTTCAGCGACGTCAGGACTCCTGCCTAGGTGCGAGGGACACCTCGGGATTCTCCTCGAGTCTTGGCATGGCAATTGGGACGCGTCTCCACGTGAGGCGGGAGACCCAGGGTCCCTTTCCACGTGCCACAGGGATCCTGGGACTCCTATCCATTTCCAAGAGGAGTCAGGCATCGTCTCCTTTGGAAGCATTGATCTCCGCGGACCTCTTGAGTTTTCAAAGGATGTGAGGCCTCCGATCGCGTGAGGCGGAGGACTAGGTCTTTCTCTGTGGTCTCCACAGGGGATTAAGACATCCCTTCGTCTTGGGAGATGCAAGACAAGCCTGCATTCAATTCACTGCAGGGATATCCGGCCTTACTTCGAGTCAGAGCATCTCGTTGTCCATTCCACTTGAGGCCACAAACTCAGGGTCCCTCTCACATATCTGTTGCTGAGAAAAGCCTCCTCTTGAGGTGCTTGTGGAAAGTTGGTATTCCTCTTGAGTCGAAGCCAGGGACTAAGCTCTCATCTCGAGTTGATTTGGGGTCCACGGAGCCCTTTCCTGTTGCTCCAGTGAACTCAGGATCCCTCTAGACTTGAGACAGTGATCTTTGGTTTTCTCTGGAGTGCCATCAAGTAAATCAAGGCTCCTTTCACGTTTGATGTGGAACACGGAATTGCTCTGCACGCAGTGCAGGGGAATCTGGCCTCATCTCGCAGCGAGGGGGAAGTTTCATGGTTTTTCTCGAGTTGCGGCCGAAACCTGGGGTATATTCTCGAGTTACGACGGGGAGGGCCCTTCCAGACACGTGTTTGTTCAGCGACGTCAGTACTCCTGCTTAGGTGCGAGGGACACCTCGGGATTCTCCTCGAGTCTTGGCATGGCAATTGGGACGCGTCTCCACGTGAGGCGGGAGACCCAGGGTCCCTTTCCACGTGCCACAGGGATCCTCGGACTCCTATCCAATTTCAAGAGGAGTCAGGCATCGTCTCCTTTGGAAGCATTGATCTCCGCGGACCTCTCCAGTTTTCAAAGGATGTGAGGCCTCCGGTCGCGTTGAGTTGAGGACTAGGTCTTTCTCTGTGTTCTGCACAGGGGATTCAGACATCCCTTCATCTTGGGAGATGCAAGACGAGCCTGCATTCAATTCACTGCAGGGATATCCGGCCTTACTTCGAGTCAGAGCTTCTCCGTGTCCATTCCACTTGAAGCCACAAACTCAGGGTCCCTCTCACATACCTGTAGCTGAGAGTAGCCTCCTCGTGAGGTGCTTGTGGAAACTTGGTATTCCTCTTGAGTCGAAGCCAGGGAATAAGCTCTCATGTCGAGTTGATTTGGGGTTCACGGAGCCCTTTCGTGTTGCTACAGTGACCTCAGGATCCCTCTAGACTTGAGACAGTGATCTTGTGTTTTCTCTGGAGTGCCATCAAGGAAATCAAGGCTCCTTTCACTTTTGATGTGGAATACGGAATTGCTCTGCACGCAGGGTATGGGAATCGGGCCTCATCTCGCGGCGAGGGGGAAGTCTCATGGTTTTTCTCGAGTTGCGGCCGGAACCTGGGGTATATTCTCGAGTTACAACGGGGAGGGCCCTTCCAGACACGTGTTTGTTCAGCGACGTCAGGACTCCTTCCTAGGTGCGAGGGACACCTCGGGATTCTCCTCGAGTCTTGTTATGGCAATGGGGACGCATCTCCACGTGAGGCGGGAGACCCAGGGTCCCTTTCCACGTGCCACAGGGATCCTGGGACTCCTATCCATTTTCAAGAGGAGTCAGCCATCGTCTCCTTTGGAAGCATTGATCTCCGCGGACCTCTCGAATTTTCAAAAAATGTGAGGCCTCCGGTCGCGATGAGGCGGAAAAATAGGTCTTTCTCTGTGGTCTCCACAGGGGATTCAGACATCCCTTCGTCTTGGGAGATGCAAGACGAGCCTGCATTCAATTCATTGCAGGGATATCTGGCCTTACTTCGAGTCAGAGCATCTCGGTGTCCATTCCACTTGAGACCAGAAACTCAGGGTCCCTCTCACATACCTGTAGCTGAGAGAAGCCTCCTCTTGAGGTGCTTGTGGAAAGTTGGTATTCCTCTTGAGTCGAAGCCAGGGACTAAGCTCTCATCTCAAGTTGATTTGGGGTCCACGGAGCCCTTGCGTGTTGCTCCAGTGACCTCAGGATCCCTCTAGACTTGAGACAGTGAACTTGGGTTTTCTCTGGAGTGCCATCAAGGAAATAAAGGCTCCTTTCACGTTTGATGTGGAACACGGAATTGCTCTGCACGCATTGCAGGGGAATCGGGCCTCATCTCGCGGCGAGGGGGAAGTCTCATGGTTTTTCTCGAGTTGCGGCCGGAACCTGGGGTATATTCTCGAGTTACGACGGGGAGGGCCCTTCCAGACACGTGTTTGTTCAGCGACGTCAGGACTCCTGCCTAGGTGCGAGGGACACCTCGGGATTCTCCTCGAGTCTTGGCATGGCAATTGGGACGCCTCTCCACGTGAGGCGGGAGACCCAGTGTCCCTTTGCACGTACCACAGGGATCCTGGGACTCCTATCCATTTTCAAGAGGAGTCAGGCATCGTCTCCTTTGGAAGCATTGATCTCCGCGGACCTCTCGAGTTTTCAAAGGATCTGAGGCCTCCGCTCGCGATGAGGCGGAGAATTAGGTCTTTCTCTGTGGTCTCCACAGGGGATTCAGACATCCCTTCGTCTTGGGAGATGCAAGACGAGCCTGCATTCAATTCACTGCTGGATATCCGGCCTTACTTCGAGTCAGAGCATCTCGGTGTCCATTCCACTTGAGGCCACAAACTCAGTGTCCCTCTCACATACCTGTAGCTGAGAGAAGCCTCCTCTTGAGGTGCTTGTGGAAAGTTGGTATTCCTCTTGAGTCGAAGCCAGGGACTAAGCTCTCATCTCGAGTTGATTTGGGGTCCACGGAGCCCTTGCGTGTTGCTCCAGTGACCTCAGGATCCCTCTAGACTTGAGACAGTGAACTTGGGTTTTCTCTGGAGTGCCATCAAGGAAATCAAGGCTCCTTTCACGTTTGATGTGGAACACGGAATTGCTCTGCACGCATTGCAGGGGAATCGGGCCTCATCTCGCGGCGAGGGGGAAGTCTCATGGTTTTTCTCGAGTTGCGGCCGGAACCTGGGGTATATTCTCGAGTTACGACGGGGAGGGCCCTTCCAGACACGTGTTTGTTCAGCGACGTCAGGACTCCTGCCTAGGTGCGAGGGACACCTCGGGATTCTCCTCGAGTCTTGGCATGGCAATTGGGACGCCTCTCCACGTGAGGCGGGAGACCCAGTGTCCCTTTGCACGTACCACAGGGATCCTGGGACTCCTATCCATTTTCAAGAGGAGTCAGGCATCGTCTCCTTTGGAAGCATTGATCTCCGTGGACCTCTCGAGTTTTCAAAGGATCTGAGGCCTCCGCTCGCGATGAGGCGGAGAATTAGGTCTTTCTCTGTGGTCTCCACACGGGATTCAGACATCCCTTCGTCTTGGGAGATGCAAGACGAGCCTGCATTCAATTCACTGCTGGGATATCCGGCCTTACTTCGAGTCAGAGCATCTCGGTGTCCATTCCACTTGAGGCCACAAACTCAGTGTCCCTCTCACATACCTGTAGCTGAGAGAAGCCTCCTCTTGAGGTGCTTATGGAAAGTTGGTATTCCTCTTGAGTCAAAGCCAGGGACTAACCTCTCATCTCGAGTTGATTTGTGGTCCACGGATCCCTTTCGTGTTGCTCCAGTGACCTCAGGATCCCTCTAGACTTGAGACAGTGATCTTGGGTTTTCTCTGGATTCCATCAAGGAAATCCAGGCTCCTTTCACGTTTGATGTGGAACACGGAATTTTACTGCACGCAGTGCAGGGGAATCGGGCCTCATCCAGCGGCGAGGGGGAAGTCTCATGGTTTTTCTCGAGTTGCGGCCAGAACTTGGGGTATATTCTCGAGTTATGACGGGGAGGGCCCTTCCAGAGACGTGTTTGTTCAGCGACATCAGGACTCCTGCCTAGGTGCGAGGGACACCTCGGGATTCTCCTCGAGTCTTGGCATTGCAATTGGGACGCGTATCCACGTGAGGCGGGAGACCCAGCGTCCCTTTCCCCGTGGCACAGGGATCCTGGGACTCCTATCCATTTTCAAGAGGAGTCGGGCATCGTCTCCTTTGGAAGCATTGATCTCTGCAGACCTCTCGAGTTTTCAAAGGATGTGAGGCCTCCGGTCGCGATGAGGAGGAGAATTCGGTCTTTGTCTGTGGTCTCCACAGGGGATTCAGACATCCCTTCGTCTTGGGAGATGCAAGACGAGCCTGCATTCAATTCACTGCAGGGATATCGGGCCTTACTTCGAGTCAGAGCATCTCGGTGTCCATTCCACTTGAGGCCACAAACTCAGTGTCCCTCTCACATACCTGTAGCTGAGAGAAGCCTCCTCTTGAGGTGCTTGTGGAAAGTTGGTATTCCTCTTGAGTCGAAGCCAGTGACTAAGCTCTCATCTCGAGTTGATTTGGGGTCCACGGAGCCATTTCGTGTTGCTCCAGTGACCTCAGGATCCCTCTAGACTTGAGACAGTGATCTTGGGTTTTCTCTGGAGTGCCATCAAGGAAATCAAGGCTCCTTTCACGTTTGATGTGGAACACGGAATTGCTCTGCACGCATTGCAGGGGAATCGGGCCTCATCTCGCGGCGAGGGGGAAGTCTCATGGTTTTTCTCGAGTTGCGGCCGGAACCTGGGGTATATTCTCGAGTTACGACGGGGAGGGCCCTTCCAGACACGTGTTTGTTCAGCGACGTCAGGACTCCTGCCTAGGTGCGAGGGACACCTTGGGATTCTCCTCGAGTCTTGGCATGGCAATTGGGACGCCTCTCCACGTGAGGCGGGAGACCCAGGGTCCCTTTCCACGTGAAACAGGGATCCCGGGACTCCTATCCATTTTCAAGAGGAGTCAGGCATCGTCTCCTTTGGAAGCATTGATCTCCGCGGACCTCTCGAGTTTTCAAAGGATGTGAGGCCTCCGCTCGCGATGAGGCGGAGAATTAGGTCTTTCTCTGTGGTCTCCACAGGGGATTCAGACATCCCTTCGTCTGGGGAGATGCAAGACGAGCCTGCATTCAATTCACTGAAGGGATATCCGGCCTTACTTCGAGTCAGAGCATCTCGGTGTCCATTCCACTTGAGGCCACAAACTCAGGGGCCCTCTCACATACCTGTAGCTGAGAGAAGCCTCCTCTTGAGGTGCTTGTGGAAAGTCGGTATTCCTCTTGAGTCGAAGCCAGGGACTAAGCTCTCATCTCGAGTTGATTTGGAGTCCACGGAGCCCTTTCATGTTGCGCCACTGACCTCAGGATCCCTCTAGACTTGAGACAGTGATCTTGGGTTTTCTCTAGAGTGCCATGAAGGAAATCAAGGCTCCTTTCACGTTTGATGTGGAACACGGAATTGCTCTGCATGCAGTGCAGGGGAATCGGGCCTCATCTCGCGGCGACGGGGAAGTCTCATGGTTTCTCTCGAGTTGCGGCCGGAACCTGGGGTATATTCTCGAGTTACGACGGGGAGTGCCCTTCCAGACACGTGTTTGTTCAGCGACGTCAGGACTCCTGCCTAGGTGCGAGGGACACCTCGGGATTCTCCTCGAGTCTTGGCATGGCAATTGGGACGCGTATCCACGTGAGGCGGGAGACCAAGGGTCCCTTTCCACGTGCCACAGGGATCCTGGGACTCCTATCCATTTTCAAGAGGAGTCAGGCATCGTCTCCTTTGGAAGCATTGATCTCTGCGGACCTCTCGAGTTTTCAAAGGATGTGAGGCCTCCGGTCGCGATGAGGCGGAGGACTAGGTCTTTCTCTGTGGTCTCCACAGCGGATTCAGATAACCCTTCGTCTTGGGAGATGCAAGAGGAGCCTGCATTCAATTCACTGCAGGGATATCCGGCCTTACTTCGAGTCAGAGCATCTCGGTGTCCATTCCACTTGAGGCCACAAACTCAGGGTCCCTCTAACATACCTGTAGCTGAGAGAAGCCTCCTCTTGAGGTGCTTGTGGAAAGTTGGTATTCCTCTTGAGTCGAAGCCAGGGACTAAGCTCTCATCTCGAGTTGATTTGGGGTCCACGGAGCCCTTTCGTGTTGCTCCAGTGACCTCAGGATCCCTCTAGACTAGAGACAGTGATCTTGGGTTTTCTCTGAAGTGCCATCAAGGAAATCAAGGCTCCTTTCACTTTTGATGTGGAATACGGTATTGCTCTGCACGCAGGGCAGGGGAATCGGGCCTCATCTCGCGGCGAGGGGGAAGTCTCATGGTTTTTCTCGAGTTGCGGCCGGAACCTGGTGTATATTCTCGATTTACGACGGGGAGGGCCCTTCCAGACACGTGTTTGTTCAGCGACGTCAGGATTCCTGCCTAGGTGCGAGGGACACCTCGGGATTCTCCTCGAGTCTTGGCATGGCAATTGGGACGCCTCTCCACGTGAGGCCGGAGACCCAGGGTCCCTTTCCACGTGCCACAGGGATCTTGGGACACCTATTCATTTTCAAGAGGAGTCAGGCATCGTCTCCTTTGGAAGCATTGATCTCTGCAGACCTCTCGAGTTTTCAAAGGATGTGAGGCCTCCGCTCGCGATGAGGCGGAGAATTAGGTCTTTCTCTGAAGTCTCCACAGGGGATTCAGACATCCCTTCGTCTTGGGAGATGCAAGACGAGCCTGCATTCAATTCACTGCAGGGATATCCGGCCTTACTTCGAGTCAGAGCATCTCGGTGTACATTCCACTTGAGGCCACAAAATCAGGGGCCCTCTCACATACCTGTAGCTGAGAGAAGCCTCCTCTTGAGGTGCTTGTGGAAAGTTGGTATTCCTCTTGAGTCGAAGCCAGGGACTAAGTTCTCATCTCGAGTTGAATTGGAGTCCACGGAGCCCTTTCCTTTTGCGCCACTGATCTCAGGATCCCTCTAGACTTGAGACAGTGATCTTGGGTTTTCTCTGGAGTGCCATCAAGGAAATCAAGGCTCCTTTCACGTTTGATGTGGATCACGGAATTGCTCTGCACGCAGTGCAGGGGAATCGGATCTCAGCTCACGGCGAGGGGGAAGTCTCATGGTTTTTCTCGAGTTTCGGCCGGAACCTGGGGTATATTATCGAGTTAAGACGGGGAGGGCCCTTCCAGACACGTGTTTGTTCAGCGACGTCAGGACTCCTGCCTAGGTGCGAGGGACACCTCGGGATTCTCCTCGAGTCTTGGCATGGCAATTGGGACGCCTCTCCACGTGAGGCGGGAGACCCAGGGTCCCTTTCCACGTGCCACAGGGATCTTGGGACACCTATTCATTTTCAAGAGGAGTCAGGCATCGTCTCCTTTGGAAGCATTGATCTCCGCAGACCTCTCGAGTTTTCAAAGAATGTGAGGCCTCCGGTCGCGTTGAGGCGGAGGACTAGGTCTTTCTCTGTGGTCTCCACAGGGGATTCAGACATCCCTTCGTCTTGGGAGATGCAAGAGGAGCCTTCATTCAATTCACTGCAGGGATATCCGGCCTTACTTCGAGTCAGAGCATCTCGGTGTCCATTCCACTTGAGGCCACAAACTCAGGGTCCCTCTAACATACCTGTAGCTGAGAGAAGCCTCCTCTTGAGGTGCTTGTGGAAAGTTGGTATTCCTCTTGAGTCGAAGCCAGGGACTAAGCCCTCATCTCTAGTTGATTTGGGGTCCACGGAGCCCTTTCGTGTTGCTCCTGTGACCTCAGGATCCCTCTAGATTTGAGACAGTGATCTTGGGTTTTCTCTGGTGTGCCATCAAGGAAATCAAGGCTCCTTTCACGTTTGATGTGGAACACGCAATTGCTCTGCACGCAGTGCTAGGGTTTCGGGCCTCATCTCGCGGCGAGGGGGAAGTCTCATGGTTTCTCTCGAGTTGCGGCCGGAACCTGGGGTATATTCTCGAGTTACGACCGGGAGGGCCCTTCCAGACACGTGTTTGTTCAGCGACGTCAGGACTCCTGCCTAGGTGCGAGGGACACCTCGGAATTCTCCTCGAGTCTTGCCATGGCAATTGGGACGGGACTCCACGTGATGCGGGAGACCCAGGGTCCCTTTCCACGTGCCACAGGGATCCTTGGACTCCTATCCATTTTCAAGAGGAGTCAGGCATCGTCTCCTTTGGAAGCATTTATCTCCGCAGACCTCTCGAGTTTTCAAAGAATGTGAGGCCTCCGGTCGCGCTGAGGCGGAGGACTAGGTCTTTCTCTGTGGTCTCCACAGGGGATTCAGACATCCCTTCGTCTTGGGAGATGCAAGACGAGCTTGCATTCAATTCACTGCAGGGATATCCGGCCTTACTTCGAGTCAGAGCATCTCGGTGTCCATTCCACTTGAGGCCACAAACTCAGGGTCTCTCTCACATACCTGTAGCTGAGAGAAGCCTCCTCTTGAGGTGCTTGTGGAAAGTTGGTATTCCTCTTGAGTCGAAGCCAGGGACTAAGCCCTCATCTCTAGTTGATTTGGGGTCCATGGAGAACTTTCGTGTTGCTCCAGTGACCTCAGGATCCCTCTAGACTTGAGACAGTGATCTTGGGTTTTCTCTGGAGTGCCATCAAGGAAATCAAGGCTCCTTTCACGTTTGATGTGGAACACGGAATTGCTCTGCACGCAGTGCAGGGGAATCGGTCCTCATCTCGCGGCGAGGGGGAAGACTCATGATTTTTCTCGAGTTGCGGCCGGAACCTGGGGTATATTCTCGTGTTACGACGGGGAGGGCCCTTCCAGACACGTGTTTGTTCAGCGACATCAGGACTCCTGCCTAGGTGCGAGGGACACCTCGGGATTCTCCTCGAGTCTTGGCATGGCAATTGGGACGCGTCTCCACGTGAGGCGGGAGACCCAGGGTCCCTTTCCACGTGCCACAGGCATCCTGGGACTCCTATCCATTTTCAAGAGGAGTCAGGCATCGTCTCCTTTGGAAGCATTGATCTCTGCAGACCTCTCGAGTTTTCAAAGGATGTGAGGCCTCCGGTCGCGATGAGGAGGAGGACTAGGTTTTTCTCTGTGGTCTCCCCAGGGGATTCAGACATCCCTTCATCTTGGGAGATGCAAGACGAACCTGCATTCAATTCACTGCAGGGATATCTGGCCTTACTTCGAGTCAGAGCATCTCGGTGTCCATTGCACTTGAGGGCACAAACTCAGGGTCCCTCTCACATACCATTAGCTGAGAGTAGCCTCCTCTTGAGCTGCTTGTGGAAAGTTTTTATTCCTCTTGAGTAGAAGCCAGGGACTAACCTCTCATCTCGAGTTGATTTGGGGTCCACGGAGCCCTTTCGTGTTGCTCCAGTGACCTCAGGATCCTTCTAGACTTGAGACAGTGATCTTGGGTTTTCTCTGGAGTGCCATCAAGGAAATCAATGCTCCTTTCATTTTTGATGTGGAATACGGAATTGCTCTGCACGCAGGGCAGGGGAATCGGGCCTCATCACGCGGCGAGGGGGAAGTCTCATGGTTTTTCTCGAGTTGCGGCCCGAACCTGGGGTATATTCTCGAGTTACGACGGGGAGGGCCCTTCCAGACACGTGTTTGTTCAGCGACGTTTGGACTCCTGCCTAAGTGCGAGGGACACCTCGGGATTCTCCTCGAGTCTTGGCATGGCAATTGGGATGCGTCTCCACGTGAGGCGGGAGAATTAGTGTCCCTTTCCACGTGCCACAGGGATCCTGGGACTCCTATCCATTTTCAAGAGGAGTCAGGCATCGTCTCCTTTGGAAGCATTGATCTCCGCAGACCTCTCGAGTTTTCAAGAATGTGAGGCCTCCGGTCGCGTTTAGGCGGAGGACTACGTCTTTCTCTGTGGTCTCCACAGGGGATTAAGACATCCCTTCGTCTTGGGAGATGCAAGACGAGCCTGCATTCAATTCACTGCAGGGATATCCGGCCTTACTTTGAGTCAGAGCATCTCGGTGTCCATTCCACTTGAGGCCACAAACTCAGGGTCCCTCTCACATACATATTGCTGAGAAAAGCCTCCTCTTGAGGTGCTTGTGGAAAGTTGGTATTCCTCTTGAGTCGAAGCCAGGGACTAAGCTCTCATCTCAAGTTGATTTGGGGTCCACGGAGCCCTTTCCTGTTGCTCCAGTGAACTCAGGATCCCTCTAGACTTGAGACAGTGATCTTGGGTTTTCTCTGGAGTGCCATCAAGGAAATCAAGGCTCCTTTCACGTTTGATGTGGAACACGGAATTGCTCTGCACGCAGTGCTAGGGTATCAGGCCTCATCTCGCGGCGAGGGGGAAGTCTCATGGTTTCTCTCGAGTTGCGGCCGGAATCTGGGGTATATTCTCGAGTTACGACGGGGAGGGCCCTTCCAGACACGTGTTTGTTCAGCGACCTCAGGACTCCTGCCTAGGAGCGAGGTACACCTCGGGATTCTCCTCGAGTCTTGGCATGGCAATTGGGATGCGTCTCCACGTGAGGTGGGAGACCCAGGGTCCCTTTCCACGTGCCACAGTCATCCTGGGACTCCTATCCATTTTCAAGAAGAGTCAGGCATCTTCTCCTTTGGAAGCATTGATCTCTGCGGACCTCTCGAGTTTTCAAAGGATGTGAGGCCTCCGCTCGCGATGAGGCGGAGAACGAGGTCTTTCTCTGTGGTCTCCACAGGGGATTCAGAACCCTTCGTCTTGGGAGATGCAAGACGAGCCTGCATTCAATTCACTGCAGGGATATCCGGCCTTACTTCGAGTCAGAGCATCTCGGTGTCCATTCCACTTGAGGCCACAAACTCAGGGTCCCTCTCACATACCTGTAGCTGAGAGAAGCCTCCTCTTGAGGTGCTTGTGGAAAGTTGGTATTCCTCTTGAGTCGAAGCCAGGGACTAAGCTCTCATCTCGAGTTGATTTGGGGTCCACGGAGCCCTTTCATGTTGGTCCAGTGACCTCAGGATCTCTCTAAAGTTGAGACAGTGATCTTGGGTTTTCTCTAGAGTGCCATCAAGGAAATCAACGTCCCTTTCACGTTTGATGTGTAAAACGGAATTGCTCTGCACGCAGTGCAGGGGAATCGGGCCGCATCTCGTGGCGAGGGGGAAGTCTTATGGTTTTTCTCGAGTTGCGGCCGGAACCTGGGGTATATTCTCGAGTTACGACGGGGATGGCCCTTCCAGACACGTGTTTGTTCAGCGACGTCAGGACTCCTGCCTAGGTGCGAGGGACACCTCGGGATTCTCCTCGAGTCTTGGCATGGCAATTGGGACGCGTCTCCACCTGAGGCGGGAGACCCAGGGTCCCTTTCCACGTGCCACAGGGATCCTGGGACTCCGATCCATTTTCAAGAGGAGTCAGGCATCGTCTCCTTTGGAAGCATTGATCTCCGCGGACCTCTCGAGTTTTCAAAGGATGTGAGGCCTCCGGTCGCGATGAGGCGGAGAACTAGTTCTTTCTCTGTGGTCTCCACAGGGAATTCAAACATCCCTTCGTCTTGGGAGATGCAAGACGAGCCTGCATTCAATTCACTGCAGGGATATCTGGCCTTACTTCGAGTCAGAGCATCTCGGTGTCCATTCCACTTGAGGCCACAAACTCAGGGTCCCTCTCACATACCATTAGCTGAGAGTAGCCTCCTCTTGAGGTGCTTGTGGAAAGTTTTTATTCCTCTTGAGTCGAAGCCAGGGACTAAGCTCTCATCTCGAGTTGATTTGGGGTCCACGGAGCCCTTTCGTGTTGCTCCAGTGACCTCAGGATCCTTATAGACTTGAGACAGTGATCTTGGGTTTTCTCTGGAGTGCCATCAAGGAAATCAATGCTCCTTTCATTTTTGATGTGGAATACGGAATTGCTCTGCACGCAGGGCAGGGGAATCGGGCCTCATCTCGCGGCGAGGGGGAAGTCTCATGGTTTTTCTCGAGTTGCGGCAGGAACCGGGTGTATATTCTCGAGTTACGACGGGAAGGGCCCTTCCAGACACGTGTTTGTTCAGCGACGTAAGGACTACTGCCTAGGTGCGAGGGACACCTCGGGTTTCTCCTCGAGTCTTGGCATGGCAATTGGGACGCGTCTCCACGTGAGGCGGGAGATCCAGGGTCCCTTACCACGTGCCACAGGGATCCTTGGACTCCTATCCATTTTCCAGAGGGGTCTGGCATCGTCTCCTTTGGAAGCATTGATCTCCGCGGAACTCTAGAATTTTCAAATGATGTGAGGCCTCCGGTCGCAATGAGGCGGAGAACTAGTTCTTTCTCTGTGGTCTCCACAGGGGATTCAGACATCCCTTCGTCTTGGGAGATTCAAGACGAGCCTTCTTTCCATTCACTGCAGGGATATCCGGCCTTACTTCGAGTCAGAGCATCTCGGTGTCCATTCCACTTGAGGCCACAAACTCAGGGTCCCTCTCACATACCATTAGCTGAGAGTAGCCTCCTCTTGAGGTGCTTGTGGAAAGTTTTTATTCCTCTTGAGTCGAAGCCAGGGACTAAGCTCTCATCTCGAGTTGATTTGGGGTCCACGGAGCCCTTTCGTGTTGCTCCAGTGACCTCAGGATCCTTATAGACTTGAGACAGTGATCTTGGGTTTTCTCTGGAGTGCCATCAAGGAAATCAATGCTCCTTTCATTTTTGATGTGGAATACGGAATTGCTCTGCACGCAGGGCAGGGGTATCGGGCCTCATCTCGCGGCGAGGGGGAAGTCTCATGGTTTTTCTCCAGTTGCGGCCCGAACCTGGGGTATATTCTCGAGTTACGACGGGGAGGGCCCTTCCAGACACGTGTTTGTTCAGCGACGTCAGGACTCCTGCCTAGGTGCGAGGGACACCTCGGGATTCTCCTCGAGTCTTGGCATGGCAATTGGGACACGTCTCCACGTGATGCGGGAGAATCAGTGTCCCTTTCCACGTGCCACAGTGATCCTGGGACTCCTATCCATTTTCAAGAGGAGTCAGGCATCGTCTCCTTTGGAAGCATTGATCTCTGCAGACCTCTCGAGTTTTCAAAGGATGTGAGGCCTCCGGTCACGATGAGGCGGAGGACTAGGTCTTTCTCTGTGGTCTCCACAGGGGATTCAGACATCCCTTCGTCTTGGGAGATGCAAGACGAGCCTGCATTCAATTCACTGCAGGGATATCCGGCCTTACTTCGAGTCAGAGCATCTCGGTTTCCATTGCACTTGAGGCCACAAACTCAGGGTCCCTCTCACATACCTGTAGCTGAGAGAAGCTTCCTATTGAGGTGCTTGTGGAAAGTTGGTATTCCTCTTGAGTCGAAGCCAGGGACTAAGCTCTCATCTCGAGTTGATTTGGGGTCCACGGAGCCCTTTCGTGTTGCTACAGTGACCTCAGGATCCCTCTAGACTTGAGACAGTGATCTTGGGTTTTCTCTGGAGTGCCATCAAGGAATTCAAGGCTCCTTTCACGTTTGATGTGGAACACGGAATTGCTCTGCATGCAGTGCAGGGGAATCGGGCCTCAACTAGCGGCGAGGGGGAAATCTCATGGTTTTTCTCTAGTTGCGGCTTGAACCTGGGGTATATTCTCGAGTTACGACGGGGAGGCCCCTTCCAGACACGTGTTTGTTCAACGACGTCAGGACTCCTGCCTAGGTGCGAGGGACCCCTCGGGATTCTCCTCGAGTCTTGGCATGGCAATTGGGACGCGTCTCCACGTGAGGGGGGAGACCCAGGGTCCCTTTCCACGTGCCACAGGGATCCTGGGACTCCTATCCATTTTCAAGAGGAGTCAGGTATCGTCTCCTTTGGAAGCATTGATCTCCGCAGACCTCTCGAGTTTTTAAAGTATGTGAGGCCTACCGTCGCGATGAGGCGGAGGACTAGGACTTTCTCTGTGGTCTCCACAGCGGATTCAGAAATCCCTTCGTCTTGGGAGATGCAAGACGAGCCTGCATTCAATTCACTGCAGGGATATCCGGCCTTACTTCGAGTCAGAGCATCTCGGTGTCCATTCCACTTGATGCCACAAACTCAGGGTCCCTCTCACATACCTGTAGCTGAGAGAAGCCTCCTCTTGAGGGGCTTGTGGAAAGTTGGTATTCCTCTTGAGTTGAATCCAGGGACTAATCTCTCATCTCGAGTTGATTTGGGGTCCACGGAGACCTTTCGTGTTGCTCCAGTGACCTCAGGATCCCTGTAGTCTAGAGACAGTGATCTTGGGTTTTCTCTGGAGTGCCATCAAGGAAATCAAGGTTCCTTTCACTTTTGATGTCGAACACGGAATTGCTCCGCTCGCAGGGCAGGGGAATCGGGCCTCATCTCGCGGTGAGGGGGAAGTCTCATGGTTTTTCTAGGGTTGCGGCCGGAACCTGGGGTATATTCTCGAGTTATGACGAGGAGGGCCCTTCCAGACACGTGTTTGTTCAGCGAAGTCAGGACTCCTGCCTAGGTGCGAGGAACACCACGGTATTCTCCTCGAGTCTTGGCATGGCAAATGGGACGCGTCTCCACGTGAGGCGGGAGACCCAGGTTCCCTTTGCACTTGCCACAGGGATCCTGGGACTCCTATCCATTTTCAAGAGGAGTCAGGCATCGTCTCCTTTGGAAGCATTGATCTCCGCGGACCTCTCGAGTTTTCAAAGGATGTGAGGCCTCCGGTTGCGATGAGGCAGAGGACTAGGTCTTTCTCTGTTGTCTCCACATGGGATTCAGACATCCCTTATTCTTGGGAGATGCAAGACGAGCCTGCATTCAATTCACTGCAGGGATATCCGGCCTTACTTCGAGTCAGAGCATCTCGGTGTCCATTCCACTTGAGGCCACAAACTGAGGGTCCCTCTCACATAACTGTAGCTGAGAGAATCCTCCTCTTGAGGTGCTTGTGGAAAGTTGGTATTCCTCTTCAGTTGAAGTCAGGGACTCAGCTCTCATCTCGAGTTGATTTGGTGTCCATGGAGCCCTTTCGTGTTGCTCCAGGGACCTCAGGATCCCTCTAGACTTGAGACAGTGATCTTGGGTTTTCTCTGGAGTGCCATCAAGGAAATCAAGGCTCCTTTCATGTTTGATGTGGAACACGGAATTGCTCTGCACGCAGTGCAGGGGAATAGGGCCTCATCTCGCAGCGAGGGGGAAGTCTCATGGTTTTTCTCGAGTTGCGGCAGGAACCGGGGGTATATTTTCGAGTTACGACGGGAAGGGCCCTTCCAGACACGTGTTTGTTCAGCGACGTAAGGACTACTGCCTAGGTGCGAGGGACACCTCGGGTTTCTCCTCGAGTCTTGGCATGGCAATTGGGACGCGTCTCCACGTGAGGCGGGAGATCCAGGGTCCCTTACCACGTGCCACAGGGATCCTTGGACTCCTATCCATTTTCCAGAGGAGTCTGGCATCGTCTCCTTTGGAAGCATTGATCTCCGCGGAACTCTAGAATTTTCAAATGATGTGAGGCCTCCGGTCGCAATGATGCGGAGAACTAGTTCTTTCTCTGTGGTCTCCACAGGGGATTCAGACATCCCTTCGTCTTGGGAGATTCAAGACGAGCCTTCTTTCCATTCACTGCAGGATTATCCGGCCTTACTTCGAGTCAGAGCATCTCGGTGTCCATTCCACTGGAGGCCACAAACTCAGGGTCCCTCTCACATACCTGTAGCTGAGAGAAGCCTCCTCTTGAGGTGCTTGTGGAAAGTTGGTATTCCTCATGAGTCGAAGCCAGGGACTAAGCTCTCATCTCGAGTTGATTTGGGGTCCACGGAGCCCTTTCTTGTTGCTACAGTGACCTCAGGATCCCTCTGGACTTGAGACAGTGATCTTGGATTTTCTCTGGAGTGCCATCAAGGAAATCAAGGCTCCTTTCACGTTTGATGGGGAACACGGAATTGCTCTGCACACAGTGCAGGGGAATCGGGCCTCATCTCGCGGCGAGGGGGAAGTCTCATGGTTTTTCTCGAGTTGCGGCTGGAAACTGGGGTATATTCTCGAGTTACAACGCGGAGGACACTTCCAGACACGTGTTTCTTCAGCGAAGTGAGGACTCCTGCCTAGGTGCGAAGGACACCTCGGGGTTCTCCTCGAGTCTTGGCATGGCAATTGGGACGCGTCTCCACGTGAGGCGGGAGACCCAGGGTCCCTTTCCACGTGCCACAGGGATCCTGGGACTCCTATCCATTTTCAAGAGGAGTCAGGCATCGTCTCCTTTGGAAGCATTGATCTCCGCAGACCTCTCGAGTTTTTAAAGTATGTGAGGCCTACCGTCGCGATGAGGCGAGGACTAGGACTTTCTCTGTGGTCTCCACAGCGGATTCAGAAATCCCTTCGTCTTGGGAGATGCAAGACGAGCCTGCATTCAATTCACTGGAGGGATATCCGGCCTTACTTCGAGTCAGAGCATCTCGGTGTCCATTCCACTTGATGCCACAAACTCAGGGTCCCTCTCACATACCTGTAGCTGAGAGAAGCCTCCTCTTGAGGGGCTTGTGGAAAGTTGGTATTCCTCTTGAGTTGAATCCAGGGACTAATCTCTCATCTCGAGTTGATTTGGGGTCCACGGAGACCTTTCGTGTTGCTCCAGTGACCTCAGGATCCCTGTAGACTAGAGACAGTGATCTTGGGTTTTCTCTGGAGTGCCATCAAGGAAATCAAGGTTCCTTTCACTTTTGATGTCGAACACGGAATTGCTCCGCTCGCAGGGCAGGGGAATCGGGCCTCTTCTCGCGGTGAGGGGGAAGTCTCATGGTTTTTCTAGGGTTGCGGCCGGAACCTGGGGTCTATTCTCGAGTTACGACGGGGAGGGCCCTTCCAGACACGTGATAGGTGCGAGGAACAACTTCGGATTCTCCTAAAGTCTTGGCATGGAAACTGGGAGGCGTCTCCACGTGAGGCGGTAGACCCAGTGTCCCTTTCCACGTGCCACAGGGATCCTGGGACTCCTATCCATTTTCAAGAGGAGTCAGGCATCGTCTCCTTCGGAAGCATTGATATCTGCGGACCTCTCGAGTTTTCAAAGGATGTGAGGCCTCCGGTCGCGATGAAGCGGAGAACTAGGTCTTTCTCTGTGGTCTCCACAGGGGTTTCAGACATCCCTTCGTCTTGGGAGATGTAAGACGAGCCGGCATTCAATTCACTGCAGTGATATCCGGCCTTACTTCGAGTCAGAGCATCTCGGTGTCCATTCCACTTGAGGCCACAAACTCAGGGTCCCTCTCACATACCTGTAGCAGAGAGAAGCCTCCTCTTGAGGTGCTTGTGGAAAGTTGGTATGCCTCTTGAGTCGAAGTCAGGGACTAAGCTCTCATCTCGAGTTGATTTGGGGTCCACGGAGCCCTTTCGTGTTGCTACAGTGACCTCAGGATCCCTCTAGACTTGAGACAGTGATCTTGGGTTTTCTCTGGAGTGCCATCAAGGAAATCAAGGCTCCTTTCATGTTTGATGTGGAACACGGAATTGCTCTGCACGCAGTGCAGGGGAATAGGGCCTCATCTCGCAGCGAGGGGGAAGTCTCATGGTTTTTCTCGAGTTGCGGCAGGAACCGGGGGTATATTCTCGAGTTACGACGGGTAGGGCCCTTCCAGACACGTGTTTGTTCAGCGACGTAAGGACTACTGCCTAGGTGCGAGGGACACCTCGGGTTTCTCCTCGAGTCTTGGCATGGCAATTGGGACGCGTCTCCACGTGAGGCGGGAGATCCAGGGTCCCTTACCACGTGCCACAGGGATCCTTGGACTCCTATCCATTTTCCAGAGGAGTCTGGCATCGTCTCCTTTGGAAGCATTGATCTCCGCGGAACTCTAGAATTTTCAAATGATGTGAGGCCTCCGGTCGCAATGAGGCGGAGAACTAGTTCTTTCTCTGTGGTCTCCACAGGGGATTCAGACATCCCTTCGTCTTGGGAGATTCAAGACGAGCCTTCTTTCCATTCACTGCAGGGATATCCGGCCTTACTTCGAGTCAGAGCATCTCGGTGTCCATTCCACTGGAGGCCACAAACTCAGGGTCCCTCTCACATACCTGTAGCTGAGAGAAGCCTCCTCTTGAGGTGCTTGTGGAAAGTTGGTATTCCTCTTGAGTCGAAGCCAGGGACTAAGCTCTCATCTCGAGTTGATTTGGGGTCCACGGAGCCCTTTCGTGTTGCTACAGTGACCTCAGGATCCCTCTGGACTTGAGACAGTGATCTTGGGTTTTCTCTGGAGTGCCATCAAGGAAATCAAGGCTCCTTTCACGTTTGATGGGGAACACGGAATTGCTCTGCACACAGTGCAGGGGAATCGGGCCTCATCTCGCGGCGAGGGGGAAGTCTCATGGTTTTTCTCGAGTTGCGGCTGGAAACTGGGGTATATTTTCGAGTTACGACGCGGAGGACACTTCCAGACACGTGTTTCTTCAGCGAAGTGAGGACTCCTGCCTAGGTGCGAGGGACACCTCGGGGTTCTCCTCGAGTCTTGGCATGGCAATTGGGACGCGTCTCCACGTGAGGCGGGAGACCCAGGGTCCCTTTCCACGTGCCACAGGGATCCTGGGACTCCTATCCATTTTCAAGAGGAGTCAGGCATCGTCTCCTTTGGAAGCATTGATCTCCGCGGACCTCTCGAGTTTTCAAAGAATACGAGGCCTCCGGTCGCGATGAGGCGGAGAACTAGGTCTTTCTCTGTGGGCTCACAGGGGATTCAAACATCCCTTCTTCTTGGGAGATGCAAGAGGAGCCTGCATTCAATTCACTGCAGGGATATCCGGCCTTACTTCGAGTCAGAGCATCTCGGTGTCCATTCCACTTGAGGCCACAAACTCAGGGTCCCTCTTACATACATGTAGCTGAGAGAAGCCTCCTCTTGAGGTGCTTGTGGATAGTTGGTATTCCTCTTGAGTCGAGGCCAGGGACTAAGCTCTCATCTCGAGTTGATTTGGGCTCCACTGAGCCCTTTTCTGTTGCTACAGTGACCTCAGGATCCCTCTGGACTTGAGACAGTGATCTTGTGTTTTCTCTGGAGTGCCATCAAGGAAATCAAGGCTTCTTTCACGTTTGATGGGGAACACGGAATTGCTCTGCACGCAGTGCAGGGGAATCGGGACTCATCTCGCTTCGAGGGGGAAGTCTCATGTTTTTTTTCGAGTTGCGGCCGGAACCTGTGGTATATTCTCGAGTTACGACGGGGAGGGCCCTTCCAGACACGTGTTTGTTCAGCAACGTCAGGATTCCTGCCTAGGTGCGAGGGACACCGCGGGATTCTCCTCGAGTCTTGGCATGGCAATTGGGATGTGTCTCCACGTGAGGCGGGAGACCCAGGCTCCCTTTCCACGTGCCGCAGGGATCCTGGAACTCCTATCCATTTTCACGAGGAGTCAGGCATCGTCTCCTTTTGAAGTATTGATATCCGCGGACCTCTCGAGTTTTCAAAGGATATGAATCCTCCAGTTGCTTTGAGGTGGAGGACTAGGTCTTTCTCTGTGGTCTCCACAGGGGATTCAGACAGCCCTTCGTCTTGGGAGATACAAGACGAGCCTGCATTCAATTCACTGCAGGGATATCCGGCCTTACTTCGAGTCAGAGCATCTCGGTGTCCATTCCACTTGAGGCCACAAACTCATGGTCCCTCTCACATACCTGCAGCTGAGAGAAGCCTCTTCTTGAGGTGCTTGTGGAAAGATGGTGTTCCTCTTGAGTCGAAACCAAGGACTAATCTGTCATCTCGATTTGACTTGGGGTCCACGGAGCCCTTTCATGTTGCTCCAGTGACCTCAGGATCCCTCTAGACTTGAGACACTGCTTTTGGGTTTTCTCTGGAGTGCCATCAAGGAAATCAAGGCTCCTTTCACGTTTGATGTGGAACACGGAATTGCTCTGCACGCAGTGCAGGAGCATCGGGCCTCATCTCGCGGCGAGGGGGAAGTCTCATGGTTTTTCTCGAGTTGCGGCCGGAACCTGGGGTATATTCTCGAGTTACCACGGGGAGGGCCCTTCCAGACACGTGTTTGTTCAGCGACGTCAGGACTCCTGCCTAGGTGCGAGGGACACCTCGGGATTCTCCTCGAGTCTTGACATGGCAATTGGGAGGCGTCTACACGTGAGGCGTGAGACCCAGGGTCGCATTCCACGTGCCACAGGGATCCTGGGACTCCTATCCACTTTCAAAAGGAGTCAGGCATCGTCTCCTTTGGAAGCATTGATCTCCGCGGACCTCTCGAGTTTTCAAAGGATGTGAGGCCTCCGGTCACGTTGAGGCGGAGGCCTAGGTCTTTCTCTGTGGTCTCCACAGGGGATTCAGACATCCCTTCGTCTTGGGAGATGCAAGACGAGCCTACATTCAATTCACTGCAGGGATATCCGGCCTTACTTCGAGTCAGAGCATCTCGGTGTCCTTTCCACTTGAGGCCACAAACTCAGGGTCCCTCTCACATACTTGTAGCTGAGAGAAGCCTCCTCTTGAGGTGCTTGTGGAAGGTTGGTATTGATCTTAAGTAGAAGCCAGGGACTAAGCTCTCATGTCGAGTTGATTTGGGGTCCACGGAGCGCTTTCTTGTTGCTAGAGTGACCTCAGGATCCCTCCAGACTTGAGAGAGTGATCTTGGGTTTTCTCTGGAGTGCCATCAAGGAAATCAAGGCTCCTTTCACGTTTGATGTGGAACACGGAATTTCTCTGCATGCAATGCAGGGAAATCGGGCCTCATCTCGGGGCGAGGGGGAAGTCTCATGGTTTTTCTCGAGTTGCGGCCGGAACCTGGGGTATATTCTCGAGTTACGACGGGGAGGGCCCTTCCAGACACGTGTTTGTTCAGCGACATCAGGACTCCTGCCTAGGTGCGAGGGACACCTCGGGATTCTCTTCGAGTCTTGGCATGGCAATTGGGTCGCGTCTCCACGTGAGTCGTGAGACCCAGGGTCCCTTTCCACGTGCCACAGGGATCCTGGGACTCCTATCCATTTTCAAGAGGAGTCAGGCATTGTCTCCTTTGGAAGCATTGATCTCCGCAGACCTCTGGAGTTTTCAAAGGATGTGTGGCCTCCGGTTGCGATGAGGCGGAGGACTAGGTCTTTCTCTGACGTCTCCACAGGGGATTCAGACATCCCTTATTCTTGGGAGATGCAAGACGAGCCTGCATTCAATTCACTGCAGGTATATCCGGCCTTACTTCGAGTCAGAGCATCTCGGTGTCCATTACACTTGAGGCCACAAATTCAGGGTTCCTCTCACATACCTGTAGCCGAGAAAAGCCTCCTCTTAAGGTGCTTGTGGAAAGTTGGTATTCCTCTTGAGTCGAAGCCAGTGACTAAGCTCTCATCTCGAGTTAATTTGGGGTCCACGGAGACCTTTCGTGTTGCTCCAGTGACCTCAGGATCCCTCTAGACTTGAGACAGTGATCTTGGGTTTTCTCTGGAGTGCCATCAAGGAAATCAAGTCTCCTTTCACGTTTGATGTGGAACACGGAATTGCTCTGCATGCAATGCAGGGAAATCGGGCCTCATCTCGCGGCAAGGGGGAAGTCTCATGGTTTTTCTCCAGTTGCGGCCGGAACATGGGGTATATTCTAGAGTTACGACGGGGAGGGCCCTTCCAGACACGTGTTTGTTCAGCGACGTCATGACTCCTGCCTAGGTGCGAGGGACACCTCGTGATTCTCCTAGAGTCTGGGCATGGCAAGTGGGACGCGTCTCCAAGTGAGGCGGGAGACCCAGGGTCCCTTTCCACGTGCCACAGGGATCCTGGGACTCCTATCCATTTTCAAGAGGAGTCAGGCATCGTCTCCTTTGGAAGCATTGATCTCTGCGGACCTCTCGAGTTTTCAAAGGATGTGAGGCCTCCGGTCGGGAAGAGGCGGAGAACTAGGTCTTTCTCTGTGGTCACCACAGGGGATTCAGACATCCCTTCGTCTTGGGAGATGCAAGACGAGCCTGGATTCAATTCACTGCAGGGATATCCGGCCTTAATTCAAGTCAGAGCATCTCGCTGTCCATTCCACTTGAGGCCACAAACTCAGGGTACCTCTCACATCCATGTAGCTGAGAGAAGCCTCTTCTTGAGGTGCTTGTGGAAACTTGGTATTCCTCTTGAGTCTAAGCCAGGGACTAAGCTCTCATCTCGAATTGATTTGGGGTTCCCGGAGCACTTTCCTGTTGCTACAGTGACGTCAGGATCCCTCTAGACTTGAGACAGTGACTTTGGGTTTTCTCTGGAGTGCCATCAAGGAAATCAAGGCTCCTTTCACGTTTGATGTGGAACACGGAATTGCTCTGCACGCAGTGCAGGGGAATCGGTCCTCATCTCGCAGCGAGGGGGAAGTCTCATGCTTTTTCTCGAGTTGCGGCCGGAACCTGGGGTATATTCTCGAGTTACGACGGGGAGGGCCCTTCCAGACACGTGTTTGTTCAGCGACGTCAGGACTCCTGCCTAGGTGCGAGGGACATCTCGGGATTCTCCTCGAGTCTTGGCATGGCAATTGGGACGCGTCTCCACCTGAGGCGGGAGACCCAGGGTCCCTTTCCACGTGCCACAGGGATCCTGGGACTCCTATCCATTTTCAAGAGGAGTCAGGCATCGTCTCCTTTGGAAGCATTGATCTCCGCGGACCTGTTGAGTTTTCAAAGGATGTGAGGCCTCCGATCGCGTTGAGGCAGAGGACTAGGTCTTTCTCTGTGGTCTCCACAGGGGATTCAGACAACCCTTCGTCTTGGGAGATACAAGAAGAGCCTGCATTCAATTCACTGCAGGGATATCCGGCCTTACTTCGGGTCAGATCATCTCGGTGTCCATTCCACTTGAGGCCACAAACTCACGGTCTCTCTCACATACCTGTAGCTGAGAGAAGCCTCCTCTTGAGGTGCTTGTGGAAAGTTGGTATTCCTCTTGAGTCGAAGCCAGGGACTAAGCCCTCATCTCTAGTTGATTTGGGGTCCATGGAGACCTTTCCTGTTGCTCCAGTGAACTCAGGATCCCTCTGGACTTGAGACAGTGATCTTGGGTTTTCTCTGGAGTTCCATCAAGGAAATCAAGTCTCCTTTCACGTTTGATGTGGAACACGGAATTACTCTGCATGCAGTGCAGGGGAATCGGGCCTCATCTCGCGGCGAGGGGGAAGACTCATGGTTTTTCTCGAGTTGCGGCCGGAACCTGGGGTATATTCTCGAGTTAGGACGGGGAGAGCCCTTCCAGACACGTGTTTGTTCAGCGACGTCAGGAATCCTGCCTAGGTGCGAGGGACACCGCGGGATTCTCCTCGAGTCTTGGCATGGCAATTGGGACGCGTCTCCACGTGAGGCGGGAGACCCAGGGTCCCTTTCCACGTGCCACAGGGATCCTGGGACTCCTATCCATTTTCAAGAGGAGTCAGGCATCGTCTCCTTTGGAAGCATTGATCTCCGCGGACCTCTCGAGTTTTCAAAGGATGTGAGGCCTCCGGTCTCGATGAGGCGAAGAACTAGGTCTTTCTCTGTGGTTTCCACAGGGGATTCAGACATCCCTTCGTCTTGGGAGATGTAAGACGAGCCTGCATTCAATTCACTGCAGGGATATCCGGCCTAACTTCGAGTCAGAGCATCTCGGTGTCCATTCCACTTGAGGCCACAAATTCAGGGTCCCTCTCACATACCTGTAGCTGAGAGAAGCCTCCTCTTGAGGTGCTTGTGGAAAGTTGGTATTCCTCTTGAGTCGAAGCCAGGGACAAAGCTCTCATCTCGAGTTGATTTGGGGTCCACGGAGCCCTTTCGTGTTGCTCCTGTGACCTCAGGATCCCTCTAGATTTGAGACAGTGATCTTGGGTTTTCTCTGGAGTGCCATCAAGGAAATCAAGGCTCCTTTCACGTTTGATGTGGAACACGCAATTGCTCTGCAGGCAGTGCAGGGGGATCGGGCCTCATCTCGGGGCGAGGGGGAAGTCTCATTGTTTTTTCGAGTTACGGCCGGAACCTGGGGTATATTCTCGAGTTACGACGGGGAGGGACCTTCCAGACACGTGTTGTTCAGCGACGTCAGGACTCCTGCCTAGGTGAGAGGGACACCTCGGAATTCTCCTCGAGTCTTGACATGGCAATTGGGACGGGACTCCACGTGAGGTGGGAGACCCAGGGTCCCTTTCCACGTGCCACAGGGATCCTGGGACTCCTATCCATTTTCAAGAGGAGTCAGGCATCGTCTCCTTTGGAAGCATTGATCTCCGCAGACCTCTCGAGTTTTCAAAGGATGTGAGGCCTCCGGTCGCTTTGAGGCGGAGTACTAGGTCTTTCTCTGTGGTCTCCACAGGGGATTCAGACATCCCTTCTTCTTGGGAGATGCAAGACAAACCTGCATTCAATTCACTGCAGGGATATCCGGCCTTACTTCGAGTCAGAGCATCTCGTTGTCCATTCCACTTGAGGCCACAAACTCAGGGTCCCTCTCACATATCTGTTGCTGAGAAAAGCCTCCTCTTGAGGTGCTTGTGGAAAGTTGGTATTCCTCTTGAGTCGAAGCCAGGGACTAAGCTCTCATCTCGAGTTGATTTGGGGTCCACGGAGCCCTTTCCTGTTGCTCCAGTGAACTCAGGATCCCTCTAGACTTGAGACAGTGATCTTTGGTTTTCTCTGGAGTGCCATCAAGGAAATCAAGGCTCCTTTCACGTTTGATGTGGAACACGGAATTGCTCTGCACGCAGTGCTAGGGTATCGGGCTTCATCTCGCGGCGAGGGGTTAGTCTCATGGTTTCTCACGAGTTGCGGCCGGAACCTTGGTTATATTCTCGAGTTACGACGGGGAGGGCCCTTCCAGACACGTGTTTGTTCAGCCACGTCAGGACTCCTGCCTAGGTGCGAGGGACACCTCGTGAATCTCCTCGAGTCTTGGCATGGCAATTGGGTCGCGTCTCCACGTGAGGCGGGAGACCCAGGGTCCCTTTCCATGTGCCACAGTCATCCTGGGACTCCTATCCATTTTCAAGAGGAGTCAGGAATCGTCTCCTTTGGAAGCATTGATCTCCCCAGACCTCTCGAGTTTTCAAAGGATGTGAGACCTCCGGTCGCCATGAGGCGAAGAACTAGGTCTTTCTCTGTGGTCTCCACAGGGGATTCAGACATCCCTTTATCTTGGGAGATGCAAGCCGAGCCTGCATTCAATTGACTGCAGGGATATCCGGCCTTACTTCGAGTCAGAGCATCTCGGTGTCCATTCCACTTGAGGCCACAAACTCAGGGTCCCTCTCACATACCTGTAGCTGAGAGAAGCCTCCTCTTGAGGTGCTTGTGGAAAGTTGGTATTTCTCTTGAGTCGAAGCCAGGGACTAAGCTATCATCTCGAATTGATTTGGGGTCCACAGAGCCCTTTCGTGTTGCCCCAGTGACCTCAGGATCCCTCTAGACTTGAGACAGTGATCTTGGGTTTTCTCTGGAGTGCCATCAAGGAAATCAAGGCTCCTTTCACGTTTGATGTGGAACACGGAATTGCTCTGCACGCAGTGCAGGGGAATCGGGCCTCATCTCGCGGCGAGGGGGAAGTCTCTTGGTTTTTCTCGAGTTGCGGCCGGAACCTGGGGTATATTCTCGAGTTACGACGGGGAGGGCCCTTCCAGACACGTGTTTGTTCAGCGACGTCAGGACTCCTGCCTAGGTGCGAGGGACACCTCGGGATTCTCCTCGAGTCTTGGCATGGCAATTGGGACGCGTCTCCACCTGAGGCGGGAGACCCAGGGTCCCTTTTCACGTGCCACAGGGATCCTGGGACACCTATCCATTTTCAAGAGGAGTCAGGCATCGTCTCCTTTGGAAGCATTGATCTCCGCAGACATCTCGAGTTTTCAAAGGATGTGAGGGCTCCGGTCGCGTTGAGGTTGAGGACTAGGTCTTTCTCTGTGGTCTCCACAGGGGATTCAGACATCCCTTCGTCTTGGGAGATGCAAGACGAGCCTGCATTCAATTCACTGCAGGGATATCCGGCCTTTCTTCGAGTCAGAGCATCTCGGTGTCCATTTCACTTGAGGCCACAAACTCAGGGTCCCTCTCACATACCTGTAGCTGAGAGAAGCCTCCTCTTGAGGTGCTTGTGGAAAGTTGGTATTCCTCTTGAGTCGAAGCCAGGGACTAAGCTCTCATCTTGAGTTGATTTGGGGTCCACGGAGCCCTTTCCTGTTGCTCCAGTGAACTCAGGATCCCTATAGACTTGAGACAGTGATCTTTGGTTTTCTCTGTAGTGCCATCAAGGATATCAAGACTCCTTTCACGTTTGATGTGGAACACGGAATTGCTCTGCACGCAGTGCTAGGGTATCGAGCCTCATCTTGCCGCGAGGGGGAAGTCTCATGGTTTTTCTCGAGTTGTGGACGGAACCTGGGGTATATTCTCGAGTTACGATGGGGAGGGCCCTTCCAGACACGTGTTTGTTCAGCGACGTCAGGACTCCTGCCTAGGTGCGAGGGACACCTCGGGATTCTCCTCGAGTCTTGGCATGGCAATTGGGACGCGTCTCCACGTGAGGCAGGAGACCCAGGTTCCCTTTCCACGTGCCACAGGGATCCTGGGACTCCTATCCATTTTCAAGAGGAGTCAGGCATCGTCTCCTTTGGAAGCATTGATCTCCGCGGACCTCTTGAGTTTTCAAAGGATGTGAGGCCTCCGGTCGCGTTGAGGCGGAGGACTAGGTCTCTCCCTGTGGTCTAAACAGGGGATTCAGACAACCCTTCGTCTTGGGAGATGCAAGACGAGCCTGCATTCAATTCACTGCAGGGATATCCGGCCTTACTTCGAGTCAGAGCATCTCGGTGTGCATTCCACTTGAGGCCACAAACTCAGGGCCTCTCTCACATAACTGTAGCTTAGAGAAGCCTCCTCTTGAGGTGCTTGTGGAAAGTTGGTATTCCTCTTGAGTCGAAGCCAGGGACTAAGCTCTCATCTCCAGTTGATTTGGGGTCCATGGAGCCCTTTCTTGTTGCTCCAGTGACCTCAGGATCCCTCTAGACTTGAGACAGTGATCTTGGGTTTTGTCTGGAGTGCCATCAAGGAAATCAAGGCTCCTTTCACGTTTGATGTGGAACACGGAATTGCTGTGCACGCAGTGCAGGGGAATCGGTCCTCATCTCGCGACGATGGGGAAATATCATGGTTTTTCTCGAGTTGCGGCCGGGACATGGGGTATATTCTCGAATTACGACGGGGAGGGCCCTTCCAGACACGTGTTTGTTCAGCGACGTCAGGACTCCTGCTTAGGTGCGAGGGACACCTTTGGATTCACCTCGAGTCTTGGCATTGCAATTGGGACGCGTCTCCACGTGACGCGGGAGACCCAGAGTCCCTTTCCACGTGCCACAGGGATCCTGGGACTGCTATCCATTTTCAAGAGGAGTCAGGCATCGTCTCCTTTGGAAACATTGATCTCCGCGGACCTCTCGAGTTTTCAAAGGATGTGAGGCCTCCGGTCGCGATGAGGCGGAGATCTAGGTCTTTCTCTGTGGTCTCCACAGGGGATTCAGACATCCCTTCATCCTGGGAGATGCAAGACGAGCCTGCATTCAATTCACTGCAGTGATATCCGGCCTTACTTCGAGTCAGAGCATCTCGGTGTCCATTCCACTTGAGGCCACAAACTCAGGGTCTCTCTCACATACCTGTAGCTGAGAGAAGCCTCCTCTTGAGGTGCTTGTGGAAAGTTGGTATTCCTCTTGAGTCGAAGCCACGGACTAAACTCTCATCTCGAGTTAATTTGTGGTCCATGGAGCCCTTTCGTGTTGCTCCAGTGACCTCAGGATCCCTCTAGACTTGAGACAGTGATCTTGGGTTTTCTCTGGAGTGCCATCAAGGAAATCAACGCTCCTTTCACGTTTGATGTGGAACACGGAATTGCTCTGCACGCAGTGCAGGGGAATCGGGCCTCATCTCGCTGCGAGGGGGAAGTCTCGTGGTTTTTCTCGAGTTGCGGCCGGAACCTGGGGTATATTCTCGAGTTACGACGGGGAGGGCCCTTCCAGACACGTGTTTGTTCAGCGACGTCAGGACTACTGCCTAGGTGCGAGGGAAACCTCGGGATTCTCCTCGAGTCTTGGCATGGCAATTGGGACGCGTCTCCACGTGAGGCGGGAGACCCAGGGTCCCTTTCCACGTGCCACAGGGATCCTGGGACTCCTATCCATTTTCAAGAGGAGTCAGGCATCGTCCCCTTTGGAAACATTGATCTCCGCGGACCTCTCGAATTTTCAAAGGATGTGAGGTCTCCGGTCGCGATGAGGCGGAGATCTAGGTCTTTCTCTGTGCTCTCCACCGGGGATTCAGACATCCCTTCGTCTTGGGAGATGCAAGACGAGCCTGCATTCAATTCACTGCAGGGATATCCGGCCTTACTTCGAGTCAGAGCATCTCGGTGTCCATTCCACTTGAGGCCACAAACTCACGGTCCCTCTCACATACCTGTAGCTGAGAGAAGCCTCCTCTTGAGGTGCTTGTGGAAAGTTGGTATTCCTCTTGAGTCTAAGGCAGGGACTAAGCTCTCATCTCGAGTTGATTTGGGGTCCACGGAGCCCTTTCTTGTTGCTCCAGTGACCTCAGGATCCCTCTAGACTTGAGACAGTGATCTTGGGTTTTCTCTGGAGTCACATCAAGGAAATCAAGGCTCCTTTCACGTTTGATGTGGAACACGGAATTGTTCTGCATGCAGTGCAGGGGAATCGGGCCTCACCTCGCGGCGAGGGGTAAGTCTCATGGTTTTTCTTGAGTTGCGGCCGGAACCTGGGGTATATTCTCGAGTTACTACGGGGAGGGCCCTTCCAGACACGTGTTTGTTCAGCGACGTCAGGATTCCTGCCTAGGTGCGAGGGACACCTCGGGATTCTCCTCGAGTCTTGGCGTGGCAATTGGGACGCGTCTCCACGTGAGGCGGGAGACCCAGGGTCCCTTTCAACGTGCCACAGGGATCCTGGGACTCCTATCCATTTTCAAGAGGAGTCAGGCATCATATCCTTTGGAAGCATTGATCTCCGTGGACCTCTCGAGTTTTCAAAGGATGTGAGGCCTCCGGTCGTGATGAGGCGGAGGACTAGGTCTTTCTCTGTGGACTCCACACGGTATTCAGACATCCCTTCGTCTTGGGAGATGCAAGACGAGCCTGCATTCAATTCACTGCAGGGATATCCGGCCTTACTTCGAGTCAGAGCATCTCGGTGTCCATTCCACTTGAGGCCAAAAACTCAGGGTCCCTCTCACATACCTGTAGCTGACAGAAGCCTCCTCTTGAGGTGCTTGTGGAAAGTTGGTATTCCTCTTGAGTCGAAGCCAGGGACTAAGCTCTCATCTCGAGTTGATTTGGGGTCCACGGAGCCCTTTCGTGCTGCTCCAGTGACCTCAGGATCCCTCTAGTCTTGAGACAGTGATCTTGGGTTTTCCCTGGAGTGCCATCAAGGAAATCAAGGCTCCTTTCACGTTTGATGTGGAACACGCAATTGCTCTGCACGCAGTGCAGGGGAATCGGGTCTCATCTCGCGGCGAGGGGGAAGTCTCATGGTTTTTCTCGAGTTGTGGACGGAACCTGGGGTATATTCTCGAGTTACGACGGGGAGGGCCCTTCCAGACACGTGTTTGTTCAGCCACGTCAGGACTCCTGCCTAGGTGCGAGGGACACCTCGGGATTCTCCTCGAGTCTTGGCATGGCCATTGGGATGCGTCTCCACGTGAGGCGGGAGACCCAGGGTCCCTTTCCACGTGCCACAGGGATCCTGGGACTCCTATCCTTTTTCAAGAGGAGTCAGGCATCGTCTCCTTTGAAAGCATTGATCTCCGTGGACCTCTCGATTTTTCAAAGGATGTGAGGCCTCCGTTCGCGTTGAGGCGGAGGACTAGGTCTTTCTCTGTGGTCTCCACAGGGGATTAAGACATCCCTTCGTCTTGGGAGAGGCAAGACAAGCCTTCATTCAATTCACTGCAGGGATATCCGGCCTTACTTCGAGTCAGAGCCTCTCGTTGTCCATTCCACTTGAGGCCACAAACTCAGGGTCCCTCTCACATACCTGTTGCTGAGAGAAGCCTCCTCTTGAGGTGATTGTGGAAAGTTGGTATTCCTCTTGAGTGGAAGCCAGGGACTAAGCTCTCATCTCGAGTTGATTTGGGGTCCACGGAGCCCTTTCGTGTTACTCCAGTGACCTCAGGATCCCTCTAGACTTGAGACAGTGATCTTGGGTTTTCTCTGGAGTGCCATCAAGGAAATCAAGGCTCCTTTCACGTTTGATGTGGAACACGGAATTGCTCTGCACGCAGTGGAGGGGAATCGGGCCTCATCTCGCGGCGAGGGGGAAGTCTCATGGTTTTTCTCGAGTTGCGGCCGGAACCTGGGGTATATTCTCGAGTTACGATGGGGAGGGCCCCTCCAGACACGTGTTTTTTCAGCTACGTCAGGACTCCTGCCTAGGTGCGAGGGACACCTCGGGATTCTCCTCGAGTCTTGGCATGGCAATTGGGACGCGACTCACGTGAGGTGGGAGACCCAGGGTCCCTTTCCACATGCCACAGGGATCCTGGGACTCCTATGATTTTCAAGAGGAGTCAGACATCGTCTCCTATGGAAGCATTGATCTCCGCGGACCTCTCGAGTTTTCAAAGGATGTGAGGCCTCCGGTCACGTTAAGGCGGAGGACTAGGTCTTTCTCTGTGGTCTCCACAGGGGATTCAGACATCCCTTCGTCTTGGGAGAGGCAAGACAAGCCTTCATTCAATTCACTGCAGGGATATCCGGCCTTACTTCGAGTCAGAGCATCTCGTTGTCCTTTCCACTTGAGGCCACAAACTCAGGGTCCCTCTCACATACCTGTTGCTGAGAGAAGCCTCCTCTTGAAGTGCTTGTGGATAGTTGGTATTCCTCTTGAGTGGAAGCCAGGGACTAAGCTCTCATCTCGAGTTGATTTGGGGTCCACGGAGCCCTTTCTGTTGCTCCAGTGACCTCAGGATCCCTCTAGACTTGAGACAGTGATCTTGGGTTTTCCCTGGAGTGCCATCAAGGAAATCAAGGCTCCTTTCACGTTTGATGTGGAACACGCAATTGCTCTGCACGCAGTGCAAGGGAATCGGGCCTCATCTCGGAGCGAGGGGGAAGTCTCATGGTTTTTCTCGAGTTGCGGCCGGAACCTGGGGTATATTCTCGAGTTACGACGGGGAGGGCCCTTCCAGACACGTGATTGTTCAGCGACGGCAGGACTCCTGCCTAGGTGCGAGGGACACCGCGGAATTCTCCTCGAGTCTTGGCATGACAATTGGGACGCGTCTCCACGTGAGGCGGGAGACCCAGTGTCCCTTTCCACGTGCCACAGGGATCCTGGGACTCCTTTTCATTTTCAAGAGGAGTCAGGCATCGTCTCCGTTGGAAGCATTGATCTGCGCAGACCTCTCGACTTTTCAAAGGATGTGAGGCCTCCGGTCGCGTTGAGGCGGAGAACTAGGTCTTTCTCTGTCGTCTCCACAGGGGATTCAGACATCCCTTCATCTTGGGAGATGCAAGACGAGCCTACATTCAATTCACTGCAGGGATATCTAGCCTTACTTCAAGTCAGAGCATCTCGGTGTCCATTCCACTTGAGGCCAAAACTCGTGGTCCCTCTCACATACCTGTAGCTGAGAGAAGCCTCCTCTTGAGGTGCTTGTGGAAAGTTGGTATTCCTCTTGAGTCGAAGCCAGGGAATAAGCTCTCTTCTCGACTTGATTTGGGGTTCACGGAGCCCTTTCGTGTTGCTCCAATGACCTCAGGATCCCTCTAGACTTGAGACAGTGATCTTGGGTATTCTCTGGAGTGCCATCTAGGAAATCAAGTCTCCTTTCACGTTTGATGTGGAACACGGAATTGCTCTGCACGCAATGCAGGGGAATCAGGCCTCATCTCGCAGCGAGGGGGATGTCACATGGTTTTTCTCGAGTTGCGGCCGGAACCTGGGGTATATTCTCGAGTTACGACGGGGAGGGCCCTTCCAGACACGTTTTTGTTCAGCAACGTCAGGACTCCTGCCTAGGTGCGAGGGACACCTCGGGATTCTCCTCGAGTCTTGGCATGGCAATTGGGACGCGTCTCCACGTAAGGCGGGAGACCCAGGGTCCCTTTCCACGTGCCAAAGGGATCCTGGGACTCCTATCCATTTTCAAGAGGAGTCAGGCATCGTCTCCTTTGGAAGCATTGATCTGCGCGGACCGCTCGATTTTTCAAAGGATGTGATGTCTCCGGTCGCGATGAGGCGGAGGACTAGGTCTTTCTCTGTGGTCTCCACAGGGTATTCATACATCCCTTCGTCTTGGGAGATGCAAGACGAGCCTGCATTCAATTCACTGCAGGGATATCTGGCCTTACTTCGAGTCAGAGCATCTCGCTGTCCATTCCACTTGAGGCCACAAACTCAGGGTCCCACTCACAATCCTGTAGCTGAGAGAAGCCTCCTCTTGAGGTGCTTGTGGAAAGTTGGTATTCCTCTTGAGTCGAAGCCAGGGACTAAGCTCTCATTTCGAGTTGATTTGGGGACCGCAGAGCCCTTTCGTGTTGCTCCAGTGACCTCAGGATCCCTCTAGACTTGAGACAGTGATCTTGGGTTTTCTCTGGAGTGCCATCAAGGAAATCAAGGCTCCTTTCTCGTTTGATGTGGAACACGGAATTGCTCTGCACGCAGTGGAGGGGAATCGGGCCTCATATCGCGGCGAGGGGGAATCTCATGGTTTTTCTCGAGTTGCGGCCGGAACCTGGGGTATATTCTCGAGTTACCACGGGGAGGGCCCTTCCAGACACGTGTTTGTTCAGCGACGTCAGGACTCCTGCCTAGGTGCGAGGGACACCTCGCGATTCTCCTCGAGTCTTGGCATGGCAATTGGGACGCGTCTCCACATGAGGCGGGAGACCCAGGGTCCCTTTCCACGTGCCACAGGGATCCTGGGACTCCTATCCATTTTCAAGAGGAGTCAGGCATCGTCTCCTTTGGAAGCATTGATCTCCGCGGACCTCTTGAGTTTTCAAAGGATGTGAGGCCTCCGGTCGCGATGAGGCGGAGAACTAGGTCTTTCTCTGTCGTCTCCACAGGGGATTCAGACATCCCTTCGTCTTGGGAGATGCAAGACGAGCCTGCATTCAATTCACTGCAGGGATATCCGGCCTTACTTCGAGTCAGAGCATCTCGGGGTCCATTCCACTTGAGGCCACAAACTCAGGGTCCCTCTCACATACCTGAAGCTGAGAGAAGCCTCCTCTTGAGGTGCTTGTGGAAAGTTGGTATTCCTCTTGAGTCGAAGCCAAGCACTAAGCTCTCATCTCGAGTTGATTTGGGGTCCATGAAGCCCTTTCGTGTTGCTCCAGTGACCTCAGGATCCCTCTAGACTTGAGACAGTGATCTTGGGTTTTCTCTGGAGTGCCATCAAGGAAATCAACGCTCCTTTCACGTTTGATGTGGAACACGGAATTGCTCTGCACGCAGTGCAGGGGAATCGGGCCTCATCTCGGGGCGAGTGGGAAGTCTCATGGTTTTTCTCGAGTTGCGGCCGGAACCTGGGGTATATTCTCGAGTTACGACGGGGAGGGCCCTTCCAGACACTTGTTTGTTCAGCGACGTCAGGACTCCTGCCTAGGTCCGAGGGACACCTCGGAATTCTCCTCGAGTCTTGGCATGGCAATTGGGACGCGTCTCCACGTAAGGCGGGAGACCAAGGGTCCCTTTCCACGTGCCAAAGGGATCCTGGGACTCCTATCCATTTTCAAGAGGAGTCAGGCATCGTCTCCTTTGGAAGCATTGATCTGCGCGGACCGCTCGATTTTTCAAAGGATGTGATGTCTCCGGTCGCGATGAGGCGGAGTACTAGGTCTTTCTCTGTCGTCTCCACAGGGGATTCAGACATCCCTTCGTCTTGGGAGATGCAAGACGAGCCTGCATTCAATTCACTGCAGGGATATCTGGCCTTACTTCGAGTCAGAGCATCTCGCTGTCCATTCCACTTGAGGCCACAAACTCAGGGTCCCACTCATATACCTGTAGCTGAGAGAAGCCTCCTCTTGAGGTGCTTGTGGAAAGTTGGTATTCCTCTTGAGTCGAAGCCTGCGACTAAGCTCTCATCTCGAGTTGATTTGGGGTCCATGAAGCCCTTTCTTGTTGATCCAGTGACCTCAGGATCCCTCTAGACTTGAGACAGTGATCTTGGGTATTCTCTGGAGTGCCATCAAGGAAATCAAGGCTCCTTTCACGTTTGATGTGGAACACGGTATTGCTCTGCACGCAGTGCAGGGGAATCGGTCCTCATCTCGCGGCGAGGGGGAAGTCTCATGGTTTTTCTCGAGTTGCGGCCGGAACCTGGGGTATATTCTCGAGTTACGACGGGGAGGGCCCTGCCAGACACATATTTGTTCAGCGACATCAGGACACCTGCCTAGATGCGAGGGACACCTCGGAATTCTCCTCGAGTCTTGGCATGGCAATTGGGACGCGTCTCCACGTGAGGCGGGAGACCCAGGGTCCGTTTCCACGTGCCACAGGGATCCTGGGACTCCTATCCATTTTCAAGAGGAGTCAGGCATCGTCTCCTTTGGAAGCATTGATCTCCGCGAACCTCTCGAATTTTCAAAGGATGTGAGGCCTCCGGTCGCAATGAGGCGGAGATCTAGGTCTTTCTCTGTGGTCTCCACAGGGTATTCAGACATCCCATCGTCTTGGGAAATGCAAGACGAGCCTGCATTCAATTCACTGCAGGGATATCCGGCCTTACTTCGAGTCAGAGCATCTCGGAGTCCATTCCACTTGAGGCCACAAACTCAGGGTCCCTCTCACATACCTGTAGCTGAGAGAAGCCTCCTCTTGAGGTGCTTGTGGAAAGATGGTATTCCTCTTGAGTCGAAGCCAGGGACTAAGCTCTCATCTCGAGTTGATTTGGGGTCCACGGAGCCCTTTCGTGTTGTTCCAGTGACCTCAGGATCCCTCTAGACTTGAGACAGTTATCTTGGGTTCTCTCTGAAGTGCCATCAAGGAAATCAAGTCTCCTTTCACGTTTGATGTGGAACACGGAATTGCTCTCACGCAGTGCAGGGGAATCGGGCCTCATCTCGCTGCGAGGGGGAAGTCTCATAGTTTTTCTCGAGTTGCGGCTGGAACCTGGGGAATATTCTCGAGTTACGACGGGGAGGGCCCTTCCAGACACGTGTTTGTTCAGCGACGTCAGGACTCCTGCCTAGGTGCGAGGGACACCTCGGAATTCTCCTCGAGTCTTGGCATGGCAATTGGGACGCGTCTCCACGTGAGGCGGGAGACCCAGGGTCCCTTTCCACGTGCCAAAGGGATCCTGGGACTCCTATCCATTTTCAAGAGGAGTCAGGCATCGTCTCCTTTGGAAGCATTGATCTCCGCGGACCTCTCGAGTTTTCAAAGGATGTGAGGCCTCGTTCGCGATGAGGCAGAGGACTAGGTCATTCTCTGTCGTCTCCATAGGGGATTCAGACATCCCTTCTTCTTGGGAGATGCAAGACGAGCCTGCATTCAATTCACTGCAGGGATATCCGGCCTTACTTCGAGTCAGAGCATCTCGGTGTCCATTCCACTTGAGGCCAAAAACTCAGGGTCCCTCTCACATACCTGTAGCTGAGAGAAGCCTCCTCTTGAGGTGCTTGTGGAAAGTTGGTATTCCTCTTGAGTCGAAGCCAGGGACAAAGCTCTCATCTCGAATTGATTTGGGGTCCACGGAGCCCTTTCGTGTTGCTCCAGTGACCTCAGGATCCCTCTAGACTTGAGACAGTGATCTTGGGTTTTCCCTGGAGTGCCATCAAGGAAATCAAGGCTCCTTTCACGTTTGATGTGGAACACGCAATTGCTCTGCACGCAGTGCAAGGGAATCGGGCCTCATCTCGGGGCGAGGGGGAAGTCTCATGGTTTTTCTCGAGTTGCGGCCGGAACCTGGGGTATATTCTCGAGTTACGACGGGGAGGGCCCTTCCAGACACGTGTTTGTTCAGCGACGTCAGGACTCCTGCCTAGGTGCGAGGGACACCTCGGAATTCTCCTCGAGTCTTGGCATGGAAATTGGGACGCGTCTCCACGTGAGGCGGGAGACCCAGGGTCCCTTTCCACGTGCCACAGGGATCCTGGAACTCCTTTTCATTTTCAAGAGGAGTCAGGCATCGTCTCCGTTGGAAGCATTGATCTCCGCAGACCTCTCGAGTTTTCAAAGGATGTGAGGCCTCCGGTCGCGATGAGGCGGAGAACTAGGTCTTTCTCTGTCGTCTCCACAGGGGATTCAGACATCCCTACATCTTGGGAGATGCAAGACGAGCCTACATTCAATTCACTGCAGGGATATCTGGCCTTACTTCAAGTCAGAGCATCTCGGTGTCCATTCCACTTGAGGCCAAAAACTCATGGTCCCTCTCACATACCTGTAGCTGAGAGAAGCCTCCTCTTGAGGTGCTTGTGGAAAGTTGGTATTCCTCTTGAGTCGAAGCCAGGGACTAAGCTCTCATTTCGAGTTGTTTTGGGGACCACAGAGCCCTTTCGTGTTGCTCCAGTGACCTCAGGATCCCTCTAGACTTGAGACAGTGATCTTGGGTTTTCTCTGGAGTGCCATCAAGGAAATCAAGGCTCCTTTCACGTTTGATGTGGAACACGGAATTGCTCTGCACGCAGTGGAGGGGAATCGGGCCTCATATCGCGGCGAGGGGGAAGTCTCATGGTTTTTCTCGAGTTGCGGCCGGAACCTGGGGTATATTCTCGAGTTACGACGGGGAGGGCCCTTCCAGACACATATTTGTTCAGCGACGTCAGGAGTCCTGCCTAGGTGCGAGGGACACCTCGGGATTCTCCTCGAGTCTTGGCATGGCAATTGGGACGCGTCTCCACGTGAGGCGGGAGACCCAGGGTCCCTTTCCACGTGCCACAGGGATCCTGGGACTCCTATCCATTTTCAAGAGGAGTCAGGCATCGTCTCCTTTGGAAGCATTGATCTCCGCGGACCTCTTGAGTTTTCAAAGGATGTGAGGCCTCCGGTCGCGTTGAGGCGGAGGACTAGGTCTTTGTCTGTGGTCTCCACAGGGGATTCATACAACCCTTCGTCTTGGGAGATGCAATACGAGCCTGCATTCAATTCACTGTAAGGATATCCGGCCTTACTTCGAGTCAGAGCATCTCGGTGTCCATTCCACTTGAGGCCACAAACTCAGTGTCCCTCTCACATACCTGAAGCTGAGAGAAGCCTCCTCTTGAGGTGCTTGTGGAAACTTGGTATTCCTCTTGAGTCGAAGCCAGGGACTAAGCTCTAATCTCGAGTTGATTTGGGGTCCACGGAGCCCTTTCGTGTTGCTCCAGTGACCTCAGGATCCCTCTAGACTTGAGACAGTGATCTTGGGTTTTCTCTGGAGTGCCATCAAGGAAATCAAGGCTCCTTTCACGTTTGATGTGGAATACGGAATTGTTCTGCAGGCAGTGCAGGGGAATCGGGGCTCATCTCGCAGCGAGGGGGAAGTCTCATAGTTTTTCTCGAGTTGCGGCCGGAACCTGAGGTATATTCTCGAGTTACGACGGGAAGGGCCCTTCCAGACACGTGTTTGTTCAGCGACGTCAGGACTCCTGCCTAAGTGCAAGGGACACCTCGGGATTCTCCTCGAGTCTTGGCATGGCAATTGGGACGCGTCTCCACGTGAGGCGGGAGACCCAGGGTCCCTTTCCACGTGCCAAAGGGATCTTGGGAGTCCTATCCATTTTCAAGGGGAGTCAGGCATCATCTCCTTTGGAAGCATTGATTTCGGCGGACCTCTCGAGTTTTCAAAGGATGTGAGGCCTCCGATCACGTTGAGTCGGAGGTCTAGGTCTTTCTCTGTGGTCTCCACAGGGGATTCAGACATCCCTTCGTCTTGGCAGATGCAAGACGAGCCTGCAATGAATTCACTGCAGGGATATCCGGCCTTAATTCGAGTCAGAGCATCTCGGTGTCCATTCCACTTGAGGCCACAAACTCAGGGTCCCACTCACCTACCTGTAGCTGAGAGAAGCCTCCTCTTGAGGTGCTTGTGAAAAGTTGGTATTCCTCTAGATTGGAAGCCAGGGACTAAGCTCTCATCTCCAATTGATTTGGGGTCCACGGAGCCCTTTCCTGTTGCTCCAGTGACCTCAGGATCCCTCTAGACTTGAGACAGTGATCTTGGGTTTTCTCTGGAGTGCCATCAAGGAAATCAAGGCCCCTTTCACGTTTGATGTCGAACACGGAATTGCTCTGCACGCAGTGCAGCGGAATCGGGCCTCATCTTTTGGCGAGGGGGAAGTCTCATGGTTTTTCTCGCGTTGCGGCCGGAACCTGGGTTACATTCTCGAGTTACGACGGGCAGGGACCTTCGAGACACGTGTTTGTTCAGCGACGTCAGGACTCGTGCCTAGGTGCGAGGGACACCTCGGGATTCTCCTCGAGTTTTGGCATAGCAATTGGGACGCGTCTCCACGTGAGGCGGGAGACCCAGTTTCCCTTTCCACGTGCCACAGGGATCCTGGAACTCCTATCCATTTTCAAGAGGAGTCAGGCATCGTCTCCTTTGGAAGCATTGATCTGCGCGGACCGCTCGATTTTTCAAAGGATGTGATGTCTCCGGTCGCGATGAGACGGAGTACTAGGTCTTTCTCTGTCGTCTCCACAGGGGATTCAGACATCCCTTCGTCTTGGGAGATGCAAGACGAGCCTGCATTCAATTCACTGCAGGGATATCTGGCCTTACTTCGAGTCAGAGCATCTCGCTGTCCATTCCACTTGAGGCCACAAACTCAGGGTCCCACTCATATACCTGTAGCTGAGAAAAGCCTCCTCTTGAGGTGCTTGTGGAAAGTTGGTATTCCTCTTGAGTCGAAGCCTGCGACTAAGCTCTCATCTCGAGTTGATTTGGGGTCCATGAAGCCCTTTCTTGTTGATCCAGTGACCTCAGGATCCCTCTAGACTTGAGACAGTGATCTTGGGTATTCTCTGGAGTGCCATCAAGGAAATCAAGGCTCCTTTCACGTTTGATGTGGAACACGGTATTGCTCTGCACGCAGTGCAGGGGAATCGGTCCTCATCTCGCGGCGAGGGGGAAGTCTCATGGTTTTTCTCGAGTTGCGGCCGGAACCTGGGGTATATTCTCGAGTTACGACGGGGAGGGCCCTGCCAGACACATATTTGTTCAGCGACATCAGGACACCTGCCTAGGTGCGAGGGACACCTCGGAATTCTCCTCGAGTCTTGGCATGGCAATTGGGACGCGTCTCCACGTGAGGCGGGAGACCCAGGGTCCGTTTCCACGTGCCACAGGGATCCTGGGACTCCTATCCATTTTCAAGAGGAGTCAGGCATCGTCTCCTTTGGAAGCATTGATCTCCGCGAACCTCTCGAATTTTCAAAGGATGTGAGGCCTCCGGTCGCGATGAGGCGGAGATCTAGGTCTTTCTCTGTGGTCTCCACAGGGTATTCAGACATCCCATCGTCTTGGGAAATGCAAGACGAGCCTGCATTCAATTCACTGCAGGGATATCCGGCCTTACTTCGAGTCAGAGCATCTCGGAGTCCATTCCACTTGAGGCCACAAACTCAGGGTCCCTCTCACATACCTGTAGCTGAGAGAAGCCTCCTCTTGAGGTGCTTGTGGAAAGATGGTATTCCTCTTGAGTCGAAGCCAGGGACTAAGCTCTCATCTCGAGTTGATTTGGGGTCCACGGAGCCCTTTCGTGTTGTTCCAGTGACCTCAGGATCCCTCTAGACTTGAGACAGTTATCTTGGGTTCTCTCTGAAGTGCCATCAAGGAAATCAAGTCTCCTTTCACGTTTGATGTGGAACACGGAATTGCTCTCACGCAGTGCAGGGGAATCGGGCCTCATCTCGCTGCGAGGGGGAAGTCTCATAGTTTTTCTCGAGTTGCGGCTGGAACCTGGGGAATATTCTCGAGTTACGACGGGGAGGGCCCTTCCAGACACGTGTTTGTTCAGCGACGTCAGGACTCCTGCCTAGGTGCGAGGGACACCTCGGAATTCTCCTCGAGTCTTGGCATGGCAATTGGGACGCGTCTCCACGTGAGGCGGGAGACGCAGGGTCCCTTTCCACGTGCCAAAGGGATCCTGGGACTCCTATCCATTTTCAAGAGGAGTCAGGCATCGTCTCCTTTGGAAGCATTGATCTCCGCGGACCTCTCGAGTTTTCAAAGGATGTGAGGCCTCGTTCGCGATGAGGCAGAGGACTAGGTCTTTCTCTGTCGTCTCCATAGGGGATTCAGACATCCCTTCTTCTTGGGAGATGCAAGACGAGCCTGCATTCAATTCACTGCAGGGATATCCGGCCTTACTTCGAGTCAGAGCATCTCGGTGTCCATTCCACTTGAGGCCAAAAACTCAGGGTCCCTCTCACATACCTGTAGCTGAGAGAAGCCTCCTCTTGAGGTGCTTGTGGAAAGTTGGTATTCCTCTTGAGTCGAAGCCAGGGACAAAGCTCTCATCTCGAATTGATTTGGGGTCCACGGAGCCCTTTCGTGTTGCTCCAGTGACCTCAGGATCCCTCTAGACTTGAGACAGTGATCTTGGGTTTTCCCTGGAGTGCCATCAAGGAAATCAAGGCTCCTTTCACGTTTGATGTGGAACACGCAATTGCTCTGCACGCAGTGCAAGGGAATCGGGCCTCATCTCGGGGCGAGGGGGAAGTCTCATGGTTTTTCTCGAGTTGCGGCCGGAACCTGGGGTATATTCTCGAGTTACGACGGGGAGGGCCCTTCCAGACACGTGTTTGTTCAGCGACGTCAGGACTCCTGCCTAGGTGCGAGGGACACCTCGGAATTCTCCTCGAGTCTTGGCATGGAAATTGGGACGCGTCTCCACGTGAGGCGGGAGACCCAGGGTCCCTTTCCACGTGCCACAGGGATCCTGGAACTCCTTTTCATTTTCAAGAGGAGTCAGGCATCGTCTCCGTTGGAAGCATTGATCTCCGCAGACCTCTCGAGTTTTCAAAGGATGTGAGGCCTCCGGTCGCGATGAGGCGGAGAACTAGGTCTTTCTCTGTCGTCTCCACAGGGGATTCAGACATCCCTACATCTTGGGAGATGCAAGACGAGCCTACATTCAATTCACTGCAGGGATATCTGGCCTTACTTCAAGTCAGAGCATCTCGGTGTCCATTCCACTTGAGGCCAAAAACTCATGGTCCCTCTCACATACCTGTAGCTGAGAGAAGCCTCCTCTTGAGGTGCTTGTGGAAAGTTGGTATTCCTCTTGAGTCGAAGCCAGGGACTAAGCTCTCATTTCGAGTTGTTTTGGGGACCACAGAGCCCTTTCGTGTTGCTCCAGTGACCTCAGGATCCCTCTAGACTTGAGACAGTGATCTTGGGTTTTCTCTGGAGTGCCATCAAGGAAATCAAGGCTCCTTTCACGTTTGATGTGGAACACGGAATTGCTCTGCACGCAGTGGAGGGGAATCGGGCCTCATATCGCGGCGAGGGGGAAGTCTCATGGTTTTTCTCGAGTTGCGGCCGGAACCTGGGGTATATTCTCGAGTTACGACGGGGAGGGCCCTTCCAGACACATATTTGTTCAGCGACGTCAGGAGTCCTGCCTAGGTGCGAGGGACACCTCGGGATTCTCCTCGAGTCTTGGCATGGCAATTGGGACGCGTCTCCACGTGAGGCGGGAGACCCAGGGTCCCTTTCCACGTGCCACAGGGATCCTGGGACTCCTATCCATTTTCAAGAGGAGTCAGGCATCGTCTCCTTTGGAAGCATTGATCTCCGCGGACCTCTTGAGTTTTCAAAGGATGTGAGGCCTCCGGTCGCGTTGAGGCGGAGGACTAGGTCTTTGTCTGTGGTCTCCACAGGGGATTCATACAACCCTTCGTCTTGGGAGATGCAATACGAGCCTGCATTCAATTCACTGTAGGGATATCCGGCCTTACTTCGAGTCAGAGCATCTCGGTGTCCATTCCACTTGAGGCCACAAACTCAGTGTCCCTCTCACATACCTGAAGCTGAGAGAAGCCTCCTCTTGAGGTGCTTGTGGAAACTTGGTATTCCTCTTGAGTCGAAGCCAGGGACTAAGCTCTAATCTCGAGTTGATTTGGGGTCCACGGAGCCCTTTCGTGTTGCTCCAGTGACCTCAGGATCCCTCTAGACTTGAGACAGTGATCTTGGGTTTTCTCTGGAGTGCCATCAAGGAAATCAAGGCTCCTTTCACGTTTGATGTGGAATACGGAATTGTTCTGCAGGCAGTGCAGGGGAATCGGGGCTCATCTCGCAGCGAGGGGGAAGTCTCATAGTTTTTCTCGAGTTGCGGCCGGAACCTGAGGTATATTCTCGAGTTACGACGGGAAGGGCCCTTCCAGACACGTGTTTGTTCAGCGACGTCAGGACTCCTGCCTAAGTGCAAGGGACACCTCGGGATTCTCCTCGAGTCTTGGCATGGCAATTGGGACGCGTCTCCACGTGAGGCGGGAGACCCAGGGTCCCTTTCCACGTGCCAAAGGGATCTTGGGAGTCCTATCCATTTTCAAGGGGAGTCAGGCATCATCTCCTTTGGAAGCATTGATTTCGGCGGACCTCTCGAGTTTTCAAAGGATGTGAGGCCTCCGATCACGTTGAGTCGGAGGTCTAGGTCTTTCTCTGTGGTCTCCACAGGGGATTCAGACATCCCTTCGTCTTGGCAGATGCAAGACGAGCCTGCAATGAATTCACTGCAGGGATATCCGGCCTTAATTCGAGTCAGAGCATCTCGGTGTCCATTCCACTTGAGGCCACAAACTCAGGGTCCCTCTCACCTACCTGTAGCTGAGAGAAGCCTCCTCTTGAGGTGCTTGTGAAAAGTTGGTATTCCTCTAGATTGGAAGCCAGGGACTAAGCTCTCATCTCCAGTTGATTTGGGGTCCACGGAGCCCTTTCCTGTTGCTCCAGTGACCTCAGGATCCCTCTAGACTTGAGACAGTGATCTTGGGTTTTCTCTGGAGTGCCATCAAGGAAATCAAGGCCCCTTTCACGTTTGATGTCGAACACGGAATTGCTCTGCACGCAGTGCAGCGGAATCGGGCCTCATCTTTTGGCGAGGGGGAAGTCTCATGGTTTTTCTCGCGTTGCGGCCGGAACCTGGGTTACATTCTCGAGTTACGACGGGCAGGGACCTTCGAGACACGTGTTTGTTCAGCGACGTCAGGACTCGTGCCTAGGTGCGAGGGACACCTCGGGATTCTCCTCGAGTTTTGGCATAGCAATTGGGACGCGTCTCCACGTGAGGCGGGAGACCCAGTTTCCCTTTCCACGTGCCACAGGGATCCTGGAACTCCTATCCATTTTCAAGAGGAGTCAGGCATCGTCTCCTTTGGGAGCATTGACCTCCTTGGACCTCTCGAGTTTTCAAAGGTGGTGAGGCCTCCTGTCGCGATGAGGCGGAGAATTAGGTCTTTCTCTGTGGTCTCCACAGGGGATTCAGACATCCCTTCGTCTTTGGAGATGCAAGACGAGCCTGCATTCAATTCACTACAGGGATATCCGGCCTTACTTCGAGTCAGACCATTTCGGTGTCCATTTCACTTGAGGCCAGCAACTCAGGGTCCCTCTCACATACCTGTAGCTGAGAGAAGCCTCCTCTTGAGGTGCTTGTGGAAAGTTGGTATTCCTCCTGAGTCGAAGCCAGGGACTAAGCTCTAATCTCGAGTTGATTTGGGGTGCATGGAGCCCTTTCGTGTTGCTCCAGTGACCTCAGGATCCCTCTAGGCTTGAGACAGTGATTTTGGGTTTTCTCTGGAGTGCCATCAAGGAAATCAAGTCTCCTTTCACGTTTGATGTGGAACACGGAATTGCTCTGCACGCAGTGCAGTGGAATCGGGCCTCATGTCGCGGCGAGGGGGAAGTCTCATGGTTTTTCTCGAGTTGCGGCCGGAACCTGGGGTATATTCTCGAATTACGACGGGGTGGGCACTTCCAGACACGTGTTTGTTCAGCGACATCAGGACTCCTGCCTAGGTGCGAGGGACACCTCGGTATTCTCCTCGAGTCTTGGCATGGCAATTGGGACGCGTCTCCACGTGAGGCGGGAGACCCAGGGTCCCTTTCCACATGCCACAGGGATCCTGGGACTCCTATCCATTTTCAAGAGGAGGCAGGCATCGTCTCCTTTGGGAGCATTGATCTCCGCGGACCTCTTGAGTTTTCAAAGGATGTGAAGACTCCGGTCGCGTTGAGGCGGCGGACTCAGTCTTTCTCTGTGGTCTCCAAAGGGGATTCAGACATCCCTTCGTCTTGGGAGATGCAAGACGAGCCAGCATTCAATTCACTGCAGGGATACCCGGCCTTACTTCGAGTCAGACCATCTCGGTGTCCATTTCACTTGAGGCCACAAACTCAGGGTCCCTCTCATATACCTGTGGCTGAGAGAAGCCTTCTCTTGAGGTGCTTGTGGAATGTTGTTATTCCTCTTGAGTCGCAGCCAGGGACTAAGCTCTCATCTCGAGTTGATTTGGGGTCCACGGAGCCCTTTCGTGTTGCTCCAGTGACCTCAGGTTCCCTCTAGACTTGAGACAGTGACTTGGGGTTTCTCTGGAGTGCCATCAAGGAAATCAAGGCTCCTTTCAAGTTTGATGTGGAACACGGAATTGCTCTGCACGCAGTGCAGGGGAATCGGGCCTCATGTCGCGGCGAGGGGGAAGTCTCATGGTTTTTCTCGAGTTGCGGCCGGAACCTGGGGTATATTCTCGAGTTACGACGGGGAGGGCCCTTCCAGACACGTGTTTGTTCAGAGACGTCAGGACTCCTGCCTAGGTGCGAGGGACACCTCGGGATTCTCCTCGAGTCTTGGCATGGCAATTGGGACGCGTCTCCACGTGAGGCGGGAGACCCAGGGTCCCTTTCCACGTGCCACAGGGATCCTGGGACTCCTATCCATTTTCAAGAAGAGTCAGGCATCGTCTCCTTTGGAAACATTGATCTTGGCAGACCTCTCGAGTTTTCAAAGGATGTGAGGCCTCCGGTCGCGATGAGGCGGAAGACTAGTTCTTTCTCTGTGGTCTCCACAGGGGATTCAGACATCCCTTCGTCTTGGGAGATGCAAGACGAGCCTGCATTCAATTCACTGCAGGGATATGCGGCCTTACTTCGAGTCAGAGCATCTCGGTGTCCATTACACTTGAGGCCACAAACTCAAGGTCCCTCTCACGTACCTGTAGCTGAGCGAAGCCTCCTCTTGAGGTGCTTGTGGAAAGTTGGTATTCCTCTTGAGTCGAAGCCAGGGACTAAGCTCTCATCTCGAGTTGATTTGGGGTCCACGGAGCCCTTTCGTGTTGCTCCAGTGACCTCAGGATCCCTCTAAACTTGAGACAGTGTTCTTGGGTTTTCTCTGGAGTGCCATCAAGGAAATCAAGGCTCCTTTCACGTTTGAGGTGGAACACGGAATTGCTCTGCACGCAGTGCAGGGGAATCGGGCCTCATCTCGCGGCGAGGGGGAAGTCTCATGGTTTTTCTCGAGTTGCGGCCGGAACATGGGGTATATTCTCGAGTTACGACGGGGAGGGCCCTTCCAGACACGTGTTTGTTCAGCGACGTCAGGACTCCTGCCTAGGTGCGAGGGACACCTCGGGATTCTCCTCGAGTCTTGGCATGGCAATTGGGACGCGTCTCCACGTGAGGCGGGAGACGCAGGGTCCCTTTGCACGTGCCACAGGGATCCTGGGACTCCTATCCATTTTCAAGAAGAGTCAGGCATCGTCTCCTTTGGAAGCATTGATCTCCGCGGACCTCTCGAGTTTTCAAAGGATGTGAGGCCTCCGGTCGCGATGAGGCGGAGAACTAGGTCTTTCTCTGTGGTCTCCACAGGGGATTCAGACATCCCTTCGTCTTGGGAGATGCAAGGCGAGCCTGCATTCAATTCACTGCAGGGATATACGGACTTACTTCGAGTCAGAGCGTCTCGGTGTCCATTCCACTTGAGGCCACAAACTCAGGGTCCCTCTCACATACCTGTAGCTGAGAGAAGCCTCCTCTTGAGGTGCTTGTTTAAAGTTGGTATTCCTCTTGAGTCGAAGCCAGGGACGAAGCTCTCATCTCGAGTTGATTTGGGGTCCATGAAGCCCTTTCGTGCTGCTCCAGTGACCTCAGGATCCCTCTAGACTTGAGACAGTGATCTTGGGTTTTCTCTGGAGTGCCATCAAGGAAATCAAGGCTCCTTTCACGTTTGATGTGGAACACGGAATTGCTCTGCACGCAGTGCAGGGGAATCGGGCCTCATCTCGCGGCGAGGGGGAAGTCTCATGGTTTTTCTCAAGTTGTGGCCGGAACCTAAGATATATTCTCGAGTTACGACGGGGAGGGCCCTTCCAGACACGTGTTTGTTCAGCGACGTCAGGACTCCTGCCTAGGTGTGAGGGACACCTCGGGATTCTCCTCGAGTCTTGGCATGGCAATTGGGACGCGTCTCCACGTGAGGCGGGAGACCCAGGGTCCCTTTCCACGTGCCAAACGGATCTTGGTACTCCTATCCATTTTCAAGAGGAGTCAGGCATCGTCTCCTTTCGAAGCATTGATCTCCGCGGACCTCTCCAGTTTTGAACTGATGTGAGGCCTCCGGTCGGGATGAGGTGGAGAACTAGGTCTTTCTCTGTGGTCTCCACAGGGGATTCAGACATCCCTTCGTCTTGGGAGATGCAAGACGAGCCAGCATTCAATTCACTGCAGGGATATCCGGCCTTACTTCGAGTCAGAGCATCTCGGTGTCCATTCCACTTGAGGCCACAAACTCAGGGTCCCTCTCATATACCTGTGGCTGAGAGAAGCCTCCTCTTGAGGTGCTTGTGGAATGTTGTTATTCCTCTTGAGTCGAAGCCAGGGACTAAGCTCTCATCTCGAGTTGATTTGGGGTCCACGGAGTGCTTTCGTGTTGCTCCAGTGACCTCAGGATCCCTCTAGACTTGAGACAGTGATCTTGGAGTTTCTCTGGAGTGCCATCAAGGAAATCAAGGCTCCTTTCACGTTTGAGGTCGAACACGGAATTGCTCTGCACGCAGTGCAGGGGAATCGGGCCTCATCTCGCGGCGAGGGGGAAGTCTCATGGTTTTTCTCCAGTTGCGGCCGGAACCTGGGGTATATTCTCGAGTTACGATGGGGAGGGCCCTTCCAGACATGTGTTTGTCCAGCGAAGTCGGACTCCTGCCTAGGTGCGATGGACACCTCGGGATTCTCCTCGAGTCTTGGCATGGCAATTGGGACGCGTCTCCATGTGAGGCGGGAGACCCAGGGTCCCTTTAAACGTGCCACAGGGATCCTGGGACTCCTATCCATTTTCAAGAGGAGTCAGGCATCGTCTCCTTTGGAAGCATTGATCTTCAAAGACCTCTAGATTTTTCAAAGGATTTGAGGCCTCCGGTCGCGGTGAGGCGGACGACTAGGTCTTTCTCTGTCTTCTCCACCGGGGATTCAGACATCGCTTCGTCTTGGGAGATGCAAGACGAGCCTGCATTCAATTCACTGCAGGGATATCCGGCCTTACTTCGAGTCAGAGCATCTCGGTGTCCATTCCACTTGAGGCCACAAACTCAGGGGCCCTCTCACATACCTGTAGCTGAGAGAAGCCTCCTCTTTAGGTGCTTGTGGAAAGTTGGTATTCCTCTTGAGTCGAAGCCAGGCACTAAGCTCTCATCTCGAGTTGATTTGGGGTCCACAGAGCCCTTTCGTGTTGCTACAGTGACCTCAGGATCCCTATAGACTTGAGACAGTGATCTTGGGTTTTGTCTACAGTGCCATTAAGGAAATCAAGGCTCCTTTCACGTTTGATGTGGAACACGGAATTGCTCTGCACGCAGTGCAGGGGAATCGGGCCTCATCTCGCGGCGAGGAGGAAGTCTCATGCTTTTTCTCGAGTTGCGGCCGGAACCTGGAGTATATTCTCGAGTTACGACGGGGAGGGCCCTTCCAGACACGTGTTTGTTCAGCGACGTCAGGACTCCTGCCTAGGTGCGAGGGAAACCTCAGGATTCTCCTCGAGTCTTGGCATGGCAATTGGGACGCGTCTCCACGTAAGGCGGGAGACCCAGGGTCCCTTTCCACGTGCCACAGGGATCCTGGGACTCCTATCCATTTTCAAGAGGAGTCAGGCATCGTCTCCTTTGGAAGCATTGATCTCTACGGACCTCTCGAGTTTTCAAAGGATGTGAGGCCTCCGGTCGCGATGAGGCGGAGAACTAGGTCTTTCTCTGTGGTCTCCACAGGGGATTCAGACATCCCTTCGTCTTGGGAGATGCAAGACGAGCCTGCATTCAATTCACTGCAGGGATATCTGGCCTTACTTCGAGTCAGAGCATCTCGGTGTCCATTCCACTTGAGGCCACAAACTTAGGGTCCCTCTCACATACCTTTAGCTGAGAGTAGCCTCCTCTTGAGGTGCTTGTGGATAGTTGGTATTCCTCTTGAGTCGAAGCCAGGGAACAAGTTCTCATCTCGAGTTGATTTGGGGTCCGCGGAACCCTTTCGTGTTGCTCCAGTGACCTCAGGAATCCTCTAGACTAGAGACAGTGATCTTGGGTTTTCTCTGGAGTGCCATCAAGGAAATCAAGGCTCCTTTCACGTTTGATGTGGAACGCGGAATTGCTCTGCACGCAGTGCAGGGGAATCGGGCCTCATCTCGCGGCGAGGGGGAAGTCTCATGGTTTTTTTCGAGTTGCGGCCGGAACCTGGGGTATATTCTCGAGTTACGACGGGGAGGGCCCTTCCAGACACGTGTTTGTTCAGCGACGTCAGGACTCCTGCCTAGGTGTGAGGGACACCTCGGGATTCTCCTCGAGTCTTGGTATGGCAATTGGGACGGGTCTCCACCTCAGGCGGGAGACCCAGGGTCCCTTTCCACGTGGCACAGGGATACTGAGACTCCTATCCATTTTCAAGAGGAGTCCGGCATCGTCTCCTTTGGAAGCATTGATCTCCGCAGACCTCTCGAGTTTTCAAAGAATGTGAGGCCTCCGGTCCCGATGAGGCGGAGAACTAGGTCTTTCTCTGTGGTTTCCTCAGGGTATTCAGACATCCCTTCGTCTTGGGAGATGCAAGACGAGCCTGCATTCAATCCAATGCAGGGATATCCGGCCTTACTTCGAGTCAGAGCATCTCGGTGCCCATTCCACTTGAGTCCACAAACTCAGGGTCCCTCTCACATACCTGTAGCTGAGAGAAGCCTCCTCTTGAGGTGCTTGAGGAAAGTTGGTATTCCTCTTGAGTCGAAGCCAGGGACTAAGCTCTCATCTCGAGTTGATTTGGGTTCCACGGAGCCCTTTCGTGTTGCTCCAGTGACCTCCGGATCCCTCTAGACTTGAGACAGTGATCTTCGGTTTTCTCTGGAGTGCCATCAAGGAAATCAAGGCTCCTTCCCGGTTGATGTGGAACACGGAATTGCTCTGCACGCAGTGCAACGGAATCTGGCCTCATGTCGCGGCGAGGGGAAAGTCTCATTGTTTTCATCGAGTTGCGGCCAGAACCTGGGGTATATTCTCGAGTTATGACTGGGAGGGCCCTTCCAGACACGGGTTTGTTCAGCGACGTCAGGACTCCTGCCTAGGTGCGAGGGACACCTCGGGATTCTGCTCGAGTCTTGGCATGGCAATTGGGATGCCTCTCCACATGAGGCGGGAGACCCAGGGTCCCTTTCCACGTGCCACAGGGATCCTGGGACTCCTATCCATTTTCAAGAGGAGTCAGGCATCGTCTCCTTTGGAAGCATTGATCTCCGCGGACCTCTCGAGTTTTCAAAGGATGTGAGGCCTCCGGTCGCGTTGAGGCGGACAACCAGGTCTTTCTCTGTGGTCTCCACAGGGTATTCAGACATCCCATCGTCTTGGGAAATGCAAGACGAGCCTGCATTCAATTCACTGCAGGGATATCCGGCCTTACTTCGAGTCAGAGCATCTCGGTGTCCATTCCACTTGAGGCCACAAACTCAGGCTCCCTCTCACATACCTGTAGCTGAGAGTAGCCTCCTCTTGAGGTGCTTGTGGAAAGTTGGTATTCCTCTTGAGTCGAAGCCAGGGACTAAGCTCTCATCTCGAGTTGATTTGGGGTCCACAGAGCCCTTTCGTGTTGCTCCAGTGACCTCAGCATCCCTCTAGACTAGAGACAGTGATCTTGGGTTTTCTCTGGAGTGCCATCAAGGAAATCAAGGCTCCTTTCACGTTTGATGTGGAACTCGGAATTGCTCTGCACGCAGTGCAGGGGAATCTGGCCTCATGTCGCGGCGAGGGGGAAGTCTCATTGTTTTTCTCGAGTTGCGGCCGGAACCTGGGGTATATTCTCGAGTTACGACGGGGAGGGCCCTTCCAGACACGTGTTTGTTCAGCGACGTCAGGACTCATGCCTAGGTCCGAGGGACACCTCGGGATTCTCCTCGAGTCTTGGCATGGCAATTGGGACGCGTCTCAACCTCAGGCGGGAGACCCAGGTTCCCTTTCCACGTGCCACAGGGATCCTGGGACTCCTATCCATTTTCAAGAGGAGTCAGGCATCGTCTCCTTCGGAAGTATTGATCTCCGCGGACCTCTGGAGTTTTCAAAGGATATGAGGCCTCCGGTTGGGTTTAGGTGGAGGACTAGGTCTTTCTCTGTGGTCTCCACAGGGGATTCAGACAACCCTTCATCTTGGGAGATGCAAGACGAGCCTGCATTCAATTCACTGCAGGGATATCCGGCCTTACTTCGAGTCAGAGCATCTCGGTGTCCATTCCACTTGAGGCCACAAACTCAGGGTCCCTCTCACATACCTGTAGCTGAGAGAAGCCTCCTCTTGAGGTGCTTGTGGAAAGTTGGTATTCCTCTTGAGTCGAAGCCAGGCACTAAGCTCTCATCTCGAGTTGATTTGGGGTCCACAGAGACGTTTCGTGTTGCTACAGTGACCTCAGGTTCCCTATAGACTTGAGACAGTGATCTTGGGTTTTGTCTACAGTGCCATTAAGGAAATCAAGGCTCCTTTCACGTTTGATGTGGAACACGGAATTGCTCTGCATGCAGTGTAGGGGAATCGGGCGTCAACTCGCGGCGAGGGGTAAATCTCATGGTTTTTCTCGAGTTGCGGCCCGAACTTGGGATATATTCTCGAGTTACGACGGGGAGGGCCCTTCCAGACACGTGTTTGTTCAGCGACGTCAGGACTACTGCCTAGGTGCGAGGGACACCTCAGGATTCTCCTCGAGTCTTGGCATGGCAATTGGGACGCGTCTCCACGTGAGGCGTGAGACCCAGGGTCCCCTTCCACATGCCACAGGGATCCTGGGACTCCTATCCATTTTCAAGAGGAGTCAGGCATCGTCTCCTTTGGAAGCATTGATTTCCGCGGACCTCTCGAGTTTTCAAAGGATGTGAGGCCTCCGGTCGCAATGAGGCGGAGAACTAGTTCTTTCTCTGTGGTCTCCACAGGGGATTCAGACATCCCTTCGTCTTTGGACATGCAAGACGAGCCTGCATTCAATTCACTGCAGGGATATCCGGCCTTACTTCGAGTCAGAGCATCTCGGTGTTCATTCTACTTGAGGCCACAAACTCAGGGGCCCTCTCACATAACTGTAGCGGAGAGAAGCCTCCTGTTGAGGTGCTTGTGGAAAGTTGGTGTTCCTCTTGAGTCGAAGCTAGGGACTAAGCTCTCATCTCGAGTTGACTTGGGGTCCACGAAGCCCTTTCGTGTTGCTCCAGTGACCTCAGGATCCCTCTAGACTTGAGACAGTGATCTTGGGTATTCTCTGGAGTGCCATCCAGGAAATCAAGGCACCTTTCACGTTTGATGTGGAACACGGAATTGCTCTGAACGCAGTGCAGGGGAATCGGGCCTCATCTCGCGGCGAGGGGGAAGTCTCATGGTTTTTCTCGTGTTGCGGCCGGAACCTGTGGTATATTCACGAGTTACGACGGGGACTGCAATTCCAGACACGTGTTTGTTCAGCGACGTCAGGACTCCTGCCTAGGTGCGAGGGACACCTGGGGATTCTCCTCGAGTCTTGGCATGGCAATTGGGACGCGTCTCCACGTGAGGCGGGAGACCCAGGGTCCCTTTCCACATGCTAGAAGGATCCTGGGACTCCTATCCGTTTTCAAGAGGAGTCAGGCATCGTCTCCTTTGGAAGCATTGATCTCCGCGGACCTCTCGCGTTTTCAAAGGATGTGAGGCCTCCGTTCGCGTTGAGGCGGAGGCCTAGGTCTTTCTCTGTGGTCTCCACAGGGGATTCAGACAACCCTTCGTCTTGGGAGATGCAAGACGAGCCTGCATTCAATTCACTGCAGGGATATCCGGCCTTACATCGAGTCAGAGCATCTCGGTGTCCATTCCACTTGAGGCCACAAACTCAGGGTCCCTCAAATATACCTGTAGCTGAGAGAAGCCTCCTCTTGAGGTGCTTGTGGAAAGTTGATGTTCCTCTTGAGTCGAAGCCAGGGACTAAGGTCTCATCTCGTGTTGATTTGGGTCCAAGGAGCCCTTTCGTGTTGCTCCAGTGACCTCAGGATCCCTCTAGACTTGAGACAGTGATCTTAGGTTTTCTCTGGAGTGCCATCAAGGAAATCAACTCTCCGTTCACGTTTGATGAGGAACACGGAATTGCTCTGCACGCATTGCAGGCGAATCGGGCCACATCTCGCGGCGAGGGGGAAGTCTCATGGTTTTTCTCGAGTTGCGGGCGGAACCTGGGGTATATTCTCGAGTTACGACGGGGAGGGCCCTTCCAGACACGTGTTTGTTCAGCAACGTCAGCACTCCTGCCTAGGTGCGAGGGACACCTCGGGATTCTCCTCGAGTCTTGGCATGGCAATTGGGATGCGTCTCCACGTGAGGCGGGAGACCCAGGGTCCCTTTCCACGTGCCACAGGGATCCTGGGACTCCTATGCATTTTCAAGAGGAGTCGGGCATCGTTTCCTTTGGAACCAATGATCACTGCAGACCTCTCGAGTTTTCAAAGGATGTGAGGCCTCCGGTCGCAATGAGGCGGAGGACTAGGTCTTTCTCTGTGGTCTCCACAGGGTATTCAGACATCCCTTCGTCTTGGGAGATTCAAGACGAGCCTGCATTCCATTCACTGCAGGGATATCCGGCCTTACATCGAGTCAGAGCATCTCGGTGTCCATTCCACTTGAGGCCACAAACTCAGGGTCCCACTCACATACCTGTAGCTGAGAGAAGCCTCCTCTTGAGGTGCTTGTGGAAAGTTGGTATTCCTCTTGAGTCGAAGCCAGAGACTAAGCTCTCATCTTGAGTTGATTTGGGGTCCACGGAGCCCTTTCGTGTTGCTCCAGTGACCTCAGGATCCCTCTAGACTTGAGACAGAGTTCTTGGGTTTTCTCTGGAGTGCCATCAAGGAAATCAAGGCTCCTTTCACGTTTGATGTGGAACACGGAATTGCTCTGCATGCAGTGCAGGGGAATCGGGCCTCAACTCGCGGCGAGGGGGAAATCTCATGGTTTTTCACGAGTTGCGGCCGGAACCTGGGGTATATTCTCGAGTTACGACGGGGAGGCCCCTTCCAGACACGAGTTTGTTCAGCGACGTCAGGACTCCTGCCTAGGTGCAAGGGACACCTCGTGATTCTCCTCGAGTCTTGGCATGGCAATTGGGACGCGACTCCATGTCAGGCGGGAGACCCAGTGTCCCTTTCCACGTGCCACAGGGATCCTGGGACTCCTATCCATTTTCAAGAGAAGACAAGCATAGTCTCCTTTCGAAGCATTGATCTCCGCGGACCTCTCGAGATTTCAAAGGATGTGAGGCCTCTGGTTGCGATGAGGCGGAGAACTCGGTCTTTCTCTGTGGTCTCCACAGGGGATTCAGACATCTCTTCGTCTTGGGAGATGCAATACGAGCCTGCATTCAATTCACTGCAGTGATATCCAGCCTTACTTCGAGTCAGAGCATCTCGGTGTCCATTCCACATGAGGCCACAAACTCAGGGGCCCTCTCACATACCTGTAGCTGAGAGAAGCCTCCTCTTGAGGTGCTTGTGGAAAGTTGGTATTCCTCTTGAGTCGAAGCCAGTGACTAAGCTCTCATCTCGAGTTGATTTGGGGTCCAGGAGCCCTTTCGTGTTGCTACAGTGACCTCAGGATCCCTCTAGACTATAGACAGTGATCTTGGGTTTCTCTGGAGTGCCATCAAGGAAATCAAGGCTCCTTTCACTTTTGATGTGGAATACGGAATTGCTCTGCACGCAAGGCAGGGGAATAGGGCCTCATCTCGCGGCGAGGCGGAAGTGTCATGGTTTTTCTCGAGTTGCGGCCGGAACCTGGGGTATATTCTCGAGTTACGACGGGGAGGGCCCTTCCAGACACGTGTTTGTTCAGCGACGTCAGGACTCCTGCCTAGGAGCGAGGGACGCCTCGGGATTCTCCTCGAGTCTTGGGATGGCAATTGGGATGCGTTTCCACGTGAGGCGGGAGACCCAGGGTCCCTTTCCACGTGCCACAGGGATCCTGGGACTCCTATCCATTTTCAAGAGGAGTCAGGCATCGTCTCCTTCGGAAGTATTGATCTCCGCGGACCTCTCGAGTTTTCAAAGGATATGAGGTCTCCGGTTGCGTTGTGGTGGAGGACTAGGTCTTTCTCTGTGGTCTCCACAGGGGATTCAGACATCCCTTCGTCTTGGGAGATGCAAGACGAGCCTGCATTCAATTCACTGCAGGGATATCCGGCCTTACTTCGAGTCAGAGCATCTCGGTGTCCATTCCACTTGAGGCCACAAACTCGGGGTCCCTCAAATATACCTGTAGCTGAGAGAAGCCTCCTCTTGAGGTGCTTTTGGAGAGTTGTTATTCCTCTTGAGTCGAAGCCAGGGACTAAGCTCTCATCTCGAGTTGATTTGGGGTCCACGGAGCCCTTTGGTGTTGCTCCAGTGACCTCAGGATCCCTCTAGACTTGAGACAGTGATCTTGGGTTTTCTCTGGAGTGCCATCAAGGAAATCAAGGCTCCTTTCACGTTTAATGTGGAACACGGAATTGCTCTGCACGCAGTGCAGGGGAATCGGGCCTCATCTGGCGGCGAGGGGGAAGTCTCATGGTTTTTCTCGAGTTGTGGCCGGAACCTGGGGTATACTCTCGAGTTACGACGGGGAGGGCCCTTCCAGACACGTGTTTGTTCAGCGACATCAGCACTCCTGCCTAGGTGCGAGGGACACCTCGGGATTCTCCTCGAGTCTTGGCATGGCAATTGGCACGTTTCTGAACATGAGGCGGGAGACCCAGGGTCCCTTTCCACGTGCCAGAGGGATACTGGGACTCCAATCCATTTTCAAGAGGAGTCAGGCATCGTCTCCTTTGGAAGCACTGATCTCCGCAGACCTCTCAAGTTCTCAAACGATGTGAGGCCTCCGGACGCGATGAGGCGGAGGACTAGGTCTTTCTCTGTCGTCTCCACAGAGGATTCAGACATCCCTTCGTCTTGGGAGATGCAAGATGAGCCTGCATTCAATTCACTGCAGGGATATCTGGGCTTACTTCGAGTCAGAGCATCTTGGTGTCCATTCCACTTGAGGCCACAAACTCAGGGTCCCTCTCACATACTTGTAGCAGAGAGAAGCCTCCTCTTGAAGTGCTTGTGGAAAGTTGGTATTCCTCTTGAGTTGAAGCCAGGGACTAAGCTCTCATCTCGAGTTGATTTGGGGTCCACTGAGCCTTTTCGTGTTGCTAAAGTGACCTCAGGATCCCTCTAGACTTGAGACAGTGATCTTGGGTTTTCTCTAGAGTGCCATCAAGGAAATCAAGGCTCCTTTCACGTTTGATGTGGAACACGGAATTGCTCTGCACGCAGTGCAGGGGAATCGGGCCTCATCTCGCGGCGAGGGGGAAGTCTCATGGTTTTTCTCGAGTTGCGGCCGGAACATGGGGTATATTCTCGAGTTACGACGGGGAGGGCCCTTCCAGACACGTGTTTGTTCAGTGACGTCAGGACTCCTGCCTAGGTGCGAGGGACACCTCGGGATTCTCCTCGAGTCTTGGCATGGCAATTGGGACGCGTCTCCACGTGAGGCGGGAGACCCAGGGTCCCTTTCCAGGTGCCACAGGGATCCTGGGACTCCTATCCATTTTAAAGAGGAGTCAGGCATTGTCTCCTTTGGAAACATTGATCTCCGCAGGCCTCTCGAGTTTTAAAAGGATGTGAGGCCTCCTGTCGCGATGAGGCGGAGGACTAGGTCTTTCTCTGTCATCTCCACAGGGGATTCAGACATCCCTTCGTCTTGGGAGATGCAAGACGAGCCTGCATTCAATTCACTGCAGGGATATCCGGCATTACTTCGTGTCAGAGCATCTCGGTGTACATTACACTTGAGGCCACAATTTCAGGGTCCCTCTCACATACCTGTAGCTGAGAGAAGCCTCCTCTTGAGGTGCTTGTGGAAAGTTGGTATTCCTCTTGAGTCGAAGCCAGGGTCTAAGCTCTCATCTTGAGTTGATTTGGTGTACACGGAGCCCATTCGTGTTGCTCCAGTGACCTCAGGATCCCTCTAGACTTGAGACAGTGATCTTGGGTTTTCTCTGAAGTGCCATGAAGGAAATCAAGGCTCCTTTCACGCTTAATGTGGAACACGGAATTGCTCTGCACACAGTGCAGGGGAATCGGGCCTCATCTCGCTTCGAGGGGGATGTCTCATGGTTTTTCTCGTGTTGCGGCCGGAACCTAGGGTATATTCTCGAGTAACGATGGGGAGGGCACTTCCAGACACGAGTTTGTTCAGAGACGTCAGCACTCCTGCCTAGGTGCGAGGGCCACCTAGGGATTCTCACCGAGTCTTGGCATGGCAATTGGGACGCGTCTCCACGTGCGGCGGGAGACCCAGGTTCCCTTTCCACGTGCCACAGGGATCGTGGGGCTCTTATCCATTTTCAAGAGGAGTCAGGCATTGTCTCCTTTGGAAGCATTGATCTCCGCGGACCTCTCGAGTTTTCAAAGGATGTGAGGCCTCCGGTCGCGATGAGGGGGAGAACTAGGTCTTTCTCTGTGGTCTCCACAGGGGATTCAGACATCCCTTCATCTTAGAAGATGCAAGACGAGCCTGCATTCAATTCACTGCAGGGATATCCGGCCTTACTTCGAGTCAGAGCATCTTGGTGTCCATTCCACTTGAGGCCACAAACTCAGGGTCCCTCTCACATACCTGTAGCTGAGAGAAGCCTCCTCTTGAGGTGCCTGTGGAAAGTTGGTATTCCTCTTGAGTCGAAGCCAGGGACTAAGCTCTCATCTCGAGATTATTTGGGGTCCACGGAGCCCTTTCATGTTGCTCCAGTGACCTCAGGATCCCTCTAGTCTCGAGACCGTGACTTTGGGTTTTCTCTGGAGTGCCATCAAGGAAATCAAGTCTCCTTTCACGTTTGATGTTTAAGACGGAATTGGTCTGCACGCAGTGCAGGGGAATCGAGCCTCATCTCGTGGCGAGGGGGAAGTCTCATGGTTTTTCTCGAGTGCGGCCAGAACCTGGGGTATATTCTCGAGTTACGAAGGGGAGGGCCCTTCCAGACAAGTGTTTGTTCAGCGACGTCAGGACTCCTGCCTAGGTGCGAGGGACACCTCGGGATTCTCCTCGAGTCTTGGCATGGCAATTGGGACGCGTCTCTACGTGAGGCGGGAGACCCAGGGTCCCTTTCGACGTGACACAGGGATCCTGGGACTCCTCTCCAATTTCAAGAGGAATCAGGCATCGTCTCCTTTGGAGGCATTGATCTTCGCGGACTTCTCGAGTTTCAAAGGATGTGAGGCCTCCGGTCGCGATGAAGCGGAGAACTAGGTCTTTCTCTGTGGTCTCCACAGGGGATTCAGACATCCCTTCGTCTTGGGAAATGCAAGACGAGCCTGCATTCACTTCACTGCAGGGATATCCAGCCTGACTTCGAGTCAGAGCATCTCGGTGTCCATTCCACTTGAGGCCAAAAACTCAGGGTCCCTCTCACATACCTGTAGCTGAGAGAAGCCTCATCTTGTGGTACTTGTGGAAACTTGGTATTCCTCTTGAGTCAAAGTCAGGGACTAAGCTCTCATCTCGAGTTGATTTGGTGTCCACGGAGCCCTTTCGTGTTGCTCCAGTGACCTCAGGATCCCTCTAGACTTGAGACAGTGATCTTGGGTTTTCTCTGGAGTGCCATCAAGGAAATCAAGGCTCCTTTCACGTTTGATGTGGAACACGAAATTGCTCTGCATTGAGTGAAGGGGAATCGGGCCACATCTCGCGGCGAGGGGGAATTCTCATGGTTTTTCTCGAGTTGCGGCCAGAACCTGGAGTATATTCTCGAGTTATGACAGGGAGGGCCCTTCCAGACACGTGTTTGTTCAGCAACGTCAGGACTCCTGCATAGGTGCGAGGGACACCTCGGGATTCTCCTCGAGTCGTGGCATGGCAATTGGGCCGCGTCTCCACGTGAAATGGAAGACCCAGGGTCCCTTTCCACGTGCCACAGGGATCCTGGGACTCCTATCCATTTTCAAGAGGAGTCAGGCATCGTCTCCTTTGGAAGCATTGATCTCCGCGGACCTCTCGAGTTTTCAAAGGATGTGAGGCCTCCGGTCGCGATGAGGCAGAGGACTAGGTCTTTCTCTGTGGTCTCCACAGGGGATTCAGACATCCCTTCGTCTTGGGAGATGTAAGACGAGCCTGCATTCAATTCACTGCAGGGATATCCGGCCTGACTTTGAGTCAGAGCATCTCGGTGTCCATTCCACTTGAGACCACACACTCAGGGTCCTCTCACATACCTGTAGTTGAGAGAAGCCTCCTCTTGTGGTGCTTGTGGAAACTTGGTATTCCTCTTGAGTCGAAGCCAGGGACTAAGCTCTCATCTCGAGTTGATTTGGGGTCCACGGAGCCCTTTCGTGTTGCTCCAGTGACCTCAGGATCCCTCTAGACTTGTGACAGTGATCTTTGGTTTTCTCTGGAGTGCCTTCAGGGAAATCAAGGCTCCTTTCACGTTTGATGTGGAACACGAAATTGCTCTGCACGCAGTGCAGGGGAATCGGGCCTCATCTCGCGGCGAGGGGGAAGTCTCATTGTTTTTCTCGAGTTGCGGCCGGAACCTGGGGTATATTCTCGAGTTACAACGGGTAGGGCCCTTTCAGACACGTGTATGTTCAGCGAAGTCAGCACTCCTGCCTAGGTGCGAGGGACATCTCGGGATTCTCCTCGAGTCTTGGCATGGCAATTGGGACGCGTCTCCATGTGAAGCGGGAGACCCAGGGTCCCTTTCCACGTGCCACAGGGATCCTGGGACTCCTATCCATTTTCAAGAGGAGTCAGGCATCGTCTCCTTTGGAAGCATTGATCTCCGCGGACCTCTCGAGTTTTCAAAGGATGTGTGGCCTCCGGTCGCGATGAGGCGGAGGACTAGGTCTTTCTCTGTGGCCTCCACAGGGGATTCAGACATCCCTTCGTCTTGGGAGATGCAAGACGAGCCTGCATTCAATTCACTGCAGGGATATCCGGCCTTACTTCGAGTCAGAGCATCTCGGTGTCCATTCCACTTGAGGCCACAAACTCAGCGTCCCTCTCACATACCTGTAGCTGAGAGAAGCCTCCTCTTGAGGTGCTTGTGGAAAGTTGGTATTCCTCTTGAGTCGAAGCCAAGCACTAAGCTCTCATCTCGAGTTGATTTCGGGTCCACGGAGCCCTTTCGTTTTGCTCCAGTGACCTCAGGATCCCTCTGGACTTGAGACAGTGAGCTTGGGTTTTCTCTGGAGTGCCATCAAGGAAATCAAGGCTCCTTTCACGTTTCATGTGGAACACGGAATTGCTCTGCACGCAGTGCAGGGGAATCGGGCCTCATCTCGCGGCGAGGGGGAAGTCTCATGGTTTTTCTCGAGTTGCGGCCGGAACCTGGGGTATATTCTCGAGTTACGACGGGGAGGGCCCTTCCAGACAAGTGTTTGTTCAGCGACGTCAGGACTCCTGCCTAGGTCCGAGGGATACCTCGGGATTCACCTCGACTCTTGGCATGGCAATTGGGACGCGTCTCCACGTGAGGCGGGAGACCCAGGGTCCCTTTCGACGTGCCACAGGGATCCTGGGACTCCTCTCCATTTTCAAGAGGAGTCAGGCATCGTCTCCTTTGGAAGCATTGATCTCCGCAGACCTCTCGAGTTTTCAAAGGATGTGAGGCCTCCGGTCGCGATGAGGCGGAGGACTAGGTCTTTCTTTGTGGCCTCCACAGGGGATTCAGACATCTCTTCGTCTTGGGAGATGCAAGACGAGCCTGCATTCAATTCACTGCAGGGATATCCGGCCTGACTTCGAGTCAGAGCATCTCGGTGTCCATTCCACTTGAGGCCACAAACTCAGCGTCCCTCTCACATACCTGTAGCTGAGAGAAGCCTCCTCTTGAGGTGCTTGTGGAAAGTTGGTATTCCTCTTGAGTCGAAGCCAAGCACTAAGCTCTCATCTCGAGTTGATTTCGGGTCCACGGAGCCCTTTCGTTTTGCTCCAGTGACCTCAGGATCCCTCTGGACTTGAGACAGTGAGCTTGGGTTTTCTCTGGAGTGCCATCAAGGAAATCAAGGCTCCTTTCACGTTTCATGTGGAACACGGAATTGCTCTGCACGCAGTGCAGGGGAATCGGGCCTCATCTAGCGGCGAGGGGGAAGTCTCATGGTTTTTCTCGAGTTGCGGCCGGAACCTGGGGTATATTCTCGAGTTACGACGGGGAGGGCCCTTCCAGACACGTGTTTGTTCAGCGACGTCAGGACTCCTGCCTAGGTGCGAGGGACACCTCGGTATTCTCCTCGACTCTTGGCATGGCAATTGGGATGCGTCTCCACGTGAGGCGGGAGACCCAGGGTCCCTTTCCACGTGCCACAGGGATCCTCGGACTCCTATCCATTTTCAAGAGGAGTCAGGCATCGTCTCCTTTGGAAGCATTGTTCTGCGCGGACCTCTCGAGTTTTCAAAGGCTGTGAGGCCTCCGGTCGCGATGAGGCGGAGAACTAGTTCGTTCTCTGTGGTCTCCACAGGGGATTCAGACATCCCTTCGTCTTGGGAGATGCAAGACGAGCCTGCATTCAATTCACTGCAGGGATATCCGGCCTGACTTCGAGTCAGAGCATCTCGGTGTCCATTCCACTTGAGGCCACAAACTCTGGGTCCCTCTCATATACATGTAGCTGAGAGAAGCCTCCTCTTGAGGTGCTTGTAGAAAGTTGGTATTCCTCTTGAGTCGAAGCCAAGCACTAAGCTCTCATCTCGAGTTGATTTGGGGTCCCCAGAGCCCTTTCGTGTTGCTCCAGTGACCTCAGGATCCCTCTGGACTTGAGACAGTGATCTTGGGTTTTCTCTGGAGTGCCATCAAGGAAATATAGGCTCCTTTCACGTTTCATGTGGAACACGGAATTGCTCTGCACGCAGTGCAGAGGAATCGCGCCTCATCTCGCGGCAAGGGGGAAGTCCTATGGTTTTTCTCGTGTTGCGGCCGGAACCTTGGGTATATTCTCGAGTTACGACGGGGAGGGCCCTTCCAGACACGTGTTTGTTCAGCGACGTCAGGACTCCTGCCTAGGTGCGAAGGACACCTCGGGATTCTCCTCGAGTCTTGGCATGGCAATTGGGACGCGTCTCCACGTGAGGCGGGAGAACCACGGTACCTTTCCACGTGCCACAGGGATCCTGGGACTCCTATCTATTTTCAAGAGGCGTCAGGCATCGTCTCCTTTGGAAGCATTGATCTCCGGGGACCTCTCGAGTTTTCAAAGGATGTGAGGCCTCCGGTCTTTTTGAGGCGGAGGACTAGGTTTTTCTCTGTGGTCTCCACAGGGGATTCAGACATCCCTTCGTCTTGGGAGATGCAAGACGAGCCTGCATTCACTTCACTGCAGGGATATCCGGCCTGACTTCGAGTCAGAGCATCTCGGTGTCCATTCCACTTGAGGCCACAAACTCAGGGTCCCTCTCACATACCTGTAGCTGAGAGAAGCCTCCTCTTGAGGTGCTTGTGGAAAGTTGGTATTCCTCTTGAGTCGAAGCCAGGGACTAAGCTCTCATCTCGAGTTGATTTGGGGTCCACGGAGCCCTTTCGTGTTGCTCCAGTGACCTCAGGATCCCTCTAGACTTGAGACAGTGATCTTGGGTTTTCTCTGGAGTGCCATCAAGGAAATCAAGGCTCCTTTCACGTTTGATGTGGAACACGGAATTGCTCTGCATGCAGTGCACGGGAATCGGGCCACATCTCGCGGCGAGGGGGAATTCTCATGGTTTTTCTCGAGTTGCGGCCGGAACCTGGGGTATATTCTCGACTTACGACGGGGAGGGCCCTCCCAGACACGTGTTTGTTCAGCGACGTCAGGACTCCTTGCTAGGTGCGAAGGACACCTCGGGATTCTCCTCGAGTCTTGGCGTGGCAATTGGGACGCGTCTCCACGTGAGGCGGGAGACCCAGGGTCCCTTTCCACGTGCCTCGGGATCCTGGGACTCCTATCCATTTTCAAGAGGAGTCAGGCATCGTCTCCTTTGGAAGCATTGTTCTGCACGGACCTCTCGAGTTTTCAAAGGCTGTGAGGCCTCCGGTCGCGATTAGGCAGAGAACTAGGTCTTTCTCTGTGGTCTTCACAGGGGATTCAGACATCCCTTCGTCTTGGGAGATGCAAGACGAGCCTTCCTTCACTTCACTGCAGGGATATCCGGCCTGATTTAGAGTCAGAGCATCTCGGTGTCCATTCCACTTGAGGCCAAAAACTCTGGGTCCCTCTCACATACATGTAGCTGAGAGAAGCCTCCTCTTGAGGTGCTTGTGGAAAGTTGGTATTCCTCTTGAGTCGAAGCCAGGGACTAAGCTCTCATCTCGAGTTGATTTGGGGTCCACGGAGCCCTTTCGCATTGCTCCAGTGACCTCAGGATCCCTCTAGACTTGTGACAGTGATCTTTGGTTTTCTCTGGATTGCCTTCACGGAAATCAAGGCTCCTTTCACGTTTGATGTGGAACACGGAATTGCTCTGCACGCAGTGCATGGGAATCGGGCCTCATCTCGCGGCGAGGGGGAAGTCTCATGGTTTTTCTCGAGTTGCGGCCAGAACTTGGGGTATATTCTCGAGTTACAACGGGTAGGGCCTTTTCAGACACGTGTTTGTTCAGCGAAGTCAGCACTCCTGCCTAGGTGCGAGGGACATCTCGGGATTCTCCTCGAGTCTTGGCATGGCAATTGGGACGCGTGTCCACGTGAGGCAGGAGACCCAGGGTCCCTTTCCACGTGCCACAGGGATCCTGGGACTCCTATCCATTTTCAAGAGGAGTCAGGCATCGTCTCCTTTGGAAGCATTGATCTCCGCGGACCTCTTGAGTTTTCAAAGGATGTGTGGCCTCAGGTTGCGATGAGGCGGAGGACTAGGTCTTTCTCTGTTGTCTCCACAGGGGATTCAGACATCCCTTCGTGTTGGGAGATGCAAGACGAGCCTGCATTCAATTCACTGCAGGGATATCCGGCCTTACTTCGAGTCAGAGCATCTCGGTGTCCATTCCACTTGAGGCCACAAACTCAGGGTCCCTCTCACATACATGTAGCTGAGAGAAGCCTCCTCTTGAGGTGCTTGTGGAAAGTTGGTATTCCTCTTGAGTCGAAGCCAAGCACTAAGCTCTCATCTCGAGTTGATTTGGGGTCCACGGAGCCCTTTCGTGTTGCTCCAGTGACCTCAGGATCCCTCTAGACTTTAGACAGTGATTTTGGGTTTTAGCTGGAGTGCCATCAAGGAAATCAAGGCTCCTTTCACGTTTGATGTGGAACACGCAATTGCTCTGCACGCAGTGCAGGGGAATCGGGCCTCATCTCGAGGAGAGCGGAAGTCTAATGGTTTTTCTCGAGTTGCGGCCGGAACCTGGGGTATATTCTCGATTTACGACGGGGAGGGCCCTTCCAGACACGTGTTTGTTCAGCAACGTCAGGACTCCTGCCTAGGTGCGAGGGACACCTCGCAATTCTCCTCGAGTCTTGGCATGGCAATTGGGACGCGACTCCACGTGAGGCGTCAGTCGCAGTGTCCCTTTCCACGTGCCACAGGGATCCTGGGACTCTTATCCATTTTCAAGAGGAGTCAGGCATCGTCTCCTTTGGAAGCATTGATCTCCGCGGACCTCTCGAGCTTTCAAAAGATATGATGCCTTCGGTCGCGATCAGGCAGAGAACTAGTTCTTTCTCTGTAGTCTCCACAGGGGATTCAGACATCCCTTCGTCTTCGGAGAGGCAAGACGAGCCTGCATTCAATTCACTGCAGGGATATCTGGCCTTACTTCGAGACAGAGCATCTCGGTGTCCATTGCACTTTAAGCCACAAACTCAGGGTCCCTCTCACATACACGTAGCTGAGAGAAGCCTCCCCTTGAGGTGCTTGTGGAAAGTTGGTATTCCTCTTGAGTCGAAGCCAGGGACTAAGCTCTCATCTCGAGTTGATTTGTGGTCCACGGAGCCCATTCGTGTTGCTACAGTGACCTCAGGATCCCTCTAGACTTGAGACAGTGATCTTGGGTTTTCTCTGGATTGCCATCAAGGAAATCAAGGCTCCTTTCACGTTTGATGTGGAACATGGAATTGCTCTGCACGCAGTGCAGGGGAATCAAGACTCATCTCGCGGAGAGGGGGAAGTCTCATGGTGTTTCTGGAGTTGCGCAGGAACCTGGGTTATATTCTCAAGTTACAATGGGGAGGGACCTTCCAGACACGTGTTTGTTCAGCGACGTCATGACTCCAGCCTAGGTGTGAGGGACACCTCGGGATTTTCCTCGAGTCTTGGCATGGCAATTGGGACGCGTCTCCACGTGAGGCGGGAGACCCAGGTTCCCTTTCCACGTGCCACAGGGATCCTGGGACTCCTATCCATTTTCAAGAGGAGTCAGGCATCGTCTCCTTTGGAAGCATTGATCTCCACGGACATCTCAAGTTTTCAAAGGATGTGAGGCCTCCGGTCACGATGAGGCGGAGAACTAGGTCTTTCTCTGTGGTCTCCACAGGGGATTCAGACATCCCTTCGTCTTGGGAGATCTAAGACGAGCCTGCATTCAATTCACTGCAGGGATATCCGGCCTTACTTCGAGTCAGAGCATCTCGGTGTCCATTCCACTTGAGGCCACAAACTCATGGTCCCTCTCACATACCTGTAGCTGAGAGAAGCCTCCTCTTGAGGTGCTTGTGGAAAGTTGGTATTCCTCTTGAGTCGAAGCCAGGGACTAAGCTCTCATCTCGAGTTGATTTGGGGTCCACGGAGCCCTTTCGTGTTGCTCCAGTGACCACAGGATCCCTCGAGACTTGAGACAGTGATCTTGGGTTTTCTCTGGAGTGCCATCAAGTAAATCAAGGCTCCTTTCACGTTTGATGAGGAACACGGAATTGCTCTGCATGCAGTGCAGGGGAATCTGCCCTCATCTCGGGGCGAGGGGGAAGTCTCATGGTTTTTCTCGAGTTGCGGCCGGAACCTGGGGTATATTCTCGAGTTACGATGGGGAGGGCCCTTCCATACACGTGTTTTTACAGCGAGGCCAGGACTCCTGCCTGGGTGCGAGGGACACCTCGGGATTCTCCTCGAGTATTGGCATGGCAATTGGGACGCGTCTCCACGTGAGGCGGGAGACCCAGGGTCCCTTTTCACGTGCCACAGGGATCCTGGGACTCCTATACATTTTCAAGAGGAGTCAGGCATCGTCTCCTTTGGAAGCATTGTTCTGCGCAGACCTCTCGAGTTTTCAAAGGCTGTGAGGCCTCCGGTCGCGATGAGGCGGAGAACTAGGTCTTTCTCTGTGGTCTCCACAGGGGATTCAAACATCCCTTCGTCTTGGGAGATGCAAGACGAGCCTGCATTCACTTCACTGCAGGCATATCTTGCCTGACTTCGAGTCAGAGCATCTCGGTGTTCATTCCACTTGAGGCCACAAACTCAGGGTCCCTCTCACATAGCTGTAGCTGAGAGAAGCCTCCTCTTGAGGTGCTTGTGGAAAGTTGGTATTCCTCTTGAGTCGAAGCCAGGGACTAAGCTCTCATCTCAAGTTGATTTGGGGTCCACGGAGCCCTTTCATGCTGCTACAGTGACCTCAGAATCCCTCTAGACTTGAGACAGTGAATTTTGGTTTTCTCTGGAGTGCCATCAAGGAAATCAAGGCTCCTTTCACTTTTGATGTGGAACATGGAATTGCTCTGCACGCAGTGCAGGGGAATCGGGCCTCATCTCGGGGCGAGGGGGAAGTCTCATGGTTTTTCTCGAGTTGCGGCCAGAACCTGGGGTATATTCTCGAGTTACGACAGGGAGGGCCCTTCCAGACACGTGTTTGTTCAGCGATGTCAGGACTCCTGCCGAGGTGCGAGGGACACCTCGGGATTCTCCTCGAGTCTTGGCATGGCAATTGGGACGCGACTCCATGTCAGGCGGGAGACCCAGGGTCCCTTTCCACGTGCCACAGGGTTCCTGGGACTCCTATCCATTTTCAAGAGGAGTCAGGCATCGTCTCCTTTCGAAGCATTGATTTCCGCGGACCTCTCGAGTTTTCAAAGGATGTGAGGCCTCTGGTTGCTATGAAGCGGAGAACTCGGTCTTTCTCTGTGGTCTCCACAGGGGATTCAGACATCCCTTCGTCTTGGGAGATGCAAGACGAGCCTGCATTCACTTCACTGCAGGGATATCCGGCCTGACTTCGAGTCAGAGCATCTCGTTGTCCATTCCACTTGAGGCCACAAACTCAGGGTCCCTCTCACATACCTGTAGCTGAGAGAAGCCTCCTCTTGAGGTGCTTGTGGAAAGTTGGTATTCCTCTTGAGTCGAAGCCAGGGACTAAGCTCTCATCTCGAGTTGATTTGGGGTCCACGGAGCCCTTTCGTGTTGCTCCAGTGACCTCAGGATCCCTCTAGACTTGAGACAGTGATCTTGGGTTTTCTCAGGAGTGCCATCAAGGAAATCAAGGCTCCTTTCACGTTTGATGTGGAACACGGAATTGCTCTGCATGCAGTGCAGGGGAATCGGGCCACATCTCGCGGCGAGGGGGAATTCTCATGGTTTTTCTCGAGTTGCGGCCGGAACCTGGGGTATATTCTCGACTTACGACGGGGAGGGCCCTCCCAGACACGTGTTTGTTCAGCGACGTCAGGACTCCTTGCTAGGTGCGAAGGACACCTCGGGATTCTCCTCGAGTCTTGGCATGGCAATTGGGACGCGTCTCCACGTGAGGCGGGAGACCCAGGGTCCCTTTCCACGTGCCTCGGGATCCTGGGACTCCTATCCATTTTCAAGAGGAGTCAGGCATCGTCTCCTTTGGAAGCATTGTTCTGCACGGACCTCTCGAGTTTTCAAAGGCTGTGAGGCCTCCGGTCGCGATTAGGCAGAGAACTAGGTCTTTCTCTGTGGTCTTCACAGGGGATTCAGACATCCCTTCGTCTTGGGAGATGCAAGACGAGCCTTCCTTCACTTCACTGCAGGGATATCCGGCCTGATTTCGAGTCAGAGCATCTCGGTGTCCATTCCACTTGAGGCCACAAATTCAGGGTCCCTCTCACATACATGTAGCTGAGAGAAGCCTCCTCTTGAGGTGCTTGTGGAAAGTTGGTATTCCTCTTGAGTCGAAGCCAGGGACTAAGCTCTCATCTCGAGTTGATTTGGGGTCCACGGAGCCCTTTCGCATTGCTCCAGTGACCTCAGGATCCCTCTAGACTTGTGACAGTGATCTTTGGTTTTCTCTGGATTGCCTTCAGGGAAATCAAGGCTCCTTTCACGTTTGATGTGGAACACGGAATTGCTCTGCACGCAGTGCAGGGGAATCGGGCCTCATCTCGCGGCGAGGGGGAAGTCTCATGGTTTTTCTCGAGTTGCGGCCAGAACTTGGGGTATATTCTCGAGTTACAACGGGTAGGGCCTTTTCAGACACGTGTTTGTTCAGCGAAGTCAGCACTCCTGCCTAGGTGCGAGGGACATCTCGGGATTCTCCTCGAGTCTTGGCATGGCAATTGGGACGCGTGTCCACGTGAGGCAGGAGACCCAGGGTCCCTTTCCACGTGCCACAGGGATCCTGGGACTCCTATCCATTTTCAAGAGGAGTCAGGCATCGTCTCCTTTGGAAGCATTGATCTCCGCGGACCTCTTGAGTTTTCAAAGGATGTGTGGCCTCAGGTTGCGATGAGGCGGAGGACTAGGTCTTTCTCTGTTGTCTCCACAGGGGATTCAGACATCCCTTCGTGTTGGGAGATGCAAGACGAGCCTGCATTCAATTCACTGCAGGGATATCCGGCCTTACTTCGAGTCAGAGCATCTCGGTGTCCATTCCACTTGAGGCCACAAACTCAGGGTCCCTCTCACATACATGTAGCTGAGAGAAGCCTCCTCTTGAGGTGCTTGTGGAAAGATGGTATTCCTCTTGAGTCGAAGCCAAGCACTAAGCTCTCATCTCGAGTTGATTTGGGGTCCACGGAGCCCTTTCGTGTTGCTCCAGTGACCTCAGGATCCCTCTAGACTTTAGACAGTGATTTTGGGTTTTAGCTGGAGTGCCATCAAGGAAATCAAGGCTCCTTTCACGTTTGATGTGGAACACGCAATTGCTCTGCACGCAGTGCAGGGGAATCGGGCCTCATCTCGAGGAGAGGCGGAAGTCTAATGGTTTTTCTCGAGTTGCGGCCGGAACCTGGGGTATATTCTCGATTTACGACGGGGAGGGCCCTTCCAGACACGTGTTTGTTCAGCAACGTCAGGACTCCTGCCTAGGTGCGAGGGACACCTCGCAATTCTCCTCGAGTCTTGGCATGGCAATTGGGACGCGACTCCACGTGAGGCGTCAGTCGCAGTGTCCCTTTCCACGTGCCACAGGGATCCTGGGACTCTTATCCATTTTCAAGAGGAGTCAGGCATCGTCTCCTTTGGAAGCATTGATCTCCGCGGACCTCTCGAGCTTTCAAAAGATGTGATGCCTCCGGTCGCGATCAGGCAGAGAACTAGTTCTTTCTCTGTAGTCTCCACAGGGGATTCAGACATCCCTTCGTCTTCGGAGAGGCAAGACGAGCCTGCATTCAATTCACTGCAGGGATATCTGGCCTTACTTCGAGACAGAGCATCTCGGTGTCCATTGCACTTTAAGCCACAAACTCAGGGTCCCTCTCACATACACGTAGCTGAGAGAAGCCTCCCCTTGAGGTGCTTGTGGAAAGTTGGTATTCCTCTTGAGTCGAAGCCAGGGACTAAGCTCTTATCTCGAGTTGATTTGGGGTCCACGGAGCCCTTTCGTGTTGCTACAGTGACCTCAGGATCCCTCTAGACTTGAGACAGTGATCTTGGGTTTTCTCTGGATTGCCATCAAGGAAATCAAGGCTCCTTTCACGTTTGATGTGGAACACGGAATTGCTCTGCACGCAGTGCAGGGGAATCAAGCCTCATCTCGCGGAGAGGGGGAAGTCTCATGGTGTTTCTCGAGTTGCGCAGGAACCTGGGTTATATTCTCGAGTTACAATGGGGAGGGACCTTCCAGACACGTGTTTGTTCAGCGACGTCATGACTCCAGCCTAGGTGTGAGGGACACCTCGGGATTTTCCTCGAGTCTTGGCATGGCAATTGGGACGCGTCTCCACGTGAGGCGGGAGGCCCAGGGACCCTTAACACGTGCCACAGGGATCCTGGGACTCCTATCCATTTTCAAGAGGAGTCAGGCATCGTCTCCTTTGGAAGCATTGATCTCCACGGACATCTCAAGTTTTCAAAGGATGTGAGGCCTCCGGTCACGATGAGGCGGAGAACTAGGTCTTTCTCTGTGGTCTCCACAGGGGATTCAGACATCCCTTCGTCTTGGGAGATCTAAGACGAGCCTGCATTCAATTCACTGCAGGGATATCCGGCCTTATTTCGAGTCAGAGCATCTCGGTGTCCATTCCACTTGAGGCCACAAACTCATGGTCCCTCTCACATACCTGTAGCTGAGAGAAGCCTCCTCTTGAGGTGCTTGTGGAAAGTTGGTATTCCTCTTGAGTCGAAGCCAGGGACTAAGCTCTCATCTCGAGTTGATTTGGGGTCCACGGAGCCCTTTCGTGTTGCTCCAGTGACCACAGGATCCCTCGAGACTTGAGACAGTGATCTTGGGTTTTCTCTGGAGTGCCATCAAGTAAATCAAGGCTCCTTTCACGTTTGATGTGGAACACGGAATTGCTCTGCATGCAGTGCAGGGGAATCTGCCCTCATCTCGGGGCGAGGGGGAAGTCTCATGGTTTTTCTCGAGTTGCGGCCGGAACCTGGGGTATATTCTCGAGTTACGATGGGGAGGGCCCTTCCATACACGTGTTTTTTCAGCGAGGCCAGGACTCCTGCCTGGGTGCGAGGGACACCTCGGGATTCTCCTCGAGTATTGGCATGGCAATTGGGACGCGTCTCCACGTGAGGCGGGAGACCCAGGGTCCCTTTTCACGTGCCACAGGGATCCTGGGACTCCTATACATTTTCAAGAGGAGTCAGGCATCGTCTCCTTTGGAAGCATTGTTCTGCGCAGACCTCTCGAGTTTTCAAAGGCTGTGAGGCCTCCGGTCGCGATGAGGCGTAGAACTAGGTCTTTCTCTGTGGTCTCCACAGGGGATTCAAACATCCCTTCGTCTTGGGAGATGCAAGACGAGCCTGCATTCACTTCACTGCAGGCATATCTTGCCTGACTTCGAGTCAGAGCATCTCGGTGTTCATTCCACTTGAGGCCACAAACTCAGGGTCCCTCTCACATAGCTGTAGCTGAGAGAAGCCTCCTCTTGAGGTGCTTGTGGAAAGTTGGTATTCCTCTTGAGTCGAAGCCAGGGACTAAGCTCTCATCTCAAGTTGATTTGGGGTCCACGGAGCCCTTTCATGCTGCTACAGTGACCTCAGAATCCCTCTAGACTTGAGACAGTGAATTTTGGTTTTCTCTGGAGTGCCATCAAGGAAATCAAGGCTCCTTTCACGTTTGATGTGGAACATGGAATTGCTCTGCACGCAGTGCAGGGGAATCGGGCCTCATCTCGGGGCGAGGGGGAAGTCTCATGGTTTTTCTCGAGTTGCGGCCGGAACCTGGGGTATATTCTCGAGTTATGACAGGGAGGGCCCTTCCAGACACGTGTTTGTTCAGCGATGTCAGGACTCCTGCCGAGGTGCGCTGGACACCTCGGGATTCTCCTCGAGTCTTGGCATGGCAATTGGGACGCGTCTCCACGTGAGGCGGGAGACCCAGGGTCCCTTTCCACGTGCCACAGGGATCCTGGGACTCCTATCCATTTTCAAGAGGAGTCAGGCATCGTCTCCTTTGGAAGCATTGATCTCCGTGGACCTCTCGAGTTTTCAAAGGATGTGAGGCCTCCGGTCGCGTTGAGGCGGAGGACTAGGTCTTTCTCTGTGGCCTCCACAGGGGATTCAGACATCCCTTCGTCTTGGGAGATGCAACACGAGCCTGCATTCAATTCACTGCAGGGATATCCGGCCTTACTTCGAGTCAGAGCATCTCGGTGTCCATTCCACTTGAGGCCACAAATTCAAGGTCCCTCTCACATACATGTAGCTGAGAGAAGCCTCCTCTTGAGGTGCTTGTGGAAAGTTGGTATTCCTCTTGAGTCGAAGCCAAGCACTAAGCTCTCATCTCGAGTTGATTTGGGGTCCACGGAGCCCTTTCGTGTTGCTCCAGTGACGTCAGGATCCCTCTGGACTTGAGACAGTGATCTTGGGTTTTCTCTGGAGTGCCATCAAGGAAATCAAGGCTCCTTTCACGTTTCATGTGGAACACGGAATTGCTCTGCACGGAGTGCAGGGGAATCGGGTCTCATCTCGCTGCGAGGGGGAAGTCCTATGGTTTTTCTCGAGTTGCGGCCGGAACCTGGGGTATATTCTCGACTTACGACGGGGAGGGCCCTCCCAGACACGTGTTTGTTCAGCGACGTCAGGACTCCTTGCTAGGTGCGAAGGACACCTCGGGATTCTCCTCGAGTCTTGGCATGGCAATTGGGACGCGTCTCCACGTGAGGCGGGAGACCCAGGGTCCCTTTCCACGTGCCTCGGGATCCTGGGACTCCTATCCATTTTCAAGAGGAGTCAGGCATCGTCTCCTTTGGAAGCATTGTTCTGCACGGACCTCTCGAGTTTTCAAAGGCTGTGAGGCCTCCGGTCGCGATTAGGCAGAGAACTAGGTCTTTCTCTGTGGTCTTCACAGGGGATTCAGACATCCCTTCGTCTTGGGAGATGCAAGACGAGCCTTCCTTCACTTCACTGCAGGGATATCCGGCCTGATTTCGAGTCAGAGCATCTCGGTGTCCATTCCACTTGAGGCCAAAAACTCTGGGTCCCTCTCACATACATGTAGCTGAGAGAAGCCTCCTCTTGAGGTGCTTGTGGAAAGTTGGTATTCCTCTTGAGTCGAAGCCAGGGACTAAGCTCTCATCTCGAGTTGATTTGGGGTCCACGGAGCCCTTTCGCATTGCTCCAGTGACCTCAGGATCCCTCTAGACTTGTGACAGTGATCTTTGGTTTTCTCTGGATTGCCTTCAGGGAAATCAAGGCTCCTTTCACGTTTGATGTGGAACACGGAATTGCTCTGCACGCAGTGCAGGGGAATCGGGCCTCATCTCGCGGCGAGGGGGAAGTCTCATGGTTTTCCTCGAGTTGCGGCCGGAACCTGGGGTATATTCTCGAGTTACGACGGGGAGGGCCCTTCCAGACACGTGTTTGTTCAGCGACGTCAGGACTCCTGCCTAGGTGTGAAGGACACCTCGGGATTCTCCTCGAGTCTTGGCATGGCAATTGGGACGCGTCTCCACGTGAGGCGGGAGAACCACGGTACCTTTCCACGTGCCACAGGGATCCTGGGACTCCTATCTATTTTCAAGAGGCGTCAGGCATCGTCTCCTTTGGAAGCATTGATCTCCGGGGACCTCTCGAGTTTTCAAAGGATGTGAGGCCTCCGGTCTTTTTGAGGCGGAGGACTAGGTTTTTCTCTGTGGTCTCCACAGGGGATTCAGACATCCCTTCGTCTTGTGAGATGCAAGACGAGCCTGCATTCACTTCACTCCAGGGATATCCGGCCTGACTTCGAGTCAGAGCATCTCGGTGTCCATTCCACTTGAGGCCACAAACTCAGGGTCCCCCTCACATACCTGTAGCTGAGAAAAGCGTCCTCTTGAGGTGCTTGTGGAAAGTTGGTATTCCTCTTGAGTCGAAGCCAGGGACTAAGCTCTCATCTCGAGTTGATTTGGGGTCCACGGAGCCCTTTCGTGCTGCTACAGTGACCTCAGAATCCCTCTAGACTTGAGACAGTGACTTTGGGTTTTCTATGGAGTGCCATCAAGGAAATCAAGGCTCCTTTCACGTTTGATGTGGAACATGGAATTGCACTGCATGCAGTGCAGGGGAATCGGGCCTCATCTCGCGGCGAGGGGGAAGTCTCATGATTTTTCTCGAGTTGCGGCCAGAACCTGGGGTATATCCTCGAGTTACGACGGGGAGGGCCCTTCCAGACACGTGTTTGTTCAGCGACGTCAGGACTCCTGCCTAGGTGCGAGGGACACCTCGGGATTCTCCTCGAGTCTTGGCATGGCAATTGGGACGCGTCTCCACGTGAGGCGGGAGACCCAGTGTCCCTTTCGACGTGCCACAGGGATCCTGGGACTCCTATCCATTTTCAAGAGGAGTCAGGCATCGTCTCCTTTGGAAGCATTAATCTCCGCGGACTTCTCGAGTTTCAAAGGATGTGAGGCCTCCGGTCGCGATGATGCGGAGAACTAGGTCTTTCTCTGTGGTCTCCACAGGGGATTCAGACATCCCTTCGTCTTGGGAGATGCAAGACGAGCCTGCATTCACTTCACTGCAGGGATATCCGGCCTGATTTCGAGTCAGAGCATCTCGGTGTCCATTCCACTTGAGGCCACAAACTCAGGGTCCCTCTCACATACCTGTAGCTGAGAGAAGCCTCCTCTTGAGGTGCTTGTGGAAAGTTGGTATTCCTCTTGAGTCGAAGCCAGGGACTAAGCTCTCATCTCGAGTTGATTTGGGGTCCACGGAGCCCTTTCGTGTTGCTCCAGTGACCTCAGGATCCCTCTAGACTTGAGACAGTGATCTTGGGTTTTCTCTGGAGTGCCATCAAGGAAATCAAGGCTCCTTTCACGTTTGATGTGGAACACGGAATTGCTCTGCATGCAGTGCAGGGGAATCGGGCCACATCTGGCGGCGAGGGGGAATTCTCATGGTTTTTCTCGAGTTGCGGCCGGAACCTGGGGTATATTCTCGACTTACGACGGGGAGGGCCCTCCCAGACACGTGTTTGTTCAGCGACGTCAGGACTCCTTGCTAGGTGCGAAGGACACCTCGGGATTCTCCTCGAGTCTTGGCGTGGCAATTGGGACGCGTCTCCACGTGAGGCGGGAGACCCAGGGTCCCTTTCCACGTGCCTCGGGATCCTGGGACTCCTATCCATTTTCAAGAGGAGTCAGGCATCGTCTCCTTTGGAAGCATTGTTCTGCACGGACCTCTCGAGTTTTCAAAGGCTGTGAGGCCTCCGGTCGCGATTAGGCAGAGAACTAGGTCTTTCTCTCTGGTCTTCACAGGGGATTCAGACATCCCTTCGTCTTGGGAGATGCAAGACGAGCCTTCCTTCACTTCACTGCAGGGATATCCGGCCTGATTTCGAGTCAGAGCATCTCGGTGTCCATTCCACTTGAGGCCAAAAACTCTGGGTCCCTCTCACATACATGTAGCTGAGAGAAGCCTCCTCTTGAGGTGCTTGTGGAAAGTTGGTATTCCTCTTGAGTCGAAGCCAGGGACTAAGCTCTCATCTCGAGTTGATTTGGGGTCCACGGAGCCCTTTCGCATTGCTCCAGTGACCTCAGGATCCCTCTAGACTTGTGACAGTGATCTTTGGTTTTCTCTGGATTGCCTTCACGGAAATCAAGGCTCCTTTCACGTTTGATGTGGAACACGCAATTGCTCTGCACGCAGTGCAGGGGAATCGGGCCTCATCTCGAGGAGAGGCGGAAGTCTAATGGTTTTTCTCGAGTTGCGGCCGGAACCTGGGGTATATTCTCGATTTACGACGGGGAGGGCCCTTCCAGACACGTGTTTGTTCAGCAACGTCAGGACTCCTGCCTAGGTGCGAGGGACACCTCGCAATTCCCCTCGAGTCTTGGCATGGCAATTGGGACGCGTGTCCACGTGAGGCAGGAGACCCAGGGTCCCTTTCCACGTGCCACAGGGATCCTGGGACTCTTATCCATTTTCAAGAGGAGTCAGGCATCGTCTCCTTTGGAAGCATTGATCTCCGCGGACCTCTCGAGCTTTCAAAAGATGTGATGCCTCCGGTCGCGATCAGGCAGAGAACTAGTTCTTTCTCTGTAGTCTCCACAGGGGATTCAGACATCCCTTCGTCTTCGGAGAGGCAAGACGAGCCTGCATTCAATTCACTGCAGGGATATCTGGCCTTACTTCGAGACAGAGCATCTCGGTGTCCATTGCACTTTAAGCCACAAACTCAGGGTCCCTCTCACATACACGTAGCTGAGAGAAGCCTCCCCTTGAGGTGCTTGTGGAAAGTTGGTATTCCTCTTGAGTCGAAGCCAGGGACTAAGCTCTCATCTCGAGTTGATTTGTGGTCCACGGAGCCCTTTCGTGTTGCTACAGTGACCTCAGGATCCCTCTAGACTTGAGACAGTGATCTTGGGTTTTCTCTGGATTGCCATCAAGGAAATCAAGGCTCCTTTCACGTTTGATGTGGAACCTGGAATTGCTCTGCACGCAGTGCAGGGGAATCAAGCCTCATCTCGCGGAGAGGGGGAAGTCTCATGGTGTTTCTCGAGTTGCGCAGGAACCTGGGTTATATTCTCAAGTTACAATGGGGAGGGACCTTCCAGACACGTGTTTGTTCAGCGACGTCATGACTCCAGCCTAGGTGTGAGGGACACCTCGGGATTTTCCTCGAGTCTTGGCATGGCAATTGGGACGCGTCTCCACGTGAGGCGGGAGACCCAGGTTCCCTTTCCACGTGCCACAGGGATCCTGGGACTCCTATCCATTTTCAAGAGGAGTCAGGCATCGTCTCCTTTGGAAGCATTGTTCTGCGCAGACCTCTCGAGTTTTCAAAGGCTGTGAGGCCTCCGGTCGCGATGAGGCGGAGAACTAGGTCTTTCTCTGTGGTCTCCACAGGGGATTCAAACATCCCTTCGTCTTGGGAGATGCAAGACGAGCCTGCATTCACTTCACTGCAGGCATATCTTGCCTGACTTCGAGTCAGAGCATCTCGGTGTTCATTCCACTTGAGGCCACAAACTCAGGGTCCCTCTCACATAGCTGTAGCTGAGAGAAGCCTCCTCTTGAGGTGCTTGTGGAAAGTTGGTATTCCTCTTGAGTCGAAGCCAGGGACTAAGCTCTCATCTCAAGTTGATTTGGGGTCCACGGAGCCCTTTCATGCTGCTACAGTGACCTCAGAATCCCTCTAGACTTGAGACAGTGAATTTTGGTTTTCTCTGGAGTGCCATCAAGGAAATCAAGGCTCCTTTCACGTTTGATGTGGAACATGGAATTGCTCTGCACGCAGTGCAGGGGAATCGGGCCTCATCTCGGGGCGAGGGGGAAGTCTCATGGTTTTTCTCGAGTTGCGGCCAGAACCTGGGGTATATTCTCGAGTTACGACAGGGAGGGCCCTTCCAGACACGTGTTTGTTCAGCGATGTCAGGACTCCTGCCGAGGTGCGAGGGACACCTCGGGATTCTCCTCGAGTCTTGGCATGGCAATTGGGACGCGACTCCATGTCAGGCGGGAGACCCAGGGTCCCTTTCCACGTGCCACAGGGATCCTGGGACTCCTATCCATTTTCAAGAGGAGTCAGGCATCGTCTCCTTTCGAAGCATTGATTTCCGCGGACCTCTCGAGTTTTCAAAGGATGTGAGGCCTCTGGTTGCTATGAAGCGGAGAACTCGGTCTTTCTCTGTGGTCTCCACAGGGGATTCAGACATCCCTTCGTCTTGGGAGATGCAAGACGAGCCTGCATTCACTTCACTGCAGGGATATCCGGCCTGACTTCGAGTCAGAGCATCTCGGTGTCCATTCCACTTGAGGCCACAAACTCAGGGTCCCTCTCACATACCTGTAGCTGAGAGAAGCCTCCTCTTGAGGTGCTTGTGGAAAGTTGGTATTCCTCTTGAGTCGAAGCCAGGGACTAAGCTCTCATCTCGAGTTGATTTGGGGTCCACGGAGCCCTTTCGTGTTGCTCCAGTGACCTCAGGATCCCTTTAGACTTGAGACAGTGATCTTGGGTTTTCTCTGGAGTGCCATCAAGGAAATCAAGGCTCCTTTCACGTTTGATGTGGAACACGGAATTGCTCTGCATGCAGTGCACGGGAATCGGGCCACATCTCGCGGCGAGGGGGAATTCTCATGGTTTTTCTCGAGTTGCGGCCGGAACCTGGGGTATATTCTCGACTTACGACGGGGAGGGCCCTCCCAGACACGTGTTTGTTCAGCGACGTCAGGACTCCTTGCTAGGTGCGAAGGACACCTCGGGATTCTCCTCGAGTCTTGGCATGGCAATTGGGACGCGTCTCCACGTGAGGCGGGAGACCCAGGGTCCCTTTCCACGTGCCTCGGGATCCTGGGACTCCTATCCATTTTCAAGAGGAGTCAGGCATCGTCTCCTTTGGAAGCATTGTTCTGCACGGACCTCTCGAGTTTTCAAAGGCTGTGAGGCCTCCGGTCGCGATTAGGCAGAGAACTATGTCTTTCTCTGTGGTCTTCACAGGGGATTCAGACATCCCTTCGTCTTGGGAGATGCAAGACGAGCCTTCCTTCACTTCACTGCAGGGATATCCGGCCTGATTTCGAGTCAGAGCATCTCGGTGTCCATTCCACTTGAGGCCACAAACTCAGGGTCCCTCTCACATACATGTAGCTGAGAGAAGCCTCCTCTTGAGGTGCTTGTGGAAAGTTGGTATTCCTCTTGAGTCGAAGCCAGGGACTAAGCTCTCATCTCGAGTTGATTTGGGGTCCACGGAGCCCTTTCGCATTGCTCCAGTGACCTCAGGATCCCTCTAGACTTGTGACAGTGATCTTTGGTTTTCTCTGGATTGCCTTCAGGGAAATCAAGGCTCCTTTCACGTTTGATGTGGAACACGGAATTGCTCTGCACGCAGTGCAGGGGAATCGGGCCTCATCTCGCGGCGAGGGGGAAGTCTCATGGTTTTTCTCGAGTTGCGGCCAGAACTTGGGGTATATTCTCGAGTTACAACGGGTAGGGCCTTTTCAGACACGTGTTTGTTCAGCGAAGTCAGCACTCCTGCCTAGGTGCGAGGGACATCTCGGGATTCTCCTCGAGTCTTGGCATGGCAATTGGGACGCGTGTCCACGTGAGGCAGGAGACCCAGGGTCCCTTTCCACGTGCCACAGGGATCCTGGGACTCCTATCCATTTTCAAGAGGAGTCAGGCATCGTCTCCTTTGGAAGCATTGATCTCCGCGGACCTCTTGAGTTTTCAAAGGATGTGTGGCCTCAGGTTGCGATGAGGCGGAGGACTAGGTCTTTCTCTGTTGTCTCCACAGGGGATTCAGACATCCCTTCGTGTTGGGAGATGCAAGACGAGCCTGCATTCAATTCACTGCAGGGATATCCGGCCTTACTTCGAGTCAGAGCATCTCGGTGTCCATTCCACTTGAGGCCACAAACTCAGGGTCCCTCTCACATACATGTAGCTGAGAGAAGCCTCCTCTTGAGGTGCTTGTGGAAAGATGGTATTCCTCTTGAGTCGAAGCCAAGCACTAAGCTCTCATCTCGAGTTGATTTGGGGTCCACGGAGCCCTTTCGTGTTGCTCCAGTGACCTCAGGATCCCTCTAGACTTTAGACAGTGATTTTGGGTTTTAGCTGGAGTGCCATCAAGGAAATCAAGGCTCCTTTCACGTTTGATGTGGAACACGCAATTGCTCTGCACGCAGTGCAGGGGAATCGGGCCTCATCTCGAGGAGAGGCGGAAGTCTAATGGTTTTTCTCGAGTTGCGGCCGGAACCTGGGGTATATTCTCGATTTACGACGGGGAGGGCCCTTCCAGACACGTGTTTGTTCAGCAACGTCAGGACTCCTGCCTAGGTGCGAGGGACACCTCGCAATTCTCCTCGAGTCTTGGCATGGCAATTGGGACGCGACTCCACGTGAGGCGTCAGTCGCAGTGTCCCTTTCCACGTGCCACAGGGATCCTGGGACTCTTATCCATTTTCAAGAGGAGTCAGGCATCGTCTCCTTTGGAAGCATTGATCTCCGCGGACCTCTCGAGCTTTCAAAAGATGTGATGCCTCCGGTCGCGATCAGGCAGAGAACTAGTTCTTTCTCTGTAGTCTCCACAGGGGATTCAGACATCCCTTCGTCTTCGGAGAGGCAAGACGAGCCTGCATTCAATTCACTGCAGGGATATCTGGCCTTACTTCGAGACAGAGCATCTCGGTGTCCATTGCACTTTAAGCCACAAACTCAGGGTCCCTCTCACATACACGTAGCTGAGAGAAGCCTCCCCTTGAGGTGCTTGTGGAAAGTTGGTATTCCTCTTGAGTCGAAGCCAGGGACTAAGCTCTTATCTCGAGTTGATTTGGGGTCCACGGAGCCCTTTCGTGTTGCTACAGTGACCTCAGGATCCCTCTAGACTTGAGACAGTGATCTTGGGTTTTCTCTGGATTGCCATCAAGGAAATCAAGGCTCCTTTCACGTTTGATGTGGAACACGGAATTGCTCTGCACGCAGTGCAGGGGAATCAAGCCTCATCTCGCGGAGAGGGGGAAGTCTCATGGTGTTTCTCGAGTTGCGCAGGAACCTGGGTTATATTCTCGAGTTACAATGGGGAGGGACCTTCCAGACACGTGTTTGTTCAGCGACGTCATGACTCCAGCCTAGGTGTGAGGGACACCTCGGGATTTTCCTCGAGTCTTGGCATGGCAATTGGGACGCGTCTCCACGTGAGGCGGGAGGCCCAGGGTCCCTTTCCACGTGCCACAGGGATCCTGGGACTCCTATCCATTTTCAAGAGGAGTCAGGCATCGTCTCCTTTGGAAGCATTGATCTCCACGGAAATCTCAAGTTTTCAAAGGATGTGAGGCCTCCGGTCACGATGAGGCGGAGAACTAGGTCTTTCTCTGTGGTCTCCACAGGGGATTCAGACATCCCTTCGTCTTGGGAGATCTAAGACGAGCCTGCATTCAATTCACTGCAGGGATATCCGGCCTTATTTCGAGTCAGAGCATCTCGGTGTCCATTCCACTTGAGGCCACAAACTCATGGTCCCTCTCACATACCTGTAGCTGAGAGAAGCCTCCTCTTGAGGTGCTTGTGGAAAGTTGGTATTCCTCTTGAGTCGAAGCCAGGGACTAAGCTCTCATCTCGAGTTGATTTGGGGTCCACAGAGCCCTTTCGTGTTGCTCCAGTGACCACAGGATCCCTCGAGACTTGAGACAGTGATCTTGGGTTTTCTCTGGAGTGCCATCAAGTAAATCAAGGCTCCTTTCACGTTTGATGTGGAACACGGAATTGCTCTGCATGCAGTGCAGGGGAATCTGCCCTCATCTCGGGGCGAGGGGGAAGTCTCATGGTTTTTCTCGAGTTGCGGCCGGAACCTGGGGTATATTCTCGAGTTACGATGGGGAGGGCCCTTCCATACACGTGTTTTTTCAGCGAGGCCAGGACTCCTGCCTGGGTGCGAGGGACACCTCGGGATTCTCCTCGAGTATTGGCATGGCAATTGGGACGCGTCTCCACGTGAGGCGGGAGACCCAGGGTCCCTTTTCACGTGCCACAGGGATCCTGGGACTCCTATACATTTTCAAGAGGAGTCAGGCATCGTCTCCTTTGGAAGCATTGTTCTGCGCAGACCTCTCGAGTTTTCAAAGGCTGTGAGGCCTCCGGTCGCGATGAGGCGGAGAACTAGGTCTTTCTCTGTGGTCTCCACAGGGGATTCAAACATCCCTTCGTCTTGGGAGATGCAAGACGAGCCTGCATTCACTTCACTGCAGGCATATCTTGCCTGACTTCGAGTCAGAGCATCTCGGTGTTCATTCCACTTGAGGCCACAAACTCAGGGTCCCTCTCACATAGCTGTAGCTGAGAGAAGCCTCCTCTTGAGGTGCTTGTGGAAAGTTGGTATTCCTCTTGAGTCGAAGCCAGGGACTAAGCTCTCATCTCAAGTTGATTTGGGGTCCACGGAGCCCTTTCATGCTGCTACAGTGACCTCAGAATCCCTCTAGACTTGAGACAGTGAATTTTGGTTTTCTCTGGAGTGCCATCAAGGAAATCAAGGCTCCTTTCACGTTTGATGTGGAACATGGAATTGCTCTGCACGCAGTGCAGGGGAATCGGGCCTCATCTCGGGGCGAGGGGGAAGTCTCATGGTTTTTCTCGAGTTGCGGCCGGAACCTGGGGTATATTCTCGAGTTATGACAGGGAGGGCCCTTCCAGACACGTGTTTGTTCAGCGATGTCAGGACTCCTGCCGAGGTGCGATGGACACCTCGGGATTCTCCTCGAGTCTTGGCATGGCAATTGGGACGCGTCTCCACGTGAGGCGGGAGACCCAGGGTCCCTTTCCACGTGCCACAGGGATCCTGGGACTCCTATCCATTTTCAAGAGGAGTCAGGCATCGTCTCCTTTGGAAGCATTGATCTCCGTGGACCTCTCGAGTTTTCAAAGGATGTGAGGCCTCCGGTCGCGTTGAGGCGGAGGACTAGGTCTTTCTCTGTGGCCTCCACAGGGGATTCAGACATCCCTTCGTCTTGGGAGAGGCAACACGAGCCTGCATTCAATTCACTGCAGGGATATCCGGCCTTACTTCGAGTCAGAGCATCTCGGTGTCCATTCCACTTGAGGCCACAAATTCAAGGTCCCTCTCACATACATGTAGCTGAGAGAAGCCTCCTCTTGAGGTGCTTGTGGAAAGTTGGTATTCCTCTTGAGTCGAAGCCAAGCACTAAGCTCTCATCTCGAGTTGATTTGGGGTCCACGGAGCCCTTTCGTGTTGCTCCAGTGACGTCAGGATCCCTCTGGACTTGAGACAGTGATCTTGGGTTTTCTCTGGAGTGCCATCAAGGAAATCAAGGCTCCTTTCACGTTTCATGTGGAACACGGAATTGCTCTGCACGGAGTGCAGGGGAATCGGGTCTCATCTCGCTGCGAGGGGGAAGTCCTATGGTTTTTCTCGAGTTGCGGCCGGAACCTGGGGTATATTCTCGACTTACGACGGGGAGGGCCCTCCCAGACACGTGTTTGTTCAGCGACGTCAGGACTCCTTGCTAGGTGCGAAGGACACCTCGGGATTCTCCTCGAGTCTTGGCATGGCAATTGGGACGCGTCTCCACGTGAGGCGGGAGACCCAGGGTCCCTTTCCACGTGCCTCGGGATCCTGGGACTCCTATCCATTTTCAAGAGGAGTCAGGCATCGTCTCCTTTGGAAGCATTGTTCTGCACGGACCTCTCGAGTTTTCAAAGGCTGTGAGGCCTCCGGTCGCGATTAGGCAGAGAACTAGGTCTTTCTCTGTGGTCTTCACAGGGGATTCAGACATCCCTTCGTCTTGGGAGATGCAAGACGAGCCTTCCTTCACTTCACTGCAGGGATATCCGGCCTGATTTCGAGTCAGAGCATCTCGGTGTCCATTCCACTTGAGGCCAAAAACTCTGGGTCCCTCTCACATACATGTAGCTGAGAGAAGCCTCCTCTTGAGGTGCTTGTGGAAAGTTGGTATTCCTCTTGAGTCGAAGCCAGGGACTAAGCTCTCATCTCGAGTTGATTTGGGGTCCACGGAGCCCTTTCGCATTGCTCCAGTGACCTCAGGATCCCTCTAGACTTGTGACAGTGATCTTTGGTTTTCTCTGGATTGCCTTCAGGGAAATCAAGGCTCCTTTCACGTTTGATGTGGAACACGGAATTGCTCTGCACGCAGTGCAGGGGAATCGGGCCTCATCTCGCGGCGAGGGGGAAGTCTCATGGTTTTTCTCGAGTTGCGGCCGGAACCTGGGGTATATTCTCGAGTTACAACGGGTAGGGCCTTTTCAGACACGTGTTTGTTCAGCGAAGTCAGCACTCCTGCCTAGGTGCGAGGGACATCTCGGGATTCTCCTCGAGTCTTGGCATGGCAATTGGGACGCGTGTCCACGTGAGGCAGGAGACCCAGTGTCCCTTTCCACGTGCCACAGGGATCCTGGGACTCCTATCCATTTTCAAGAGGAGTCAGGCATCGTCTCCTTTGGAAGCATTGATCTCCGCGGACCTCTTGAGTTTTCAAAGGATGTGTGGCCTCAGGTTGCGATGAGGCGGAGGACTAGGTCTTTCTCTGTTGTCTCCACAGGGGATTCAGACATCCCTTCGTGTTGGGAGATGCAATACGAGCCTGCATTCAATTCACTGCAGGGATATCCGGCCTTACTTCGAGTCAGAGCATCTCGGTGTCCATTCCACTTGAGGCCACAAACTCACGGTCCCTCTCACATACATGTAGCTGAGAGAAGCCTCCTCTTGAGGTGCTTGTGGAAAGTTGGTATTCCTCTTGAGTCGAAGCCAAGCACTAACCTCTCATCTCGAGTTGATTTGGGGTCCACGGAGCCCTTTCGTGTTGCTCCAGTGACCTCAGGATCCCTCTAGACTTGAGACAGTGATCTTGGGTTTTCTCTGGAGTGCCATCAAGGAAATCAACGCTCCTTTCACGTTTGATGTGGAACACGCAATTACTCTGCACGCAGTGCAGGGGAATCGGGCCTCATCTCGGGGCGAGTGGGAAGTCTCATGGTTTTTCTCGAGTTGCGGCCGGAACCTGGGGTATATTCTCGAGTTACGACGGGGAGGGCCCTTCCAGACACGTGTTTGTTCAGCGACGTCATGACTCCTTGCTAGGTGCGAAGGACACCTCGGGATTCTCCTCGAGTCTTGGCATGGCAATTGGGACGCGTCTCCACGTGAGGCGGGAGACCCAGGGTCCCTTTCCACGTGCCTCGGGATCCTGGGACTCCTATCCATTTTCAAGAGGAGTCAGGCATCGTCTCCTTTGGAAGCATTGTTCTGCACGGACCTCTCGAGTTTTCAAAGGCTGTGAGGCCTCCGGTCGCGATTAGGCAGAGAACTAGGTCTTTCTCTGTGGTCTTCACAGGGGATTCAGACATCCCTTCGTCTTGGGAGATGCAAGACGAGCCTTCCTTCACTTCACTGCAGGGATATCCGGCCTGATTTCGAGTCAGAGCATCTCGGTGTCCATTCCACTTGAGGCCACAATCTCAGGGTCCCTCTCACATACATGTAGCTGAGAGAAGCCTCCTCTTGAGGTGCTTGTGGAAAGTTGGTATTCCTCTTGAGTCGAAGCCAGGGACTAAGCTCTCATCTCGAGTTGATTTGGGGTCCACGGAGCCCTTTCGCATTGCTCCAGTGACCTCAGGATCCCTCTAGACTTGTGACAGTGATCTTTGGTTTTCTCTGGATTGCCTTCAGGGAAATCAAGGCTCCTTTCACGTTTGATGTGGAACACGGAATTGCTCTGCACGCAGTGCAGGGGAATCGGGCCTCATCTCGCGGCGAGGGGGAAGTCTCATGGTTTTTCTCGAGTTGCGGCCAGAACTTGGGGTATATTCTCGAGTTACAACGGGTAGGGCCTTTTCAGACACGTGTTTGTTCAGCGAAGTCAGCACTCCTGCCTAGGTGCGAGGGACATCTCGGGATTCTCCTCGAGTCTTGGCATGGCAATTGGGACGCGTGTCCACGTGAGGCAGGAGACCCAGGGTCCCTTTCCACGTGCCACAGGGATCCTGGGACTCCTATCCATTTTCAAGAGGAGTCAGGCATCGTCTCCTTTGGAAGCATTGATCTCCGCGGACCTCTTGAGTTTTCAAAGGATGTGTGGCCTCAGGTTGCGATGAGGCGGAGGACTAGGTCTTTCTCTGTTGTCTCCACAGGGGATTCAGACATCCCTTCGTGTTGGGAGATGCAAGACGAGCCTGCATTCAATTCACTGCAGGGATATCCGGCCTTACTTCGAGTCAGAGCATCTCGGTGTCCATTCCACTTGAGGCCACAAACTCAGGGTCCCTCTCACATACATGTAGCTGAGAGAAGCCTCCTCTTGAGGTGCTTGTGGAAAGATGGTATTCCTCTTGAGTCGAAGCCAAGCACTAAGCTCTCATCTCGAGTTGATTTGGGGTCCACGGAGCCCTTTCGTGTTGCTCCAGTGACCTCAGGATCCCTCTAGACTTTAGACAGTGATTTTGGGTTTTAGCTGGAGTGCCATCAAGGAAATCAAGGCTCCTTTCACGTTTGATGTGGAACACGCAATTGCTCTGCACGCAGTGCAGGGGAATCGGGCCTCATCTCGAGGAGAGGCGGAAGTCTAATGGTTTTTCTCGAGTTGCGGCTGGAACCTGGGGTATATTCTCGATTTACGACGGGGAGGGCCCTTCCAGACACGTGTTTGTTCAGCAACGTCAGGACTCCTGCCTAGGTGCGAGGGACACCTCGCAATTCTCCTCGAGTCTTGGCATGGCAATTGGGACGCGACTCCACGTGAGGCGTCAGTCGCAGTGTCCCTTTCCACGTGCCACAGGGATCCTGGGACTCTTATCCATTTTCAAGAGGAGTCAGGCATCGTCTCCTTTGGAAGCATTGATCTCCGCGGACCTCTCGAGCTTTCAAAAGATGTGATGCCTCCGGTCGCGATCAGGCAGAGAACTAGTTCTTTCTCTGTAGTCTCCACAGGGGATTCAGACATCCCTTCGTCTTCGGAGAGGCAAGACGAGCCTGCATTCAATTCACTGCAGGGATATCTGGCCTTACTTCGAGACAGAGCATCTCGGTGTCCATTGCACTTTAAGCCACAAACTCAGGGTCCCTCTCACATACACGTAGCTGAGAGAAGCCTCCCCTTGAGGTGCTTGTGGAAAGTTGGTATTCCTCTTGAGTCGAAGCCAGGGACTAAGCTCTTATCTCGAGTTGATTTGGGGTCCACGGAGCCCTTTCGTGTTGCTACAGTGACCTCAGGATCCCTCTAGACTTGAGACAGTGATCTTGGGTTTTCTCTGGATTGCCATCAAGGAAATCAAGGCTCCTTTCACGTTTGATGTGGAACACGGAATTGCTCTGCACGCAGTGCAGGGGAATCAAGCCTCATCTCGCGGAGAGGGGGAAGTCTCATGGTGTTTCTCGAGTTGCGCAGGAACCTGGGTTATATTCTCGAGTTACAATGGGGAGGGCCCTTCCAGACACGTGTTTGTTCAGCGACGTCATGACTCCAGCCTAGGTGTGAGGGACACCTCGGGATTTTCCTCGAGTCTTGGCATGGCAATTGGGACGCGTCTCCACGTTAGGCGGGAGGCCCAGGGACCCTTAACACGTGCCACAGGGATCCTGGGACTCCTATCCATTTTCAAGAGGAGTCAGGCATCGTCTCCTTTGGAAGCATTGATCTCCACGGACATCTCAAGTTTTCAAAGGATGTGAGGCCTCCGGTCACGATGAGGCGGAGAACTAGGTCTTTCTCTGTGGTCTCCACAGGGGATTCAGACATCCCTTCGTCTTGGGAGATCTAAGACGAGCCTGCATTCAATTCACTGCAGGGATATCCGGCCTTATTTCGAGTCAGAGCATCTCGGTGTCCATTCCACTTGAGGCCACAAACTCATGGTCCCTCTCACATACCTGTAGCTGAGAGAAGCCTCCTCTTGAGGTGCTTGTGGAAAGTTGGTATTCCTCTTGAGTCGAAGCCAGGGACTAAGCTCTCATCTCGAGTTGATTTGGGGTCCACAGAGCCCTTTCATGTTGCTCCAGTGACCACAGGATCCCTCGAGACTTGAGACAGTGATCTTGGGTTTTCTCTGGAGTGCCATCAAGTAAATCAAGGCTCCTTTCACGTTTGATGTGGAACACGGAATTGCTCTGCATGCAGTGCAGGGGAATCTGCCCTCATCTCGGGGCGAGGGGGAAGTCTCATGGTTTTTCTCGAGTTGCGGCCGGAACCTGGGGTATATTCTCGAGTTACGATGGGGAGGGCCCTTCCATACACGTGTTTTTTCAGCGAGGCCAGGACTCCTGCCTGGGTGCGAGGGACACCTCGGGATTCTCCTCGAGTATTGGCATGGCAATTGGGACGCGTCTCCACGTGAGGCGGGAGACCCAGGGTCCCTTTTCACGTGCCACAGGGATCCTGGGACTCCTATACATTTTCAAGAGGAGTCAGGCATCGTCTCCTTTGGAAGCATTGTTCTGCGCAGACCTCTCGAGTTTTCAAAGGCTGTGAGGCCTCCGGTCGCGATGAGGCGGAGAACTAGGTCTTTCTCTGTGGTCTCCACAGGGGATTCAAACATCCCTTCGTCTTGGGAGATGCAAGGCGAGCCTGCATTCACTTCACTGCAGGCATATCTTGCCTGACTTCGAGTCAGAGCATCTCGGTGTTCATTCCACTTGAGGCCACAAACTCAGGGTCCCTCTCACATAGCTGCAGCTGAGAGAAGCCTCCTCTTGAGGTGCTTGTGGAAAGTTGGTATTCCTCTTGAGTCGAAGCCAGGGACTAAGCTCTCATCTCAAGTTGATTTGGGGTCCACGGAGCCCTTTCATGCTGCTACAGTGACCTCAGAATCCCTCTAGACTTGAGACAGTGAATTTTGGTTTTCTCTGGAGTGCCATCAAGGAAATCAAGGCTCCTTTCACGTTTGATGTGGAACATGGAATTGCTCTGCACGCAGTGCAGGGGAATCGGGCCTCATCTCGGGGCGAGGGGGAAGTCTCATGGTTTTTCTCGAGTTGCGGCCGGAACCTGGGGTATATTCTCGAGTTATGACAGGGAGGGCCCTTCCAGACACGTGTTTGTTCAGCGATGTCAGGACTCCTGCCGAGGTGCGATGGACACCTCGGGATTCTCCTCGAGTCTTGGCATGGCAATTGGGACGCGTCTCCACGTGAGGCGGGAGACCCAGGGTCCCTTTCCACGTGCCACAGGGATCCTGGGACTCCTATCCATTTTCAAGAGGAGTCAGGCATCGTCTCCTTTGGAAGCATTGATCTCCGTGGACCTCTCGAGTTTTCAAAGGATGTGAGGCCTCCGGTCGCGTTGAGGCGGAGGACTAGGTCTTTCTCTGTGGCCTCCACAGGGGATTCAGACATCCCTTCGTCTTGGGAGATGCAACACGAGCCTGCATTCAATTCACTGCAGGGATATCCGGCCTTACTTCGAGTCAGAGCATCTCGGTGTCCATTCCACTTGAGGCCACAAATTCAAGGTCCCTCTCACATACATGTAGCTGAGAGAAGCCTCCTCTTGAGGTGCTTGTGGAAAGTTGGTATTCCTCTTGAGTCGAAGCCAAGCACTAAGCTCTCATCTCGAGTTGATTTGGGGTCCACGGAGCCCTTTCGTGTTGCTCCAGTGACGTCAGGATCCCTCTGGACTTGAGACAGTGATCTTGGGTTTTCCCTGGAGTGCCATCAAGGAAATCAAGGCTCCTTTCACGTTTCATGTGGAACACGGAATTGCTCTGCACGGAGTGCAGGGGAATCGGGTCTCATCTCGCTGCGAGGGGGAAGTCCTATGGTTTTTCTCGAGTTGCGGCCGGAACCTGGGGTATATTCTCGACTTACGACGGGGAGGGCCCTCCCAGACACGTGTTTGTTCAGCGACGTCAGGACTCCTTGCTAGGTGCGAAGGACACCTCGGGATTCTCCTCGAGTCTTGGCATGGCAATTGGGACGCGTCTCCACGTGAGGCGGGAGACCCAGGGTCCCTTTCCACGTGCCTCGGGATCCTGGGACTCCTATCCATTTTCAAGAGGAGTCAGGCATCGTCTCCTTTGGAAGCATTGTTCTGCACGGACCTCTCGAGTTTTCAAAGTCTGTGAGGCCTCCGGTCGCGATTAGGCAGAGAACTAGGTCTTTCTCTGTGGTCTTCACAGGGGATTCAGACATCCCTTCGTCTTGGGAGATGCAAGACGAGCCTGCATTCAATTCACTGCAGGGATATCCGGCCTTACTTCGAGTCAGAGCATCTCGGTGTCCATTCCTCTTGAGGCCACAAACTCACGGTCCCTCTCACATACCTGTAGCTGAGAGAAGCCTCCTCTTGAGGTGCTTGTGGAAAGTTGGTATTCCTCTTGAGTCTAAGGCAGGGACTAAGCTCTCATCTCGAGTTGATTTGGGGTCCACGGAGCCCTTTCGTGTTGCTCCAGTGACCTCAGGATCCCTCTAGACTTGAGACAGTGATCTTGGGTTTTCTCTGGAGTCACATCAAGGAAATCAAGGCTCCTTTCACGTTTGATGTGGAACACGGAATTGCTCTGCATGCAGTGCAGGGGAATCGGGCCTCACCTCGCGGCGAGGGGTAAGTCTCATGGTTTTTCTTGAGTTGCGGCCGGAACCTGGGGTATATTCTCGAGTTACGACGGGGAGGGCCCTTCCAGACACGTGTTTGTTCAGCGACGTCAGGACTCCTGCCTAGGGGCGAGGGACACCTCGGGATTCTCCTCGAGTCTTGGCGTGGCAATTGGGACGCGTCTCCACGTGAGGCGGGAGACCCAGGGTCCCTTTCCACGTGCCACAGGGATCCTGGGACTCCTATCCATTTTCAAGAGGAGTCAGGCATCGTCTCCTTTGGAAGCATTGATCTCCGTGGACCTCTCGAGTTTTCAAAGGATGTGAGGCCTCCGGTCGTGATGAGGCGGAGGACTAGGTCTTTCTCTGTGGACTCCACACGGTATTCAGACATCCCTTCGTCTTGGGAGATGCAAGACGAGCCTGCATTCAATTCACTGCAGGGATATCCGGCCTTACTTCGAGTCAGAGCATCTCGGTGTCCATTCCACTTGAGGCCAAAAACTCAGGGTCCCTCTCACATACCTGTAGCTGAGAGAAGCCTCCTCTTGAGGTGCTTGTGGAACGTTGGTATTCCTCTTGAGTCGAAGCCAGGGACTAAGCTCTCATCTCGAGTTGATTTGGGGTCCACGGAGCCCTTTCGTGCTGCTCCAGTGACCTCAGGATCCCTCTAGTCTTGAGACAGTGATCTTGGGTTTTCCCTGGAGTGCCATCAAGGAAATCAAGGCTCCTTTCACGTTTGATGTGGAACACGCAATTGCTCTGCACGCAGTGCAGGGGAATCGGGTCTCATCTCGCGGCGAGGGGGAAGTCTCATGGTTTTTCTCGAGTTGTGGACGGAACCTGGGGTATATTCTCGAGTTACGACGGGGAGGGCCCTTCCAGACACGTGTTTGTTCAGCCACGTCAGGACTCCTGCCTAGGTACGAGGGACACCTCGGGATTCTCCTCGAGTCTTGGCATGGCCATTGGGACGCGTCTCCACGTGAGGCGGGAGACCCAGGGTCCCTTTCCACGTGCCACAGGGATCCTGGGACTCCTATCCATTTTCAAGAGGAGACAGGCATCGTCTCCTTTGGAAGCATTGATCTCCGCGGACCTCTCGAGTTTTCAAAGGATGTGAGGCCTCTGGTCTCGATGAGGCGGAGAACTAGGTTTTTCTCTGTGGTCTCCACAGGGGATTCAGACATCCTTTCGTCTTGGGAGATGCAAGACGAGCCTGCATTCAATTCACTGTGAGATATCCGGCCTGACTTCGAGTCAGAGCATCTCGGTGTCCATTCCTCTTGAGGCCACAATCTCAGGGTCCCTCTCACATACCTGTAGCTGAGAGAAGCCTCCTCTTGAGGTGCTTGTGGAAAGCTGGTATTCCTCTTGAGTCGAAGCCAGGGACGAAGCTCTCATCTCGAGTTGATTTGGGGTCCACGGAGCCCTTTCGTGTTGCTCCAGTGACCTCAGGATCCCTCTAGACTTGAGACAGTGATCTTGGGTTTTCTCTGGAGTGCCATCAAGGAAATCAAGGCTCCTTTCACGTTTGATGTGGAACACGGAATTGCTCTGCACGCAGTGCAGGGGAATCGGGCCTCATCTCGCGGCGAGGGGTAAGTCTCACGGTTTTTCTCCAGTTGTGGTCGGAACCTGGGGTATATTCTCGAGTTACCACCCGGAGGGCCCTTCCAGACACGTGTTTGTTCAGCGACGTCAGGACTCCTGCCTAGGTGCGAGGGACACCTCGGGATTCTCCTCGAATCTTGGCATGGCAATTGGGACGCGTCTCCACGTGAGGCGGGAGACCCAGGGTCCCTTTCCACGTGCCACAGGGATCCTGGGACTCCTATCCATTTTGAAGAGGAGTCAGGCATCGTCTCCTTTGAAAGCATTGATCTCCGCAGACCTCTCGAGTTTTCAAAGGATGTGAGGCCTCCGTTCGCGTTGAGGCGGAGGACTAGGTCTTTCTCTGTGGTCTCCACAGCGGATTCAGACATCCCTTCGTCTTGAGAGAGGCAAGACAAGCCTTCATTCAATTCACTGCAGGGATATCTGGCCTTACTTCAAGTCAGAGCATCTCGGGGTCCATTCCACTTGAGGCCAAAAACTCATGGTCCCTCTCACATACCTGTAGCTGAGAGAAGCCTCCTCTTGAGTTGCTTGTGGAAAGTTGGTATTCCTCTTGAGTCGAAGCCAGGGAATAAGCTCTCTTCTCGAGTTGATTTGGGGTCCACAGAGCCCTTTCGTGTTGCTCCAGTGACCTCAGGATCCCTCTAGACTTGAGACAGTGATCTTGGGTTTTCTCTGGAGTGCCATCAAGGAAATCAAGGCTCCTTTCACGTTTGATGTGGAACACGGAATTGCTCTGCACGCATTGCAGGGGAATCGGGCCTCATCTCGCCGCTAGGGGGAAGTCTCATGGTTTTTCACGAGTTGCGGCCGGAACCTGGGGTATATTCTCGAGTTACGACGGGGAGGGCCCTTCCAGACACGTGTTTGTTCAGCGACGTCAGGACTCCTGCCTAGTTGGGAGGGACTCCTTGGGATTCTCCTCGAGTCTTGGCATGGCAATTCGGACGCCTCTCCACGTGAGGCGGGAGACCCAGGGTCCCTTTCCACGTGCCACAGGGATCCCGGGACTCCTATCCATTTTCAAGAGGAGTCCGGCATCGTCTCCTTTGGAAGCATTGATCTCCGCGGACCTCTCGAGTTTTCAGAGGATGTGAGGCCTCCGGTCGCGATGAGCCGGAGGACTAGGTCTTTCTCTGTGGTCTCCACAGGGGATTCAGACATCCCTTCGTCTTGGGAGATGCAAGACGAGCCTGCATTCAATTCACTGCAGGGATATCCGGCCTTATTTCGAGTCAGAGCATCTCGGTGTCCATTCCACTTGAGGCCACAAACTCAGGGTCCCTCTCACATACCTGTAGCTGAGAGAAGCCTCCTCTTGAGGTGCTTGTGGAAAGTTGATATTCCTCTTGAGTCAAAGGCAGGGACTAAGCTCTCATCTCGAGTTGATTTGGGGTCCACGGAGCCCTTTCGTGTTGCTCCAGTGACCTCAGGATCCCTCTAGACTTGAGACAGTGATCTTGGGTTTTCTCAGGAGTGCCATCAAGGAAATCAAGGCTCCTTTCACGTTTGATGTGGAATACGGAATTGCTCTGCACGCAGTGCAGGGGAATCGGGCCTCATCTCGCCGCGAGGGGGAAGTCTCATGGTTTTTCTCGAGTTGCGTCCGGAATCTGGGGTATATTCTCGAGTTACGACGGGGAGGGCCCTTCCAGACACGTGTTTGTTCAGCGACGTCAGGACTCCTGCCTAGGTGCGAGGGCACCTCGGGATTCTCCTCGAGTCTTGGCATGGCAATTTGGACGCGTCTCCACATGAGGCGGGAGACCCAGGGTCCCTTTCCACGTGCAACAGGGATCCTGGGACTCCTATCCATTTTCAAGAGGAGTCAGGCATCGTCTCCTTTGGAAGCATTGATCTCCACATACCTCTCGAATTTTCAAAGGATGTGAGGCCTCGGCTCGCGATGAAGCGGAGAATTAGGTCTTTCTCTGTGGTCTCCACACGGGATTCAGACATCCCTTCGTCTTGGGAGATGCAAGACGAGCCTGCATTCAATTCACTGCAGGGATATCCGGCCTTACTTTGAGTCAGAGCATCTCGGTGTCCATTCCACTTGAGGCCACAAACTCAGGGGCCCTCTCACATACCTGTAGCTGAGAGAAGCCTCCTCTTGAGGTGCTTGTGGAAAGTTGGTATTCCTCTTGAGTCGAAGCCAGGGACTAAGCTCTCATCTCGAGTTGATTTGGAGTCCACGGAGCCCTTTCGTGTTGCGCCACTGACCTCAGGATCCCTCTAGACTTGAGACAGTGATCTTGGGTATTCTCTGGAGTGCCATCAAGGAAATCAAGGCTCCTTTCACGTTTGATGTGGAACACGGAATTGCTCTGCACGCAGTGCAGGGGAATCGGATCTCAGCTCGCGGCGAGGGGGAAGTCTCATGGTTTTTCTCGAGTTGCGGCCAGAACCTGGGGTATATTCTCGAGTTACGACGGGGAGGGCCCTTCCAGACACGTGTTTGTTCAGCGACGTCAGGACTCCTGCCTAGGTGCGAGGGACACCTCGGGATTCTCCTCGAGTCTTGGCATGGCAATTGGGACGCGTGTCCACGTGAGGCGGGAGACCAAGTGTCCCTTTCCACGTGCCACAGGGATCCTGGGTCTCCTATCCATTTTCAAGAGGAGTCAGGCATCGTCTCCTTTGGAAGCATTGATCTCTGCGGACCTCTCGAGTTTTCAAAGGATGTGAGGCCTCAGGTCGCGATGAGGCGGAGGACTAGGTCTTTCTCTTTCGCCTGCACAGCGGATTCAGACAACCCTCGTCTTGGGAGATGCAAGACGAGCCTGTATTCAATTCACTGCCGGGATATCCGGCCTTACTTCGAGTCAGAGCATCTCGGTGTCCATTCCACTTGAGGCCACAAACTCAGGGTCCCTCTCACATACCTGTAGCTGAGAGAAGCCTCCTCTTGAGGTGCTTGTGGAAAGTTGGTATTCCTCTTGAGTCGAAGCCAGGGACTAAGCTCTCATCTCGAGTTGATTTGTGGTCCACGGAGCCCTTTCCTGTTGCTCCAGTGACCTCAGGATCCCTCTAGACTTGAGACAGTGATCTTGGGTTTTCTCTGGAGTGCCATCAAGGAAATCAAGGCTCCTTTCACGTTTGATGTGGAATGCGGAATTGCTCTGCACGCAGTGCAGGGGAATCGGGCCTCATCTCGCGGCGAGGGGGATGTCTCATGGTTTTTCTCGAGTTGCGGCCGGAACCTGGGGTATATTCTCGAGTTACGACGGGGAGGGCCCTTCCAGACACGTGTTTGTTCAGCGACGTCAGGACTCCTGCCTAGGTGCGAGGGACACCTCGGGATTCTCCTCGAGTCTTGGCATGGCAATTGGGACGCGTCTCCACGTGAGGCGGGAGACCCAGTGTCCCTTTCCACGTGCCACAGGGATCCTGGGACTCCTATCCATTTTCAAGAGGAGTCAGGCATCGTCTCCTTTGGAAGCACTGATCTCCGCGGACCTCTCGAGTTTTCAAAGGATGTGAGGCCTCCGCTCGCTATGAGGCGGAGAACTCGGTGTTTCTCTGTCATCTCCACAGGGGATTCAGACATCCTTTTGTCTTGGGAGATGCAAGACGAGCCTGCATTCAATTCACTGCAGGGATATCCGGCCTTACTTCGAGTCAGAGCATCTCGGTGTCCATTCCACTTGAGGCCACAAACTCAGGGTCCCTCTCACATACCTGTAGCTGAGAGAAGCCTCCTCTTGAGGTGCTTGTGGAAAGTTGGTATTCCTCTTGAGTCTAAGCCAGGGACTAAGCTCTCATCTCGAGTTGATTTGGGGTCCATGGAGCCCTTTCCTGTTGCTACAGTGACCTCAGGATCCCTCTAGACTTGAGACAGTGATCTTGGGTTTTCTCTGGAGTGCCATCAAGGAAATCAAGGCTCCTTTCACGTTTGATGTGGAAAACGGAATTGCTCTGCATGCAGTGCAGGGGAATCGGGCCTCAACTCGCGGCGAGGGGGAAATCTCATGGTTTTTCATGAGTTGCGGCCGGAACCTGGGGTATATTCTCGAGTTACGACGGGGAGTGCCCTTCCAGACACGTGTTTTTCAGCGACGTCAAGACTCCAGCCTAGTGCGAGGGACAACTCGGGATTCTCCTCGAGTCTTGGCATGGCAATTGGGACGCGTATCCACGTGAGGCGGGAGACCCAGGGTCCCTTTCCACGTACCACAGGGATCCTGGGACTCCTATCCATTTTCAAGAAGAGTCAGGCATCTTCTCCTTTGGAAGCATTGATCTACGCGGACCTCTCGATTTTTCAAAGGATGTGAGGCCTCCGGTCGCATTGAGGCGGAGAACGAGGTCTTTCTCTGTGGTCTCCACAGGGGATTCAGACAACCCTTCGTCTTGGGAGATGCAAGACGAGCCTGCATTCAATTCACTGCAGGGATATCCGGCCTTACTTCGAGTCAGAGCATCTCGGTGTCCATTCCACTTGAGGCCACAAACTCAGGGTCCCTCTCACATACCTGTAGCTGAGAGAAGCCTCCTCTTCAGGTGCTTGTGGAAAGTGGGTATTCCTCTTGAGTCGAAGCCAGTGACTAAGCTCTCATCTCGAGTAGATTTGGGGTCCACGGAGCCCTTTCCTGTTGCTCCAGTGACCTCGGGATCCTTCTAGACTTGAGACAGTGATCTTGGGTTTACTCTGGAGTGCCATCAAGGAAATCAAGGCCCCTTTCACGTTTGATGTGGAACACGGAATTGCTCTGCACGCAGTGCAGGGGAATCGGGCCTCATCCAGCGGCGAGGGGGAAGTCTCATGGTTTTTCTCGAGTTGCGGCCGGAACCTGGGGTATATTCTCGAGTTACGACGGGGAGGCCCTTCCAGACACGTGTTTGTTCAGCGACGTCAGGACTCCTCCCTAGGTGCGAGGGACACCTCGGGATTCTCCTCGAGTCTTGGCATGGCAATTGGGACGCGTCTCCACGTGAGGCGGGAGACCCAGTGTCCCTTTCCACGTGCCACAGGGATCCTGGGACTCCTATCCATTTTCAAGAGGAGTCAGGCATCGTCTCCTTTGGAAGCACTGATCTCCGCGGACCTCTCGAGTTTTCAAAGGATGTGAGGCCTCCGCTCGCTATGAGGCGGAGAACTCGGTGTTTCTCTGTCATCTCCACAGGGGATTCAGACATCCTTTTGTCTTGGGAGATGCAAGACGAGCCTGCATTCAATTCACTGCAGGGATATCCGGCCTTACTTCGAGTCAGAGCATCTCGGTGTCCATTCCACTTGAGGCCACAAACTCAGGGTCCCTCTCACATACCTGTAGCTGAGAGAAGCCTCCTCTTGAGGTGCTTGTGGAAAGTTGGTATTCCTCTTGAGTCTAAGCCAGGGACTAAGCTCTCATCTCGAGTTGATTTGGGGTCCATGGAGCCCTTTCCTGTTGCTACAGTGACCTCAGGATCCCTCTAGACTTGAGACAGTGATCTTGGGTTTTCTCTGGAGTGCCATCAAGGAAATCAAGGCTCCTTTCACGTTTGATGTGGAACACGGAATTGCTCTGCACGCAGTGCAGGGGAGTCGGGCCTCATCTCGCGGCGAGGGGGAAGTCTCATGGTTTTTCTCGCGTTGCGGCCCGAACCTGGGGTATATTCTCGAGTTACGACGGGGAGGGCCCTTCCAGACACGGGTTTTTTCAGGGACGTAAGGACTCCTGCCTAGGTGCGAGTGACACCTCGGGATTCTCCTCGAGTCTTGGCATGGCAATTTGGACGCGTCTCCATGCGAGGCGGGAGACCCAGGGTCCCTATCCACGTGCCACAGGGATCCTGGGACTCCTATCCATTTTCAAGAGGAGTCAGGCATCGTCTCCTTTGGAAGCATTGATCTCCGCATACCTCTCGAATTTTCAAAGAATGTGAGGCCTCCAGTCGCGATGAGGCGGAGGTCTAGGTCTTTCTCTGTCGTCTCCACAGGGGATTCAGACATCCCTTCGTCTTGGGAGATGCAAGACGAGCCTGCATTCAATTCACTGCAGGGATATCTGGCCTTACTTTGAGTCAGAGCATCTCGGTGTCCATTCCACTTTAGGCCACAAACTCAGGGTCCCTCTCACATACCTGTAGCTGAGAGAAGCCTCCTCTTGAGGTGCTTGTGGAAAGTTGGTATTCCTCTTGAGTCGAAGCCAGGGACTAAGCTCTCATCTCGAGTTGATTTGGGGTCCACGGAGCCCTTTCGTGTTGCTACAGTGACCTCAGGATCCCTCTAGACTAGAGACAGTGATCTTGGGTTTTCTCTGGAGTGCCATCAAGGAAATCAAGGCTCCTTTCACTTTTGATGTGGAATACGGTATTGCTCTGCACGCAGGGCAGGGGAATCGGGCCTCATCTCGCGGCGAGGGGGAAGTCTCATGGTTTTTCTCGAGTTGCGGCCGGAACCTGGTGTATATTTTCGCGTTACGACGGGGAGGGCACTTCCAGACACGTGTTTGTTCAGCGACGTCAGGACTCCTGCCTAGGAGCGAGAGACACCTCGGGATTCTCCTCGAGTCTTGGCATGGCAATTGGGAGGCATCTCCACGTGAGGCGGGAGATCCAGGATCCCTTTCCACGTGCCACAGTGATCCTGGGACTCCTATCCATTTTCAAGAGTAGTCAGGCATCGTCTCCTTTGGAAGCATTGATCTCCGCGGACCTCTCGAGTTTTCAAAGGATGTGAGGCCTCCGCTCGCGATGAGGCAGAGAACTCGGTCTTTCTCTGTCATCTCCACAGGGGATTCAGTCATCCTTTTGTCTTGGGAGATGCAAGACGAGCCTGCATTCAATTCACTGCAGGGATATCCGGCCTTATTTCGAGTCAGAGCATCTCGGTGTCCATTCCACTTGAGGCCACAAACTCAGGGTCCCTCTCACATACCTGTAGCTGAGAGAAGCCTCCTCTTGAGGTGCTTGTGGAAAGTTGGTATTCCTCTTGAGTCTAAGCCAGGGACTAAGCTCTCATCTCGAGTTGATTTGGGGTCCATGGAGCCTTTTCCTGTTGCTACAGTGACCTCAGGATCACTCTAGACTTGAGACAGTGATCTTGGGTTTTCTCTGGAGTGCCATCAAGGAAATCAAGGCTCCTTTCACGTTTGATGTGGAAAACGGAATTGCTCTGCATGCAGTGCAGGGGAATCGGGCCTCAACTCGCGGCGAGGGGGAAATCTCATGGTTTTTCACGAGTTGCGCCCGGAACCTGGGGTATATTCTCGAGTTACGACGGGGAGTGCCCTTCCAGACACGTGTTTTTCAGCGACGTCAAGACTCCAGCCTAGGTGCGAGGGACACCTCGGTATTCTCCTCGAGTCTTGGCATGGCAATTGGGACGCGTCTCCACGTGAGGCGGGAGACCCAGGGTCCCTTTCCACGTGCCACAGGGATCCTGGGACTCCTATCCATTTTCAAGAAGAGTCAGGCATCTTCTCCTTTGGAAGCATTTATCTCCGCGGACCTCTCGATTTTTCAAAGGATGTGAGGCCTCCGCTCGCGATGAGGCGGAGAACGAGGTCTTTCTCTGTGGTCTCCACAGGGGATTCAGACAACCCTTCGTCTTGGGAGATGCAAGACGAGCCTGCATTCAATTCACTGCAGGGATATCCGGCCTTACTTCGAGTCAGAGCATCTCGGTGTCAATTCCACTTGAGGCCACAAACTCAGGGTCCCTCTCACATACCTGTAGCTGAGAGAAGCCTCCTCTTGAGGTGCTTGTGGAAAGTGGGTATTACTCTTGAGTCGAAGCCAGTGACTAAGCTCTCATCTCGAGTTGATTTGGGGTCCACGGAGCCCTTTCGTGTTGCTCCAGGGACCTCAGGATCCTTCTAGACTTGAGACAGTGATCTTGGATTTACTCTGGAGTGCCATCAAGGAAATCAAGGCTCCTTTCATGTTTGATGTGGAACACGGAATTGTTCTACACGCAGTGCAGGGGAATTGGGCCTCATTCAGCGGCGAGGGGGTAGTCTCATGGTTTTTCTCGAGGTGCGGCCGGAACCTGGGGTATATTCTCGAGTTACGACGGGGAGGCCCTTCCAGACACTTGTTTGTTCAGCGACGTCAGGACTCCTCCCTAGGTGCGAGGGACACCTCGGGATTCTCCTCGAGTCTTGCCATGGCAATTTGGACGCGTCTCCACGCGAGGCGGGAGAACCAGGGTCCCTATCCACGTGCCACAGGGATCCTGGGACTCCTATCCATTTTCAAGAGGAGTCAGGCATCGTCTCCTTTGGAAGCATTGATCTCTGCAGACCTCTCGAGTTTTCAAAGGATGTGAGGCCTCCGGTAGCGATGAGGCGGAGGTCTAGGTCTTTCTCTGTGGTCTCCACAGGGGATTCAGACATCCCTTCGTCTTGGGAGATGCAAGACGAGCCTGCATTCAATTCACTGCAGGCATATCCGGCCTTACCTCGAGTCAGAGCATCTCGGTGTCCATTCCACTTGAGGCCACAAACTCAGGGTCCCTCTCACGTACCTGTAGCTGAGAGAAGCCTCCTCTTGAGGTGCTTGTGGAAAGTTGGTATTCCTCTTGAGTCGAAGCCAGGGACTAAGCTCTCATCTCGAGTTGATTTGGGGTCCAAGGAGCCTTTTCGTGTTGCTCCTGTGACCTCAGGATCCGTCTAGACTTGAGACAGTGATCTTGGGTTTTCTCTGGAGTGCCATTAAGGAAATCAAGGCTCCTTTCAGGTTTGATGTGGAACACGGAATTGCTCTGCACGCAGTGCAGGGGAATCGGGCCTCATCTCGCGGTGAAGGGGAAATCTCATGGTTTTTCTCGAGTTGCGGCAGGAACCTGGGGTGTATTGTCGAGTTACGACGGGGTGGGCCCTTCCAGACACGTGTTTGTTCAGCGATGTCAGGACTCCTGCCTAGGTGCGAGGGACACCTCGGGATTCTCATCGAGTATTGGCATGGCAATTGGGACGCGTCTCCACGTGAGACGGGAGACCCAGTGTCCCTTTCCACGTGCCACAGGCATCCTGGGATTCCTATCCATTTTCAAGAGGAGTCAGGCATCGTCTCCTTTGGAAGCATTAATCTCCGCGGACCTCTCGAGTTTTCAAAGGATGTGAGGCCTCCGCTCGCTATGAGGCGGAGCACTAGGTCTTTCTCTGTGGTCTCCACAGGGGATTCAGACATCCCTTCGTCTTGGGAGATGCAAGACGAGCCTACTTTCAATTCACTGCAGGGATATCCGGCCTTAATTCTAGTCAGAGCCTCTCGGTGTCCATTCCACTTGAGGCTACAAACTCAGGGTCCCTCTCACATACCTGTAGCTGAGAGAAGGCTCCTCTGGAGGTGCTTGTGGAAAGTTGGTATTCCTCTTGAGTCGAAGCCAGGGACTAATCTCTCATCTTGAGTTGATTTGGCATCCACGGAGACCTTTCGTGTTGCTCCTGTGACCTCAGGACCCCTCTAGACTTGAGACAGTGATCTTGGGTTTTCTCTGGAGTGCCATTAAGGAAATGAAGGCTCCTTTCACGTTTGATGTGGAACACGGAATTGCTCTGCACGCAGTGCAGGCGTATCGGGCCTCATCTCGCGGTGAAGGGGAAATCTCATGATTTTTCTCGAGTTGCGGCAGGAACCTGGGGTATATTGTCGAGTTACGACGGGGTGGGCCCTTCCAGACACGTGTTTGTTCAGCGATGTCAGGACTCCTGCCTAGGTGCGAGGGACACCTCGGGAATCTCCTCGAGTCTTGGCATGGCAATTGGCCCGCGTCTCCACGTGAGGCGGGAGACCCAGTGTCCCTTTCCACGTGCCACAGTGATCCTGGGACTCCTATCCATTTTCAAGAGTAGTCAGGCATCATCTCCTTTGGAAGCATTGATCTCTGCAGACCTTTCGAGTTTTCAAAGGATGTGAGGCCTCCGGTCGCGATGAGGCGTTGGACTAGGTCTTCGTCTGTCGTCTCCACAGGGGATTCAGACATCCCTTCGTCTTGGGAGATGCAAGACGAGCCTGCATTCAATTCACTGCAGGGATATCCGGGCTTACTTCGAGTCAGAGCATCTCGGTGTCCATTCCACTTGAGGCCACAAACTCAGGGTCCCTCTCACATACCTGTAGCTGAGAGAAGGCTCCTCTTGAGGTGCTTGTGGAAAGTTGGTATTCCTCTTGATTCAAAGCCAGGGACTAAGCTGTCATCTCGAGTTGATTTAGGGTCCAAGAGCGCTTTGGTGTTGCTACAGGGACCTCAGGATCCCTATAGACTTGAGACAGTGATCTTGGGTTTTGTCTAGAGTGCCATCAAGGAAATCAAGGCTCCTTTCACGTTTGATGTGGAACACGGAATTGCTCTGCACGCAGTATAGGGGATTCGGGCCTCATCCAGCAGCGAGGGGGAAGTCTCATGGTTTTTCTCGAGTTGCGGCCGGAACCTGGGGTATATTCTCGAGTTACGACGGGGAGGGCCCTTCCAGACACGTGTTTGTTCAGCGATTTCAGGACTCCTGCCTAGGTGCGAGGGACACCTCGGGATTCTCCTCGAGTCTTGGCATGGCAATTGGGAGGCGTCTCCACGTGAGGCGGGAGACCCAGGGTCCCTTTCCACGTGCCACAGTGATCCTGGGACTCCTATCCATTTTCCAGAGGAGTCAGGCATCGTCTCCTTTGGAAGCATTGATCTCCGCGGACCTCTCGAGTTTTCAAAGGATGTTAGGCCTTCGCTCGCGATGAGGCGGAGAATTAGGTCTTTCTCTGTGGTCTCCACAGGGGATTCAGACATCCCTTCGTCTTGGGAGATGCAAGACGAGCCTGCATTCAATTCACTGCAGGGATATCCGGCCTTACTTCGAGTCAGAGCATCTCGGTGTCCATTCCACTTGAGGCCACAAACTCAGGGGCCCTCTCACATACCTGTAGCTGAGAGAAGCCTCCTCTTGAGGTGCTTGTGGAAAGTTGGTTTTCCTCTTGAGTCGAAGCCAGGGACTAAGCTCTCGTCTTGAGTTGATTTGGGGTCCACGGAGACCTTTCGTGTTGCTCCACTGACCTCAGGATCCCTCTAGACTTGAGACAGTGATCTTGGGTTTTCTCTGGAGTGCCATCAAGGAAATCAAGGCTCCTTTCACGTTTGATGTGGAACACGGAATTGCTCTGCACGCAGTGCAGGGGATTCGGGCCTCATCTCGCGGCGAGGGGGAAGTCTCATGGTTTTATTCGAGTTGCGGCCGGAACCTGGGGTATATTCTCGAGTTACAACGGGGAGGGCCCTTCCAGACACGTGTTTGTTCAGCGACGTCAGGACTCCTGCCTAGGTGCGAGGGACACCTCGGGATTCTCCTCGAGTCTTGGCATGGCAATTTGGACGCGTCTCCACGCGCGGCGGGAGACCCAGGTTCCCTATACACGTGCAACAGGGATCCTGGGACTCCTATCCATTTTCAAGAGGAGTCAGGCATCGTCTCCTTTGGAAGCATTGATCTCCGCATACCTCTCGAATTTTCAAAGGATGTGAGGCCTCCGGTCGCGATGAGGCGGAGGTCTAGGTCTTTCTCTGTCGTCTCCACAGGGGATTCAGACATCCCTTGGTCTTGGGAGATGCAAGACGAGCCTGCAGTCAATTCACTGCAGGGATATCCGGCCTTACCTCGAGTCAGAGCATCTCGGGGTCCATTCCACTTGAGGCCACAAACTCAGGGTCCCTCTCACATACCTGTAGCTGAGAGAAGCCTCCTCTTGAGGTGCTTGTGGAAAGTTGGTATTACACTTGAGTTGAAGCCAGGGACTAAGCTCTCATCTCGAGTTGATTTGGGGTCCACGGAGCCCTTTCGTGTTGTTCCAGTGACGTCAGAATCCCTCTAGACTTGAGACAGTGATCTTGGGTTTTCTCTGGAGTGCCATCAAGGAAATCAAGGCTCCTTTCACGTTTGATGTGGAACACGGAATTGCTCTGCACGCAGTGCAGGGGAATCGGGCCTCATCCAGCAGCGAGGGGGCAGTCTCATTGTTTTTCTCGAGTTGCGGCCGGAACCTGGGGTATATTCTCGAGTTACGACGGGGAGGGCCCTTCCAGACACGTGTTTGTTCAGCGACGTCAGGACTCCTGCCTAGGTGGGAGGGACACCTCGGGATTCTCCGCGAGTCTTGGCATGGCAATTGGTACGCGTCTCCACGTGAGGCGGGAGTCCCAGGGTCCCTTTCCACGTGCCACAGGGATCCTGGGACTCCTATCCATTTTCAGGAGGAGTCAGGCATCGTCTCCTTTGGAAGCATTGATCTCTGCAGACCTCTCGAGTTTTCAAAGGATGTGAGGCCTCCGGTCGCGATGAGGCGGAGAACTAGGACTTTCTCTGTGGTCTCCACAGGGGATTCAGACATCCCTTTGTGTTGGGAGATACAAGACGAGCCTGCATTCAATTCACTGCAGGGATATCCGGCCTTACTTCGAGTCAGAGCATTTCGGTGTCCATTCCATTTGAGACCACAAACTCAGGGTCCCTTTCACATACCTGTAGCTGAGAGAAGCCTCCTCTTGAGGTGCTTGTGGAAAGTTGGTATTCCTCTTGAGTTGAAGCCAGGGACTAAGCTCTCATCTCGAGATGATTTGCGGTCCACGGAGCCCTTTCGTGGTGCTCCAGTGACCTCAAGATCCCTCTAGTCAGAGACAGTGACTTTGGGTTTTCTCTGGAGTGCCATCAAGAAAATCAAGGGTCCTTTCACGTTTGATTTGGAACACGGAATTGCTCTGCACGCAGTGCAGGGGAATCGGGCCTCATCTCGCGGCGAGGGGGAAGTCTCATGGTTTTTTTCGAGTTGCGGCTGGAACCTGGGGTATATTTTCGAGTTACGACGGGGAGGGCCCTTCGAGACACGTGTTTGTTCAGCGACGTCAGGACTCCTGCCTAGGTGCGAGGGACACCTCGGGATTCTCCTCGAGTCTTGGCATGGCAATTGGGACGCATCTCCACATGAGGCGGGAGACCCAGGGTCCCTTTCCACGTGCCACAGGGAGCCTGGGACTCCTATCCATTTTCAGGAGGAGTCAGGCATCGTCTCCTTTGGAAGCATTGATCTCTGCAGACCTCTCGAGTTTTCAAAGGATGTGAGTCCTCCGGACGCGATGAGGCGGAGGACTAGTTGTTTCTGTGTGGTCTCCACAGGGGATTCAGACATCCCTTCATCTTGGGAGATGCAAGACGAGCCTGCATTCAATTCACTGCAGGGATATCCGGCCTTACTTCGAGTCAGAGCATTTCGGTGTCCATTCCATTTGAGACCACAAACTCAGGGTCCCTCTCACATACCTGTAGCTGAGAGAAGTCTTCTCTTGAGGTGCTTGTGGAAATTTGGTATTCCTCTTGAGTCGAAGCCAGGGACTAAGCTCTCATCTCGAGTTGATTTGGGGTCCACGGAGCCCTTTCATGTTGCTCCAGTGACCTCAGGATCCCTCTAGACTTGAGACAGTGATCTTGGGTTTTCTCTGGAGTGCCATCAAGGAAATCAAGGCTCCTTTCACGTTTGATGTGGAACACGGAATTGCTCTGCACGCAGTGCAGGGGAATCGGGCCTCATCCAGCAGCGAGGGGGCAGTCTCATTGTTTTTCTCGAGTTGCGGCCGGAACCTGGGGTATATTCTCGAGTTACGACGGGGAGGGCCCTTCCAGACACGTGTTTGTTCAGCGACGTCAGGACTCCTGCCTAGGTGGGAGGGACACCTCGGGATTCTCCGCGAGTCTTGGCATGGCAATTGGTACGCGTCTCCACGTGAGGCGGGAGTCCCAGGGTCCCTTTCCACGTGCCACAGGGATCCTGGGACTCCTATCCATTTTCAGGAGGAGTCAGGCATCGTCTCCTTTGGAAGCATTGATCTCTGCAGACCTCTCGAGTTTTCAAAGGATGTGAGGCCTCCGGTCGCGATGAGGCGGAGAACTAGGACTTTCTCTGTGGTCTCCACAGGGGATTCAGACATCCCTTTGTCTTGGGAGATACAAGACGAGCCTGCATTCAATTCACTGCAGGGATATCCGGCCTTACTTCGAGTCAGAGCATTTCGGTGTCCATTCCATTTGAGACCACAAACTCAGGGTCCCTTTCACATACCTGTAGCTGAGAGAAGCCTCCTCTTGAGGTGCTTGTGGAAAGTTGGTATTCCTCTTGAGTTGAAGCCAGGGACTAAGCTCTCATCTCGAGATGATTTGGGGTCCACGGAGCCCTTTCGTGGTGCTCCAGTGACCTCAAGATCCCTCTAGTCAGAGACAGTGACTTTGGGTTTTCTCTGGAGTGCCATCAAGAAAATCAAGGGTCCTTTCACGTTTGATGTGGAACACGGAATTGCTCTGCACGCAGTGCAGGGGAATCGGGCCTCATCTCGCGGCGAGGGGGAAGTCTCATGGTTTTTTTCGAGTTGCGGCTGGAACCTGGGGTATATTTTCGAGTTACGACGGGGAGGGCCCTTCGAGACACGTGTTTGTTCAGCGACGTCAGGACTCCTGCCTAGGTGCGAGGGACACCTCGGGATTCTCCTCGAGTCTTGGCATGGCAATTGGGACGCATCTCCACATGAGGCGGGAGACCCAGGGTCCCTTTCCACGTGCCACAGGGAGCCTGGGACTCCTATCCATTTTCAGGAGGAGTCAGGCATCGTCTCCTTTGGAAGCATTGATCTCTGCAGACCTCTCGAGTTTTCAAAGGATGTGAGTCCTCCGGACGCGATGAGGCGGAGGACTAGTTGTTTCTGTGTGGTCTCCACAGGGGATTCAGACATCCCTTCATCTTGGGAGATGCAAGACGAGCCTGCATTCAATTCACTGCAGGGATATCCGGCCTTACTTCGAGTCAGAGCATTTTGGTGTCCATTCCATTTGAGACCACAAACTCAGGGTCCCTCTCACATACCTGTAGCTGAGAGAAGTCTTCTCTTGAGGTGCTTGTGGAAAGTTGGTATTCCTCTTGAGTCGAAGCCAGGGACTAAGCACTCATCACGAGTTGATTTGGGGTCCACGGAGCCCTTTAGTGTTGCTCCAGTGACCTCAGGATCCCTCTAGACTTGAGACAGTGAACTTGGGTTTTCTCTGGGGTGACATCAAGGAAATCAAGGCTCCGTTCACGTTTGATGTGGAACACGGAATTGTTCTGCACAGAGTGCAGGGGAATCGGGCCTCATCTCGCAGCGAGGGGGAAGTCTCGTGGTTTTTCTCGAGTTGCGGCCGGAACCTGGGGTATATTCTCGAGTTACCACGGGGAGGGCCCTTCCAGACACGTGTTTGTTCAGCGAAGTCAGGACACCTGCCTAGGTGCGAGGGACACCTCGGGATTCTCCGCGAGTCTTGGCATGGCAATTGGTACGCGTCTCCACGTGAGGCGGGAGTCCCAGGGTGTCTTTCCACGTGCCACAGGGATCCTGTGACTCCTATCCAATTTCAAGAAGAGTCAGGCATCGTCTCCTTTTGAAGCATTGATCTCCGCGGACCTCTCGAGTTTTCAAAGGATGTGAGGCCTCCGGTCGCGATGAGGCGGAGGGCTAGGACTTTCTCTGTGGTCTCCACAGGGGATTCAAACATCCCTTCGTCTTGGGAGATGCAAGACGAGCCTGCATTCAATTCACTGCAGGGATATCCGGCCTTACTTCGAGTCAGAGCATTTCGGTGTCCATTCCATTTGAGACCACAAACTCAGGGTCCCTCTCACATACCTGTAGCTGAGAGAAGCCTCCTCTTGAGGTGCTTGTGGAAAGTTGGTATTCATCTTGAGTCGAAGCCAGGGACTAAGCTCTCATCTGGAGTTTATTTGGGGTCCACGGAGCCCTTTCGTGGTGCTCCAGTGACCTCAGGATCCCTCTAGTCTAGAGACAGTGACTTTGGGTTTTCTCTGGAGTGCCATCAAGGAAATCAAGGGTCCTTTCACGTTTGATGTGGAACACGGAATTGCTCTGCACGCAGTGCAGGGGAATCGGGCCTCATCTCGTGGCGAGGGGGAAGTGTCATGGTTTTTTTCGAGTTGCGGCCGGAACCTGGGGTATATTCTCGAGTTACGACGGGGAGGGCCCTTCCAGACACGTGTTTGTTCAGCGACGTCAGGACTCCTGCCTAGGAGCGAGGGACACCTCGGGCTTCTCATCGAGTCTTGGCATGGCAATTGGGACGCATCTCCACGTGAGGCGGGAGACCCAGGGTCCCTTTCCACGTGCCACAGGGAGCCTGGGACTCCTATCCATTTTCAGGAGGAGTCAGGCATCGTCTCCTTCGGAAGCATTGATCTCTGCAGATCTCTCGAGTTTTCAAAGGATGTGAGTCCTCCGGACGCGATGAGGCGGAGGACTAGTTGTTTCTGTGGGGTCTCCACAGGGGTTTCAGACATCCCTTCATCTTGGGAGATGCAAGACGAGCCTGCATTCAATTCACTGCAGGGATATCCGGCCTTACTTCGAGTCAGAGTATTTCAGTGTCCATTCCATTTGAGACCACAAACTCAGGGTCCCTCTCACATACCTGTAGCTGAGAAAAGCCTCCTCTTGAGGTGTTTGTGGAAAGTTGGTATTCCTCTTGAGTCGAAGCCAGGGACTAAGCACTCATCACGAGTTGATTTGGGGTCCACGGAGCCTTTTGGTGTTGCTCCAGTGACCTCAGGATCCCTCTAGACTTGAGACAGTGATCTTGGGTTTTCTCTGGAGTGCCATCAAGGAAATCAAGGCTCCTTTCACGTTTAATTTCGAACACGGAATTGCTCTGCACGCAGTGCAGGGGAATTGGGCCTCATCTCGCGGCTAGGGGGAAGTCTCATTGTGTTTCTCGAGTTGTGGCCGGAATCTGGGGTATATTCTCGAGTTACGATGGGGAGGGCCCTTCCAGACACGTGTTTGTTCAGCGATGTCAGGACTCCTGCCTAGGTGCGAGGGACACCTCGGGATTCTCCACGAGTCTTTTCATGGCAATTGGAACTCGTCTCCACGTGAGGCGGGAGACCCAGTGTCCCTTTCAACGTGCCACAGGCATCCTGGGACTCCTCTCTATTTTCAAGAGGAGTCAGGCATCGTCTCCTTTGGAAGCATTGATCTCCGCGGACCTCTCGAGTTTTCAAAGGATGTGAGGCCTCCGGTCGCGTTGAGGCGGAGGACTAGGTCTCTCTGTGGTCTCCACAGGGGATTCAGACATCCCTTCGTCTTGGGAGATGCAAGACGAGCCTTCATTCAATTCACTGCAGGGATATCCAGCCTTACTTCGAGTCAGAGCATCTCGGTGTCCATTCCACTTGAGGCCACAAACTCAGGGTCCCTCTCACTTACATGTAGATGAGAGAAGCCTCCTCGTGAGGTGCTTGTGGAAACTTGGTATTCCTCTTGAGTCGAAGCCAGGGACTAAGCTCTCATTTGGAGTTTATTTGGGGTCCACGGAGCCTTTTCGTGTTGCTCCAGTGACCTCAGGATCCGTCTAGACTTGAGACAGTGATCTTGGGTTTTCTCTGGAGTGCCATCAAGGAAATCAAGGCTCCTTTCACGTTTGATGTGGAACACGGAATTGCTCTGCACGCAGTGCAGGGGAATTGGGCCTCATTCAGCGGCGAGGGGGAAGTCTCATGGTTTTTCTCGAGTTGCTGCCGGAACCTGGGGTATATTCTCGAGTTACGACGGGGAGGGCCCTTCCAGACACGTGTTTGTTCAGCGACGACAGGACTCCTGCCTAGGTGTGAGGGACACCTCGGGATTCTCCTCGAGTCTTGGCATGGCAATTTGGACGCGTCTCCACGTGAGGCGGGAGACCCAGGGTCCCTTTCCACGTGCCACAGTTATCCTGGGACTCGTATCCATTTTCAAGAGGAGTCAGGCATCGTCTGCTTTGGAAGCATTGATCTCCGCGGACCTCTCGAGTTTTCAAAGGATGTGAGGCCTCCGGTCATGATGAGGCGGAGAACTCGGTCTTTCTCTGTGGTCTCCACAGGGGATTCAGACATCCCTTCGTCTTGGGAGATGCAAGACGAGCCTGCATTCAATTCACTGCAGGGATATCCGGCCTTATTTCGAGTCAGAGCATCTCGGTGTCCATTCCACTTGAGGCCACAAATTCAGGGTCCCTCTCACATACCTGTAGCTGAGAGAAGCCTCCTCTTGAGGTGCTTGTGGAAAGTTGATATTCCTCTTGAGTCAAAGGCAGGGACTAAGCTCTCATCTCGAGTTGATTTGGGGTCCACGGAGCCCTTTCGTGTTGCTCCAGTGACCTCAGGATCCCTCTAGACTTGAGACAGTGATCTTGGGTTTTCTCAGGAGTGCCATCAAGGAAATCAAGGCTCCTTTCACGTTTGATGTGGAACACGGAATTGCTCTGCACGCAGTGCAGGGGAATCGGGCCTCATCTCGCCGCGAGGGGGAAGTCTCATGGTTTTTCTCGAGTTGCGGCCGGAACCTGGGGTATATTCTCGAGTTACGACGGGGAGGGCCCTTCCAGACACGTGTTTGTTCAGCGACGTCAGGACTCCTGCCTAGGTGCGAGGGCACCTCGGGATTCTCCTCGAGTCTTGGCATGGCAATTTGGACGCGTCTCCACATGAGGCGGGAGACCCAGTGTCCCTTTCCACGTGCAACAGGGATCCTGGGACTCCTATCCATTTTCAAGAGGAGTCAGGCATCGTCTCCTTTGGAAGCATTGATCTCCACATACCTCTCGAATTTTCAAAGGATGTGAGGCCTCGGCTCGCGATGAAGCGGAGAATTAGGTCTTTCTCTGTGGTCTCCACACGGGATTCAGACATCCCTTCGTCTTGGGAGATGCAAGACGAGCCTGCATTCAATTCACTGCAGGGATATCCGGCCTTACTTTGAGTCAGAGCATCTCGGTGTCCATTCCACTTGAGGCCACAAACTCAGGGGCCCTCTCACATACCTGTAGCTGAGAGAAGCCTCCTCTTGAGGTGCTTGTGGAAAGTTGGTATTCCTCTTGAGTCGAAGCCAGGGACTAAGCTCTCATCTCGAGTTGATTTGGAGTCCACGGAGCCCTTTCGTGTTGCGCCACTGACCTCAGGATCCCTCTAGACTTGAGACAGTGATCTTGGGTATTCTCTGGAGTGCCATCAAGGAAATCAAGGCTCCTTTCACGTTTGATGTGGAACACGGAATTGCTCTGCACGCAGTGCAGGGGAATCGGATCTCAGCTCGCGGCGAGGGGGAAGTCTCATGGTTTTTCTCGAGTTGCGGCCAGAACCTGGGGTATATTCTCGAGTTACGACGGGGAGGGCCCTTCCAGACACGTGTTTGTTCAGCGACGTCAGGACTCCTGCCTAGGTGCGAGGGACACCTCGGGATTCTCCTCGAGTCTTGGCATGGCAATTGGGACGCGTGTCCACGTGAGGCGGGAGACCAAGTGTCCCTTTCCACGTGCCACAGGGATCCTGGGTCTCCTATCCATTTTCAAGAGGAGTCAGGCATCGTCTCCTTTGGAAGCATTGATCTCTGCGGACCTCTCGAGTTTTCAAAGGATGTGAGGCCTCAGGTCGCGATGAGGCGGAGGACTAGGTCTTTCTCTTTCGCCTGCACAGCGGATTCAGACAACCCTCGTCTTGGGAGATGCAAGGCGAGCCTGTATTCAATTCACTGCCGGGATATCCGGCCTTACTTCGAGTCAGAGCATCTCGGTGTCCATTCCACTTGAGGCCACAAACTCAGGGTCCCTCTCACATACCTGCAGCTGAGAGAAGCCTCCTCTTGAGGTGCTTGTGGAAAGTTGGTATTCCTCTTGAGTCGAAGCCAGGGACTAAGCTCTCATCTCGAGTTGATTTGTGGTCCACGGAGCCCTTTCTTGTTGCTCCAGTGACCTCAGGATCCCTCTAGACTTGAGACAGTGATCTTGGGTTTTCTCTGGAGTGCCATCAAGGAAATCAAGGCTCCTTTCACGTTTGATGTGGAATGCGGAATTGCTCTGCACGCAGTGCAGGGGAATCGGGCCTCATCTCGCGGCGAGGGGGAAGTCTCATGGTTTTTCTCGAGTTGCGGCCGGAACCTGGGGTATATTCTCGAGTTACGACGGGGAGGGCCCTTCCAGACACGTGTTTGTTCAGCGACGTCAGGACTCCTGCCTAGGTGCGAGGGACACCTCGGGATTCTCCACGAGTCTTGGCATGGCAATTTGGACGCGTATCCACGTGAGGCGGGAGACCCAGGGTCCCTTTCCACGTGCCACAGTGATCCTGGGACTCCTATCCATTTTCAACAGGAGTCAGGCATCGTCTCCTTTGGAAGCATTGATCTCCGCGGACCTCGCGATTTTTCAAAGGATGTGAGGCCTCCGCTCGCGATGAGGCGGAGAACTCGGTCTTTCTCTGTCATCTCCACAGGGGATTCAGACATCCCTTCATCTTGGGAGATGCAAGACGAGCCTGCATTCAATTCACTGCAGGGACATCCGGCCTTACTTCGAGTCAGAGCATCTCGGTGTCCATTCCACTTGAGGCCACAAACTCAGGGTCCCTCTCACATACCTGTAGCTGAGAGAAGCCTCCTCTTGAGGTTTCTTGTGGAAAGTTGGTATTCCTCTTGAGTCTAAGCCAGGGACTAAGCTCTCATCTCGAGTTGATTTGGGGTCCACGGAGCCCTTTCGTGTTGCTCCAGTGACCTCAGGATCCCTCTAGACTTGAGACAGTGATCTTGGGTTTTCTCTGGAGTGCCATCAAGGAAATCAAGGCTCCTTTCACGTTTGATGTGGAACACGGAATTGCTCTGCACGCATTGCAGGGGAATCGGGCCTCATCTCGCGGCTAGGGGGAAGTTTCATGGTTTTTCTCGAGTTGCGGCCGGAACCTGGGGTATATTCTCGAGTTACGACGGGGAGGGCCCTTCCAGACACGTGTTTGTTCAGCGACGTCAGGACTCCTGCCTAGTTGGGAGGGACTCCTTGGGATTCTCCTCGAGTCTTGGCATGGCAATTAGGACGCCTCTCCACGTGAGGCGGGAGACCCAGGGTCCCTTTCCACGTGCCACAGGGATCCCGGGACTAATATCCATTTTCAAGAGGAGTCCGGCATCGTCTCCTTTGGAAGCATTGATCTCCGCGGACCTCTCGAGTTTTCAGAGGATGTGAGGCCTCCGGTCGCGATGAGGCGGAGGACTAGGTCTTTCTCTGTGGTCTCCACAGCGGCTTCAGATAACCCTTCGTCTTGGGAGATGCAAGAGGAGCCTGCATTCAATTCACTGCAGGGATATCCGGCCTTACTTCGAGTCAGAGCATCTCGCTGTCCATTCCACTTGAGGCCACAAACTCAGGGTCCCTCTAACATACCTGTAGCTGAGAGAAGCCTCCTCTTGAGGTGCTTGTGGAAAGTTGGTATTCCTCTTGATTCGAAGCCAGGGACTAAGCTCTCATCTCGAGTTGATTTGGGGTCCACGGAGCCCTTTCGTGTTGCTCCAGTGACCTCAGGATCCCTCTAGACTTGAGACAGTGATCTTGGGTTTTCTCAGGAGTGCCATCAAGGAAATCAAGGCTCCTTTCACGTTTGATGTGGAACACGGAATTGCTCTGCACGCAGTGCAGGGGAATCGGGCCTCATCTCGCCGCGAGGGGGAAGTCTCATGGTTTTTCTCGAGTTGCGGCCGGAATCTGGGGTATATTCTCGAGTTACAACGGGGAGGGCCCTTCCAGACACGTGTTTGTTCAGCGACGTCAGGACTCCTGCCTAGGTGCGAGGGACACCTCGGGATTCTCCTCGAGTCTTGGCATGGCAATTTGGACGCGTCTCCACATGAGGCGGGAGACCCAGTGTTCCTTTCCACGTGCCACAGGGATCCTGGGACTCCTATCCATTTTCAAGAGGAGTCAGGCATCGTCTCCTTTGGAAGCATTGATCTCCGCGGACCTCTCGAGTTTTCAAAGGATGTGAGGCCTCCACTCGCGATGAAGCGGAGAATTAGGTCTTTCTCTGTGGTCTCCACAGGGGATTCAGACATCCCTTCGTCTTGGGAGATGCAAGACGAGCCTGCATTCAATTCACTGCAGGGATATCCGGCCTTACTTCAAGTCAGAGCATCTCGGTGTCCATTCCACTTGAGGCCACAAACTCAGGGGCTCTCTCACATACCTGTAGCTGAGAGAAGCCTCCTCTTGAGGTTCTTGTGGAAAGTTGGTATTCCTCTTGAGTCGAAGCCAGGGACTAAGCTCTCATCTCGAGTTGATTTGGAGTCCACGGAGCCCTTTCGTGTTGCGCCACTGACCTCAAGATCCCTCTAGACTTGAGACAGTGATCTTGGGTATTCTCTGGAGTGCCATCAAGGAAATCAAGGCTCCTTTCACGTTTGATGTGGAACACGGAATTGCTCTGCACGCAGTGCAGGGGAATCGGATCTCAGCTCGCGGCGAGGGGAAAGTCTCATGGTTTTTCTCGAGTTGCGGCCGGAACCTGGGGTATATTCTCGAGTTACGACGGGAAGGGCCCTTCCAGACACGTGTTTGTTCAGCGACGTCAGGACTCCTGCCTAGGTGCGAGGGACACCTCGGGATTCTCCTCGAGTCTTGGCATGGCAATTGGGACGCGTATCCACGTGAGGCGGGAGACCAAGTGTCCCTTTCCACGTGCCACAGGGATCCTGGGTCTCCTATCCATTTTCAAGAGGAGTCAGGCATCGTCTCCTTTGGAAGCATTGATCTCTGCGGACCTCTCGAGTTTTCAAAGGATGTGAGGCCTCAGGTCGCGATGAGGCGGAGGACTAGGTCTTTCTCTGTGGTCTATACAGCGGATTCAGATAACCCTTCGTCTTGGGAGATGCAAGAGGAGCCTGCATTCAATTCACTGCAGGGATATCCGGCCTTACTTCGAGTCAGAGCATCTCGGTGTCCATTGCACTTGAGGCCACAAACTCAAGGTCCCTCTCACCTACCTGTAGCTGAGATAAGCTTCCTCTTGAGGTGCTTGTGGAAAGTTGGTATTCCTCTTGAGTCTAAGCCAGGGACTAAGCTCTCATCTCGAGTTGATTTGGGGTCCACGGAGCCTTTTCCTGTTGCTCCAGTGATCTCAGGATCCCTCTAGACTTGAGACAGTGATCTTGGGTTTTCTCTGGAGTGCCATCAAGGAAATCAAGGCTCCTTTCACGTTTGATGTGGAACACGGAATTGCTCTGCATGCAGTGCAGGGGTATCGGGCCTCAACTCGCGGCGAGGGGGAAATCTCATGGTTTTTCTCGAGTTGTGGCCGGAACCTGGGGTATATTCTCGAGTTACGAGGGGGAGGGCCCTTCCAGACACGTGTTTGTTCAGCAACGTCAGGACTCCTGCCTAGGTGCGAGGGACACCTCGGGATTCTCCTCGAGTCTTGGCATGGCAATTGGGACGCGTCTCCACTTGAGGCGGGAGACCCAGGGTCCCTTTCCACGTGCCAGAGCGATCCTGGGACTCCTATCCGTTTTCAAGAGGAGTCAGGCATCGTCTCCTTTGGAAGCATTGATCTCCGCGGACCTCTCGAGTTTTCAAAGGATGTGAGGCTTCCGGTCGCGATGAGGCGGAGGACTAGGTCTTTCTCTGTGGTCTCCACAGCGGATTCCGACATCCCTTCGTCTTGGGAGATGCAAGACGAGCCTGCATTCAATTCACTGCAGGGATATCCGGCCTTACTTCGAGTCAGAGCATCTCGGTGTCCATTGCACTTGAGGCCACAAACTCAGGGTCCCTCTCACATACCTGTAGCTGAGAGAAGCCTCCTCTTGAGGTGTTTGTGGAAAGTAGGTATTCCTCTTGAGTCGAAGCCAGGGACTAATCTCACATCACGAGTAGATTTGGGGTACATGGAGCCCTTTCGTGTTGCTCCAGTGACCTCAGGATCCCTCTAGAATTGAGACAGTGATCTTGGGGTTTCTCTGGAGTGCCATCAAGGAAATCAAGGCTCCTTTCCTGTTTAATGTGGAACACGGAATTGCTCTGCACGCAGTGCAGGGGAATTGGCCCTCATCTCGCGGCGAGGGGGAAGTCTCATGGTTTTTCTCGAGTTGCGGCCGGAACCTGGGGTATATTCTCGAGTTACGACGGGGAGGGCCCTTCCAGACACGTGTTTGTTCAGCGACGTCAGGACTCCTGCCTAGGAGCGAGGGACACCTCGGGATTCTCCTCGAGTCTTGGCATGGCAACTGGGAGGCGTCTCCACGTGAGGCGGTAGACCCAGGGTCCCTTTCTACGTGCCACAGGGATCCTGGGAATCCTATCCATTTTCAAGAGGAGTCAGGCATCGCCTCCTTTGGAAGCATTGATCTCCGCGGACCTCTTGAATTTTCAAAAGATATGAGGCCTCCAGTCGCGATGAGGCGGAGAACTAGGTCTTTCTCTGTGGTCTCCGCAGGGGATTCAGACATCCCTTCATCTTGGGAGTGCAAGACGAGCCTGCATTCAATTCACTGCAGGGATATCCGGCCTTACTTCGAGTCAGAGCATCTCGGTGTCCATTGCACTTGAGGCCACAAACTCAGGGGCCCTCTCACATACCTGTAGCTGAGAGAAGCCTCCTCTTGAGGTGCTTGTGGAAAGTTGGTATTCCTCTTGAGTCGAAGCCAGTTACTAAGCTCTCATCTCGAGTTGATTTGGGGTCCACGGAGCCCTTTCGTGTTGCTCCAGTGACCTTAGGATCCCTCTAGACTTGAGACAGTGATCTTGGGTTTTCTCTGGAGTGCCATCAAGGAAATCAAGGCTCCTTTCACGTTTGATGTGGAACACGGAATTGCTCTGCATGCAGTGCAGGGGAATCGGATCTCATCTCGCGGCGAGGGGGAAGTCTCATGGTTTTTCTCGAGTTGCGGCCGGAACCTGGGGTATATTCTCGAGTTACGACGGGGAGGGCCCTTCCAGACACGTGTTTGTTCAGCGACGTCAGGACTCCTGCCTAGGTGCGAGGGACACCTCGGGATTCTCCTCGAGTCTTGGCATGGCAATTGGGACGTGTCTCCACGTGAGGCGGGAGACCCAGGGTCCCTTTCCACGTGCCACAGGGATCCTGGGACTCCTATCCATTTTCATGAGGAGTCAGGCATCGTCTCCTTCGGAAGTATTGATCTAGGCGGAGCTCTCGAGTTTTCAAAGGATATGAGCCCTCCGGTTGCGTTGAGGTGGAGGACTAGGTCTTTCTCTGAGGTCTCCACAGGGGATTCAGACAACCCTTCGTCTTGGGAGATGCAAGACGAGCCTGCATTCAATTCACTGCAGGGATATCCGGGCTTACTTCGAGTCAGAGCATCTCGGTGTCCATTCCACTTGAGGCAACAAACTCAGGGTCCCTCTCACATACCTGTAGCTGAGAGAAGCCTCCTCTTCAGGTGCTTTTGGAAAGTTGGTATTCCTCTTGACTCGAAGCCAGGGACTAAGCTCTCATCTCGCGTTGATTTGGGGTCCACGGAGCCCTTTCCTTTTGCTCCAGTGACCTCAGGATCCCTCTAGACTTGAGACAGTGATCTTGGGTTTTCTCTGGAGTGCCATCAAGGAAATCAAGGCTCCTTTCATGTTTGATGTGGAACACGGAATGGCTCTGCACGCATTGCAGGGGAATCGGGCCTCATCTCGCGGCGAGAGGGAAGTCTCATGGTTTTTCTCGAGTTGCGGCCGGAACCTGGGGTATATTCTCGAGTTACGACGGGGATGGCCCTTCAAGACACGTGTTTGTTCAGCGACGTCAGGACTCCTGCGTAGGTGCGAGGGACACCTCGGGATTCTCCTCGAGTCTTGGCATGGCAATTGGGACGCGTCTCCACGTGACGCGGGAGACCCAGGGTCCCTTTCCACGTGCCACAGGGATCCTGGAACTCCTATTCATTTTCAAGAGGAGTCAGGCATCGTCTCCTTTGGAAGCATTAATCTCCGCGGACCTCTCGAATTTTCAAAGGATGTGAGGCCTACGCTCGCGATGAGGCGGAGAATTAGGTCTTTCTCTGTGGTCTTCACAGGGGATTCAAACATCCCTACGTCTTGGGAGATGCAAGACGAGCCTGCATTCAATTCACTGCAGGGATATCCGGCCTTACTTCGAGTCAGAGCATCTCAGTGTCCATTGCACTTGAGGCCACAAACTCAGGGGCCCTCTCACATACCTGTAGCTGAGAGAAGCCTCCTCTTGAGGTGCTTGTGGAAAGTTGGTATTCCTCTTGAGTCGAAGCCAGGGACTAAGCTCTCATCTCGAGTTGATTTTGGGTCCACGGAGCACTTTCGTGTTGCTCTTGTGACCTCAGGATCCCTCTAGACTTGAGACAGTGATCTTGGGTTTTCTCTGGAGTGCCATCAAGGAAATCAAGGCTCCTTTCACATTTGATATGGAAAACGGAATTGCTCTGCACGCAGTTCAGGGGAATCGGGCCTCATCTCGCGGCGAAGTTGAAGTCTCATGGTTTTTCTCGAGTTGCGGCCGGAACCTGGGGTATATTCTCGAGTTACGACGGGGAGGGCCCTTCCAGACACGTGTTTGTTCAGCGACGTCAGGACTCCTGCCTAGGTGCGAGGGCCACCTCGGGATTCTCCTCGAGTCTTGACATGGCAATTGGGACGCGTCTCCACGTGAGGCGGGAGACCCAGGGTCCCTTTCCACGTGCCACAGGGATCCTGGGACTCCTATCCATTTTCAAGAGGAGTCAGGCATCGTCTACTTTGGAAGCATTGATCTAGACGGAGCTCTCGAATTTTCAAAGGATATGAGGCCTCCGGTCGCGATGAGACGGAGAACTAGGTCTTTCTCTGTGGTCTCCACAGGGGATTCAGACAACCCATCGTCTTGGGAGATGCAAGACGAGCCTGCATTCAATTCACTGCAGGGATATCCGGCCTTACTTCGAGTCAGAGCATCTCGGTGTCCATTCCACTTGAGGCCACAAACTCAGGGTCCCTCTCACATACCTGTAGCTGAGAGAAGCCTCCTCTTGAGGTGCTTGTGGAAAGTTGGTATTCCTCTTGAGTCTAAGCCAGGGACTAAGCTCTCATCTCGAGTTGATTTGGGGTCCATGGAGCCCTTTCCTGTTGCTACAGTGACCTCAGGATCCCTCTAGACTTGAGACAGTGATCTTGGGTTTTCTCTGGAGTGCCATCAAGGAAATCAAGGCTCCTTTCACGTTTGATGTGGAAAACGGAATTGCTCTGCATGCAGTGCAGGGGAATCGGGCCTCAACTCGCGGCGAGGGGGAAATCTCATGGTTTTTCATGAGTTGCGGCCGGAACCTGGGGTATATTCTCGAGTTACGACGGGGAGTGCCCTTCCAGACACGTGTTTTTCAGCGACGTCAAGACTCCAGCCTAGGTGCGAGGGACAACTCGGGATTCTCCTCGAGTCTTGGCATGGCAATTGGGACGCGTATCCACGTGAGGCGGGAGACCCAGGGTCCCTTTCCACGTACCACAGGGATCCTGGGACTCCTATCCATTTTCAAGAAGAGTCAGGCATCTTCTCCTTTGGAAGCATTGATCTACGCGGACCTCTCGATTTTTCAAAGGATGTGAGGCCTCCGGTCGCGATGAGGCGGAGAACGAGGTCTTTCTCTGTGGTCTCCACAGGGGATTCAGACAACCCTTCGTCTTGGGAGATGCAAGACGAGCCTGCATTCAATTCACTGCAGAGATATCCGGCCTTACTTCGAGTCAGAGCATCTCGGTGTCCATTCCACTTGAGGCCACAAACTCAGGGTCCCTCTCACATACCTGTAGCTGAGAGAAGCCTCCTCTTCAGGTGCTTGTGGAAAGTGGGTATTCCTCTTGAGTCGAAGCCAGTGACTAAGCTCTCATCTCGAGTAGATTTGGGGTCCACGGAGCCCTTTCCTGTTGCTCCAGTGACCTCGGGATCCTTCTAGACTTGAGACAGTGATCTTGGGTTTACTCTGGAGTGCCATCAAGGAAATCAAGGCTCCTTTCACGTTTGATGTGGAACACGGAATTGCTCTGCACGCAGTGCAGGGGAATCGGGCCTCATCCAGCGGCGAGGGGGAAGTCTCATGGTTTTTCTCGAGTTGCGGCCGGAACCTGGGGTATATTCTCGAGTTACGACGGGGAGGCCCTTCCAGACACGTGTTTGTTCAGCGACGTCAGGACTCCTCCCTAGGTGCGAGGGACACCTCGGGATTCTCCTCGAGTCTTGGCATGGCAATTGGGACGCGTCTCCACGTGAGGCGGGAGACCCAGTGTCCCTTTCCACGTGCCACAGGGATCCTGGGACTCCTATCCATTTTCAAGAGGAGTCAGGCATCGTCTCCTTTGGAAGCACTGATCTCCGCGGACCTCTCGAGTTTTCAAAGGATGTGAGGCCTCCGCTCGCTATGAGGCGGAGAACTCGGTGTTTCTCTGTCATCTCCACAGGGGATTCAGACATCCTTTTGTCTTGGGAGATGCAAGACGAGCCTGCATTCAATTCACTGCAGGGATATCCGGCCTTACTTCGAGTCAGAGCATCTCGGTGTCCATTCCACTTGAGGCCACAAACTCAGGGTCCCTCTCACATACCTGTAGCTGAGAGAAGCCTCCTCTTGAGGTGCTTGTGGAAAGTTGGTATTCCTCTTGAGTTTAAGCCAGGGACTAAGCTCTCATCTCGAGTTGATTTGGGGTCCATGGAGCCCTTTCCTGTTGCTACAGTGACCTCAGGATCCCTCTAGACTTGAGACAGTGATCTTGGGTTTTCTCTGGAGTGCCATCAAGGAAATCAAGGCTCCTTTCACGTTTGATGTGGAAAACGGAATTGCTCTGCATGCAGTGCAGGGGAATCGGGCCTCAACTCGCGGCGAGGGGGAAATCTCATGGTTTTTCAAGAGTTGCGGCCGGAACCTGGGGTATATTCTCGAGTTACGACGGGGAGTGCCCTTCCAGACACGTGTTTTTCAGCGACGTCAAGACTCCAGCCTAGGTGCGAGGGACACCTCGGGATTCTCCTCGAGTCTTGGCATGGCAATTGGGACGCGTATCCACGTGAGGCGGGAGACCCAGGGTCCCTTTCCACGTACCACAGGGATCCTGGGACTCCTATCCATTTTCAAGAAGAGTCAGGCATCTTCTCCTTTGGAAGCATTGATCTACGCGGACCTCTCGATTTTTCAAAGGATGTGAGGCCTCCGGTCGCGATGAGGCGGAGAACGAGGTCTTTCTCTGTGGTCTCCACAGGGGATTCAGACAACCCTTCGTCTTGGGAGATGCAAGACGAGCCTGCATTCAATTCACTGCAGGGATATCCGGCCTTACTTCGAGTCAGAGCATCTCGGTGTCCATTCCACTTGAGGCCACAAACTCAGGGTCCCTCTCACATACCTGTAGCTGAGAGAAGCCTCCTCTTCAGGTGCTTGTGGAAAGTGGGTATTCCTCTTGAGTCGAAGCCAGTGACTAAGCTCTCATCTCGAGTTGATTTGGGGTCCACGGAGCCCTTTCGTGTTGCTCCAGTGACCTCAGGATCCTTCTAGACTTGAGAGAGTGATCTTGGGTTTACTCTGGAGTGCCATCAAGGAAATCAAGGCTCCTTTCACGTTTGATGTGGAACACGGAATTGTTCTACACGCAGTGCAGGGGAATCGGGCCTCATCCAGCGGCGAGGGGGAAGTCTCATGGTTTTTCTCGAGTTGCGGCCGGAACCTTGGGTATATTCTCGAGTTACGACGGGGTGGCCCTTCCAGACACGTGTTTGTTCAGCGACGTCAGGACTCCTCCCTAGGTGCGAGGGACACCTCGGGATTCTCCTCCAGTCTTGGCATGGCAATTGGGACGCGTCTCCATGCGAGGCGGGAGACCCAGTGTCCCTTTCCACGTGCCACAGGGATCCTGGGACTCCTATCCATTTTCAAGAGGAGTCAGGCATCGTCTCCTTTGGAAGCATTGATCTCCGCGGAACTCTCGAATTTTCAAAGTATGTGAGGCCTCTGGTCGCGATGAGGCGGAGAACTCGGTCTTTCTCTGTGGTCTCCACAGGGGATTCAGACATCCCTTCGTCTTGGGAGATGCAAGACGCGCCTGCATTCAATTCACTGCAGGGATATCCGGCCTTACTTCGAGTCAGAGCATCTCGGTGTCCATTCCACTTGAGGCCACAAACTCAGGGGCCCTCTTACATACCTGTAGCTGAGAGAAGCCTCCTCTTGAGGTGCTTGTGGAAAGTTGGTATTCCTCTTGAGTCGAAGCCAGGGACTAAGCTCTCATCTCGAGTTGATTTGGAGTCCACGGAGCCCTTTCGTTTTGCTCCACTGACCTCAGGATCCCTCTAGACTTGAGACAGTGATCTTGGGTTTTCTCTGGAGTGCCATCAAGGAAATCAAGGCTCCTTTCACGTTTGATGTGGAACACGGAATTGCTCTGCACGCAGTGCAGGGGAGTCGGGCCTCATCTCGCGGCGAGGGGGAAGTCTCATGGTTTTTCTCGCGTTGCGGCCCGAACCTGGGGTATATTCTCGAGTTACGACGGGGAGGGCCCTTCCAGACACGTGTTTTTTCAGGGACGTCAGGACTCCTGCCTAGGTGCGAGGGACACCTCGGGATTCTCCTCGAGTCTTGGCATGGCAATTTGGACGCGTCTCCATGCGAGGCGGGAGACCCAGGGTCCCTATCCACGTGCCACAGGGATCCTGGGACTCCTATCCATTTTCAAGAGGAGTCAGGCATCGTCTCCTTTGGAAGCATTGATCTCCGCATACCTCTCGAATTTTCAAAGAATGTGAGGCCTCCAGTCGCGATGAGGCGGAGGTCTAGGTCTTTCTCTGTCGTCTCCACAGGGGATTCAGACATCCCTTCGTCTTGGGAGATGCAAGACGAGCCTGCATTCAATTCACTGCAGGGATATCTGGCCTTACTTTGAGTCAGAGCATCTCGGTGTCCATTCCACTTTAGGCCACACACTCAGGGTCCCTCTCACATACCTGTAGCTGAGAGAAGCCTCCTCTTGAGGTGCTTGTGGAAAGTTGGTATTCCTCTTGAGTCGAAGCCAGGGACTAAGCTCTCATCTCGAGTTGATTTGGGGTCCACGGAGCCCTTTCGTGTTGCTACAGTGACCTCAGGATCCCTCTAGACTAGAGACAGTGATCTTGGGTTTTCTCTGGAGTGCCATCAAGGAAATCAAGGCTCCTTTCACTTTTGATGTGGAATACGGTATTGCTCTGCACGCAGGGCAGGGGAATCGGGCCTCATCTCGCGGCGAGGGGGAAGTCTCATGGTTTTTCTCGAGTTGCGGCCGGAACCTGGTGTATATTCTCGAGTTACGACGGGGAGGGCACTTCCAGACACGTGTTTGTTCAGCGACGTCAGGACTCCTGCCTAGGAGCGAGAGACACCTCGGGATTCTCCTCGAGTCTTGGCATGGCAATTGGGAGGCATCTCCACGTGAGGCGGGAGACCCAGGATCCCTTTCCACGTGCCACAGTGATCCTGGGACTCCTATCCATTTTCAAGAGTAGTCAGGCATCGTCTCCTTTGGAAGCATTGATCTCCGCGGACCTCTCGAGTTTTCAAAGGATGTGAGGCCTCCGCTCGCGATGAGGCAGAGAACTCGGTCTTTCTCTGTCATCTCCACAGGGGATTCAGACATCCTTTTGTCTTGGGAGATGCAAGACGAGCCTGCATTCAATTCACTGCAGGGATATCCGGCCTTATTTCGAGTCAGAGCATCTCGGTGTCCATTCCACTTGAGGCCACAAACTCAGGGTCCCTCTCACATACCTGTAGCTGAGAGAAGCCTCCTGTTGAGGTGCTTGTGGAAAGTTGGTATTCCTCTTGAGTCTAAGCCAGGGACTAAGCTCTCATATCGAGTTGATTTGGGGTCCATGGAGCCCTTTCCTGTTGCTACAGTGACCTCAGGATCACTCTAGACTTGAGACAGTGATCTTGGGTTTTCTCTGGAGTGCCATCAAGGAAATCAAGGCTCCTTTCACGTTTGATGTGGAAAACGGAATTGCTCTGCATGCAGTGCAGGGGAATCGGGCCTCAACTCGCGGCGAGGGGGAAATCTCATGGTTTTTCACGAGTTGCGCCCGGAACCTGGGGTATATTCTCGAGTTACGACGGGGAGTGCCCTTCCAGACACGTGTTTTTCAGCGACGTCAAGACTCCAGCCTAGGTGCGAGGGACACCTCGGTATTCTCCTCGAGTCTTGGCATGGCAATTGGGACGCGTCTCCACGTGAGGCGGGAGACCCAGGGTCCCTTTCCACGTGCCACAGGGATCCTGGGACTCCTATCCGTTTTCAAGAAGAGTCAGGCATCTTCTCCTTTGGAAGCATTTATCTCCGCGGACCTCTCGATTTTTCAAAGGATGTGAGGCCTCCGCTCGCGATGAGGCGGAGAACGAGGTCTTTCTCTGTGGTCTCCACAGGGGATTCAGACAACCCTTCGTCTTGGGAGATGCAAGACGAGCCTGCATTCAATTCACTGCAGGGATATCCGGCCTTACTTCGAGTCAGAGCATCTCGGTGTCCATTCCACTTGAGGCCACAAACTCAGGGTCCCTCTCACATACCTGTAGCTGAGAGAAGCCTCCTCTTGAGGTGCTTGTGGAAAGTGGGTATTCCTCTTGAGTCGAAGCCAGTGACTAAGCTCTCATCTCGAGTAGATTTGGGGTCCACGGAGCCCTTTCGTGTTGCTCCAGGGACCTCAGGATCCTTCTAGACTTGAGACAGTGATCTTGGGTTTACTCTGGAGTGCCATCAAGGAAATCAAGGCTCCTTTCATGTTTGATGTGGAACACGGAATTGTTCTACACGCAGTGCAGGGGAATTGGGCCTCATTCAGCGGCGAGGGGGTAGTCTCATGGTTTTTCTCGAGTTGCGGCCGGAACCTGGGGTATATTCTCGAGTTACGACGGGGAGGCCCTTCCAGACACTTGTTTGTTCAGCGACGTCAGGACTCCTCCCTAGGTGCGAGGGACACCTCGGGATTCTCCTCGAGTCTTGCCATGGCAATTTGGACGCGTCTCCACGCGAGGCGGGAGACCCAGGGTCCCTATCCACGTGCCACAGGGATCCTGGGACTCCTATCCATTTTCAAGAGGAGTCAGGCATCGTCTCCTTTGGAAGCATTGATCTCTGCAGACCTCTCGAGTTTTCAAAGGATGTGAGGCCTCCGGTAGCGATGAGGCGGAGGTCTAGGTCTTTCTCTGTCGTCTCCACAGGGGATTCAGACATCCCTTCGTCTTGGGAGATGCAAGACGAGCCTGCATTCAATTCACTGCAGGCATATCCGGCCTTACCTCGAGTCAGAGCATCTCTTTGTCCATTCCACTTGAGGCCACAAACTCAGGGTCCCTCTCACGTACCTGTAGCTGAGAGAAGCCTCCTCTTGAGGTGCTTGTGGAAAGTTGGTATTCCTCTTGAGTCGAAGCCAGGGACTAAGCTCTCATCTCGAGTTGATTTGGGGTCCAAGGAGCCTTTTCGTGTTGCTCCTGTGACCTCAGGATCCGTCTAGACTTGAGACAGTGATCTTGGGTTTTCTCTGGAGTGCCATTAAGGAAATCAAGGCTCCTTTCAGGTTTGATGTGGAACACGGAATTGCTCTGCACGCAGTGCAGGGGAATCGGGCCTCATCTCGCGGTGAAGGGGAAATCTCATGGTTTTTCTCGAGTTGCGGCAGGAACCTGGGGTATATTCTCGAGTTACGACGGGGTGGGCCCTTCCAGACACGTGTTTGTTCAGCGATGTCAGGACTCCTGCCTAGGTGCGAGGGACACCTCGGGAATCTCCTCGAGTCTTGGCATGGCAATTGGCCCGCGTCTCCACGTGAGGCGGGAGACCCAGTGTCCCTTTCCACGTGCCACAGTGATCCTGGGACTCCTATCCATTTTCAAGAGGAGTCAGGCATCGTCTCCTTTGGAAGCATTGATCTCTGCAGATCTCTCGAGTTTTCAAAGGATGTGAGGCCTCCGGTCGCGATGAGGCTTTGGACTAGTTCTTTGTCTGTCGTCTCCACAGGGGATTCAGACATCCCTTCGTCTTGGGACATGCAAGACGAGCCTGCATTCAATTCACTGCAGGGATATCTGGGCTTACTTCGAGTCAGAGCATCTCGGTGTCCATTCCACTTGAGGCCACAAACTCAGGGTCCCTCTCACGTACCTGTAGCTGAGAGAAGGCTCCTCTTGAGGTGCTTGTGGAAAGTTGGTATTCCTCTTGAGTCGAAGCCAGGGACTAGGCTGTCATCTCGAGTTGATTTGGGGTCCAAGAGCGCTTTGGTGTTGCTACAGGGACTTAAGGATCCCTATAGACTTGAGACAGTGATCTTGAGTTTTGTCTAGAGTGCCATCAAGGAAATCAAGGCTCCTTTCACGTTTGATGTGGAACACGGAATTGCTCTGCACGCAGTGCAGGGGAATCGGGCCTCATCTCGTGGCGAGGGGGAAGTCTCATGGTTTTATTCGAGTTGCGGTCGGAAGCTCGGTTATATTCTCGAGTTACGACGGGGATGGCCCTTCCAGACACGTGTTTGTTCAGCGACGTCAGGACTCGTGCCTAGGTGCGAGGGACACCTCGGGATTCTCCTCGAGTCTTGGCATGGCAATTGGGATCCGTCTCCACGTGAGGCGGGAGACCTAGTGTCCCTTTCCACGTGCCACAGGGATCCTGGGACTCCTATCCATTTTCAAGAATAGTCGGGCATCGTCTCCTTTGGAAGCATTGATCTCCGCAGACCTCTCGAGTTTTTAAAGAATGTGAGGCCTCCGGTCTCGATGAGGCGGAGAACTAGGTATTTCTCTGTGGTCTCCACAGGGGATTCAGACATCCCTTCGTCTTGGGAGATGCAAGACGAGCCTACTTTCAATTCACTGCAGGGATATCCGGCCTTACTTCGAGTCAGAGCATCTCGGTGTCCATTCCAGTTGACGCCACAAACTCAGGGTCCCTCTCACATACCTGTAGCTGAGAGAAAGCTCCTCTTGAGGTGCTTGTGGAAAGTTGGTATTCCTCTTGAGTCGAAGCCAGGGACTAAGCTCTCATCTCGAGTTGATTTGGGGTCCACGGAGCCCTTTCCTGTTGCTACAGTGACCTCAGGATCCCTCTAGACTTGAGACAGTGATCTTGGGTTTTCTCTGGAGTGCCATCAAGGAAATCAAGGCTCCTTTCACGTTTGATGTGGAACACGGTATTGCTCTACACGCAGTGCAGGGGAATCTGGCCTCATCTCGCGGCGAGAGGGAAGTCTCATGGTTTTTTTCGAGTTGCGGCCGGAACCTGGGGTATATTCTCGAGTTACGACGGGGAGGGCCCTTCCAGACACGTGTTTGTTCAGCGACGTCAGGGCTCCTGCCTAGGTGCGAGGGACACCTCGGGATTCTCATCGAGTATTGGCATGGCAATTGGGACGCGTCTCCACGTGAGACGGGAGACCCAGTGTCCCGTTCCACGTGCCACAGGCATCCTGGGATTCCTATCCATTTTCAAGAGGAGTCAGGCATCGTCTCCTTTGGAAGCATTAATCTCCGCGGACCTCTCGAGTTTTCAAAGGATGTGAGGCCTCCGCTCGCTATGAGGCGGAGCACTAGGTCTTTCTCTGTGGTCTCCACAGGGATTCAGACATCCCTTCGTCTTGGGAGATGCAAGACGAGCCTGCATTCAATTCACTGCAGGGATATCCGGGCTTACTTCGAGTCAGAGCATCTCGGTGTCCATTCCACTTGAGGCCACAAACTCAGGGTCCCTCTCACATACCTGTAGCTGAGAGAAGCCTCCTCTTGAGGTGCTTGTGGAAAGTTGGTATTCCTCTTGAGTCGAAGCCAGGGACTAAGCTCTCATCTCGAGTTGATTTGGTGTCCACAGAGCCCTTTCCTGTTGGTCCAGTGACTTTAGGATCCCTCTAGACTTGAGACAGTGATCTTGGGTTTTCTCTGGAGTGCAATCAAGGAAATCAAGGCTCCTTTCACGTTTGATGTGGAACACGGAATTGCTCTGCACGCAGTATAGGGGAATCGGGCCTCATCCAGCAGCGAGGGGGAAGTCTCATGGTTTTTCTCGAGTTGCGGCCGGAACCTGGGGTATATTGTCGAGTTACGACGGGGTGGGCCCTTCCAGACACGTGTTTGTTCAGCGATGTCAGGACTCCTGCCTAGGTGCGAGGGACACCTCGGGAATCTCCTCGAGTCTTGGCATGGCAATTGGCCCGCGTCTCCACGTGAGGCGGGAGACCCAGTGTCCCTTTCCACGTGCCACAGTGATCCTGGGACTCCTATCCATTTTCAAGAGGAGTCAGGCATCATCTCCTTTGGAAGCATTGATCTCTGCAGACCTTTCGAGTTTTCAAAGGATGTGAGGCCTCCGGTCGCGATGAGGCGTTGGACTAGGTCTTCGTCTGTCGTCTCCACAGGGGATTCAGACATCCCTTCGTCTTGGGAGATGCAAGACGAGCCTGCATTCAATTCACTGCAGGGATATCCGGGCTTACTTCGAGTCAGAGCATCTCGGTGTCCATTCCACTTGAGGCCACAAACTCAGGGTCCCTCTCACATACCTGTAGCTGAGAGAAGGCTCCTCTTGAGGTGCTTGTGGAAAGTTGGTATTCCTCTTGATTCAAAGCCAGGGACTAAGCTGTCATCTCGAGTTGATTTAGGGTCCAAGAGCGCTTTGGTGTTGCTACAGGGACCTCAGGATCCCTATAGACTTGAGACAGTGATCTTGGGTTTTGTCTAGAGTGCCATCAAGGAAATCAAGGCTCCTTTCACGTTTGATGTGGAACACGGAATTGCTCTGCACGCAGTGCAGGGGAATCGGGCCTCATCTCGCGGAGAGGGGGAAGTCTCATGGTTTTATTCGAGTTGCGGTCGGAACCTGGGTTATATTCTCGAGTTACGACGGGGAGGGCCCTTCCAGACACGTGTTTGTTCAGCGACGTCAGGAGTCCTGCCTAGGTGCGAGGGACTCCTCGGGATTCTCCTCGAGTCTTGGCATGGCAATTGGGACGCGTCTCCACGTGAGGCGGGAGACCCAGGGTCCCTTTCCACGTGCCACAGGGATCCTGGGACTCCTATCCATTTTCAGGAGGAGTCAGGCATCGTCTCCTTTGGAAGGATTGATCTCTGCAGACCTTTCGAGTTTTCAAAGGATGTGAGGCCTCCGGTCGCGATGATGCGGAGGACTAGGTCTTTCTCTGTGGTCTCCACAGGGATTCAGACATCCCTTCGTATTGGGAGATGCAAGACGAGCCTGCATTCAATTCACTGCAGGGATATCCGGGCTTACTTCGAGTCAGAGCATCTCGGTGTCCATTCCACTTGAGGCCACAAACTCAGGGTCCCTCTCACATACCTGTAGCTGAGAGAAGCCTCCTCTTGAGGTGCTTGTGGAAAGTTGGTATTCCTCTTGAGTCGAAGCCAGGGACTAAGCTCTCATCTCGAGTTGATTTGGTGTCCACAGAGCCCTTTCCTGTTGGTCCAGTGACTTTAGGATCCCTCTAGACTTGAGACAGTGATCTTGGGTTTTCTCTGGAGTGCAATCAAGGAAATCAAGGCTCCTTTCACGTTTGATGTGGAACACGGAATTGCTCTGCACGCAGTATAGGGGAATCGGGCCTCATCCAGCAGCGAGGGGGAATTCTCATGGTTTTTCTCGAGTTGCGGCCGGAACCTGGGGTATATTCTCGAGTTACGACGGGGAGGGCCCTTCCAGACACGTGTTTGTTCAGCGATTTCAGGACTCCTGCCTAGGTGCGAGGGACACCTCGGGATTCTCCTCGAGTCTTGGCATGGCAATTGGGAGGCGTCTCCACGTGAGGCGGGAGACCCAGGGTCCCTTTCCACGTGCCACAGTGATCCTGGGACTCCTATCCATTTTCCAGAGGAGTCAGGCATCGTCTCCTTTGGAAGCATTGATCTCCGCGGACCTCTCGAGTTTTCAAAGGATGTTAGGCCTCCGCTCGCGATGAGGCGGAGAATTAGGTCTTTCTCTGTGGTCTCCACAGGGGATTCAGACATCCCTTCGTCTTGGGAGATGCAAGACGAGCCTGCATTCAATTCACTGCAGGGATATCCGGCCTTACTTCGAGTCAGAGCATCTCGGTGTCCATTCCACTTGAGGCCACAAACTCAGGGTCCCTCTCACATACCTGTAGCTGAGAGAAGCCTCCTGTTGAGGTGCTTGTGGAAAGTTGGTTTTCCTCTTGAGTCGAAGCCAGGGACTAAGCTCTCGTCTTGAGTTGATTTGGGGTCCACGGAGCCCTTTCGTGTTGCTCCACTGACCTCAGGATCCCTCTAGACTTGAGACAGTGATCTTGGGTTTTCTCTGGAGTGCCATCAAGGAAATCAAGGCTCCTTTCACGTTTGATGTGGAACACGGAATTGCTCTGCACGCAGGGCAGGGGATTCGGGCCTCATCTCGCGGCAAGGGGGAAGTCTCATGGTTTTATTCGAGTTGCGGCCGGAACCTGGTGTATATTCTCGAGTTACAACGGGGAGGGCCCTTCCAGACACATGTTTGTTCAGCGACGTCAGGACTCCTGCCTAGGTGCGAGGGACACCTCGGGATTCTCCTCGAGTCTTGGCATGGCAATTTGGACGCGTCTCCACGCGCGGCGGGAGACCCAGGTTCCCTATACACGTGCAACAGGGATCCTGGGACTCCTATCCATTTTCAAGAGGAGTCAGGCATCGTCTCCTTTGGAAGCATTGATCTCCGCATACCTCTCGAATTTTCAAAGGATGTGAGGCCTCCGGTCGCGATGAGGCGGAGGTCTAGGTCTTTCTCTGTCGTCTCCACAGGGGATTCAGACATCCCTTGGTCTTGGGAGATGCAAGACGAGCCTGCAGTCAATTCACTGCAGGGATATCCGGCCTTACCTCGAGTCAGAGCATCTCGGGGTCCATTCCACTTGAGGCCACAAACTCAGGGACCCTCTCACATACCTGTAGCTGAGAGAAGCCTCCTCTTGAGGTGCTTGTGGAAAGTTGGTATTACACTTGAGTTGAAGCCAGGGACTAAGCTCTCATCTCGAGTTGATTTGGGGTCCACGGAGCCCTTTCGTGTTGTTCCAGTGACGTCAGAATCCCTCTAGACTTGAGACAGTGATCTTGGGTTTTCTCTGGAGTGCCATCAAGGAAATCAAGACTCCTTTCACGTTTGATGTGGAACACGGAATTGCTCTGCACGCAGTGCAGGGGAATCGGGCCTCATCCAGCAGCGAGGGGGCAGTCTCATTGTTTTTCTCGAGTTGCGGCCGGAACCTGGGGTATATTCTCGAGTTACGACGGGGAGGGCCCTTCCAGACACGTGTTTGTTCAGCGACGTCAGGACTCCTGCCTAGGTGGGAGGGACACCTCGGGATTCTCCGCGAGTCTTGGCATGGCAATTGGTACGCGTCTCCACGTGAGGCGGGAGTCCCAGGGTCCCTTTCCACGTGCCACAGGGATCCTGGGACTCCTATCCATTTTCAGGAGGAGTCAGGCATCGTCTCCTTTGGAAGCATTGATCTCTGCAGACCTCTCGAGTTTTCAAAGGATGTGAGGCCTCCGGTCGCGATGAGGCGGAGAACTAGGACTTTCTCTGTGGTCTCCACAGGGGATTCAGACATCCCTTTGTGTTGGGAGATACAAGACGAGCCTGCATTCAATTCACTGCAGGGATATCCGGCCTTACTTCGAGTCAGAGCATTTCGGTGTCCATTCCATTTGAGACCACAAACTCAGGGTCCCTTTCACATACCTGTAGCTGAGAGAAGCCTCCTCTTGAGGTGCTTGTGTAAAGTTGGTATTCCTCTTGAGTTGAAGCCAGGGACTAAGCTCTCATCTCGAGATGATTTGCGGTCCACGGAGCCCTTTCGTGGTGCTCCAGTGACCTCAAGATCCCTCTAGTCAGAGACAGTGACTTTGGGTTTTCTCTGGAGTGCCATCAAGAAAATCAAGGGTCCTTTCACGTTTGATGTGGAACACGGAATTGCTCTGCACGCAGTGCAGGGGAATCGGGCCTCATCTCGCGGCGAGGGGGAAGTCTCATGGTTTTTTTCGAGTTGCGGCTGGAACCTGGGGTATATTTTCGAGTTACGACGGGGAGGGCCCTTCGAGACACGTGTTTGTTCAGCGACGTCAGGACTCCTGCCTAGGTGCGAGGGACACCTCGGGATTCTCCTCGAGTCTTGGCATGGCAATTGGGACGCATCTCCACATGAGGCGGGAGACCCAGGGTCCCTTTCCACGTGCCACAGGGAGCCTGGGACTCCTATCCATTTTCAGGAGGAGTCAGGCATCGTCTCCTTTGGAAGCATTGATCTCTGCAGACCTCTCGAGTTTTCAAAGGATGTGAGTCCTCCGGACGCGATGAGGCGGAGGACTAGTTGTTTCTGTGTGGTCTACACAGGGGATTCAGACATCCCTTCATCTTGGGAGATGCAAGACGAGCCTGCATTCAATTCACTGCAGGGATATCCGGCCTTACTTCGAGTCAGAGCATTTCGGTGTCCATTCCATTTGAGACCACAAACTCAGGGTCCCTCTCACATACCTGTAGCTGAGAGAAGTCTTCTCTTGAGGTGCTTGTGGAAAGTTGGTATTCCTCTTGAGTCGAAGCCAGGGACTAAGCACTCATCACGAGTTGATTTGGGGTCCACGGAGTCCTTTCCTGTTGCTCCAGTGACCTCAGGATCCCTCTAGACTTGAGACAGTGAACTTGGGTTTTCTCTGGAGTGACATCAAGGAAATCAAGGCTCCGTTCACGTTTGATGTGGAACACGGAATTGTTCTTCTCAGAGTGTAGGGGAATCGGGCCTCATCTCGCGGCGAGGGGGAAGTCTCGTGGTTTTTCTCGAGTTGCGGCCGGAACCTGGGGTATATTCTCGAGTTACCACGGGGAGGGCCCTTCCAGACACGTGTTTGTTCAGCGAAGTCAGGACACCTGCCTAGGTGCGAGGGACACCTCGGGATTCTCCGCGAGTCTTGGCATGGCAATTGGTACGCGTCTCCACGTGAGGCGGGAGTCCCAGGTCCCTTTCCACGTGCCACAGGGATCCTGTGACTCCTATCCAATTTCAAGAAGAGTCAGGCATCGTCTCCTTTTGAAGCATTGATCTCCGCGGACCTCTCGAGTTTTCAAAGGATGTGAGGCCTCCGGTCGCGATGAGGCGGAGGGCTAGGACTTTCTCTGTGGTCTCCACAGGGGATTCAAACATCCCTTCGTCTTGGGAGATGCAAGACGAGCCTGCATTCAATTCACTGCAGGGATATCCGGCCTTACTTCGAGTCAGAGCATTTCGGTGTCCATTCCATTTGAGACCACAAACTCAGGGTCCCTCTCACATACCTGTAGCTGAGAGAAGCCTCCTCTTGAGGTGCTTGTGGAAAGTTGGTATTCATCTTGAGTCGAAGCCAGGGACTAAGCTCTCATCTGGAGTTTATTTGGGGTCCACGGAGCCCTTTCGTGGTGCTCCAGTGACCTCAGGATCCCTCTAGTCTAGAGACAGTGACTTTGGGTTTTCTCTGGAGTGCCATCAAGGAAATCAAGGGTCCTTTCACGTTTGATGTGGAACACGGAATTGCTCTGCACGCAGTGCAGGGGAATCGGGCCTCATCTCGTGGCGAGGGGGAAGTGTCATGGTTTTTTTCGAGTTGCGGCCGGAACCTGGGGTATATTCTCGAGTTACGACGGGGAGGGCCCTTCCAGACACGTGTTTGTTCAGCGACGTCAGGACTCCTGCCTAGGAGCGAGGGACACCTCGGGCTTCTCATCGAGTCTTGGCATGGCAATTGGGACGCATCTCCACGTGAGGCGGGAGACCCAGGGTCCCTTTCCACGTGCCCCAGGGAGCCTGGGACTCCTATCCATTTTCAGGAGGAGTCAGGCATCGTCTCCTTCGGAAGCATTGATCTCTGCAGATCTCTCGAGTTTTCAAAGGATGTGAGTCCTCCGGACGCGATGAGGCGGAGGACTAGTTGTTTCTGTGGGGTCTCCACAGGGGTTTCAGACATCCCTTCATCTTGGGAGATGCAAGACGAGCCTGCATTCAATTCACTGCAGGGATATCCGGCCTTACTTCGAGTCAGAGTATTTCGGTGTCCATTCCATTTGAGACCACAAACTCAGGGTCCCTCTCACATAACTGTAGCTGAGAAAAGCCTCCTCTTGAGGTGTTTGTGGAAAGTTGGTATTCCTCTTGAGTCGAAGCCAGGGACTAAGCACTCATCACGAGTTGATTTGGGGTCCACGGAGCCTTTTGGTGTTGCTCCAGTGACCTCAGGATCCCTCTAGACTTGAGACAGTGATCTTGGGTTTTCTCTGGAGTGCCATCAAGGAAATCAAGGCTCCTTTCACGTTTAATTTCGAACACGGAATTGCTCTGCACGCAGTGCAGGGGAATTGGGCCTCATCTCGCGGCTAGGGGGAAGTCTCATTGTGTTTCTCGAGTTGTTGCCGGAATCTGGGGTATATTCTCGAGTTACGATGGGGAGGGCCCTTCCAGACACGTGTTTGTTCAGCGATGTCAGGACTCCTGCCTAGGTGCGAGGGACACCTCGGGATTCTCCACGAGTCTTTTCATGGCAATTGGAACTCGTCTCCACGTGAGGCGGGAGACCCAGTGTCCCTTTCAACGTGCCACAGGCATCCTGGGACTCCTCTCTATTTTCAAGAGGAGTCAGGCATCGTCTCCTTTGGAAGCATTGATCTACGCGGACCTCTCGAGTTTTCAAAGGATGTGAGGCCTCCGGTCGCGTTGAGGCGGAGGACTAGGTCTCTCTGTGGTCTCCACAGGGGATTCAGACATCCCTTCGTCTTGGGAGATGCAAGACGAGCCTTCATTCAATTCACTGCAGGGATATCCAGCCTTACTTCGAGTCAGAGCATCTCGGTGTCCATTCCACTTGAGGCCACAAACTCAGGGTCCCTTTCACTTACATGTAGATGAGAGAAGCCTCCTCGTGAGGTGCTTGTGGAAACTTGGTATTCCTCTTGAGTCGAAGCCAGGGACTAAGCTCTCATCTGGAGTTTATTTGGGGTCCACGGAGCCTTTTCGTGTTGCTCCAGTGACCTCAGGATCCGTCTAGACTTGAGACAGTGATCTTGGGTTTTCTCTGGAGTGCCATCAAGGAAATCAAGGCTCCTTTCACGTTTGATGTGGAACACGGAATTGCTCTGCACGCAGTGCAGGGGAATGGGGCCTCATTCAGCGGCGAGGGGGAAGTCTCATGGTTTTTCTCGAGTTGCTGCCGGAACCTGGGGTATATTCTCGAGTTATGACGGGGAGGGCCCTTCCAGACACGTGTTTGTTCAGCGACGTCAGGACTCCTGCCTAGGTGCGAGGGACACCTCGGGATTCTCCTCGAGTCTTGGCATGGCAATGGGGACGCGTCTCCACGTGAGGCCGGAGACCCAGGGTCCCTTTCCACGTGCCACAGGGATCCTGGGACTCCTATCCATTTTCAAGAGGAGTCAGGCATCGTCTCCTTTGGAAGCATGGATCTCCGCGGACCTCTCGAATTTTCAAAGGATGTGAGGCCTCCGGTCGCGATGAGGCGGTAAATTAGGTCTTTCTCTGTGGTCTCCACAGGGGATTCAGACATCCCTTCGTCTTGGGAGATGCAAGATGAGCCTGCATTCAATTCACTGCAGGGATATCCGGCCTTACTTCGAGTCAGAGCATCTCGGTGTCCATTCCACTTGAGGCCACAAACTCAGGGGCCCTCTCACATACCTGTAGCTGAGAGAAGCCTCCTCTTCAGGTCCTTGTGAAAAGTTGGTATTCCTCTTGAGTCGAAGCCAGGGACTAAGCTCTCATCTCGAGTTGATTTGGGGTCCACGGAGCCCTTTCGTGTTGTTCCAGTGACCTCAGGATCCCTCTAGACTTGAGAGAGTGATCTTGGGTTTTCTCTGGAGTGCCATCAAGGAAATCAAGGCTCCTTTCACGTTTGATGTGGAACACGGAATTGCTCTGCACGCAGTGGAGGGGAATCGGGCCTCATCCAGCAGCGAGGGGGAAGTCTCATGGTTTTTCTCGAGTTGCGGCCGTAACCTGGGGTATATTCTCGAGTTATGACGGGGAGGGCCCTTCCAGACACGTGTTTGTTCAGCGACGTCAGGACTCCTGCCTAGGTGCGAGGGACACCTCGGGATTCTCCGCGAGTCTTGGCATGGCAATTGGTACGCGTCTCCACGTGAGGCGGGAGTCCCAGGGTCCCTTTCCACGTGCCACAGGGATCCTGGGACTCCTATCCATTTTCAAGAAGAGTCAGGCATCGTCTCCTTTGGAAGCATCGATCTCCGCGGACCTCTCGAGTTTTCAAAGGATATGAGGCCTCCGGTCGCGATGATGTGGAGGGCTAGGACTTTCTCTGTGGTCTCCACAGGGGATTCAGACATCCCTTCGTCTTGGGAGATGCAAGACGAGCCAGCATTCAATTCACTGCAGGGATATCCAGCCTTACTTCGAGTCAGAGCATCTCGGTGTCCATTCCACTTGAGGCCACAAACTCAGGGTCCCTCTCACATACATGTAGATGAGAGAAGCCTCCTCGTGAGGTGCTTGTGGAAAGTTGGTATTCCTCTTGAGTCGAAGCCAGGGACTAAGCTCTCATCTGGAGTTTATTTGGGGTTCACGGAGCCCTTTCGTGTTGCTCCAGTGACCTCAGGATCCCTCTAGACTTCAGACAGTGATCTTGGGTTTTCTCTGGAGTGCCATCAAGGAAATCAAGGCTCCTTTCACGTTTGATGTGGAACACGGAATTGCTCTGCACGCAGTGCAGGGAAATTGGGCCTCATTCAGCGGCGAGGGGGAAGTCTCATGGTTTTTCTCGAGTTGCTGCCGGAACCTGGGGTATATTCTCGAGTTACGACGGGGAGGGCCCTTCCAGACACGTGTTTGTTCAGCGACGTCAGGACTCCTGCCTAGGTGCGAGGGACACACCGGGATTCTCCTCGAGTCTTGGCATGGCAATGGGGACGCGTCTCCACGTGAGGCGGGAGACCCAGGGTCCCTTTCCACGTGCCACAGGGATCCTGGGACTCCTATCCATTTTCAAGAGGAGTCAGGCATCGTCTCCTTTGGAAGCATGGATCTCCGCGGACCTCTCGAATTTTCAAAGGATGTGAGGCCTCCGGTCGCGATGAGGCGGAGAATATGGTCTTTCTCTGTGGTCTCCACATCGGATTCAGACATCCCTTCGTCTTGGGAGATGCAAGACGAGCCTGCATTCACTTCACTGCAGGGATATCCGGCCTTACTTCGAGTCAGAGCATCTCGGTGTCCATTCCACTTGAGGCCACAAACTCAGGGTCCCTCTCACATACCTGTAGCTGAGAGAAGGCTCCTCTTGAGGTGCTTGTGGAAAGTTGGTATTCCTCTTGAGTCGAAGCCAGGGACTAAGCTCTCATCTCGAGATGATTTGGGGTCCACGGAGGCCTTTCGTGTTGCTCCAGTGACCTCAGGATCCCTCTAGACTTGAGACAGTGATCTTGGGTTTTCTCTGGAGTGCCATCAAGGAAATCAAGGCTCCTGTCACTTTTGATGTCGAACACGGAATTGCTCTGCACTCAGTGGAGGGGAATCGGGCCTCATCTTACGGCGAGGGGGAAGTCTCATGGTTTTACTCGAGTTGCGGCCGGAACCTGGGGTATATTCTCGAGTTACGACGGGGAGGGCCCTTCCAGACACGTGTTTGTTCAGCGACGTCAGGACTCCTGACTAGGTGCGAGGGACACCTCGGGATTCCCCTCGAGTCTTGGCATGGCAATTGGGACGCGTCTCCACGTGAGGCGGGAGACCCAGGGTCCCTTTCAACGTGCCACAGGGATCCTGGGACTCCTATCAATTTTCAAGAGGAGTCAGGCATCGTCTCCTTTGGAAGCATTGATCTCCGCAGTCCTCTCGAGTTTTCAAAGGATGTGAGGCCTCCGGTCGCGTTGAGGCGGAGGACTACGTCTTTCTCTGTGGTCTCCACAGGGGATTCAGACATCCCTTCGTCTTGGGAGCTGCAAGACGAGCCTGCATTCAATTCACTGTAGGGATATCCAGTCTTACTTCGAGTCAGAGCATCTCGGTGTCTATTCCACTTGAGGCCACAAAATCAGGGTCCCTCTCACATACCTGTAGCTGAGAGAAGCCTCCTCTTGAAGTGCTTGTGGAAAGTTGGTATTCCTCTTGAGTCGAAGCCAGGGACTAAGCTATCATCTCGAGTTGATTTGGCGTCCACGGAGCCTTTTCGAGTTGCTCCAGTGACCTCAGGATCCCTCTAGACTTGAGACAGTGATCTTGGGTTTTCTCTGGAATGCCATCAAGGAAATCAAGGCTCCTTTCACGTTTGAGGTGGAACACGGAATTGCTCTGCATGCAGTGCAGGGGAATCGGGCCTCATCTCGCGGCAAGGGGGAAATCTCATGGTTTTTCTCGAGTTGCGGCCGGAACCTGGGGTATATTCTCGAGTAACGACGGGGAGGGCCCTTCCAGACACGTGTTTGTTCAGCGATTTCAGGACTCCTGCCTAGGTGCGAGGGACACCTCGGGATTCTCCTCGAGTCTTGGCATGGCAATTGGGACGCGTCTCCACATGAGGCGGGAGACCCAGGGTCCCTTTCCACGTGCCACAGGGATCCTGGAACTCCTATCCATTTTCAAGAGGAGTCAGGCATCGTCTCCTTTGGAAGCATTGATCTCCGCGGACCTCTCGAGTTTTCAAAGGATGTGAGGCCTCCGGTCGCTTCGAGGCGGACGACTAGGTCTTTCTCTGTCATCTCCACCGGGGATTCAGACATCCCTTCGTCTTGGGAGATGCAAGACGAGCCTGATTCAATTCACTGCAGGGATATCCGGCCTTACTTCGAGTCAGAGCATCTCGGTGTCCATTCCACTTGAGGCCACAATCTCAGGGTCCCTCTCACATACCTGTAGCTGAGAGAAGCCTCCTCTTGAGGTGCTCTTGGAAAGTTGGTATTCCTCTTGAGTCGAAGCCAGGGACTAAGCTCTCATCTCGAGTTGATCTGGTGTCCACGGAGCCCTTTCATGTTGCTCCAGTGACCTCAGGATCCCTCTAGATTTGAGACAGTGATCTTGGGTTTCCTCTGGAGTGCCATCAAGGAAATCAAGGCTCCTTTCACGTTTGATGTGGAACTCGGAATTGCTCTGCACACATTGCAGGGGAATCGGGCCTCATCTCGCGGCGAGGGGGAAGTCTCATTGTTTTTCTCCAGTTGCGGCCAGAACCTGGGGTATATTCTCGAGTTACGACGGGGAGGGCCCTTCCAGACACGTGTTTGTTCAGCGATGTCAGGACTCCTGCCTAGGTGCGAGGGACACCTCGGGATTCTCCTCGAGTTTTGGCATGGCAATTGGGACGCATCTCCACGTGAGGCGGGACACCCAGTGTCCCATTCCAGGTGCCACAGGGATCCTGGGATTCCTATCCATTTTCAGGAGGAGTCAGGCATCGTCTCCTTTGGAAGCATTGATCTCCGCGGACCTCTCGAGTTTTCAAAGGATGTGAGGCCTCCGGTCGCGATGAGGCGGAGGACTAGGTCTTTCTCTGTGGTCTCCACAGGAGATTCAGACATCCCTTCGTCTTGGGAGATGCAAGACGAGCCTGCATTCAATTCACTGCAGGGATATCCGGGCTTACTTCGAGTCAGAGCGTCTCGGTGTCCATTCCACTGAAGGCCACAAACTCAGGGTCCCTCTCACATACCTGTAGCTGAGAGAAGCCTCCTCTTGAGGTGCTTGTGTAAAGTTGGTATTCCTCTTGAGTCGAAGCCAGGGACTAAGCTCTCATCTCGAGTTGATTTGGGGTCCACGGAGCCCTTTCGTGTTGCTCCAGTGACCTCAGGATCCCTCTAGACTTGAGACAGTGATCTTGGGTTTTCTCTGGAGTGCCATCAAGGAAATCAAGGCTCCTTTCACGTTTGATGTGGAACACGGAATTGCTCTGCACGCAGTCCAGGGGAATCGGGCCTCATGTAGCGGCGAGGGGGAAGTCTCATGGATTTTCTCGAGTTGCGGCCGGAACCTGGGGTATATTCTCGAGTTACGACGGGGAGGGCCCTTCCAGACACGTGTTTGTTCAGCGACGTCAGGACTCCTGCCTAGGTGCGAGGGACATCTCGGGATTCTCCTCGAGTCTTGGCATGGCAATTTGGACGCGTCTCCACGTGAGGCGGGAGACCCAGGGTCCCTTTCCACGTGCCACAGGGATCCTGGGACTCCTATCCATTTTCAAGAGGAGTCAGGCATCGTCTCCTTTGGAAGCATTGATCTTCGCATACCTCTCGAATTTTCAAAGAATATGAGGCCTCCCGTCGCGATGAGGCGGAAAATTAGGTCTTTCTCTGTGGTCTCCACAGGGGATTCAGACATCCCTTCATCTTCCGAGATGCAAGACGAGCCTGCATTCAATTCACTGCAGGGATATCCGGCCTTACTTCGAGTCAGAGCATCTCGGTGTCCATTCCACTTGAGGCCACAAACTCAGGGTCCCTCTCACATACCTGTAGCTGAGAGAAGCCTCCTCTTGAGGTGCTTGTGGAAAGTTGGGATTCCTCTTGAGTCGAAGCCAGGGACTAAACTCTCATCTCGAGTTGATTTGGGGTCCACGGAGCCCTTTCGTGTTGCTCCACTGACCTCAGGATCCCTCTAGACTTGAGACAGTGATCTTGGGTTTTCTCTGGAGGGCCATCAAGGAAATCAAGGCTTTTTTCACGTTTGATGTGGAACACGGAATTGCTCTGCACGCAGTGCAGGGGAATCGGGTCTCATCTCGCGGCGAGGGGGAAGTCTCATGGTTTTTCTCGAGTTACGGCGGGAACCTGGGTATATTCTCGAGTTACGACGGGGAGGGCCCTTCCTGACACAGGTTTGTTCAGCGACGTCAGGACTCCTGCCTAGGTGCGAGGGACACCTCGGGATTCTCCTCGAGTCTTGGCATGGCAATTGGGACGCGTATCCACGTGAGGCGGGAGACCCAGGGTCCCTTTCCACGTGCCACAGGGATCCTGGGACTCCTAACCATTTTCAAGAGGAGTCAGGCATCGTCTCCTTTGGAAGCATTGATCTCCGCGGACCTCTCGAGTTTTCAAAGGATGTGAGGCCTCCGGTCGCCATGAGGCGGAGGACTAGGTCTTTCTCTGTGGTCTCCACAGCGGGTTCAGATATCCCTTCGTCTTGGGAGATGCAAGACGAGCCTGCATTCAATTTACTGCAGGGATATCCGTCCTTACGTCGAGTCAGAGCATCTCGGTGTCCATTCCACTTGAGGCCACAAACTTAGGGTCCCTCTCACATACCTGTAGCTGAGAGAAGCCTCCTCTTGAGGTGCTTGTGGAAAGTTGGGATTCCTCTTGAGTCGAAGACAGGGACTAAGCTCTCATCTCGAGTTGATTTGTGGTCCACGGAGCCCTTTAGTGTTGCTCCAGTGACCTCAGGATCACTCTAGACTTGACACAGTGAACTTGGGTATTCTCTGGAGTGCCATCAAGGAAATCAAGGCTCCTTTCACGTTTGATGTGGAAAACGGAATTGCTCTGCACGCAGTGCAGGGGAATCGGGCCTCATCTCGCGGCGAAGTTGAAGTCTCATGGTTTTTCTCGAGTTGCGGCCGGAACCTGGGGTATATTCTCGAGTTACGACGGGGAGGGCCCTTCCAGACACGTGTTTGTTCAGTGACGTCAGGTCTCCTGCCTAGGTGCGAGGGACACCTCGGGATTCTCCTCGAGTCTTTGCATGGCAATTGGGACACGTCTCCACGTGAGGCGGGAGACCCAGGGTCCCTTTCCACGTGCCACAGGGATCCTGGGACGCCTATCCATTTTCAAGAGGAGTCAGGCATCGTCTCCTTCGGAAGTATTGATCTAGGCAGAGCTCTCGAGTTTTCAAAGGATATGAGGCCTCCGGTTGCGTTGAGGTGGAGGACTAGGTCTTTCTCTGTGGTCTCCAAAGGGGATTCAGACAACCCTTCGTCTTGGGAGATGCAAGACGAGCCTGCATTCAATTCACTGCAGGGATATCCGGGCTTACTTCGAGTCAGAGCATCTCGGTGTCCATTCCACTTGAGGCCACAAACTCAGGGTCCCTCTCACATACCTGTAGCTGAGAGAAGCCTCCTCTTGAGGTGCTTGTGGAAAGTTGGTATTCCTCTTGAGTCGAAGCCAGGGACTAAGCTCTCATCTCGAGTTGATTTGGGGTCCACGGAGCCCTTTCGTGTGGCTCCAGTGACCTCAGGATCCCTCTAGACTTGAGACAGTGATCTTGGGTTTTCTCTGGAGTGCCATCAAGGAAATCAAGGCTCCTTTCACGTTTGATGTGGAACACAGAATTGCTCTGCACGCAGTGCAGGCGTATCGGGCCTCATCTCGCGGTGAAGGGGAAATCTCATGGTTTTTCTCGAGTTGCGGCAGGAACCTGGGGTATATTGTCGAGTTACGACGGGGTGGGCCCTTCCAGACACGTGTTTGTTCAGCGATGTCAGGACTCCTGCCTAGGTGCGAGGGACACCTCGGGAATCTCCTCGAGTCTTGGCATGGCAATTGGCCCGCGTCTCCACGTGAGGCGGGAGACCCAGTGTCCCTTTCCACGTGCCACAGTGATCCTGGGACTCCTATCCATTTTCAAGAGGAGTCAGGCATCGTCTCCTTTGGAAGCATTGATCTCTGCAGACCTTTCGAGTTTTCAAAGGATGTGAGGCCTCCGGTCACCATGAGGCGTTGGACTAGGTCTTCGTCTGTCGTCTCCACAGGGGATTCAGACATCCCTTCGTCTTGGGAGATGCAAGACGAGCCTGCATTCAATTCACTGCAGGGATATCCGGGCTTACTTCGAGTCAGAGCATTTCGGTGTCCATTCCACTTGAGGCCACAAACTCAGGGTCCCTCTCACATACCTGTAGCTGAGAGAAGGCTCCTCTTGAGGTGCTTGTGGAAAGTTGGTATTCCTCTTGATTCAAAGCCAGGGACTAAGCTCTCATCTCGAGTTGATTTGGGGTCCACAGAGCCCTTTCCTGTTGGTCCAGTGACTTTAGGATCCCTCTAGACTTGAGACAGTTATCTTGGGTTTTCTCTGGAGTGCAATCAAGGAAATCAAGGCTCCTTTCACGTTTGATGTGGAACACGGAATTGCTCTGCACGCAGTGCAGGGGAATCGGGCCTCATCCAGCAGCGAGGGGGAAGTCTCATGGTTTTTCTTGAGTTGCGGCCGGAACCTGGGTTATATTCTCGAGTTACGACGGGGAGGGCCCTTCCAGACACGTGTTTGTTCAGCGACGTCAGGACTCCTGCCTAGGTGCGAGGGACACCTCGGGATTCTCCTCGAGTCTTGGCATGGCAATTGGGAGGCGTCTCCACGTGAGGCGGGAGACCCAGGGTCCCTTTCCACGTGCCACAGTTATCCTGGGACTCCTATCCATTTTCCAGAGGAGTCAGGCATCGTCTCCTTTGGAAGCATTGATCTCCGCGGACCTCTCGAGTTTTCAAAGGATGTTAGGCCTCCGCTCGCGATGAGGCGGAGAATTAGGTCTTTCTCTGTGGTCTCCACAGGGGATTCAGACATCCCTTCGTCTTGGGAGATGCAAGACGAGCCTGCATTCAATTCACTGCAGGGATATCCGGCCTTACTTCGAGTCAGAGCATCTCGGTGTCCATTCCACTTGAGGCCACAAAATCAGGGGCCCTCTCACATACCTGTAGCTGAGAGAAGCCTCCTCTTGAGGTGCTTGTGGAAAGTTGGTTTTCCTCTTGAGTCGAAGCCAGGGACTAAGCTCTCATCTCGAGTTGATTTGGGGTCCACGGAGCCCTTTCGTGTTGCTCCACTGACCTCAGGATCCCTCTAGACTTGAGACAGTGATCTTGGGTATTGTCTGGAGTGCCATCAAGGAAATCAAGGCTCCTTTAACGTTTGATGTGGAACACGGAATTGCTCTGCACGCAGTGCAGGGGATTCGGGCCTCATCTCGCGGCGAGGGGGAAGTCTCATGGTTTTTCTCGAGTTGCAGCCGGAACCTGGGGTATATTCTCGAGTTACGACGGGGAGGGCCCTTCCAGACACGTGTTTGTTCAGCGACGTCAGGACTCCTGCCTAGGTGCGAGGGACACCTCGGGATTCTCCTCGAGTCTTGGCATGGCAATTTGGACGCGTCTCCACGCGCGGCGGGAGACCCAGGATCCCTATCCACGTGCCACAGGGATCCTGGGACTCCTATCCATTTTCAAGAGGAGTCAGGCATCGTCTCCTTCGGAAGTATTGATATCCGCGGACCTCTCGAGTTTTCAAAGGATGTGAGGCCTCCGGTTGCGTTGAGGTGGAGGACTAGGTCTTTCTCTGTGGTCTCCACAGGGGATTCAGACAACCCTTCGTCTTGGGAGATGCAAGACGAGCCTGCATTCAATTCACTGCCGGGATATCCGGCCTTACTTCGAGTCAGAGCATCTCGGTGTCCATTCCACTTGAGGCCACAAACTCAGGGTCCCTCTCACATACCTGTAGCTGAGAGAAGCCTCCTCTTGAGGTGGTTGTGGAAAGCTGGTATTCCTCTTGAGTCGAAGCCAGGGACTAAGCTCTCATCTCGAGTTGATTTGTGGTCCACGGAGCCCTTTCGTGTTACTCCAGTGACCTCAGGATCCCTCTAGACTTGAGACAGTGAATTTGGGTATTCTCTGGAGTGCCATCAAGGAAATCAAGGCTCCTTTCACGTTTGATGTGGAACACGGAATTGTTCTGCACACAGTGCAGGGGAATCGGGCTTCATCTCGCGGCGAGGGGGAAGTCTCGTGGTTTTTCTCGAGTTGCGGCCGAAACCTGGGGTATATTCTCGAGTTACGACGGGGAGGGCCCTTCCAGACACGTGTTTGTTCAGCGACATCAGGACTTCTGCCTAGGTACGAGGGACACCTCGGGATTCTCCTCGATTCTTGGCATGGCAATTGGTACGCGTCTCTACGTGAGGCGGGAGACCCAGGGTCCCTTTCCACGTGCCACAGGGATCCTGGGACTCCTATCCATTTTCAAGAGGAGTCAGGCATCGTCTCCTTTGGAAGCATTGAGCTCCGCGGACCTCTTGAGTTTTCAAGGGATGTGAGGCCTCCGGTCGTGATGAGGTGGAGAACTAGGTCTTTCTCTGTGGTCTCCACAGGGGATTCAGACATCCCTTCGTCTTGGGAGATGCAAGACGAGCCTGCATTCAATTCACTGCAGGGATATCTGGCATTACTTCGAGTCACTGCATATCGGTGTCCATTCCACTGGAGGCCATAAACTCAGGGTCCCTATCACATACCTGTAGCTGACAAAAGCCTCCTCTTGAGGTGCTTGTGGAAAGGTGGCATTCCTCTTGAGTCGAAGCCAGGGACTAAGCTCTCATCTCGAGTTGATTTGGGGTCCACGGAGCCCTTTCGTGTTGCCACAGTGACCTCATGATACCTCCAGACTTGAGACAGTGATCTTGGGTTTTCTCTGGAGTGCCATCAAGGAAATCAAGGCTCCTTTCACGTTTGATGTGGAACACGGAATTGCTCTGCACGCAGTGCAGGGGAATCGGGCCTCATCTCGCGGCGAGGGGGAAGTCTCATGGTTTTTCTCGAGTTGCGGCCGGAACCTGGGGTATATTCTCGAGTTACGACGGGGAGGGCCCTTCCAGATACGTGTTTGTTCAGCGACGTCAGGACTCCTGCCTAGGTGGGAGGGACACCTCGGGATTCTCCACGAGTCTTGGCATGGCATTTGGGACGCGTCTCCACGTGAGGCGGGAGACCAAGGGTCCCTTTCCACGTGCCACAGGGATCCTGGGACTCCTATCCATTTTGAAGAGGAGTCAGGCATCGTCTCCTTTGGAAGCATTGATCTCCGCGGACCTCTCGAGTTTTCAAAGGATGTGAGGCCTCCGGTCGGGATGAGGCGGAGAACTAGTTCTTTCTCTGTGGTCTCCACAGGGGATTCAGACATCCCTTCCTCTTGGGAGATGCAAGACGAGCCAGCATTCAATTCACTGCAGGGATATCCAGCCTTAGTTCGAGTCAGAGCATCTCGGTGTCCATTCCACTTGAGGCCACAAACTCAGGGTCCCTCTCACATACCTGTAGCTGAGAGAAGCCTCCTCTTGAGGTGCTTGTGGAAAGTTGGTGTTCCTCTTGAGTCGAAGCCAAGGACTAAGTTCTCATCTCGAGTTGACTTGGGGTCCACGGAGCCCTTTCGTGTTGCTCCAGTGACCTCAGGATCCTTCTAGACTTGAGACAGTGATCTTGGGTTTTCTCTGCAGTGCCATCAAGGAAATCAAGGCTCCTTTCACGTTTGATGTGGAACACGGAATTGCTCTGCACGCAGTGCAGGGGATTCGGGCCTCATCTCGCGGCGAGGGGGAAGTCTCATGGTTTTTCTCGAGTTGCGGCCGGAACCTGGGGTATATTCTCGAGTTACGACAGTGAGGGCCCTTCCAGACACGTGTTTGTTCAGCGACGTCAGGACTCCTGCCTAGGTGCGAGGGACAACTCGGCATTCTCCTCGAGTCTTGACATGGCAATTGGGACGCGTCTCCACTTGAGGCGGGAGACCCAGCGTCCATTCCCACGTGCCACAGGGATCCTGGGACTCCTATCCATTTTCAAGAGGAGTCAGGCATCGTCTCCTTTGAAAGCATTGATCTCCGCGGAGGTCTCGAGTTTTCAAAGAATGTGAGGCCTCCAGTCACGAAAAGGTGGAAAACTAGGGCTTCTCTGTCGTCTCCACAGGGGATTCAGACATCTCTTCGTCTTGCGAGATGCAAGACGAGCCTGCATTCAATTCACTTCAGGGATATCCGGTCTTACTTCGAGTCAGAGCATCTCGGTGTCCATTCCACTTGAGGCCACAAACTCAGGGGCCCTCTCACATACCTGTAGCTGAGAGAAGCCTCCTCTTGAGGTGCTTGTGGAAAGTTGGTATTCCTCTTGAGGCGAAGCCAGGGACTAAGCTCTCATTTCGAGTTGATTTGGGGTCCACGGAGCCCTTTCGTGTTGCTCCAGTGACCTCAGGATCCCTCTAGACTTGAGACAGTGATTCTGGTATTTCTCTGGAGTGCCATCAAGGAAATCAAGGCTCCTTTCAGGTTTGATGTGGAACACGGAATTGCTCTGCACGCAGTGAAGGGGAATCGGGCCTCATCTCGCGGCGAGGGGGAAGTCTCATGGTTTTTTGCGAGTTGTGGCCGGAACTTGGGGTATATTCTCGAGTTACGACAGGGAGGGCCCTTCCAGACACGTGTTTGGTCAACAACGTCAGGACTCCTGCCTAGGTGCGAGGGACACCTCGGGATTCTCCTCGAGTCTTGGCATGGCAATTGGGACGCGTCTGCACGTGAGGCGGGAGACCCAGGGTCCCTTTCCACGTGCCACAGGGATCCTGGGACTCCTATCCATTTTCAAGAGGAGTCAGGCATCGTCTCCTTTGGAAGCATTGATCTCCGCGGACCTCTTGAGTTTTCAAAGGATGTGAGGCCTCCGGTCGGGATGAGGCGGAGAACTAGGTCTTTCTCTGTGGTCTCCACAGGGGATTCAGACATCCCTTCGTCTTGGGAGATGCAAGACTAGCCTACATTCAATTCACTGCAGGGATATCTGGCCTTACTTCGAGTCAGAGCATCTCGGTGTCCATTCCACTTGAGGCCACAAACTCAGGGTCCCTCTCACATACATGTAGATGAGAGTAGACTCCTCTTGAGGTGCTTGTGGAAAGTTGGTATTCCTCTTGAGTCGAAGCCAGGGACTAAGCTCTCATCTCGAGTTGATTTGGGGTCCACGGAGCCCTTTCCTGTTGCTCCAGTGACCTCAGGATCCCTCTAGACTTGAGACAGTGATCTTGGGTTTCTTCTGGAGTGCCATCAAGGAAATCAAGGCTCCTTTCCCATTTGATGTGGAACACGGAATTGCTCTGCACGCAGTGCAGGGGAATCGGGCCTAATCTCGCGGCGAGGTGGAAGTCTCATGGTTTTTCTCGAGTTGCGGCCGGAACCTGGGGTATATTCTCGAGTTACGACGGGGAGGGCCCTTCCAGACACGTGTTTGTTCAGCGACGTCAGGACTCCTGCCTAGGTGCGAGGGACACCTCGGGATTCTCCTCGAGTCTTGGCAAGGCAATTGGGACGCGTCTCCACGTGAGGCGGGAGACCCAGGGTCCCTTTCCACGTGCCACAGGGATCCTGGGACTCCTATCCATTTTCAAGAGGAGTCAGGCATCGCCACCTTTGAAAGCATTGATCTCCGCGGACCTCTCGTGTTTTCAAAGGATGTGAGGCCTCCGGACGCGATGAGGCGGAGAACTAGGTCTTTCTTGTGGTCTCCACAGGTGATTCAGACATCCCTTCGTCTTGGGAGATGCAAGACGAGCCTGCATTCAATTCACTGCAGGGATATCCGGCCTTACCTATGTCAGAGCATCTCGGTGTCCATTCCACTTGAGGCCACAAACTCAGGGTCCCTCTCACATACCTGTAGCTGAGAGAAGCCTCGTCTTGAGGTGCTTGTGAAAAGTTGGTATTCCTCTTGAGTCGAAGCCAGGGACTAAGCTCTCATCTCGAGTTGATTTGGGGTCCATGGAGCCCTTTCGTGTTGCTACAGGGACCTCAGGATCCCTCTAGACTTGAGACAGTGATCTTGGGTGTTCTCTGGAGTGCCATCAAGGAAATCAAGTCTCCTTTCACGTTTGATGTGGAACACGGAATTGCTCTACACACAGTGCAGTGGAATCGTGCCTCATCTCGTGGCGAGGGGGACGTCTCATGGTTTTTCTCGAGTTGCTTCCGGAACCTGGGGTATATTCTCGTGTTACAACATGGAGGGCCCTTCCAGACACGTGATAGGTGCGAGGGACACCTTCGGATTCTCCACGAGTCTTGGCATGGCAATTGGGACGCGTCTCCTCGTGAGGCGGGAGACCCAGGGTCCCTTTCCACGTGCCACAAGGATCCTGGGTCTCCTATCCATTTTCAAGAGTAGTCAGGAATCGTCTCCTTCATAAGTATTGATCTCCGCGGACCTCTCGAGTTTTCAAAGGATGTGAGGCCTCCGGTCGCGATGAGCCGGAGAACTAGGTCTTTCTCTGTGCTCTCCACAGTGGATTCAGACATCCCTTCGCTTGGGAGATGCAAGACGAGCCTGCATTCAATTCACTGCAGTGATATCCTGCCTTACTTCGAGTCAGAGCATCTCGGTGTCCATTCTACTTGATGCCACAAACTCAGGGTCCCTCTCACATACCTGTAGCTGAGAGAAGCCTCCTCTTGAGGTGCTTGTGGAAAGTTGGTATTCCTCTTGGTCGAAGCCAGGGACTAATCTTTCATCTCGAGTTGATTTGGGGTCCACGGAGCCCTTTCGTGTTGCTACACTTATTTTAGGATCCCTCTAGACTTGAGACAGTGATCTTGGGTTTTCTCTGGAGTGCCATCAAGGAAATCAAGGCTCCTTTCACGTTTGATGTGGAACACGGAATTGCTCTGCCCGCAGTGCAGGGGATTCGGGCCTCATCTCGCGGCGAGGGGGAAGTCTCATGGTTTTTCTCGAGTTGCGTCCGGAACCTGGGGTATATTCTCGAGTTACGACAGTGAGGGCCCTTCCAGACACGTGTTTGTTCAGCGACGTCAGGACTCCTCCCTAGGTGCGAGGGACACCTCGGCAATCTCCTCGAGTCTTGACATGGCAATTGGGACGCGTCTCCACGTGAGGCGGGAGACCCAGCGTCCCTTCCCACGTGCCACAGGGATCCTGGGACTCCTATCCATTTTCAAGAGGAGGCAGGCATCGTCTCCTTTGGAAGCATTGATCTCCGGGGACCTCTCGAGTTTTCAAAGGATGTGAGGCTTCCGGTCGCGATGAGGGGGAGAACTAGTTCTTTCTCTGTGGTCTCCACAGGGGATTCAGACATCCCTTCCTCTTGGGAGATGCAAGACGAGCCTGCATTCAATTCACTGCAGGGATATCCAGCCTTAGTTCGAGTCAGAGCATGTCGGTGTCCATTCCACTGGAGGCCACAAACTCAGGGTCCCTCTCACATACCTGTAGCTGAGAGAAGCCTCCTCTTGAGGTGCTTGTGGAAAGTTGGTGTTCCTCTTGAGTCGAAGCCAAGGACTAAGTTCTCCTCTCGAGTTGACTTGGGATCCACGGAGCCCTTTCGTGTTGCTCCAGTGACCTCAGGATCCCTCTAGACTTGAGACAGTGATCTTGGTTTTTCTCTGGAGTACCATCAAGGAAATCAAGGCTCCTTTCACGTTTGATGTGGAAAACGGAATTGCTCTGCACGCAGTGCAGGGGAATCGGGCCTCATCTCGCGGCGAGGGGGAAGTCTCATGGTTTTCCTCGAGTTGCGGCCGGATCCTTGGGTATATTCTGGAGTTACGACTTGGAGGGCCCTTCCAGACACGTGTTTGTTCAGCGACGTCAGGACTCCTGCCTAGGTGCGAGGGACACCTCAGGATTCTCCTCGAGTCTTGGCATGGCAATTGGGACGCGTCTCCATGTGAGGCGGGAGACCCAGTGTCCCTTCCAACGTGCCAGAGGGATCCTGGGACTCCTATCCATTTTCAAGAGGATTCAGGCATCGTCTCCTTTGGAAGCATTGATCTCCGCGGACCTCTCGAGTTTTCAAAGTATGTGAGGCCTCCGGTCGCGATGAGGCGGAGGACTAGGTCTTTCTCTGTGGTCTCCACAGGGGATTAAGACATCCCCTCGTCTTGGGAGATGCAAGACGAGCCTGCATTCAATTCACTGCAGGGATATCCGGCCTTACTTCGAGTCAGAAAATCTCGGTGTCCATTCCACTTGAGGCCAGAAACTCAGGGGCCCTCTCACATACCTGTAGCTGAGAGAAGCCTCTTCTTGAGGTGCTTGTGGAAAGTTGGTATTCCTCTTGAGGCGAAGCCAGGGACTAAGCTCTCATCTCGAGTTGATTTGGGGTCCACGGAGCCCTTTCGTGTTGCTCCAGTGACCTCAGGATCCCTGTAGACTTGAGACAGTGATCTTGGGTTTTCTCTGGAGTGCCGTCAAGGAAATCAAGGCTCCTTTCACGTTTGATGTGGAACACGGAATTGCTCTGCACGCAGTGCAGGGGATTCGGGCCTCATCTCGCGGCGAGGGGGAAGTCTCATGGTTTTTCTCGAGTTGCGGATGTAACCTGGGGTATATTCTCGAGTTACGACGGGAAGGGCCCTTCCAGACACGTGTTTGTTCAACGACGTCAGGACTCCTGCCTAGGTGCGAGGGACACCTCGGGATTCTCCTCGAGTCTTGGCATGGCAATTGGGACGCGTCTTCACGTGAGGCGGGAGACCCAGGGTCCCTTTCCAAGTGCCACAGGGATCTTGGGACTCCTATCCATTTTCAAGAGGAGTCAGGCATCGTCTCCTTTGGAAGCATAGATCTCCGCAGACCTCTCGAGTTTTCAAAGGATGTGAGGCCTCTGGTCGGGATGAGGCGGAGGGCTAGGTCTTTCTCTGTGGTCTCCACAGGGGATTCACACATCCCTTCGTCTTGGGAGATGCAAGACGAGCCTGCATTCAATTCACTGCAGGGATATCCGGCCTTAATTTTAGTCAGAGCATCTCTGTGTCCATTCCATTTGAGGCCACAAACTCAGGGTCCCTCTCACATACCTGTAGCTGAGAGAAGCCTCCTCTTGAGGTGCTTGTGGAAAGTTGGTATTCCTCTTGAGGCAAAGCCACGGACTAAGCTCTCATCTCGAGTTGATATGGGGTCCATGGAGACCTTTCGTGTTGCTCCAATGACCTCAGGATCCCTCTAGACTTGAGACAGTGATCTTGGGTTTTCTTTGGAGTGCCATCAAGGAAATCAAGGCTCCTTTCAAGTTTGATGTGGAACACGGAATTGCTCTGCACGCAGTGCAGGGGATTCGGGCCTCATCTCGCGGCGAGGGGGAAGTCTCATGGTTTTTCTCGAGTTGCGGCCGGAACCTGGGGTATATTCTCGAGTTACGACGGGGAGGGCCCTTCCAGACACGTGTTTGTTCAGCGACGTCAGGACTCCTGCCTAGGTGCGAGGGACACCTCGGGATTCTCCTCGAGTCTTGGCATGGCAATTGGGATGCGTCTCCACGTGAGGCGGGAGACCCTGTGTCCCTTTCCACGTGCCACAGGGATCCTGGGACTCCTATCCATTTTCAAGAGGAGTCAGGCATCGTCTCCTTTGGAAGCATTGATCTCCACGGACCTCTCGAGTTTTCAAAGGATGTGAGGCCTCCGGTCGTGATGAGGCGGAGGACTAGGTCTTTCTCTGTGGTCTCCACAGGGGATTCAGACATCCCTTCGTCTTGGGAGATGCAAGACGAGCCTGCATTCAATTCACTGCAGGGATATCCGGCCTTACTTCGAGTCAGAAAATCTCGGTGTCCATTCCACTTGAGGCCAGAAACTCAGGGGCCCTCTCACATACCTGTAGCTGAGAGAAGCCTCTTCTTGAGGTGCTTGTGGAAAGTTGGTATTCCTCTTGAGGCGAAGCCAGGGACTAAGCTCTCATCTCGAGTTGATTTGGGGTCCACGGAGCCCTTTCGTGTTGCTCCAGTGACCTCAGGATCCCTGTAGACTTGAGACAGTGATCTTGGGTTTTCTCTGGAGTGCCATCAAGGAAATCAAGGCTCCTTTCACGTTTGATGTGGAACACGGAATTGCTCTGCACGCAGTGCAGGGGATTCAGGCCTCATCTCGCGGCGAGGGGGAAGTCTCATGGTTTTTCTCGAGTTGTGGATGTAACCTGGGGTATATTCTCGAGTTACGACGGGAAGGGCCCTTCCAGACACGTGTTTGTTCAACGACGTCAGGACTCCTGCCTAGGTGCGAGGGACACCTCGGGATTCTCCTCGAGTCTTGGCATGGCAATTGGGACGCGTCTCCACGTGAGGCGGGAGACCCAGTGTCCCTTCCCACGTGCCACAGGGATCCTGGGACTTCTATCCATTTTCAAGAGGAGTCAGGCATCGTCTCCTTTGGAAGCATTGATCTCCGCAGACCTCTCGAGTTTTCAAAGGATGTGAGGCCTCTGGTCGGGATGAAGCGGAGGGCTAGGTCTTTCTCTGTGGTCTCCACAGGGGATTCAGACATCCCTTCGTCTTGGGAGATGCAAGACGAGCCTGCATTCAATTCACTGCAGGGATATCCGGCCTTACTTTTAGTCAGAGCATCTCTGTGTCCATTAACTTGAGGCCACAAACTCAGGGTCCCTCTCACATACCTGTAGCTGAGAGAAGCCTCCTCTTGAGGTGCTTGTGGAAAGTTGGTATTCCTCTTGAGGCGAAGCCAGGGACTAAGCTCTCATCTCGAGTTGATTTGGGGTCCACGGAGCCCTTTCGTGTTGCTCCAGTGATCTCAGGATCCCTCTAGACTTGAGACAGTGATCTTGGGTTTTCTCTGGAGTGCCATCAAGGAAATCAAGGCTCCTTTCACGTTTGATGTGGAACACGGAATTGCTCTAAACGCAGTGCAGGGGAATCGGGCCTCGTCTCACGGCGAGGGGGAAGTCTCATGGTTTTTCTCGAGTTGCGGCCGGAACCTGGGGTATATTCTCGAGTTACGACGGGGAGGGCCCTTCCTGACACGTGTTTGTTCAGCGACGTCAGGACTGCTGCCTAGGTGCGAGGGACACCTCGGGATTCTCCTCGAGTCTTGACATGGCAATTGAGACGCGTCTCCACGTGAGGCGGGAGACCCAGGGTCCCTTCCCACGTGCCACAGGGATCCTGGGACTCCTATCCATTTTCAAGAGGAGTCAGGCATCGTCTCCTTTGGAAGCATTGATCTCCGCGGACCTCTCTATTTTTCAAAGGATGTGAGGCCTCCGGTCGCGATGAGGCGGAGGACTAGGTCTTTCTCTGTGGTCTCCACAGGGGATTCAGACATCCCTTCGTATTGGGAGATGCAAGACGAGCCTGCATTCAATTCACTGCAGGGATATCCGGCCTTACTTCGAGTCAGAGCATCTCGGTGTCCATTCCACTTGAGGCCACAAACTCAGGGTCCCTCTCACATACCTGTAGCTGAGAGAAGCCTCCTCTTGAGGTGCTTGTGGAAAGTTGGTATTCCTCTTGAGTCGAAGCCAGGGACTAAGCTCTCATCTCGAGTTGATTTGGGGTCCACGGAGCCCTTTCGTGTTGCTCCAGTGATCTCAGGATCCCTCTAGACTTGAGACAGTGATCTTGGGTTTTCTCTGGAGTGCCATCAAGGAAATCAAGGCTCCTTTCACGTTTGATGTGGAACACGGAATTGCTCTGCACGCAGTGCAGGGGAATCGGGCCTCATCTCGCGGCGAGGGGGAAGTCTCATGGTTTTCCTCGAGTTGCGGCCGGATCCTTGGGTATATTCTGGAGTTACGACTTGGAGGGCCCTTCCAGACACGTGTTTGTTCAGCGACGTCAGGACTCCTGCCTAGGTGCGAGGGACACCTCAGGATTCTCCTCGAGTCTTGGCATGGCAATTGGGACGCGTCTCCATGTGAGGCGGGAGACCCAGTGTCCCTTCCAACGTGCCAGAGGGATCCTGGGACTCCTATCCATTTTCAAGAGGATTCAGGCATCGTCTCCTTTGGAAGCATTGATCTCCGCGGACCTCTCGAGTTTTCAAAGTATGTGAGGCCTCCGGTCGCGATGAGGCGGAGGACTAGGTCTTTCTCTGTGGTCTCCACAGGGGATTAAGACATCCCCTCGTCTTGGGAGATGCAAGACGAGCCTGCATTCAATTCACTGCAGGGATATCCGGCCTTACTTCGAGTCAGAAAATCTCGGTGTCCATTCCACTTGAGGCCAGAAACTCAGGGGCCCTCTCACATACCTGTAGCTGAGAGAAGCCTCTTCTTGAGGTGCTTGTGGAAAGTTGGTATTCCTCTTGAGGCGAAGCCAGGGACTAAGCTCTCATCTCGAGTTGATTTGGGGTCCACGGAGCCCTTTCGTGTTGCTCCAGTGACCTCAGGATCCCTGTAGACTTGAGACAGTGATCTTGGGTTTTCTCTGGAGTGCCGTCAAGGAAATCAAGGCTCCTTTCACGTTTGATGTGGAACACGGAATTGCTCTGCACGCAGTGCAGGGGATTCGGGCCTCATCTCGCGGCGAGGGGGAAGTCTCATGGTTTTTCTCGAGTTGCGGATGTAACCTGGGGTATATTCTCGAGTTACGACGGGAAGGGCCCTTCCAGACACGTGTTTGTTCAACGACGTCAGGACTCCTGCCTAGGTGCGAGGGACACCTCGGGATTCTCCTCGAGTCTTGGCATGGCAATTGGGACGCGTCTTCACGTGAGGCGGGAGACCCAGGGTCCCTTTCCAAGTGCCACAGGGATCTTGGGACTCCTATCCATTTTCAAGAGGAGTCAGGCATCGTCTCCTTTGGAAGCATAGATCTCCGCAGACCTCTCGAGTTTTCAAAGGATGTGAGGCCTCTGGTCGGGATGAGGCGGAGGGCTAGGTCTTTCTCTGTGGTCTCCACAGGGGATTCACACATCCCTTCGTCTTGGGAGATGCAAGACGAGCCTGCATTCAATTCACTGCAGGGATATCCGGCCTTAATTTTAGTCAGAGCATCTCTGTGTCCATTCCATTTGAGGCCACAAACTCAGGGTCCCTCTCACATACCTGTAGCTGAGAGAAGCCTCCTCTTGAGGTGCTTGTGGAAAGTTGGTATTCCTCTTGAGGCAAAGCCACGGACTAAGCTCTCATCTCGAGTTGATATGGGGTCCATGGAGACCTTTCGTGTTGCTCCAATGACCTCAGGATCCCTCTAGACTTGAGACAGTGATCTTGGGTTTTCTTTGGAGTGCCATCAAGGAAATCAAGGCTCCTTTCAAGTTTGATGTGGAACACGGAATTGCTCTGCACGCAGTGCAGGGGATTCGGGCCTCATCTCGCGGCGAGGGGGAAGTCTCATGGTTTTTCTCGAGTTGCGGCCGGAACCTGGGGTATATTCTCGAGTTACGACGGGGAGGGCCCTTCCAGACACGTGTTTGTTCAGCGACGTCAGGACTCCTGCCTAGGTGCGAGGGACACCTCGGGATTCTCCTCGAGTCTTGGCATGGCAATTGGGATGCGTCTCCACGTGAGGCGGGAGACCCTGTGTCCCTTTCCACGTGCCACAGGGATCCTGGGACTCCTATCCATTTTCAAGAGGAGTCAGGCATCGTCTCCTTTGGAAGCATTGATCTCCACGGACCTCTCGAGTTTTCAAAGGATGTGAGGCCTCCGGTCGTGATGAGGCGGAGGACTAGGTCTTTCTCTGTGGTCTCCACAGGGGATTCAGACATCCCTTCGTCTTGGGAGATGCAAGACGAGCCTGCATTCAATTCACTGCAGGGATATCCGGCCTTACTTCGAGTCAGAAAATCTCGGTGTCCATTCCACTTGAGGCCAGAAACTCAGGGGCCCTCTCACATACCTGTAGCTGAGAGAAGCCTCTTCTTGAGGTGCTTGTGGAAAGTTGGTATTCCTCTTGAGGCGAAGCCAGGGACTAAGCTCTCATCTCGAGTTGATTTGGGGTCCACGGAGCCCTTTCGTGTTGCTCCAGTGACCTCAGGATCCCTGTAGACTTGAGACAGTGATCTTGGGTTTTCTCTGGAGTGCCATCAAGGAAATCAAGGCTCCTTTCACGTTTGATGTGGAACACGGAATTGCTCTGCACGCAGTGCAGGGGATTCAGGCCTCATCTCGCGGCGAGGGGGAAGTCTCATGGTTTTTCTCGAGTTGTGGATGTAACCTGGGGTATATTCTCGAGTTACGACGGGAAGGGCCCTTCCAGACACGTGTTTGTTCAACGACGTCAGGACTCCTGCCTAGGTGCGAGGGACACCTCGGGATTCTCCTCGAGTCTTGGCATGGCAATTGGGACGCGTCTCCACGTGAGGCGGGAGACCCAGTGTCCCTTCCCACGTGCCACAGGGATCCTGGGACTTCTATCCATTTTCAAGAGGAGTCAGGCATCGTCTCCTTTGGAAGCATTGATCTCCGCAGACCTCTCGAGTTTTCAAAGGATGTGAGGCCTCTGGTCGGGATGAAGCGGAGGGCTAGGTCTTTCTCTGTGGTCTCCACAGGGGATTCAGACATCCCTTCGTCTTGGGAGATGCAAGACGAGCCTGCATTCAATTCACTGCAGGGATATCCGGCCTTACTTTTAGTCAGAGCATCTCTGTGTCCATTAACTTGAGGCCACAAACTCAGGGTCCCTCTCACATACCTGTAGCTGAGAGAAGCCTCCTCTTGAGGTGCTTGTGGAAAGTTGGTATTCCTCTTGAGGCGAAGCCAGGGACTAAGCTCTCATCTCGAGTTGATTTGGGGTCCACGGAGCCCTTTCGTGTTGCTCCAGTGATCTCAGGATCCCTCTAGACTTGAGACAGTGATCTTGGGTTTTCTCTGGAGTGCCATCAAGGAAATCAAGGCTCCTTTCACGTTTGATGTGGAACACGGAATTGCTCTAAACGCAGTGCAGGGGAATCGGGCCTCGTCTCACGGCGAGGGGGAAGTCTCATGGTTTTTCTCGAGTTGCGGCCGGAACCTGGGGTATATTCTCGAGTTACGACGGGGAGGGCCCTTCCTGACACGTGTTTGTTCAGCGACGTCAGGACTGCTGCCTAGGTGCGAGGGACACCTCGGGATTCTCCTCGAGTCTTGACATGGCAATTGAGACGCGTCTCCACGTGAGGCGGGAGACCCAGGGTCCCTTCCCACGTGCCACAGGGATCCTGGGACTCCTATCCATTTTCAAGAGGAGTCAGGCATCGTCTCCTTTGGAAGCATTGATCTCCGCGGACCTCTCTATTTTTCAAAGGATGTGAGGCCTCCGGTCGCGATGAGGCGGAGGACTAGGTCTTTCTCTGTGGTCTCCACAGGGGATTCAGACATCCCTTCGTATTGGGAGATGCAAGACGAGCCTGCATTCAATTCACTGCAGGGATATCCGGCCTTACTTCGAGTCAGAGCATCTCGGTGTCCATTCCACTTGAGGCCACAAACTCAGGGTCCCTCTCACATACCTGTAGCTGAGAGAAGCCTCCTCTTGAGGTGCTTGTGGAAAGTTGGTATTCCTCTTGAGTCGAAGCCAGGGACTAAGCTCTCATCTCGAGTTGATTTGGGGTCCACGGAGCCCTTTCGTGTTGCTCCAGTGATCTCAGGATCCCTCTAGACTTGAGACAGTGATCTTGGGTTTTCTCTGGAGTGCCATCAAGGAAATCAAGGCTCCTTTCACGTTTGATGTGGAACACGGAATTGCTCTGCACGCAGTGCAGGGGAATCGGGCCTCATCTCGCGTCGAGGGGGAAGTCTCATGGTTTTTCTCGAGTTGCGTCCGGAACCTGGGTTATATTCTCGAGTTACGACGGGGAGGGCCCTTCCAGAAACGTGTTTGTTCAGCGATGTCAGGACTCCTGCCTAGGTGCGAGGGACACCTCGGGATTCTCCTCGAGTCTTGGCATGGCAATTGGGACGCGTCTCCACGTGAGGCGTGAGACCCAGGGTCCCTTCCCACGTGCCACAGGGATCCTGGGACTCCTATCCATTTTCAAGAGGAGTCAGGGATCTTCTCCTTTGGAAGCATTGATCTCCGCGCACCTCTCGAGTTTTCAAAGCATGTGAGGCCTCCGGTCGCGATGAGGCGGAGGACTAGGTCTTTCTCTGTGGTTTCAACAGGGGATTCAGACATCCCTTCATCTTGGGAGATGCAAGACGAGCCTGCATTCAATTCACTGCAGGGATATCCGGTCTTACTTCCAGTCAGAGCATCTCGGTGTCCATTCCTCTTGAGGCCACAAACTCAGGGTCCCTCTCACATACCTGTAGCTGAGAGAAGCCTCCTCTTGAGGTGCTTGTGGAAAGTTGGTATTCCTCTTGAGTCGAAGCCAGGGACTAAGCTCTCATCTCGAGTTGCTTTCGGGTCCACGGAGACTTTTCGTGTGGCTCCAGTGACCTCAGGATCCCTCTAAACTTGAGACAGTGATCTTGGGTTTTCTCTGGAGTGCCATCAAGGAAATCAAGGCTCCTATCATGTTTGATGTTGAACACGGAATTGCTCTGCACGCAGTGCAGGGAAATCGGGCCTCATCTCGCGGCGAGGGGGAAGTCTCATGGTTTTTCTCGATTTGCGGCCGGATCCTGGGGTATATTCTCTAGTTAACACGGGGAGGGCACTTCAGTACGCGTGTTTGTTCAGCGACGTCAGGAATCCTGCCTAGGTGTGAGGGACTCCTCGGAATTCTCTTCGAGTCTTGGCATGGCAATTGGGACGCGTCTCCACGTGAGGCGGGAGACCCAGGGTCCGTTTCCAAGTTCCAAAGGAGTCCTGGAACTCCTATCCATTTTCAAGAGGAGTCAGGCATCGTCTCCTTTGGAAGCATTTATCTCCGCGGACCTCTCGAGTTTTCAAAGGATGTCAGGCCTCCGGTCCCGTAGAGGAGGAGAACTAGGTCTTTCTCTGTGGTCTCCACAGGGGATTCAGACATCCCTTTTTCTTGGGATGTGCAAGACGAGACTGCATTCAATTCACTGCAGGGATATCCAGCCTTACTTCGAATCAGAGCATCACGGTGTCCATTCCACTTGAGGCCACAAACTCAGGGTCCCTCTCACATACCTGTAGCTGAGAGAAGCCTCCTCTTGAGGTGCTTGTGGAAAGTTGGTATTCCTCTTGAGTCAAATCCAGGGACGAAGCTCTCATCTCGAGTTGATTTGGGGTCCACGGAGCCCTTTCCTGTTGTTCCAGTCACCTCAGGATCCCTCTAGACGTGAGAAAGTGATCTTGGTTTTTCTCTGGAGTGCCATCAAGGAAATCAAGGCTCCTTTCACGTTTGATGTGGAACACGGAATTGCTCTGCACGCTGTGCAGGGGAATCGGGCCTCATCTCCTGGTGAGTTGGAAGTCTCATGGTTTTTCTCGAGTTGCGGCCGGAACCTGAGGTATATTCCTGAGTTACGACGGGGAGGGCCCTTCCGGACACGAGTTTGTTCAGCGAAGTCAGGACACCTGCCTAGGTGCGAGGGACACCTCGGGATTCTCCTCGAGTCTTGGCATGGCAATTGGGACGCGTCTCCCCGTGAGGCTGTATACCCAGTGTCCCTTTCCATGTACCACAGGGATCCTGCGACTCGTATCCATTTTCAAGAGGAGTCAAGCATCTTCTCCTTTGGAAGCATTGATCTAGGCGGACCTCTCCAGTTTTCAAAGGATGTGAGGCCTCGGGTCACAATAAGGCGGAGAACTAGGTCTTTCTCTGTGGTCTCCACAGGGGATTCAGACATCCCTTTGTCTTGGGAGATGCAAGACGAGCCTGCATTCAATTCACTGCAGGGATATACGGCCTTACTTCGAGTCAGAGCATGTCGGTGTCCATTCCACTTGAGGCCACAAACTCAGGGTCCCTCTCACATACCTGTAGCTGAGAGAAGCCTCCTCTTGAGGTGCTTGTGGAAAGTTGGTATTCCTCTTGAGTCGAAGCCAGGGACTAAGCTCTCATCTCGATTTGATTTGGGGTTTACGGAGCACTTTCGTGTTCCTACAGTCACCTGAGGATCCCTGTATACTTGAAAAGTGATCCTGGCTTTTCTCTGGAGTGCCATCAAGGAAATCAAGGTTCCTTTCACGTTTGATGTGGACCACGGAATTTCTCTGCATGCAGTGCAGGGGAATCGGGACTCATCTCGCGGCGAGGGGGAAGTCTCATGGTTTTCCTCAAGTTGCGGCCGGAACCTGGGGTATATTCTCGAGTTACGACGGGGAGGGCCCTTCCAGACACGTGTTTGTTCAGCGACGTCAGGACTCCTGCCTAGGTGCGAGGGATACCTCGGGATTCTCCTCGAGTCTTGGCATGGCAATTGGGACGCGTCTCCACGTGAGGAGGGAGACCCAGGGTCCCTTTCCACGTGCCACAGGGATCCTGGGACTCCTATCCATTTTAAAGAGGAGTCAGGCATAGTCTCCTTTGGAAGCATTGATCTCCGCAGACCTCTCGAGTTTTCAAAGAATGTGAGGCATCCGGTCGCGATTAGGCGGAGAACTAGGTCTTTCTCTGTGGTCTCCACAGGGGATTCAGACATCCCTTCGTCATGGGAGATTCAAGACGAGCCTGCATTTAATTCACTGCAGGGATATCCGGCCTAATTCGAGTCAGAGCATCTCGGTGTCCATTCCACTTGAGGCCAGAAACTCAGGGTCCCTCTCACATAGCTTTAGCTGAGAGAAGCCTCCCCTTGAGGTGCTTGTGGAAAGTTGGTAGTCCTCTTGATTCGAAGACAGGATCTAAGCTCTCATCTCGAGTTGATTTGGGGTCCACGGAGCCCTTTCGTGTTGGTCCAGTGACCTCAGTATCCCTCTAGACTTGACACAGTGATAATGGGTTTTCTCTGGAGTGCCATCAAGGAAATCAAGTCTCCTTTCATGTTTGATGTGGAACACGGAATTGCTCTGCACGCAGTGCAGGGGAATCGGGCCTCTTCTCCCAGCGAGGGGGAAGTCTCATGTTTTTTTTCGAGTTGCGACCAGAACCTGGGGTATATTCTCGAGTTACGACGGGGAGGGCCCTTCCAGACACGTGTTTGTTCAGCGACATCAGGACTCCTGCCTAGGTGCGAGGGACACCTCGGGATTCTCCTCTAGTCTTGGCATGGCAATTGGGACGCGTCTCCACGTGAGGCGGGAGACCCAGGGTCCCTTTCCACGTGCCACAGGGATCCTGGGACTCCTATCCATTTTCAAGAGGAGTCAGGGATCGTCTCCTTTAGAAGAATTGATCTCCACGGACCTCTCGAGTTTTCAAAGGATGTGAGGACTCCGATCGCGATGAGGCGGAGAACTAGGTCTTTCTCTGTGGTCTCCACAGGGGATTCAGACATCCCTTCGTCTTGGGAGATGCAAGACGAGCCTACATTCAATTCACTGCAGGGATATCCGGCCTTACTTCGAGTCAGAGCATCACGGTGTCTGTTCCACTTGAGGCCACAAACTCAGGGTCCCTCTCACATACCTGTAGCTAAGAGAAGCCTCCTCTTGAGGTGCTTGTGGAAAGTTGGGTATCTTCTTGAGTCGAAGCCAGGGAATAAGCTCTCATCTCGAGTTGATTTGGGGTCCGCGGAGCCCTTTCTTGTTGCTACAGTGACCTCAGGATGCCTCTAGACTTGAGACAGTGATCTTGGGTTTTCTCTGGAGTGCCATCAAGGAAATCAAGGCTCCTTTCACGTTTGATGTGGAACACAGAATTGCTCTGCACGCAGTGCAGGGGAATCGGGCCTCATCTCGCGGCAAGGAGGATGTCTCATGGTTTTTCTCAAGTTGCGGGCGGAACCTGGGATATATTTTCGAGTTACGACGGGGAGGGCCCTTCCAGACACGTGTTTGTTCAGCGACCTCAGGACTCCTGCCTAGTTGCGAGGGATACTTCGGGATTCTCCTCGAGTCTTGGCATGGCAATTGGGACGCGTCTCCACGTGAGGCGGGAGACCCTGTGTCCCTTTCCACATGCCACAGGGATCCTGGGACTCCTATCCATTGTCAGCAAGAGTCAGGCATCGTTTCCTCTGGAAGCATTGATCTCCACGGACCTCTCGAGTTTTCAAAGGATGTGAGGCCTCCGGTCTCGATGAGGCGGAGAACTAGGTCTTTCTCTGTTGTCTCCACAGGGGATTCAGACATCCCTTCGTCTTTGGAGATGCAAGACGAGCCTGCTTTCAATTCACTGCAGGGATATCCAGCCTTACTTCGAGTCAGAGCATCTCAGTGTCCATTCCACTTGAGGCCACAAATTCAGGGTCCATCTCACATAACGGTTGTTGAGAGAAGCCTCCTCTTGAGGTGCTTGTGGAAAGTTGGTATTCCTCTTGAGTCGAAGCCAGGGACTAAGCTCTCATCTCGAGTTGATTTGGGATCCACGCAGCACATTCGTGTTGCTCCAGAGACCTCAGCATCCCTCTAGACTTGAGACAGTGATCTTGGGTTTTCTCTAGAGTGCCATCAAGGAAATCAAGGCTGCTTTCACGTTTGATGTGGAACACGGAATTGCTGTCCTCACAGTGCAGGGGAATCGGGCCTCATCTCGCGGCGTGGGGGAAGTCTCATGGTTTTTCTCGAGTTGAGGCCGGAACCTGGGGTATATTCTCGAGTTTCGACGGGTAGGCCCCTTCCAGAAACGTGTTTGTTCAGCGACGTCAGGACTCCTGCCTAGGTGCGAGGGACACCTCGGTATTCTCCTCGAATCTTGGCATGGCAATTGGGACGCGTCTCCACGTGAGGCGGGAGACCCAGGGTCCCTTTCCACGTGCCACAGGGATCCTGGGACTCCTATCCATTTTCAAGACGAGTCAGGCATCGTCTCCTTTGGAAGCATTGATCTCCGCGGACCTCTCGAATTTCAAAGGATGTAAGGCCTCCGGTCGCGATGAGGCGATGGACTAAGACTTTCTCTGTGGTCTCCACAGGGGATTCAGACATCCCTTCGTCTTGGGAGATGCAGGACGAGCCTGCATTTAATTCACAGCAGGGATATCCGGCCTTACTTCCAGTCAGAGCATCTCGGTGTCCATTCCACTTGAGGCCACAATTTCAGGGTCCCTCTCACATACCTGTAGCTGAGAGAGGCCTCCTCTTGAGGTGCTTGTGGAAAGTTGGTATTCCTCTTGAGTCCAAGCCAGGGACTAAGCTCTCATCTCGAGATGATTTGGAGTCCACGGAGAACTTTCTTTTTGCAACAGTGACCTCAGGATCCCTATAGACTAGAGACAGTGACTTTTGGTTTTCTCTGGAGTGCCATCAAGGAAATCAAGTCTCCTTTCACGTTTGATGTGGAACACGGAATTCCTCTGCACGCAGTGCAGGGGAATCGGGCCTCATCTCGCGGCGAGGGGGAAGTCTCATGGTTTTTCTCGAGTTGTGGCCAGATCCTGGGGTGTATTTTCGAGTTACGACGGGGAGGGCCCTTCCAGACACGTGTTTGTTCAGCGACGTCAGGACTCCTGCCTAGGTGCGAGGGACACCTCGGGATTCTCCTCGAGTCTTGGCATGGCAATTGGGACACGTCTCCACGTGAGGCGGGAGACCCAGTGTCCCTTTCAACGTGCCACAGGGACCCTCGGACTCCTATCTATTTTCAAGAGGAGTCAGGCATCGTCTCCTTTGGAAGCATTGATCTCCGCACACCTCTCGAGTTTTCAAAGGATGTGAGGCCTCCGGTCGCGATGAGGCTGAGGACTAGGTCTTTCTCTGTGGTCTCCACAGGGGATTCAGACATCCCTTCGTCTTGGGAGATGCAAGACGAGCCTGCTTTCAATTCACTGCAGGGATATCCGGCCTTACTTCGAGTCAGAGCATCTCAGTGTCCATTCCACTTGAGGCCACAAACTCAGGGTCCCTCTCACATACTTGTAGCTCAGAGAAGCCTCCTCTTGAGGTGCTTGTGGAAAGTTGGTATTCCTCTTGAGTCGAAGCCAGGGACTAAGCCTTCATCTCGAGTTGATTTGGTGTCCACGGAGCCCTTTCGTGTTGCTCCAGTGACCTCAGGATCCCTCTAGACTTGAGACAGTGATCTTGGGTTTTCTCTGGAGTGCCATCAAGGAAATCAAGGCTCCTTTCACGTTTGATGTGGAACACAGAATTGCTCTGCACGCAGTGCAGGGGAATCGGGCCTCATCTCGCGGCAAGGGGGATGTCTCATGGTTTTTCTCAAGTTGCGGGCGGAACCTGGGGTATATTCCCGAGTTACGACGGGGAGGGCCCTTCCAGACACGTGTTTGTTCAGCGACGTCAGGACTCCTGCCTACGTGCGAGGGACACCTTGGGATTCTCCTCGAGTCTTGGCATGGCAATTGGGACACGTCTCCACGTGAGGCGGGAGACCAAGGGTCCCTTTCCACGTGCCACAGGGATCCTGGGACTCCTATCCATTTTCAAGAGGAGTCAGGCATCGTCTCCTTTGGAAGCATTGATCTCCGCGGACCTCTCGAGTTTTCAAAGGATGTGAGGACTCCGGTCGCGATGAGGCATAGAACTAGGTCTTTCTCTGTGGTGTCCACAGGGGATTCAGACATCCCTTCGTCTTGGGAGATGTAAGACGAGCCTGCATTCAATTCACTGCAGGGATATCCGGCCTTACATCGAGTCAGAGCATCTTGGTGTCCATTCCACTTGAGGCCAAAAATTCAGGGTCCCTTTCACATACATATAGCTGAGAGAAGCCTCCTCTTGAGGTGCTTGTGGAAAGCGGATATTCCTCTTGAGTCGAAGCCAGGGACTAAGCTCTCATCTCGAGTTGATTTGGGGTCCACGGAGCACTCTCGTGTTGCTACAGTGACCTCAGTATCCCTCTAGACTTGAGACAGTGATCTTGGGTTTTCTCTGGAGTGCCATCAAGGAAATCAAGGATCCTTTCACGTTTGATGTGGAACAAGGAATTGCTCTGCACGAAGTGCAGGGGAATCGGGCCTCATCTCGCGGCGAGGGGGAAGTCTCATGGTTTTTCTCGAGTTGCGGCCGGAACCTGGGGTATATTCTCGAGTTCCGACGGGGAGGGCCCTTCCAGACACGTGTTTGTTCAGCGACGTCAGGACTCCTGCCTAGGTGCGAGGGACACCTCGGGATTCTCCTCTAGTCTTGGCATGGCAATTGGGATGCGTCTCCACGTGAGGCGGGAGACCCAGGGTCCCTTTCCACGTGCCACAGGGATCCTGGGACTCCTATCCATTTTGAAGAGGAGTCAGGCATCGTCTCCTTTGGAAGCATTGATCTCCACGGACCTCTCGAGTTTTCAAAGGATGTGAGGACTCCGGTCGCGATGGGGCTGAGAACTAGGTCTTTCTCTGTGGTCTCCACAGGGGATTCAGCCATCCCTTCATCTTGGGAGATGCAAGACGAGCCTGCATTCAATTCACTGCAGGGATATCCGGCCTTACTTCGAGTCCGAGCATCTCGGTGTCCATTCCACTTGAGGCCACAAACTCAGGGTCCCTCTCACATACCTGTAGCTGAGAGAAGCCTCCTCTTGAGGTGCTTGTGAAAAGTTGGTATTCCTCTTGAGTCGAAGCCAGGGACTAAGCTCTCATCTCGAGTTGATTTGGGTTCCACGGAGCCCTTTCATGTTGCTCCACTGACCTCAGGATCCCTCTAGACTTGAGACAGTGAACCTGGGTTTTCTCTGCAGTGCCATCAAGGAAATCAAGGCTTCTTTCACGTTTGATGTGGAACACGGAATTGCTCTGCACGCAGTGCAGGGGAATCGGGTCTCATCTCACGGCGAGGGGGAAGTCTCATGGTTTTTCTCGAGTTGCGGCCCGAACCTGGGGTATATTCTCGAGTTACGACGCGGAGGGCCCTTCCAGACACGTGTTTGTTCAGCGACATCAGGACTCCTGCCTAGGTGCGAGGGACACCTCGGGATTCTCCTCGAGTCTTGGCATGGCAACTGGGACGCGTCTCCACGTGAGGCGGGAGACCCAGGTTCCCTTTCCACGTGCCACAGGGATCCTGGGACTCCTATCCATTTTCAAGAGGAGTCAGGCATCGTCTCCTTTGGAAGCATTGATCTCCGCGTACCTCTTGAGTTTTCAAAGGATGTGAGGACTCCGGTCGCGATGAGGTGGAGAACTAGGTCTTTCTCTGTGGTCTCCACAGGGGATTCAGAAATCCCTTTGTCTTGGGAGATGCAAGACGAGCCTGCATTCAATTCACTGTTGGGATATCCGGCCTTACTTCGACTCAGAGCATCCCGGAGTCCATTCCACTTGAGGCCACAAATTCAGGGTCCCTCTCAGATACCTGTAGCTGAGAGAAACCTCCACTTGAGGTGCTTGTAGAAAGTTGGTGTTCCTCTTTAGTTGAAGTCAGGGACTAAGCTCTCATCTCGAGTTGATTTGGGGTCCACGGAGACCTTTCGTGTTGCTACAGTGACCTCAGGATCCCTCTAGACTTGAGACAGTGATCTTGGGTTTTCTCTGGAGTGCCATCAAGGAAATCAAGGCTCCGTTCACATGTAATGTGGAACACGGAATTCCTCTGCACGCAGTGTAGGGGAATCGGGCCTCATCTCGCAGCGAGGGGGCAGTCTCATGGTTTTTCTCGAGTTGCGGCCGGAACCTGGGGTATATTCTCGAGTTACGACGGGGAGGGCAATTCCAGACACGTGTGTGTTCAGCGACGTCAGGACTCCTGCCTAGGTGCGAGGGACACCTCGGGATTCTCCTCGAGTCTTGGCATGGCAATTGGGACGCATCTCCACGTGAGGCGGGAGACCCAGGGTCCCTTTCCAAGTTCCACAGGTATCCTGGAACTCCTATCCATTTTCAAGAGCAGCCAGGCATCTTCTCCTTTGGAAGCATTGATCTCCGCGGACCTGTCGAGTTTTCAAAGGATGTGAGGTCTCCGGCCGCGATGAGGCGGAGAACTAGGTCTTTCTCTGTGGTCTCCACAGGGGATTCAGACATCCCTTCGTCTTGGGAGATGCAAGACGAGCCTGCATTCAATTCACTGCAGGGATATCCGGCCTTACTTCGAGTCCGAGCATCTCGGTGTCCATTCCACTTGAGGCCACAAACTCAGGGTCCCTCTCACATACCTGTAGCTGAGAGAAGCCTCCTCTTGAGGTGCTTGTGGAAAGTTGGTATTCCTCTTGAGTCGAAGCCAGGGACTAAGCTCTCATCTCGAGTTGATTTGGGTTCCACGGAGCGCTTTCGTGTTGCTCCAGTGACCTCAGGGTCCCTCTAGACTTCAGACAGTGGTTTTGGGTTTTCTCTGGAGTACCATCAAGGAAATTAAGGCTCCTTTCACGTTGGATGTGGAACACGGAATTGCTCTGCACGCAGTGCAGGGGAATCGGGCCTCATCTCGCGGCGAGGGGGAAGTCTCATGGTTTTACTTGAGTTGCGGCGGAACCTGGGGTATATTCTCGAGTTACGACGGGGAGGCCCCTTCCAGACACGTGTTTGTTCAGCGACGTCAGGACTCCTGCCTAGGTGCGAGGGACACCTCGGGATTCTCCTCGAGTCTTGGCATGGCAATTGGGATGCGTCTCCACGTGATGCACGAGACCCAGGGTCCCTTTCAAAGTGCGACAGGGATCCAGGGACTTGTATCCGTTTTCAAGAGGAGTCAGGCATCGTCTCCTTTGGAAGCATTGATCTCCGTGGACCTCTCGAGTTTTCAAAGGATGTGAGGCCTCCGGTCGCGATGAGGCGGAGAACTTGGTCTTTCTCTGTGGTATCCACATTGGATTCAGACACCCCTTCGCTTGGGAGATGCAAGACGAGCCTGCATTCAATTCACTGCAGGGATATCCAGCCTTACTTCGAGTCAGAGTATCTCGGTGTCCATTCCACTTGAGGCCACAAACTCAGGGTCCCCATCACATACCTGTAGCTGAGAGAAGCCTCCTCTTGAGGTGCTTGTGGAAAGTTGGTATTTCTCTTGATTCGAAGCCAGGGACTAAGCTCTCATCTCGAGTTGATTTGGGGTACACGGAGCCCTTTCGTGTTGCTACAGTGACCTCAAGATCCCTCCAGATTTGAGACAGTGATCTTGGCTTTTCTCTGCAGTAAAATCAAGGAAATCAAGACTCCTTTCACGTTTCATGAGGAACACGGAATTGCTCTGCACGCAGTGCAGGGGAATCGGACCTCATCTCGCGGCGAGTAGGAAGTCTCATTGTTTTTCTCGAGTTGCGCCCGGAACCTGTGGTATATTCTCGAGTTAGGAAGGGGAGGGCCCTTCCAGACACGTGTTTCTTCATCGACGTCAGGACTTCTGCCTAGGTGCGAGGGACACCTCGGGATGCTCCACAAGTCTTGGCATGGCAATTGGGACGCGTCTGCACGTGAGGCGCGAGTCCCAGGGTCCCTTTCCACGTGTCACAGGGATCCTGGGACTCCTATCCATTTTCAAGAGGAGTCAGGCATCTTGTCCTTTGGAAGCATTGATCTCCGCGGACCTCTCGAGTTTTCAAAGGATGTGAGGCCTCCGGTCGCTTTGAGGCGGAGGACTAGGTCTTTCTCTGTGCTCTCCACAGGGGAATCAGTCATCCCTTTGTCGGGAGATGCAAGACGAGCCTGCATTCTATTCACTGCAGGGATATCCGGCCTTACTTCGAGTCAGAGCATTTCGGTGTCCATTCCACTTGAGGCCACAAACTCAGGGTCCCTCTCACAACCTGTAGCTGAGAGAAGCCTCCTCTTGAGGTGCTTGTGGAAAGTTGGTATTCCTCTTGAGTCGAAGCCAGGGACTAAGCTCTCATCTCGAGATGATTTGGAGTCCACGGAGAACTTTCTTTTTGCAACAGTGACCTCAGGATCCCTCTAGACTAGAGACAGTGACTTTTGGTTTTCTCTGGAGTGCCATCAAGGAAATCAAGGCTCCTTTCACGTTTGATGTGGAACACGGAATTCCTCTGCACGCAGTGCAGGGGAATCGGGCCTCATCTCGCGGCGAGGGGGAAGTCTCATGGTTTTTCTCGAGTTGTGGCCAGATCCTGGGGTGTATTCTCGAGTTACGACGAGGAGGGCCCTTCCAGACACGTGTTTGTTCAGCGACGTCAGGACTCCTGCCTAGGTGCGAGGGACACCTCGGGATTCTCCTCGAGTCTTGGCATGGCAATTGGGACACGTCTCCACGTGAGGCGGGAGACCCAGTGTCCCTTTCAACGTGCCACAGGGACCCTCGGACTCCTATCTATTTTCAAGAGGAGTCAGGCATCGTCTCCTTTGGAAGCATTGATCTCCGCACACCTCTCGAGTTTTCAAAGGATGTGAGGCCTCCGGTCGCGATGAGGCTGAGGACTAGGTCTTTCTCTGTGGTCTCCACAGGGGATTCAGACATCCCTTCGTCTTGGGAGATGCAAGACGAGCCTGCTTTCAATTCACTGCAGGGATATCCGGCCTTACTTCGAGTCAGAGCATCACAGTGTCCATTCTACTTGAGGCCACAAACTCAGGGTCCCTCTCACATACCTGTAGCTGAGAGAAGCCTCCTCTTGAGGTGCTTGTGGAAAGTTGGTATTCCTCTTGAGTCGAAGCCAGGGACTAAGCTCTCATCTCGAGTTGATATGGGGTCCACGAAGCCATTTCGTGTTGCTCCAGTGACCTCAGGATCCCTCTAGACTTGAGACAGTGATCTTGGGTTTTCTCTGGAGTGCCATCAAGGAAATCAAGGCTCCTTTCAAGTTTGATGTGGAACACGGAATTGCTCTGCACGCAGTGCAGGGGAATCGGGCCTCATCTCGTGGCAAGGGGGATGTCTCATGGTTTTTCTCAAGTTGCGGCCGGAACCTGGGGTATATTCTCGAGTTACGACGGGGAGGGCCCTTCCAGACACGTGTTTGTTCAGCGACGTCAGGACTGCTGCCTAGGTTCGAGGGACATCTCGATTTCTCCTCGAGTCTTGGCATGGCAATTGGGACGCGTCTCCACGTGAGGCGGGAGACCCAGGATCCCTTTCCAGGTGCCACAGGGATCCTGGTACTCCTATCCATTTTCAAGAGGAGTCAGGCATCGTCTCCTTTGGAAGCATTGATCTCCGCGGACCTCTCGAGTTCTCAAAGGATGTGAGGCCTCCGATAGCGTTGATGCGGAGAACTAGGTCTTTCTCTGTGGTCTCCACAGGGGATTCAGACATCCCTTCATCTTGGGAGATGCAAGACGAGCCTGCATTCAATTCACTGCAGGGATATCCGGCCTTACTTCGAGTCAGAGCATCTCGGTGTCCATTCCACTTGAGGCCACAAACTCAGGGTCCCTCTCACATACCTGTAGCTGAGAGAAGCCTCCTCTTGAGGTGCTTGTGGAAAGTTGGTATTCCACTTGAGTTGAAGCCAAGGACTAAGCTCTCATCTCGAGTTGATTTGGGGTCCACGGAGCCCTTTCTTGTTGCTCCAGTGACCTCAGGATCCCTCTAGACTTCAGACAGTGATCTTGGGTTTTCTCTGGAGTGCCAACAAGGAAATCAAGGCTCCTTTCACGTTTCATGTGGAACACGGAATTGCTCTGCACGCAGTGCAGGGGAATCGGGCCTCATCTCGCGGCGAGGGGGAAGTCCTATGGTTTTTCTCGAGTTGCGGCCGGAACCTGGGGTATATTCTCGAGTTACGACGGGGAGGGCCCTTCGAGACACATGTTTGTTCAGCGATGTCAGGACTCCTGCCTAGGTGCGAGGGACACCTCGGGATTCTCCTCGAGTCTTGGCATGGCAATTGGGACGCGGCTCCCCGTGAGGCGCGAGACCCAGTGTCCCTTTCCACGTGCCACAGGGATCCTGGGACTTCTATCCATTTGCAAGAGGAGTCAGGCATCGACTCCTTTGGAAGCATTGATCTGATCGGACCTCTCGAGTTTTCAAAGGATGTGAGGCCTCCGTTCGCGTTGAGGCGGAGGACTAGGTCTTTCTCTTTGGTCTCCACAGGGGATTCAGACATCCCTTCGTCTTGGGAGATGCAAGACGAGCCTGCATTCAATTCACTGCAGGGATATCCGGCCTTACTTCAAGTAAGAGCATCTCGGTGTCCATTCCACTTGAGGCCACAAACTCAGGGTCCCTCTCACATACCTATAGCTGAGAAAAGCCTCCTCTAGAGGTGCTTGTGGAAAGTTGGTATTCCTCTTGAGTTGAAGCCAGGGAAAAGCTCTCATTTCGAGTTGATTTGGGTTCCCGGAGCCCTTTCGTATTGCTCCAGTGACCTCAGGATCCCTCTAGGCTTGAGACAGTGAACCTGGGTTTTCTCTGGAGTGCCATCAAGGAAATCAAGTCTCCTTTCACGTTTGATGTGGAAGACGGAATTGCTCTGCATGCAGTGCAGGGGAATCGGGCCTCATCTCGCGGCGAGGGGGAAGTCTCATGGTTTTCTCGAGTTGTGGCCGGAACCTGGGGCATGTTCTCGAGTTACGATGGGGAGGGCCCTTCCAGACACGTCTTTGTTCAGTGACGTCAGGACTCCTGCCTAGGTGCGAGGGACACCTCGGGATTCTCCTCGAGTCTTGGCATGGCATTTGGGACGCGTCTCCACGTGAGTCAGGAGACCCAGGGTCCCTTTCCACGTGCCACAGGGATCCTGGGACTCCTATCCATTTTAAAGAGAAGTCAGGCATCGTCTCTTTTGGAAGCATTGATCTCCGTGGACCTCTCGAGTTTTCAAAGGATATGAGGCCTCCGGTCGCATTGAGGCGGAGGACTAGGCCTTTCTCTGTGGTCTCCACAGGGTATTCAGACGTTTCTTCGTCTTGGGAGATGTAGACGAGCCTGCATTCAATTCACTGCAGGGATATCCAGACTTACTTCGAGTCAGAGCATCTCGGTGTCCATTCCACTTGAGGCCACAAACTCAGGGTCCCTCTCACATATCTGTAGCTGAGAGAAGCCTCCTCTTGAGGTGCTTGTGGAAAGTTGGTATTCCTCCTGAGTCGAAGCCAGGGACTAAGCTCTCATCTCGAGTTGATTTGGGGTCCACGGAGCGATTTCGTGTTGCTCCAGTGACTTCAGGATCCCTCTAGACTTGAGACAGTGATCTTGGGTTTTCTCTGGAGTGCCATCAAGGAAATCAAGGCTCCTTTCACGTTTGATGTGGAACACGGAATTGCTCTGCACGCAGTGCAGGGGAATCGGGCCTCATCTCGCGACGAGGGGGAAGTCCTATGGTTTTTCTCGAGTTGCGGCCGGAACCTGGGGTATATTCTCGAGTTACGACGGGGAGGGCCCTTCCAGACACGTGTTTGTTCAGCGACGTCAGGACTCCTGCCTAGGTGCGAAGGACACCTCGGGATTCTCCTCGAGTCTTGGCATGGCAATTGGGACGCGGCTCCACGTGAGGCGTGAGACCCAGGTTCACTTTCCACGTGCCACAGGGATCCTGGGACTCCTATCCATTTTCAAGAGGAGTCAGGCATCGTCTCCTTTGGAAGCATTGATCTCCGCGGACCTCTCGAGTTTTCAAAGGATGTGAGGCCTCCGGTCGCGATGAGGCGGAGAATTAGGTCTTTCTCTGCGGTCTCCACAGGGGATTCAGACATCCCTTCGTCTTGGGAGATACAAGACGAGCCTGCATTCAATTCACTGCAGGGATATCCGGACTTACTTCGAGTCAGAGCATCTCGGTGTCCATTCCACTTGAGGCCACAAACTCAGGGGCCCTCTCACTTACCTGTAGCTGAGAGAAGCCTCCTCTTGAGGTGCTTGTGGAAAGTTGGTATTCCTCTTGAGTCGAAGCAAGGGACTAAGCTCTCATCTCGAGTTGACTTGGGGTCCACGGAGCCCTTTCGTGTTGGTACAGTGACCTCAGGATCCCTTTAGACTTGAGACAGTGATCTTGGGTTTTCTCTGGAGTGCCATCAAGGAAATCAAGGCTCCTTTCAAGTTTGATGTGGAACACGGAATTGCTCTGCACGCAGTGCAGGGGAATTGGGCCTCATCTCGTGGCAAGGGGGATGTCTCATGGTTTTTCTCAAGTTGCGGCCGGAACCTGGGGTATATTCTCGAGTTACGACGGGGAGGGCCCTTCCAGACACGTGTTTGTTCAGCGACGTCAGGACTCCTGCCTAGGTTCGAGGGACATCTCGATTTCTCCTCGAGTCTTGGCATGGCAATGGGGACGCGTCTCCACGTGAGGCGGGAGACCCAGGATCCCTTTCCAGGTGCCACAGGGATCCTGGTACTCCTATCCATTTTCAAGAGGAGTCAGGCATCGTCTCCTTTGGAAGCATTGATCTCCGCGGACCTCTCGAGTTCTCAAAGGATGTGAGGCTTCCGATAGCGATGAGGCGGAGGACTAGGTCTTTCTCTGTGGTCTCCACAGGGGATTCAGACATCCCTTCGTCTTGGGAGATGCAAGACGAGCCTGCATTCAATTCACTGCAGGGATATCCGGCCTTACTTCGAGTCAGAGCATCTCGGTGTCCATTCCACTTGAGGCCACAAACTCAGGGTCCCTCTCACATACCTGTAGCTGAGAGAAGCCTCCTCTTGAGGTGCTTGTGGAAAGTTGGTATTCCACTTGAGTTGAAGCCAAGGACTAAGCTCTCATCTCGAGTTGATTTGGGGTCCACGGAGCCCTTTCGTGTTGCTCCAGTGACCTCAGGATCCCTCTAGACTTCATCAGTGATCTTGGGTTTTCTCTGGAGTGCCAACAAGGAAATCAAGGCTCCTTTCACGTTTCATGTGGAACACGGAATTGCTCTGCACGCAGTGCAGGGGAATCGGGCCTCATCTCGAGGCGAGGGGGAAGTCCTATGGTTTTTCTCGAGTTGCGGCCAGAACCTGGGGTATATTCTCGAGTTACGACGGGGAGGGCCCTTCGAGACACATGTTTGTTCAGCAATGTCAGGACTCCTGCCTAGGTGCGAAGGACACCTCGGGATTCTCCTCGAGTCTTGGCATGGCAATTGGGACGCGTCTCCACGTGAGGCGGGAGACCCAGGGTCCCTTTCCACGTGCCACAGGGATCCTGGGACTCCTATCCATTTTAAAGAGAAGTCAGGCATCGTCTCTTTTGGAAGCATTGATCTCCGTGGACCTCTCGAGTTTTCAAAGGATATGAGGCCTCCGGTCGCATTGAGGCGGAGGACTAGGCCTTTCTCTGTGGTGTCCACAGGGTATTCAGACGTTTCTTCGTCTTGGGAGATGTAGACGAGCCTGCATTCAATTCACTGCAGGGATATCCAGCCTTACTTCGAGTCAGAGCATCTCGGTGTCCATTCCACTTGAGGCCACAAACTCAGGGTCCCTCTCACATATCTGTAGCTGAGAGAAGCCTCGTCTTGAGGCGCTTGTGGAAAGTTGGTATTCCTCCTGAGTCGAAGCCAGGGACTAAGCTCTCATCTCGAGTTGATTTGGGGTCCACGGAGCGATTTCGTGTTGCTCCAGTGACTTCAGGATCCCTCTAGACTTGAGACAGTGATCTTGGGTTTTCTCTGGAGTGCCATCAAGGAAATCAAGGCTCCTTTCACGTTTGATGTGGAACACGGAATTGCTCTGCACGCAGTGCAGGGGAATCGGGCCTCATCTCGCGACGAGGGGGAAGTCCTATGGTTTTTCTCGAGTTGCGGCCGGAACCTGGGGTATATTCTCGAGTTACGACGGGGAGGGCCCTTCCAGACACGTGTTTGTTCAGCGACGTCAGGACTCCTGCCTAGGTGCGAGGGACACCTCGGGATTCTCCTCGAGTCTTGGCATGGCAATTGGGACGCGGCTCCACGTGAGGCGTGAGACCCAGGTTCACTTTCCACGTGCCACAGGGATCCTGGTACTCCTATCCATTTTCAAGAGGAGTCAGGCATCGTCTCCTTTGGAAGCATTGATCTCCGCGGACCTCTCGAGTTTTCAAAGGATGTGAGGCCTCCGGTCGCGATGAGGCGGAGGACTAGGTCTTTCTCTGTGGTCTCCACAGGGGATTCAGACATCCCTTCGTCTTGGGAGATGCAAGACGAGCCTGCATTCAATTCACTGCAGGGATATCCGGCCTTACTTCGAGTCAGAGCATCTCGGTGTCCATTCCACTTGAGGCCACAAACTCAGGGTCCCTCTCACATACCTGTAGCTGAGAGAAGCCTCCTCTTGAGGTGCTTGTGGAAAGTTGGTATTCCACTTGAGTTGAAGCCAAGGACTAAGCTCTCATCTCGAGTTGATTTGGGGTCCACGGAGCCCTTTCGTGTTGCTCCAGTGACCTCAGGATCCCTCTAGACTTCATCAGTGATCTTGGGTTTTCTCTGGAGTGCCAACAAGGAAATCAAGGCTCCTTTCACGTTTCATGTGGAACACGGAATTGCTCTGCACGCAGTGCAGGGGAATCGGGCCTCATCTCGAGGCGAGGGGGAAGTCCTATGGTTTTTCTCGAGTTGCGGCCAGAACCTGGGGTATATTCTCGAGTTACGACGGGGAGGGCCCTTCGAGACACATGTTTGTTCAGCGATGTCAGGACTCCTGCCTAGGTGCGAAGGACACCTCGGGATTCTCCTCGAGTCTTGGCATGGCAATTGGGACGCGTCTCCACGTGAGGCGGGAGAACCAGGGTACCTTTCCACGTGCCACAGGGATCCTGGGACTCCTATCTATTTTCAAGAGACGTCAGGCATCGTCTCCTTTGGAAGTATTGATCTCCGCGGACCTCTCGAGTTTTCAAAGGATGTCAGGCCTCCGGTCGCGTTGAGGCGGAGGACTAGGTCTTTCTCTGTGGTCTCCACAGGGGATTCAGACATCCCTTCGTCTTGGGAGATGCAAGACGAGCCTGCATTCAATTCACTGCAGGGATATCCGGCCTTACTTCGAGTCAGAGCATCTCGCTGTCCATTCCACTTGAGGCCACAAACTCAGGGTCCCTCTCACCTACCTGTAGCTGAGAGAAGCCTCCTCTTGAGGTGCTTGTGGAAAGTTGGTATTCCTCTTGAGTCGAGGCCAGGGACTAAGCTCTCATCTCGAGTTGATTTGGGGTCCACAGAGCCCTTTCGTGTTGCTCCAGTGACCTCAGGATCCCTCTAGACTTGAGACAGTGATCTTGGGTTTTCTCTGGAGTGCCATCAAGGAAATCAAGGCTCCTTTCACGTTTTATGGGGAACACGGAATTGCTCTGCACGCAGTGGAGGGGAATCGGGGCTCATCTCGCGACGAGGGGGAAATGTCATTGTTTTTCTCGAGTTGCGGCCGGAACATGGGGTATATTCTCGAGTTACGACGGGGAGGGCCCTTCCAGACACGTGTTTGTTCAGCGACGTCAGGACTCCTGCCTAGGTGCGAGGGACACCTCGGGATTCTCCTCGAGTCTTGGCATGGCAATTGGGACGCGCCTCCCCGTGAGGCGCGAGACCCAGTGTCCCTTTCCACGTGCCACAGGGATCCTGGGACTTCTATCCATTTGCAAGAGGAGTCAGGCATCGACTCCTTTGGAAGCATTGATCTGATCGGACCTCTGGAGTTTTCAAAGGATGTGAGGCCTCCGTTCGCGTTGAGGCGGAGGACTAGGTCTTTCTCTTTGGTCTCCACAGGGGATTCAGACATCCCTTCGTCTTGGGAGATGCAAGACGAGCCTGCATTCAATTCGCTGCAGGGATATCCGGCCTTACTTCAAGTCAGAGCATCTCGGTGTCCATTCCACTTGAGGCCACAAACTCAGGGTCCCTCTCACATACCTGTAGCTGAGAAAAGCCTCCTCTTGAGGTGCTTGTGGAAAGTTGGTATTCCTCTTGAGTTGAAGCCAGGGAAAAGCTCTCATCTCGAGTTGATTTGGGTTCCTGGAGCCCTTTCGTGTTGCTCCAGTGACCTCAGGATCCCTCTAGACTTGAGACAGTGAACCTGGGTTTTCTCTGGAGTGACATCAAGGAAATCAAGGCTCCTTTCACGTTTGATGTGGAAGACGGAATTGCTCTGCATGCAGTGCAGGGGAATCGGGCCTCATCTCGCGGCGAGGGGGAAGTCTCATGGTTTTCTCGAGTTGTGGCCGGAACCTGGGGCATGTTCTCGAGTTACGATGGGGAGGGCCCTTCCAGACACGTGTTTGTTCAGCGACGTCAGGACTCCTGCCTAGGTGCGAGGGACACCTCGGGATTCTCTTCGAGTCTTGGCATGGCATTTGGGACGCGTCTCCACGTGAGTCGGGAGACCCAGGGTCCCTTTCCACGTGCCACAGGGATCCTGGGACTCCTATCCATTTTAAAGAGAAGTCAGGCATCGTCTCTTTTGGAAGCATTGATCTCCGCGGACCTCTCGAGTTTTCAAAGGATGTGAGGCCTCCGGTCGCATTGAGGCGGAGGACTAGGCCTTTCTCTGTGGTCTCCACAGGGTATTCAGACGTTTCTTCGTCTTGGGAGATGTAGACGAGCCTGCATTCAATTCACTGCAGCGATATCCGGCCTTACTTCGAGTCAGAGCATCTCGGTGTCCATTCCACTTGAGGCCGCAAATTCAGGGTCCCTCTCACATATCTGTAGCTGAGAGAAGCCTCCTCTTGAGGTGCTTGTGGAAAGTTGGTATTCCTGTTGAGTCGAAGCCAGGGACTAAGCTCTCATCTCGAGTTGATTTGGGGTCCACGGATCGCTTTCGTGTTGCTCCAGTGACTTCAGGATCCCTCTAGACTTGAGACAGTGATCTTGGGTTTTCTCTGGAGTGCCATCAAGGAAATCAAGGCTCCTTTCACGTTTGATGTGGAACACGGAATTGCTCTGCACGCAGTGCAGGGGAATCGGGCCTCATCTCGCGACGAGGGGGAAGTCCTATGGTTTTTCTCGAGTTGCGGCCGGAACCTGGGGTATATTCTCGAGTTACGACGGGGAGGGCCCTTCCAGACACGTATTTGTTCAGCGACGTCAGGACTCCTGCCTAGGTGCGAGGGACACCTCGGGATTCTCCTCGAGTCTTGGCATGGCAATTGGGACGCGGCTCCACGTGAGGCGTGAGACCCAGGTTCACTTTCCACGTGCCACAGGGATCCTGGGACTCCTATCCATTTTCAAGAGGAGTCAGGCATCGTCTCCTTTGGAAGCATTGATCTCCGCGGACCTCTCGAGTTTTCAAAGGATGTGAGGCCTCCGGTCGCGATGAGGCGGAGAATTAGGTCTTTCTCTGTGGTCTCCACAGAGGATTCAGACATCCCTTCGTCTAGGGAGATACAAGACGAGCCTGCATTCAATTCACTGCAGGGATATCCGGCCTTACTTCGAGTAGAGCATCTCGGTGTCCATTCCACTTGAGGCCACAAACTCAGGGGCCCTCTCACTTACCTGTAGCTGAGAGAAGCCAACTCTTGAGGTGCTTGTGGAAAGTTGGTATTCCTCTTGAGTCGAAGCCAGGGACTAAGCTCTCATCTCGAGTTGATTTGGGGTCCACGGAGCCCTTTCGTGTTGGTACAGTGACCTCAGGATCCCTCTAGACTTGAGACAGTGATCTTGGGTTTTCTCTGGAGTGCCATCAAGGAAATCAAGGCTCCTTTCAAGTTTGATGTGGAACCCGGAATTGCTCTGCACGCAGTGCAGGGGAATCGGGCCTCATCTCGTGGCAAGGGGGATGTCTCATGGTTTTTCTCAAGTTGCGGCCGGAACCTGGGGTATATTCTCGAGTTACGACGGAGAGGGCCCTTCCAGACACGTGTTTGTTCAGCGACGTCAGGACTCCTGCCTAGGTTCGAGGGACATCTCGATTTCTCCTCGAGTCTTGGCATGGCAATTGGGACACGTCTCCACGTGAGGCGGGAGACCCAGGATCCCTTTCCAGGTGCCACAGGGATCCTGGTACTCCTATCCATTTTCAAGAGGAGTCAGGCATCGTCTCCTTTGGAAGCATTGATCTCCACGGACCTCTCGAGTTCTCAAAGGATGTGAGGCTTCCGATAGCATTGAGGCGGAGGACTAGGTCTTTCTCTGTGGTCTCCACAGGGGATTCAGACATCCCTTCGTCTTGGGAGATGCAAGACGAGCCTGCATTCAATTCACTGCAGGAATATCCGGCCTTACTTCGAGTCAGAGCATCTCGGTGTCCATTCCACTTGAGGCCACAATCTCAGGGTCCTTCTCACATACCTGTAGCTGAGAGAAGCCTCCTCTTGAGGTGCTTTTGGAAAGTTGGTATTCCACTTGAGTTGAAGCCAAGGACTAAGCTCTCATCTCGAGTTGATTTGGGGTCCACGGAGCCCTTTCGTGTTGCTCCAGTGACCTCAGGATCCCTCTAGACTTCAGACAGTGATCTTGGGTTTTCTCTGGAGTGCCAACAAGGAAATCAAGGCTCCTTTCACGTTTCATGTGGAACACGGAATTGCTCTGCACGCAGTGCAGGGGAATCGGGCCTCATCTCGCGGCGAGGGGGAAGTCCTATGGTTTTTCTCGAGTTGCGGCCAGAACCTGGGGTATATTCTCGAGTTACGACGGGGAGGGCCCTTCCAGACACGTGTTTGTTCAGCGACGTCAGGACTCCTGCCTAGGTGCGAGGGACACCTCGGGATTCTCCTCGAGTCTTGGCATGGCAATTGGGACGCGGCTCCCCGTGAGGCGCGAGACCCAGTGTCCCTTTCCACGTGCCACAGGGATCCTGGGACTTCTATCCATTTGCAAGAGGAGTCAGGCATCGACTCCTTTGGAAGCTTTGATCTGATCGGACCTCTCGAGTTTTCAAAGGATGTGAGGCCTCCGTTCGCGTTGAGGCGGAGGACTAGGTCTTTCTCTTTGGTCTCCACCGGGGATTCAGACATCCCTTCGTCTTGGGAGATGCAAGACGAGCCTGCATTCAATTCACTGCAGGGATATCCGGCCTTACTTCAAGTCAGAGCATCTCAGTGTCCATTCCACTTGAGGCCACAAACTCAGGGTCCCTCTCACATACCTGTAGCTGAGAAAAGCCTCCTCTTGAGGTGCTTGTGGAAAGTTGGTATTCCTCTTGAGTTGAAGCCAGGGAAAAGCTCTCATCTCGAGTTGATTTGGGTTCCCGGAGCCCTTTCCTGTTGCTCCAGTGACCTCAGGATCCCTCTAGACTTGAGACAGTGACCCTGGGTTTTCTCTGGAGTGCCATCAAGGAAATCAAGGCTCCTTTCACGTTTGATGTGGAAGACGGAATTGCTCTGCATGCAGTGAGGGGAATCGGGCCTCATCTCGCGGCGAGGGGGAAGTCTCATGGTTTTCTCGAGTTGTGGCCGGAACCTGGGGCATGTTCTCGAGTTACGATGGGGAGGGCCCTTCCAAACACGTGTTTGTTCAGCGACGTCAGGACTCCTGCCTAGGTGCGAGGGACACCTCGGGATTCTCCTCGAGTCTTGGCATGGCATTTCGGACGCGTCTCCACGTGAGTCGGGAGACCCAGGGTCCCTTTCAACGTGCCACAGGGATCCTGGGACTCCTATCCATTTTAAAGAGAAGTCAGGCATCGTCTCCTTTGGAAGCATTGATCTAGGCGGAGCTCTCGAGTTTTCAAAGGATGTGAGGCCTCCGGTCGCATTGAGGCGGAGGACTAGGCCTTTCTCTGTGGTCTCCACAGGGTATTCAGACGTTTCTTCGTCTTGGGAGATGTAGATGAGCCTGCATTCAATTCACTGCAGGGATATCCAGCCTTACTTCGAGTCAGAGCATCTCGGTGTCCATTCCACTTGAGGCCACAAACTCAGGGTCCCTCTCACATATCTGTAGCTGAGAGAAGCCTCCTCTTGAGGTGCTTGTGGAAAGTTGGTATTCCTCCTGAGTCGAAGCCAGGGACTAAGCTCTCATCTCGAGTTGATTTGGGGTCCACGGAGCGCTTTCGTGTTGCTCCAGTGACTTCAGGATCCCTCTAGACTTGAGACAGTGATCTTGGGTTTTCTCTGGAGTGCCATCAAGGAAATCAAGGCTCCTTTCACGTTTGATGTGGAACACGGAATTGCTCTGCACGCAGTGCAGGGGAATCGGGCCTCATCTCGCGGCGAGGGGGAAGTCTCATGGTTTTTCTCGAGTTGCGGCCGGAACCTGGGGTATATTCTCGAGTTACGACGGGGAGGGCCCTTCCAGACAAGTATTTGTTCAGCGACGTCAGGACTCCTGCCTAGGTGCGAGGGACACCTCGGGATTCTCGTCGAGTCTTGCCATGGCAATTGGGACGTGGCTCCACGTGAGGCGTGAGACCCAGTTTCACTATCCACGTGCCACAGGGATCCTGGGACTCCTATCCATTTTCAAGAGGAGTCTGGCATCGTCTCCTTTGGAAGCATTGATCTCCGCGGACCTCTCGAGTTTTCAAAGGATGTGAGGCCTCCGGTCGCGATGAGGCGGAGAATTAGGTCTTTCTCTGCGGTCTCCACAGGGGATTCAGACATCCCTTCGTCTTGGGAGATACAAGGCGAGCCTGCATTCAATTCACTGCAGGGATATCCGGCCTTACTTCCAGTCAGAGCATCTTGGTGTCCATTCCACTTGAGGCCACAAACTCAGGGGCCCTCTCACTTACCTGTAGCTGAGAGAAGCCTCCTCCTGAGGTGCTTGTGGAAAGTTGGTATTCCTCTTGAATCGAAGCCAGGGATTAAGCTCTTATCTCGAGTTGATTTGGGGTCCACGGAGCGCTTTCGTGTTGCTCCAGTGACTTCAGGATCCCTCTAGACTTGAGACAGTGATCTTGGGTTTTCTCTGGAGTGCCATCAAGGAAATCAAGGCTCCTTTCACGTTTGATGTGGAACACGGAATTGCTCTGCATGCAGTGCACGGGAATCGGGCCTCATCTCGCGGCGAGGGGGAAGTCTCATGGTTTTTCTCGAGTTGCGGCCGGAACCTGGGGTATATTCTCGAGTTACGACGGGGAGGGCCCTTCCAGACACGTATTTGTTCAGCGACGTCAGGACTCCTGCCTAGGTGCGAGGGACACCTCGGGATTCTCCTCGAGTCTTGGCATGGCAATTGGGACGCGTCTCCACGTGAGCCGTGAGACCCAGGTTCACTTTCCACGTGCCACAGTGATCCTGGGACTCCTATCCATTTTCAAGAGGAGTCAGGCATCGTCTCCTTTGGAAGCATTGATCTCCGCGGACCTCTCGAGTTTTCAAAGGATGTGAGGCCTCCGGTCGCGATCAGGCGGAGAATTAGGTCTTTCTCTGTGGTCTCCACAGGGGATTCAGACATCCCTTCGTCTTGGGAGATACAAGACGAGCCTGCATTCAATTCACTGCAGGGATATCCGGCCTTACTTCGAGTCAGAGCATCTCGGTGTCCATTCCACTTGAGGCCACAAACTCAGGGGCCCTCTCACTTACCTGTAGCTGAGAGAAGCCTCCTCTTGAGGTGCTTGTGGAAAGTTGGTATTCCTCTTGAGTCGAAGCCAGGGACTAAGCTCTCATCTCGAGTTGATTTGGGGTCCACGGAGCCCTTTCGTGTTGGTACAGTGACCTCAGGATCCCTCTAGACTTGAGACAGTGATCTTGGGTATTCTCTGGAGTGCCATCAAGGAAATCAAGGCTCCTTTCAAGTTTGAGGTGGAACACGGAATTGCTCTGCACGCAGTGCAGGGGAATCGGGCCTCATCTCGTGGCAAGGGGGATGTCTCATGGTTTTTCTCAAGTTGTGGCCGGAACCTGGGGTATATTCTCGAGTTACGACGGGGAGGGCCCTTCCAGACACGTGTTTGTTCAGCGACGTCAGGACTCCTGCCTAGGTTCGAGGGACATCTCGATTTCTCCTCGAGTCTTGGCATGGCAATTGGGACGCGTCTCCACGTGAGGCGTGAGACCCAGGATCCCTTTCCAGGTGCCACAGGGATCCTGGTACTCCTATCCATTTTCAAGAGGAGTCAGGCATCGTCTCCTTTGGAAGCATTGATCTCCGCGGACCTCTCGAGTTTTCAAAGGATGTGAGGCCTCCGATAGCGTTGAGGCGGAGGACTAGGTCTTTCTCTGTGGTCTCCACAGGGGATTCAGACATCCCTTCGTCTTGGGAGATGCAAGACGAGCCTGTATTCAATTCACTGCAGGGATATCCGGCCTTACTTCGAGTCAGAGCATCTCGGTGTCCATTCCACTTGAGGCCACAAACTCAGGGTCCCTCTCACATACCTGTAGCTGACAGAAGCCTCCTCTTGAGGTGCTTTTGGAAAGTTGGTATTCCACTTGAGTTGAAGCCAAGGACTAAGCTCTCATCTCGAGTTGATTTGGGGTCCACGGAGCACTTTCGTGTTACTCCAGTGACCTCAGGATCCCTCTAGACTTCAGACAGTGATCTTGGGTTTTCTCTGGAGTGCCAACAAGGAAATCAAGGCTCCTTTCACGTTTCATGTGGAACACGGAATTGCTCTGCACGCAGTGCAGGGGAATCGGGCCTCATCTCGCGGCGAGGGGGAAGTCCTATGGTTTTTCTCGAGTTGCGGCCGGAACCTGGGGTATATTCTCGAGTTACGACGGCGAGGGCCCTTCGAGACACATGTTTGTTCAGCGATGTCAGGACTCCTGCCTAGGTGCGAAGGACACCTCGGGATTCTCCTCGAGTCTTGGCATGGCAATTGGGACGCGGCTCCACGTGAGGCGGGAGAACCAGGGTACCTTTCCACGTGCCACAGGGATCCTGGTACTCCTCTCTATTTTCAAGAGACGTCAGGCATCGTCTCCTTTGGAAGCATTGATCTCCGCGGACCTCTCGAGTTTTCAAAGGATGTGAGGCCTCCGGTCGCGTTGAGGCGGAGGACTAGGTCTTTCTCTGTGGTCTCCACAGGGGATTCAGATATCCCTTCGTCTTGGGAGATGCAAGATGAGCCTGCATTCAATTCACTGCAGGGATATCCGGCCTTACTTTGAGTCAGAGCATCTCGCTGTCCATTCCACTTGAGGCCACAAACTCAGGGTCCCTCTCACCTACCTGTAGCTGAGAGAAGCCTCCTCTTGAGGTGCTTGTGGAAAGTTGGTATTCCTCTTGAGTCGAAGCCAGGGACTAAGCTCTCATCTCGAGTTGATTTGGGGTCCACAGAGCCCTTTCGTGTTGCTCCAGTGACCTCAGGATCCCACTAGACTTGAGACAGTGATCTTGGGTTTTCTCTGGAGTGCCATCAAGGAAATCAAGGCTCCTTTCACGTTTTATGGGGAACACGGAATTGCTCTGCACGCAGTGCAGGGGAATCGGGGCTCATCTCGCGACGAGGGGGAAATGTCATTGTTTTTCTCGAGTTGCGGCCGGAACCTGGGGTATATTCTCGAGTTACGACGGGGAGGGCCCTTCCAGACACGTGTTTGTTCAGCGACGTCAGGACTCCTGCCTAGGTGCGAGGGACACCTCGGGATTCTCCTCGAGTCTTGGCATGGCAATTGGGACGCGGCTCCCCGTGAGGCGCGAGACCCAGTGTCCCTTTCCACGTGCCACAGGGATCCTGGGACTTCTATCCATTTGCAAGAGGAGTCAGGCATCGACTCCTTTGGAAGCATTGATCTGATCGGACCTCTCGAGTTTTCAAAGGATGTGAGGCCTCCGTTCGCGTTGAGGCGGAGAATTAGGTCTTTCTCTGCGGTCTCCACAGGGGATTCAGACATCCCTTCGTCTTGGGAGATACAAGGCGAGCCTGCATTCAATTCACTGCAGGGATATCCGGCCTTACTTCCAGTCAGAGCATCTTGGTGTCCATTCCACTTGAGGCCACAAACTCAGGGGCCCTCTCACTTACCTGTAGCTGAGAGAAGCCTCCTCCTGAGGTGCTTGTGGAAAGTTGGTATTCCTCTTGAATCGAAGCCAGGGATTAAGCTCTTATCTCGAGTTGATTTGGGGTCCACGGAGCGCTTTCGTGTTGCTCCAGTGACTTCAGGATCCCTCTAGACTTGAGACAGTGATCTTGGGTTTTCTCTGGAGTGCCATCAAGGAAATCAAGGCTCCTTTCACGTTTGATGTGGAACACGGAATTGCTCTGCATGCAGTGCACGGGAATCGGGCCTCATCTCGCGGCGAGGGGGAAGTCTCATGGTTTTTCTCGAGTTGCGGCCGGAACCTGGGGTATATTCTCGAGTTACGACGGGGAGGGCCCTTCCAGACACGTATTTGTTCAGCGACGTCAGGACTCCTGCCTAGGTGCGAGGGACACCTCGGGATTCTCCTCGAGTCTTGGCATGGCAATTGGGACGCGTCTCCACGTGAGCCGTGAGACCCAGGTTCACTTTCCACGTGCCACAGTGATCCTGGGACTCCTATCCATTTTCAAGAGGAGTCAGGCATCGTCTCCTTTGGAAGCATTGATCTCCGCGGACCTCTCGAGTTTTCAAAGGATGTGAGGCCTCCGGTCGCGATCAGGCGGAGAATTAGGTCTTTCTCTGTGGTCTCCACAGGGGATTCAGACATCCCTTCGTCTTGGGAGATACAAGACGAGCCTGCATTCAATTCACTGCAGGGATATCCGGCCTTACTTCGAGTCAGAGCATCTCGGTGTCCATTCCACTTGAGGCCACAAACTCAGGGGCCTTCTCACTTACCTGTAGCTGAGAGAAGCCTCCTCTTGAGGTGCTTGTGGAAAGTTGGTATTCCTCTTGAGTCGAAGCCAGGGACTAAGCTCTCATCTCGAGTTGATTTGGGGTCCACGGAGCCCTTTCGTGTTGGTACAGTGACCTCAGGATCCCTCTAGACTTGAGACAGTGATCTTGGGTTTTCTCTGGAGTGCCATCAAGGAAATCAAGGCTCCTTTCAAGTTTGAGGTGGAACACGGAATTGCTCTGCACGCAGTGCAGGGGAATCGGGCCTCATCTCGTGGCAAGGGGGATGTCTCATGGTTTTTCTCAAGTTGCGGCCGGAACCTGGGGTATATTCTCGAGTTACGACGGGGAGGGCCCTTCCAGACACGTGTTTGTTCAGCGACGTCAGGACTCCTGCCTAGGTTCGAGGGACATCTCGATTTCTCCTCGAGTCTTGGCATGGCAATTGGGACGCGTCTCCACGTGAGGCGTGAGACCCAGGATCCCTTTCCAGGTGCCACAGGGATCCTGGTACTCCTATCCATTTTCAAGAGGAGTCAGGCATCGTCTCCTTTGGAAGCATTGATCTCCGCGGACCTCTCGAGTTTTCAAAGGATGTGAGGCCTCCGATAGCGTTGAGGCGGAGGACTAGGTCTTTCTCTGTGGTCTCCACAGGGGATTCAGACATCCCTTCGTCTTGGGAGATGCAAGACGAGCCTGTATTCAATTCACTGCAGGGATATCCGGCCTTACTTCGAGTCAGAGCATCTCGGTGTCCATTCCACTTGAGGCCACAAACTCAGGGTCCCTCTCACATACCTGTAGCTGACAGAAGCCTCCTCTTGAGGTGCTTTTGGAAAGTTGGTATTCCACTTGAGTTGAAGCCAAGGACTAAGCTCTCATCTCGAGTTGATTTGGGGTCCACGGAGCACTTTCGTGTTACTCCAGTGACCTCAGGATCCCTCTAGACTTCAGACAGTGATCTTGGGTTTTCTCTGGAGTGCCAACAAGGAAATCAAGGCTCCTTTCACGTTTCATGTGGAACACGGAATTGCTCTGCACGCAGTGCAGGGGAATCGGGCCTCATCTCGCGGCGAGGGGGAAGTCCTATGGTTTTTCTCGAGTTGCGGCCGGAACCTGGGGTATATTCTCGAGTTACGACGGCGAGGGCCCTTCGAGACACATGTTTGTTCAGCGATGTCAGGACTCCTGCCTAGGTGCGAAGGACACCTCGGGATTCTCCTCGAGTCTTGGCATGGCAATTGGGACGCGGCTCCACGTGAGGCGGGAGAACCAGGGTACCTTTCCACGTGCCACAGGGATCCTGGTACTCCTCTCTATTTTCAAGAGACGTCAGGCATCGTCTCCTTTGGAAGCATTGATCTCCGCGGACCTCTCGAGTTTTCAAAGGATGTGAGGCCTCCGGTCGCGTTGAGGCGGAGGACTAGGTCTTTCTCTGTGGTCTCCACAGGGGATTCAGATATCCCTTCGTCTTGGGAGATGCAAGATGAGCCTGCATTCAATTCACTGCAGGGATATCCGGCCTTACTTTGAGTCAGAGCATCTCGCTGTCCATTCCACTTGAGGCCACAAACTCAGGGTCCCTCTCACCTACCTGTAGCTGAGAGAAGCCTCCTCTTGAGGTGCTTGTGGAAAGTTGGTATTCCTCTTGAGTCGAAGCCAGGGACTAAGCTCTCATCTCGAGTTGATTTGGGGTCCACAGAGCCCTTTCGTGTTGCTCCAGTGACCTCAGGATCCCACTAGACTTGAGACAGTGATCTTGGGTTTTCTCTGGAGTGCCATCAAGGAAATCAAGGCTCCTTTCACGTTTTATGGGGAACACGGAATTGCTCTGCACGCAGTGCAGGGGAATCGGGGCTCATCTCGCGACGAGGGGGAAATGTCATTGTTTTTCTCGAGTTGCGGCCGGAACCTGGGGTATATTCTCGAGTTACGACGGGGAGGGCCCTTCCAGACACGTGTTTGTTCAGCGACGTCAGGACTCCTGCCTAGGTGCGAGGGACACCTCGGGATTCTCCTCGAGTCTTGGCATGGCAATTGGGACGCGGCTCCCCGTGAGGCGCGAGACCCAGTGTCCCTTTCCACGTGCCACAGGGATCCTGGGACTTCTATCCATTTGCAAGAGGAGTCAGGCATCGACTCCTTTGGAAGCATTGATCTGATCGGACCTCTCGAGTTTTCAAAGGATGTGAGGCCTCCGTTCGCGTTGAGGTGGAGGACTAGGTCTTTCTCTTTGGTCTCCACAGGGGATTCAGACATCCCTTCGTCTTGGGAGATGCAAGACGAGCCTGCATTCAATTCACTGCAGGGATATCCGGCCTTACTTCAAGTCAGAGCATCTCGGTGTCCATTCCACTTGAGGCCACAAACTCAGGGTCCCTCTCACATACCTGTAGCTGAGAAAAGCCTCCTCTTGAGGTGCTTGTATAAAGTTGGTATTCCTCTTGAGTTGAAGCCAGGGAAAAGCTCTCATCTCGAGTTGATTTGGGTTCCCGGAGCCCTTTCGTGTTCCTCCAGTGACCTCAGGATCCCTCTAGACTTGAGACAGTGAACCTGGGTTTTCTCTGGAGTGCCATCAAGGAAATCAAGGCTCCTTTCACGTTTGATGTGGAAGACGGAATTGCTCTGCATGCAGTGCAGGGGAATCGGGCCTCATCTCGCGGCGATGGGGAAGTCTCATGGTTTTCTCGAGTTGTGGCCGGAACCTGGGGCATGTTCTCGAGTTACGATGGGGAGGGCCCTTCCAGACACGTGTTTGTTCAGCGACGTCAGGACTCCTGCCTAGGTGCGAGGGACACCTCGGGATTCTCCTCGAGTCTTGGCATGGCATTTGGGACGCGTCTCCACGTGAGTCGGGAGACCCAGGGTCCCTTTCCACGTGCCACAGGGATCCTGCGACTCCTATCCATTTTAAAGAGAAGTCAGGCATCGTCTCTTTTGGAAGCATTGATCTCCGCGGACCTCTCGAGTTTTCAAAGGATGTGAGGCCTCCGGTCGCATTGAGGCGGAGGACTAGGCCTTTCTCTGTGGTCTCCACAAGGTATTCAGACGTTTCTTCGTCTTGGGAGATGTAGACGAGCCTGCATTCAATTCACTGCAGGGATATCCAGCCTTACTTCGAATCAGAGCATCTTGGTGTCCATTCCACTTGAGGCCACAAACTCAGGGTCCCTCTCACATATCTGTAGCTGAGAGAAGCCTCCTCTTGAGGTGCTTGTGGAAAGTTGGTATTCCTCCTGAGTCGAAGTCAGGGACTAAGCTCTCATCTCGAGTTGATTTGGGGTCCACGGAGCGCTTTCGTGTTCCTCCAGTGACTTCAGGATCCCTCTAGACTTGAGACAGTGATCTTGGGTTTTCTCTGGAGTGCCATCAAGGAAATCAAGGCTCCTTTCACGTTTGATGTGGAACACAGAATTGCTCTGCACGCAGTGCAGGGGAATCGGGCCTCATCTCGCGACGAGGGGGAAGTCTCATGGTTTTTCTCGAGTTGCGGCCGGAACCTTGGGTATATTCTCGAGTTACGACGGGGAGGGCCCTTCCAGACACGTATTTGTTCAGCGACGTCAGGACTCCTGCCTAGGTGCGAGGGACACCTCGGGATTCTCCTCGAGTCTTGGCATGGCAATTGGGACGCGGCTCCACGTGAGGCGTGAGACCCAGGTTCACTTTCCACGTGCCACAGGGATCCTGGGACTCCTATCCATTTTCAAGAGGAGTCAGGCATCGTCTCCTTTGGAAGCATTGATCTCCGCGGACCTCTCGAGTTTTCAAAGGATGTGAGGCCTCCGGTCGCGATGAGGCGGAGAATTAAGTCTTTCTCTGTGGTCTCCACAGGGGATTCAGACATCCCTTCGTCTTGGGAGATACAAGACGAGCCTGCATTCAATTCACTGCAGGGATATCCGGCCTTACTTCGAGTCAGAGCATCTCGGTGTCCATTCCACTTGAGGCCACAAACTCAGGGGCCCTCTCACTTACCTGTAGCTGAGAGAAGCCTCCTCTTGAGGTGCTTGTGGAAAGTTGGTATTCCTCTTGAGTCGAAGCCAGGGACTAAGCTCTCATCTCGAGTTGATTTGGGGTCCACGGAGCCCTTTCGTGTTGGTACAGTGACCTCAGGATCCCTCTAGACTTGAGACAGTGATCTTTGGTTTTCTCTGGAGTGCCTTCAGGGAAATCAAGGCTCCTTTCACGTTTGATGGGGAACACGGAATTGCTCTGCACGCAGTGCAGGGGAATCGGGCCTCATCTCGTGGCAAGGGGGATGTCTCATGGTTTTTCTCAAGTTGCGGCCGGAACCTGGGGTATATTCTCGAGTTACGACGGGGAGGGCCCTTCCAGACACGTGTTTGTTCAGCGACGTCAGGACTCCTGCCTAGGTTCGAGGGACATCTCGATTTCTCCTCGAGTCTTGGCATGGCAATTGGGACGCGTCTCCACGTGAGGCGGGAGACCCAGGATCCCTTTCCAGGGGCCACAGGGATCCTGGTACTCCTATCCATTTTCAAGAGGAGTCAGGCATCGTCTCCTTTGGAAGCATTGATCTCCGCGGAACTCTCGAGTTTTCAAAGGATGTGAGGCTTCCGGTCGCGATGAGGCGGAGAACTAGGTGTTTCTCTGTGGTCTCCACAGGGGATTCAGACATCCCTTCGTCTTGGGAGATGCAAGACGAGCCGGCATTCAATTTACTGCAGGGATAACTGGCCTTACTTCGAGTCAGAGCATCTCGGTGTCCATTCCACTTGAGGCCACAAACTCAGGGTCCCTCTCACATACCTGTAGCTGAGAGAAGCCTCCTCTTGAGGTGCTTGTCGAAAGTTGGTATTCCTCTTCAGTCGAAGCTAGGGACTAAGCTCTCATCTCGAGTTGATGTGTTGTCCATGGAGCCCTTTTGTGTTGCTACAGTGACCTCAGGATCTCTCTAGACTTGAGACAGTGATCTTGGGTTTTCTCTCGAGTGCCATCAAGGAAATCAAGGCTTTTTTCTCGTTTGATGTGGAACACGGAATTGCTCTGCACGCAGTGCAGGGGAATCGGGCCTCATCTCGCTGCGAGGGGGAAGTCTCATGGTTTTTCTCGAGTTGCGGCCGGAACCTGGGGTATATTCTCGAGTTACAACGGGGAGGGCCCTTCCAGACAAGTGTTTGTTCAGCGACGTCAGGACTCCTGCCTAGGTGCGAGGGACACCTCGGGATTCTCCTCGAGTCTTGGCATGGCAATTGGGACGCGTCTCCACGTGAGGCAAGAGACCCAGGGTCCCTTTCCACGTGCCACAGGGATCCTGGGACTCCTATCAATTTTCAAGAGGACTCAGACATCGTCTTCTTTGGAAGCATTGATCTCCGTGGACCTCTCGAGTTTTCAAAGGATGTGAGGCCTCCGGTCGCGATGAGGCGGAGAACTAGGTCATTCTCTGTGGTCTCCACAGGGGATTCAGACATCCCTTCTTCTTGGGAGATGCAAGACGAGCCTGCATTCTTTTCACTGCAGGGATATCCGGCCTTACTTCGAGTCAGAGCATCTCGGTGTCCATTCCACTTGAGGCCACAAACTCAGGGTCCCTCTCACATACCTGTAGCTGAGAGAAGCCTCCTCTGAGGTGCTTGTGGAAAGTTGGTATTCCTCTTGAGTCGAAGCCAGGGACTAAGCTCTCATCTCGAGTTGATTTGGGGTCCACGGAGCCCTTTCATGCTGCTACAGTGGCCTCAGGATCCCTCTAGACTTGAGACAGTGACTTTGGGTTTTCTCTGGAGTGCCATCAAGGAAATCAAGGCTCCTTTCAGGCTTGATGTGGAACACGGAATTGCTCTGCACGCAGTGCAGGGAAATCGAGCCTCATCTCGCGGCGAGGGGGAAGTCTCATGGTTTTTCTCGAGTTGCGGCCGGAACCTGGGGTATATTCTCGAGTTACGATGGGGAGGGCCCTTCCAGACACGTGTTTGTTCAGCGACGTCAGGACTCCTGCCTAGGTGCGAGGGACACCTCGGGATTCTCCTCGAGTCTTGGAATGGCAATTGAGACGCGTCTCCACGTGAGGCGGGAGACCCAGGGTCCCTTCGACGTGCCACAGATATCCTGGGACTCCTATCAATTTTTAAGAAGAGTCAGGCATCGTCTTCTTTGGAAGCATTGATCTTCGCAGACCTCGCGAGTTTTCAAAGGATGTGAGGCCTCCGGTAGCGATGAGGCGGAGGACTAGGTCTTTCTCTGTTGTCTACACAGGGGATTCAGACATCCCTTCGTCTTGGGAGATGCAAGACGAGCCTGCATTCAATTCACTGTTGGGATATCCGGCCTTACTTCGAGTCAGAGCATCTCGGTGTCCATTCCACTTGAGGCCACAAACTCAGGGTCCCTCTCACATACCTGTAGCTGAGAGAAGGCTCCTTTTGAGGTGCTTGTGGAAAGTTGGTATTCCTCTTGAGTCGAAGCCAGGGACTAAGCTCTCATCTCGAGTTGATTTGGGGTCCACGGAGCCCTTTCGTGTTGCTCCAGTGACCTCAGGATACCTCTAACTTGAGACAGTGATTTTGGGTTTTCTCTGGAATTCCATCAAGGAAATCAAGGCTCCTTTCACGTTTGATGTGGAACACGGAATTGCTCTGCACGCAGTGCAGGGGAATCGGGCCTCATCTCACGGGAAGGGTGAAGTCTCATGGTTTTTCTCGAGTTGCGGCCGGAACCTGGGGTATATTCTCGAGTTACGACGGGGAGGGCCCTTCCAGACACGTGTTTGTTCAGCGACGTCAGGACTCCTGCCAACGTGCGAGGGACACTTCGGGATTCTCCTCGAGTCTTGGCATGGCAATTGCGACGCGTCTCAACGTGAAGCGGGAGACCCACGGTCCCTTTCCACGTGCCACAGGGATCCTGGGACTCCTATCCATTTTCAAGAGGAGTCAGGCATCATCTCCTTTGGAAGCATTGATCTCAACAGACCTCTCGAGTTTTCAAAGGATGTGAGGCCTCCGGTCGCGATGAGGCGGAGGACTAGGTCTTTCTCTGTGGTCTCCACAGCGGATTCAGACATCCCTTCGTCTTGGGAGATGCAAGACGAGCCTGCATTCAATTCACTGCAGGGATATCCGGCCTTACTTCGAGTCAGAGCATCTCGGTGTCCATTCCACTTGAGGCCACAAACTCAGGGTCCCTCTCACTTACCTGTAGCTGAGAGAAGCCTCCTCTTGAGGTGCTTGTAGAAAGTTGGTATTCCTCTTGAGTCGAAGCCAGGGACTAAGCTCTCATCTCGAGTTGATTTGGGGTCCACGGAGCCCTTTCGTGTTGCTCCAGTGACCTCAGGATCCCTCTAGACTTGAGACAGTGATCTTGGGTTTTCTCTGGAGTGCAATCAAGGAAATCAAGGCTCCTTTCACGTTTGATGTGGAACACGGAATTGCTCTGCACGCAGTGCAGGGGAATCGGGCCTCATCTCTCGGCGAGGGGGAAGTCTCATGGTTTATCTCAAGTTGCGGCCGGAACCTGGGGTATATTCTCGAGTTACGACGGGGAGGGCCCTTCCAGACACGTGTTTGTTCAGCGACGTCAGGACCCCTGCCTAGGTGCGAGGGACACCTCGGGATTCTCCTCGAGACTTTGCATTGCAATTGGGACGGGTCTCCACGTGAGGCGGGAGACCCAGGGTCCCTTCGACGTGCCACAGATATCCTGGGACTCCTATCCATTTTCAAGAGGAGTCAGGCATCATCTCCTTCGGAAGTATTGATCTCAGCGGACCTCTTGAGTTTTCAAAGCATGTGAGGCCTCCGGTCGCGAGGAGGCGGAGGACTAGGTCTTTCTCTGTGTTCTCCACAGGGGATTCAGGCAACGCTTCGTCTTGGGAGATGCAAGACGAGCCTGCATTCAATTCACTGCAGGGATATCCGGCCTTACTTCGAGTCAGAGCATCTCGGTGTCCATTGCACTTGAGGCCAGAAACTCAGAGTCCCTCTCACAAACCTGTAGCTGAGAGAAGCCTCCTCTTAAGGTGCTTGTGGAAAGTTGGTATTCCTCTTGAGTCGAAGCCAGGGACTAAGCTCTCATCTCGGGTTGATTTGGGGTCCACGGAGCCCTTTAGTGTTGCTCCAGTGACCTCAGGATCCCTCTAGACTTGAGACAGTGATCTTGGGTTTTCTCTGGAGTGCCATCAAGGAAATCAAGGCTCCTTTCACGTTTGATGTGGAACACGGAATTGCTCTGCACGCAGTGCAGGGGAATCGGGCCTCATGTCGCGTCGAGGGGGAAATCTCATGGTTTTTTCGAGTTGCGGCCGGAACCTGGGGTATATTCTCGAGTTACGATGGGGAGGGCCCTTCCAGACACGTGTTTGTTCAGCGACGTCAGGACTCCTGCCTAGGTGCGAGGGACACCTCGGGATTCTCCTCCAGTCTTGGCATGGCAATTGGGACGCGTCTCCACGTGAGGCGGGAGACCCAGGGTCCCTTTCCACGTGCCACAGGGATCCTGGGACTCCTATCCATTTTCAAGAAGAGTCAGGCATCGTCTCCTTTGGAAGCATTGATCTCCGCAGACCTGTCGAGTTTTCAAAGGATGAGAGGCCTCCGTTCGCGATGAGGCGGAGGACTAGGTCTTTCTCTCTGGTCTCCACTGGGGATTCAGACATCCCTTCGTCTTGGGAGATTCAAGACGAGCCTGCATTCAATTCACTGCAGGGATATCCGGCCTTACTTCAAGTCAGAGCATCTCGGTATCCATTCCACTTGAGGCTACAAACTCAGGGTACCTCTCACATACATGTAGCTGAGAGAAGCCTCATCTTGAGGTGCTTGTGGAAAGTTGGTATTCCTCTTGAGTCGAAGCCAGGGACTAAGCTCTCATCTCGAGTTGATTTTGGGTCCACGGAGCACTTTCGTGTTGCTCCAGTGACCTCAGGATCCCTCTAGACTTGAGACAGTGACTTTGGGTTTTCTCTGGAGTGCCATCAAGGAAATCAAGGCTCCTTTCACGTTTGATGGGGAAAACGGAATTGCTCTGCATGCAGTGCAGGGGAATCGGGCCTCATCTCGCGGCGAGGGGGAAGTCTCATGGTTTTTCTCGAGTTGCGGCCGGAACCTGGGGTATATTCTCGAGTTATGACAGGGAGCGCCCTTCCAGACACGTGTTTGTTCAGCGACGTCAGGACTCCTGTCTAGGTGTGAGGGACACCTCGGGATTCCCCTCGAGTCTTGGCATGGCAATTGGGACGCGTCTCTACGTGAAGTGGAAGACCCAGTGTCCCTTTCCACGTGCCACAGGGATCCTGGGACTCCTATCCATTTTCAAGAGGAGTCAGGCATCGTCTCCTTTGGAAGCATTGATCTCCGCGGACCTCTCGAATTTTCAAAGGATGTGAGGCCTCTGGTCGCGATGAGGCGGAGGACTAGGTCTATCTCTGTGGCCTCCACAGGGGATTCAGACATCCCTTCGTCTTGGGAGATGCAAGATGAGCCTACAGTCAATTCACTGCAGGGATATCCGGCCTTACTTCGAGTCAGAGCATCTCGGTGTTCATTCCACTTGAGGCGACAAACTCAGGGTCCCTCTCAGATACCTGTAGCTGAGAGAAGCCTCCTCTTGAGGTGCTTGTGGAAAGTTGGTATTCCTCTTGAGTCGAAGCCAAGGACTAAGCTCTCATCTCGAGTTGATTTGGGGTCCACGGAGCTCTTTCGTGTTGCTCCAGTGACCTCAGGATCCCTCTAGACTTGAGCCAGTGATTTTGGGTTTTCTCTGGAGTGGCATCAAGGAAATCAAGGCTCCTTTCACATTTGATGTGGAACACGGAATTGCTCTGCTCGCAGTGCAGGGGAATCGGGCCTCATCTCGCGGCGAGGGGGAAGTCTCATGGTTTTTCTCGAGTTGCGGCCGGAACCTGGGGTATATTCTCGAGTTACGACGGGGAGGGCCCTTCCAGACACGTGTTTGTTCAGCGACGTCAGGACTCCTGCCTAGGTGCGAGGGACACCTCGGGATTCTCCTCGAGTCTTGGCATGGCAATTGGGACGCGTCTCCACGTGAGGTGGGAGACCCAGGGTCCCTTTCCACGTGCCACAGGGATCCTGGGACTCCTATCAATTTTCAAGTGGAGTCAGGCATCGTCTCCTTTGGAAGCATTGATCTCCGCGGACCTCTCGAGTTTTCACAGGATGTGAGGCCTTAGGTCGCGATGAGGCGGAGGACTAGGTTTTTCTCTGTGGTCTCCACAGGAGATTCAGACATCCCTTCGTCTTGGGAGATGCAAGACGAGCCTGCATTCACTTCACTGCAGGGATATCCGGCCTTACTTCGAGTCAGAGCATCTCGGTGTCCATTCCACTTGAGGTCACAAACTCAGGGTCCCTCTCACCTACCTGTAGCTGAGAGAAGCCTCCTCGTGAGGTGCTTGTGGAAAGTTGGTATTCCTCTTGAGTCGAAGCCAGGGACTAAGCTCTCATCTCGAGTTGATTTGGGGTCCACGGAGCCCTTTCTTGTTGCTACAGTGACCTCAGGATCCCTCTAGACTTGAGACAGTGATCTTGGGTTTTCTCTGGAGTGCCATCAAGGAAATCAAGGCTCCTTTCACGTTGGATGTGGAACACGGAATTGCTCTGCACGCATTTCAGGGGAATCGGGCCTCATTTCGCGGCGAGGGGGAAGTCTCATGGTTTTTCTCGAGTTGCGGCCGGAACCTGGGGTATATTCTCGAGTTACGACGGGGAGGGCCCTTCCATACACGTGTTTGTTCAGCGACGTAAGGACTCCTGCCTAGGTGCGAGGGAGAACTCGTGATTCTCCTCGAGTCTTCGCATGACAATTGGGACGCCTCTCCACGTGAGGCGGGAGACCCAGGGTCCCTTTCCACGTGCCACAGGGATCCTGGGACTCCTATCCATTTTCAAGAGGAGTCATGCATCGTCTCCTTTGGAAGCATTGATCTCCGCAGACCTCTCGAGTTTTCAAAGGATGTGAGGCCTCCGTTCGCTTCGAGGCGGAGGACTAGGTCTTTCTCTGTCGTCTCCACAGTGGATTCAGACATCCCTTCGTCTTGGGAAATGCAAGACGAACCTGCATTCAATTCACTGCAGGGATATCCGGCCTTACTTCAAGTCAGAGCATCTCGGTGTCCATTCCACTTGAGGCCACAAACTCATGGTCCCTCTCACATACCTGTAGCTGAGAGAAGCCTCCTCTTGAAGTGCTTGTGGAAAGTTGGTATTCCTCTTGAGTCGAAGCCAGGGACTAAGCTCTCATCTCGAGTTGATTTGGGGTCCACGGAGCCCTTTCGTGTTGCTCCAGTGACCTCAGGATCCCTCTAGACTTGAGAGAGTGACTTTGGGTTTTCTCTGGAGTTCCATCAAGGAAATCAAGGCTCCTTTCACGTCTGATGTGGAACACGGAATTGCTCTGCACGCAGTGCAGGGGAATCGGACCTCATCTCGCGGCGAGGGGGAAGTCTCATGGTTTTTCTAGAGTTGCGGGAGGAACCTGGGGTATATTCTCGAGTTAAGACAGGGAGGGCCCTTCCAGACACGTGTTTGTTCTGCGACGTCAGGACTCCTGCCTAGGTGCGAGGGACACCTCGGGATTCTCCTCGAGTCTTGGCATGGCAATTGGGACGCGTCTCCACGTGAGGCTGGAGACCCAGGGTCCCTTTCCACGTGCCACAGGGATCCTGGGACTCCTATCCATTTTCAAGAGGAATCAGGCATCGTCTCCTTTGGAAGCATTGATCTCCGCGGACCTCTGGAGTTTTCAAAGGATGTGAGGCCTCCAGTCGCGATGAGGCGGAGACTAGGTCTTTCTCTGTGGTCTCCACAGGGGATTCAGACATCCCTTCATCTTGGGAGATGCAAGACGAGCCTGCATTCAATTCACTGCAGGGATATCCGGCCTTACTTTGAGTCAGAGCATCTCGGTGTCCATTCCACTTGAGGCCACAAACTCAGGGTCCCTCTCACATACCTGTAACTGAGAGAAGCCTCCTCTTGAGGTGCTTGTGGAAAGTTGGTATTCCTCTTGAGTCGAAGCCAGGGACTAAGCTCTCATCTCGAGTTGATTTGTGGTCCACGGAGCCCTTTCGTGTTGCTCCAGTGACCTCAGGATCCCTCTAGACTTCAGACAGTGATCTTGGGTTTTCTTTGGAGTGCCATCAAGGAAATCAAGGCTCCTTTCACGTTTGATGTGGAACACGGAATTGCTCTGCACGAAGTGCAGGGGAATCGTGCCTCATCTCGCGGCGAGGGGGAAGTCTCATGGTTTTTCTCGAGTTGCGGCCTGAAGCTGGGGTATATTCTCGAGTTACGACGGGGAGGGCCCTTCCAGACACGTGTTTGTTCAGCGACGTCAGGACTCCTGCCTAGGTGCTAGGGACACCTCGGGATTCTCCTCGAGTCTTGGCATGGCAATTGGGACGCGTCTCCACGTGAGGCGGGAGACCCAGGGTTCCTTCCCACGTGCCAAAGGGATCCTGGGACTCCTATCCATTTTCAAGAGGAGTCAGGCATCGTCTCCTTTGGAAGCATTGATCTCCCTGGACCTCTCGAGTTTCAAAGGATGTGAGGCCTCCGGTCGCGATGAAGCGGAGGACTAGGTCTTTCTCTGTGGTCTCCACAGGGGATTAAGACATCCCTTCGTCTTGGGAGATGCAAGACGAGCCTGCATTCAATTCACTGCAGTGATATCCGGCCTTACTTCGTGTCAGAGCATCTCGGTGTCCATTCCACTTGAGGACACAAACTCAGGGTCCCTCTCACATAGCTGTAGCTGAGAGAAGCCTCCTCTTGAGGTGCTTGTGGAAAGTTGGTATTCCTCTTGAGACGAAGCCGGGGACTAAGCTCTCATCTCGAGTTGATTTGGGGTCCACGGAGCCCTTTAGTGTTGCTCCAGTGACCTCAGGATCCCTCTAGACTTGAGACAGTGATCTTGGGTTTTCTCTGGAGTGCCATCAAGGAAATCAAGGCTCCTTTCACGTTTGATGTGGAACACGGAATTGCTCTGCACGCAGTGCAGGGGAATCGGGCCTCATGTCGCGTCGAGGGGGAAATCTCATGGTTTTTTCGTGTTGCGGCCGGAACCTGGGGTATATTCTCGAGTTACGACGGGGAGGGCCCTTCCAGACACGTGTTTGTTCAGCGACGTCAGGACTCCTGCCTAGGTGCGAGGGACACCTCGGGATTTTCCTCGAGTCTTGGCATGGCAATTGGGACGCGTCTCCACGTGAGGCGGGAGACCCAGGGTCCCTTTCCACGTGCCACAGGGATCCAGGGACTCCTATCCATTTTCAAGAGGAGTCATGCATCGTCTCCTTTGGAAGCATTGATCTCCGCAGACCTCTCGAGTTTTCAAAGGATGTGAGGCCTCCGTTCGCTTCGAGGCGGAGGACTAGGTCTTTCTCTGTCGTCTCCACAGTGGATTCAGACATCCCTTCGTCTTGGGAAATGCAAGAGGAGCCTGCATTCAATTCACTGCAGGGATATCCGGCCTTACTTCAAGTCAGAGCATCTCAGTGTCCATTCCACTTGAGGCCACAAACTCATGGTCCCTCTCACATACCTGTAGCTGAGAGAAGCCTCCTCTTGAAGTGCTTGTGGAAAGTTGGTATTCCTCTTGAGTCGAAGCCAGGGACTAAGCTCTCATCTCGAGTTGATTTGGGGTCCACGGAGCCCTTTCGTGTTGCTCCAGTGACCTCAGGATCCCTCTAGACTTGAGAGAGTGACTTTGGGTTTTCTCTGGAGTTCCATCAAGGAAATCAAGGCTCCTTTCACGTCTGATGTGGAACACGGAATTGCTCTGCACGCAGTGCAGGGGAATCGGACCTCATCTCGCGGCGAGGGGGAAGTCTCATGGTTTTTCTAGAGTTGCGGCAGGAACCTGGGGTATATTCTCGAGTTAAGACAGGGAGGGCCCTTCCAGACACGTGTTTGTTCTGCGACGTCAGGACTCCTGCCTAGGTGCGAGGGACACATCGGGATTCTCCTCGAGTCTTGGCATGGCAATTGGGACGCGTCTCCACGTGAGGCGGGAGACCCAGTGTCACTTTCCACGTGCCACAGGGATCCAGGGACTCCTATCCATTTTCAAGAGGAGTCAGGCATCGTCTCCTTTGGAAGCACTGATCTCCGCGGACCTCCCGAGTTTTCAAAGATGTGAGGTCTCCGGTCGCGATGAGGCGGAGGACTAGGTCTTTCTCTGTGGTCTCCACAGGGGATTCAGACAACCCTTCGTCTTGCGAGATGCAAGAGGAGCCTGCATTCTTTTCACTGCAGGGATATCCGGCCTTACTTCGAGTCAGAGCATCTCGGTGTCCATTCCACTTGAGGCCACAAACTCAGGGTCCCTCTCACATACCTGTAGCTGAGAGAAGCCTCCTCTGAGGTGCTTGTGGAAAGTTGGTATTCCTCTTGAGTCGAAGCCAGGGACTAAGCTCTCATCTCGAGTTGATTTGGGGTCCACGGAGCCCTTTCATGCTGCTACAGTGGCCTCAGGATCCCTCTAGACTTGAGACAGTGACTTTGGGTTTTCTCTGGAGTGCCATCAAGGAAATCAAGGCTCCTTTCAGGCTTGATGTGGAACACGGAATTGCTCTGCACGCAGTGCAGGGAAATCGAGCCTCATCTCGCGGCGAGGGGGAAGTCTCATGGTTTTTCTCGAGTTGCGGCCGGAACCTGGGGTATATTCTCGAGTTACGACGGGGAGGGCCCTTCCAGACACGTGTTTGTTCAGCGACGTCAGGAATCCTGCCTAGGTGCGAGGGACACCTCGGGATTCTCCTCGAGTCTTGGCATGGCAATTGGGACGTGTCTCCACATGAGGCGGGAGACCCAGGGTCCCTTTCCACGTGCCACAGGGATCCTGGGACTCCTATCCATTTTCAAGAGGAATCAGGCATTGTCTCCTTTGGAAGCATTGATCTCCGCGGACCTCTGGAGTTTTCAGAGGATGTGAGGCCTCCAGTCGCGATGAGGCAGAGACTAGGTCTTTCTCTGTGGTCTCCACAGGGGATTCAGACATCCCTTCATCTTGGGAGATGCAAGACGAGCCTGCATTCAATTCACTGCAGGGATATCCGGCCTTATTTTGAGTCAGAGCATCTCGGTGTCCATTCCACTTGAGGCCACAAACTCAGGGTCCCTCTCACATACCTGTAGCTGAGAGAAGCCTCCTCTTGAGGTGCTTGTGGAAAGTTGGTATTCCTCTTGAGTCGAAGCCAGGGACTAAGCTCTCATCTCGAGTTGATTTGTGGTCCACGGAGCCCTTTCGTGTTGCTCCAGTGACCTCAGGATCCCTCTAGACTTGAGACAGTGATCTTGGGTTTTCTCTGGAGTGCCATCAAGGAAATCAAGGCTCCTTTCACCTTTGATGTGGAACACGGAATTGCTCTGCACGAAGTGCAGGGGAATCGTGCCTCATCTCGCGGCGAGGGGGAAGTCTCATGGTTTTTCTCGAGTTGCGGCAGGAACCTGGGGTATATTCTCGAGTTACGACGGGGAGGGCCCTTCCAGACACGTGATTGTTCAGCGACGTCAGGACTCCTGCCTAGGTGCGAGGGACACCTCGGGATTCTCCTCGAGTCTTGGCATGGCAATTGGGACGCGTCTCCATGTGAGGCGGGAGACCCAGGGTTCCTTCCGACGTGCCACAGGGATCCTGGGACTCCTATCCATTTTCAAGAGGAGTCAGGCATCGTCTCCTTTGGAAGCATTGATGTCCGCGGACCTCTCGAGTTTCAAAGGATGTGAGGCCTCCGGTCGCGATGAGGCGGAGGACTAGGTCTTTCTCTGTGGTCTCCACAGGGGATTCAGACAACCCTTCGTCTTGGGAGATGCAAGAGGAGCATGCATTCTTTTCACTGCAGGGATATCCGGCCTTACTTCGAGTCAGAGCATCACGGTGTCCATTCCACTTGAGGCCACAAACTCAGGGTCCCTCTCACATACCTGTAGCTGAGAGAAGCCTCCTCTGAGGTGCTTGTGGAAAGTTGGTATTCCTCTTGAGTCGAAGCCAGGGACTAAGCTCTCATCTCGAGTTGATTTGGGGTCCACGGAGCCCTTTCATGCTGCTACAGTGGCCTCAGGATCCCTCTAGACTTGAGACAGTGACTTTGGGTTTTCTCTGGAGTGCCATCAAGGAAATCAAGGCTCCTTTCAGGCTTGATGTGGAACACGGAATTGCTCTGCACGCAGTGCAGGGAAATCGAGCCTCATCTCGCGGCGAGGGGGAAGTCTCATGGTTTTTCTCGAGTTGCGGCCGGAACCTGGGGTATATTCTCGAGTTACGACGGGGAGGGCCCTTCCAGACACGTGTTTGTTCAGCGACGTCAGGAATCCTGCCTAGGTGCGAGGGACACCTCGGGATTCTCCTCGAGTCTTGGCATGGCAATTGGGACGTGTCTCCACGTGAGGCGGGAGACCCAGGGTCCCTTTCCACGTGCCACAGGGATCCTGGGACTCCTATCCATTTTCAAGAGGAATCAGGCATTGTCTCCTTTGGAAGCATTGATCTCCGCGGACCTCTGGAGTTTTCAGAGGATGTGAGGCCTCCAGTCGCGATGAGGCAGAGACTAGGTCTTTCTCTGTGGTCTCCACAGGGGATTCAGACATCCCTTCATCTTGGGAGATGCAAGACGAGCCTGCATTCAATTCACTGCAGGGATATCCGGCCTTATTTTGAGTCAGAGCATCTCGGTGTCCATTCCACTTGAGGCCACAAACTCAGGGTCCCTCTCACATACCTGTAGCTGAGAGAAGCCTCCTCTTGAGGTGCTTGTGGAAAGTTGGTATTCCTCTTGAGTCGAAGCCAGGGACTAAGCTCTCATCTCGAGTTGATTTGTGGTCCACGGAGCCCTTTCGTGTTGCTCCAGTGACCTCAGGATCCCTCTAGACTTGAGACAGTGATCTTGGGTTTTCTCTGGAGTGCCATCAAGGAAATCAAGGCTCCTTTCACCTTTGATGTGGAACACGGAATTGCTCTGCACGAAGTGCAGGGGAATCGTGCCTCATCTCGCGGCGAGGGGGAAGTCTCATTGTTTTTCTCGAGTTGCGGCCGGGACCTGGGGTATATTCTCGAGTTACGACGGGGAGGGCCCTTCCAGACACGTGTTTGTTCAGCGACGTCAGGACTCCTGCCTAGGTGCGAGGGACACCTCGGGATTCTCCTCCAGTCTTGGCATGGCAATTGGGACGCGTCTCCACGTGAGACGGGGGACCAAGGGTCCCTTTCCACCTTTCACAGGGATCCTGGGACTCCTATCCATTTTCAAGAGGAATCAGGCATCGTCTCCTTGAAAGCATTGATCTCCGCGGACCTCTCGAGTTTTCAAAGGTTGTGAGGCCTCAGGTCGCGATGAGGCGGAGGGCTAGGTCTTTCTCTGTGGTCTCCACAGGGGATTCAGACATCCCTTCTTCTTGGGAGATGCAAGACGAGCCTGCATTCAATTCACTGCTGGGATATCCGGCCTTACTTCGAGTCAGAGCATCTCGGTGTCCATTCCACTTGAGGCCACAAACTCAGGGTCCCTCTCACATACCTGTAGCTGAGAGAAGCCTCCTTTTGAGGTTCTTGTGGAGAGTTGGTATTCCTCTTGAGTCGAAGCCAGGTACTAAGCTCTCATCTCGAGTTGATTTGGGGTCCACGGAGCCCTTTCGTGTCGCTCCAGTGACCTCAGGATCCCTCTAGACTTGAGACAGTGATCTTGGGTTTTCTACGGAGTGCCATCAAGGAAATCAAGGCTCCTTTCACGTTTGATGTGGAACACGCAATTGCTCTGCACGAAGTGCAGGGGAATCGGGCCTCATCTCGCGGCGAGGGGGAAGTCTCATGGTTTTTCTCGAGTTGCGGCAGGAACCTGGGGAATATTCTCGAGTTACGACGGGGAGGGCCCTTCCAGACACGTGTTTGTTCAGCGACATCAGGACTCCTGCCTAGGTGCGAGGGACAATTCGGGATTCTCCTCGAGTCTTGGCATGGCAATTGGGACGCGTCTCCACGTGAGGCGGGAGACCCAGGGTCCCTTTCCACATGCCACAGGGATCCAGGGACTCCTATCCATTTTCAAGAGGAGTCAGGCATCGTCTCCTTTGGAAGCACTGATCTCCGCGGACCTCTCGAGTTTTCAAAGGATGTGAGGCCTCCGTTCGCGATGAGGCGGAGGACTAGGTCTTTCTCTGTGGTCTCCACAGGGGATTCAGACAACCCTTCGTCTTGCGAGATGCAAGAGGAGCCTGCATTCAATTCACTGCAGGGATATCCGGCCTTACTTCGAGTCAGAGCATCTCGGTGTCCATTCCACTTGAGGCCACAAACTCAGGGTCCCTCTCACAAACCTGTAGCTGAGAGAAGCCTCCTCTTGAGGTGCTTGTGGAAAGTTGGTATTCCTCTTGAGTCGAAGCCAGGGACTAAGCTCTCATCTCGAGTTGATTTGGGGTCCTCGGAGCCCTTTCGTGTTGCTCCAGTGACCTCAGGATCCCTCTAGACTTGAGACAGTGAACTTGGGTTTTCTCTGGAGTGCAATCAAGGAAATCAAGGCTCCTTTCAGGTTTGATGGGGAACACGGAATTGCTCTGCTCGCAGTGCAGGAGAATCGGGCCTCATCTCGCGGAGAGGGGGAAGTCTCTTGGTTTTTCTGGAGTTGCGGCCGGAACCTGGGGTATATTCTCGAGTCACGACGGGGAGGGCCCTTCCAGACACGTGTTTGTTCAGCGACGTCAGGACTCCTGCCTAGGTGCGAGGGACACCTCGGGATTCTCCTCGAGTCTTGGCATGGCAATTGGGACGCGTCTCCACGTGAGGCGGGAGACCCAGGGTCCCTTTCGACGTGCCACAGGGATCCTGGGACTCCTATCCATTTTCAAGAGGAGTCAGGCATCGTCTCCTTGGGAAGCATTGATCTCCGCAGACCTCTCGAGTTTTCAAAGGATGTGAGGCCTCCGGTCTAGATGAGGCGGAGAACTAGGTCTTTCTCTGTGGTCTCCACAGGGGATTCAGACATCCCTTCGTCTTGGGAGATGTAAGACGAGCATGCATTCAATTCACTGCAGGGATATCTGGCCTTACTTCGAGTCAGAGCATCTCGGTGTCCATTCCATTTGAGGCCACAAATTCAGGGTACCTCTCACATACATATAGCTTAGAGAAGCCTCCTCTTGTGGTTTTTGTGGAAAGCTAGTATTCCTCTTGAGTCAAATCCAGGGACTAAGCTTTCATCCCGATTTGATTTGGCGTCCACGGAGCTCTTTCGTGTTGCTACACTTATTTCAGGATCCCTATAGACTTGAGACAGTGATATTGCGTTTTCTCTGGAGTGCCATCAGGAAATCAAGGCTCCTTTCACGTTTGATGTGGAACACGGAATTGCTCTGCATGCCTTACAGGGGAATCGGGCCTCATCTCGCGGCGAGGGGGAAGTCTCATTGTTTTTCTCGAGTTGCGTCCGGAACCTGGAGTATATTTTCGAGTTATGACGGGGAGGGCCCTTCCAGACACGTGTTTGTTCAGAGATGTCAGGACTACTGCCTAGGTGCGAGGGACACCTCGGGATTCTCCTCGAGTCTTGGCATGGCAATGGGACTCGTCTCCACGTGAGGCGGGAGAACCAGGGTCCCTTTCCACGTGCCACAGGGATCCTGGGACTCCTATCCATTTTCAGAGGAGTCAGGCATTGTCTCCTTTTGAAGCATGGTTCTCGGCGGACCTCAAGAGTTTTCAAAGGATGGGAGGCCTCCGGTCGCGATGAGGCGGAGAACTAGGTCTTTCTCTGTGGTCTCCACAGGGGATTCAGACATCCCTTTGTCTTGGGAGATGCAAGACGAGCCTACATTCAATTCACTGCAGGGATATCCGGCCTTACTTCGAGTCATCGCATATCGGTGTCCATTCCACTTCAGGCCACAAACTCAGGGTCCCTCTCACATACCTGTAGCTGAGAGAAGCCTCCTCTTGAGGTGCTTATGGAAAGTTGTTATTCCTCTTTAGTCGAATCCAGGGACTAAGCTCTCATCTCGAGTTGATTTGGGGTCCACGGAGCCGTTTCGTGTTGCTCCAGTGACCTCAGGATCCCTCTAGACTTGAGACAGTGATCTTGGGTTTTCTCTGGAGTGCCATCAAGAAATCAAGGCTTCTTTCACGTTTGATGTGGAATACGGAATTGCTCTGCATGCAGTGCAGGGGAATTGGGGCTCTTCTCGCGGCGAGGGGGAAGTCTCATGGTTTTTCTCGAGTTGCGGCCGGAACCTGGGGTATATTCTCGAGTTAAGACGGGGAGGGCCCTTCCAGACACGTGTTTTTCCAGCGACGTCAGGATTCCTGCCTAGCTGCCAGGGACACCTCGGGATACTCCTCGAGTCTTGGCATGGCAATTGGGATGCGTCTCCACGTGAAGCGGGAGCCCCAGGGTCCCCTTCCACGTGGACAGGGATCCTGGGACTCCTATCTACTTTCAAGAGTAGTCAGGCATCGTCTCCTTGGGAAGCATTGATCTCTGCGGACCTCTCGAGTTTTCAAAGGATGTGAGGCCTCCGGTCGCAATGAGGTGGAGAACTAGGTCTTTCTCTGTGGTCTCCACAGGGGATTCAGACATCCCTTCGTCTTGGGAGATGCAAGACGAGCCTGCATTCAATTCACTGCAGGGATATCCGGCCTTACTTCGAGTCAGAGCATCTCGGTGTCCATTCCACTTGAGGCCAGAAACTCAGTTTCCCTCTCACATACCTGTAGCTGAGAGAAGCCTCCTCTTGAGGTGCTTGTGGAAAGTTGGTATTCCTCTTGAGTCGAAGCCAGGGACTAAGCTCTCATCTCGAGTTGATTTGGGGTCCAAGGAGCCCTTTCGTGTTGCTCCAGTGACCTCAGGATCCCTCTAGACTTGCGACAGTGATCTTGGGTTTTCTCTGGAGTGCCATCAAGGAAATCAAGGCTCCATTAACGTTTGATGTGGAACACGGAATTGCTCTGCACGCAGTGCAGGGGAATCGGGCCTCATGTCGCGGTGAGGGGGAAGTCTCATGGTTTTTCTCGAGATGAGGTCGGAACCTGGGGTATATTCTCGAGTAACGACAGGGAGGGCCCTTCCAGACATGTGTTTGTTCAGCGATGTCAGGACTCCTGCCTAGGTGCGAGGGACACCTCGGGATTCTCCTCGAGTCTTGGTATGGCAATTGGGTCGCGTCTCCACGTGAGGCGGGAGACCCAGGGTCCCTTTCCACGTGCCACAGGGATCCTGGGACTCCTATCCATTTTCAAGAGGAGTCAGGCATCGTCTCCTTTGGAAGCATTGATCTCCGCGGACCTCTCGAGTTTTCAAAGAATGTGAGGCCTCCGGTCGCCATGAAGATGAGAACTAGGTCTTTCTCTGTGGTCTCCAGAGGGGATTCAGAGATCCCTTCGTCTTGGGAGATGCAAGACGAGCCTGCATTCAATTCACTGCAGGGATATCCGGCCTTACTTCGAGTCAGAGCATCTCGGTGTCCATTCCACTTGAGGCCACAAACTCCGGGGCCCTCTCACATACCTGTAGCTGAGAGAAGCCTCCTCTTGAGGTGCTTGTGGAAAGTTGGTATTCCTCTTGAGTCGAAGCCAGGGACTAAGCTCTCATCTCGAGTTGATTTGGGGTCCACGGAGGCCTTTCCTCTTGCTCCAGTGACCTCAGGATCCCTCTAGACTTGAGACAGTGATCTTGGGTTTTCTCTGGAGTGCCATCAAGGAAATCAAGGCTCCTTTCACGTTTAATGTGGAACACGGAATTGCTCTGCACGCAGTGCAGGGGAATTGGGGCTCTTCACGCAGGAGTGGGCAGTCTCATGGTTTTCCTCGAGTTGCGGCCGGAACCTGTGGTATATTCTCGAGTTACGACGGGGAGGGCCCTTCCAGACACGTGTTTGTTCAGCGACGTCAGGACTCCTGACTAGCTGCCAGGGACACATCGGGATTCTCCTCGAGTCTTGGCATGGCAATTGGGATGCGTCTCCACGTGAAGCGGGAGACCCCGGTTCCCCTTCCAAGTGGACAGGGATCCTGGGACTCCTATCCATTTTCAAGAGGAGTCAGGCATCGTCTCCTTTGGAAGCATTGATCTCCGCGGACCTCTCGAGTTTTCAAAGGATGTGAGGCCTCCGGTCGCGATGAGGCGGAGAACTAGGTCTTTCTCTGTGGTCTCCACAGGGGATTCAGACATCCCTTCATCTTGGGGATTCAAGACGAGGTTGCATTCATTCACTGCAGGGATATCCGGCCTTACTTTGAGTCAGAGCATCTCGGTGTCCATTCCACTTGAGGCCACAAACTCAGGGTACCTCTCACATACAAGTAGCTGAGAGAAGCCTCCTCTTGAGGTGCTTGTGGAAAGTTGGTATTCCTCTTGAGTCGAAGCCAGGGACTAAGCTCTCATCTCGAGTTGATTTGGGGTCCACGGAGGCCTTTCCTCTTGCTCCAGTGACCTCAGGATCCCTCTAGACTTGAGACAGTGATCTTGGGTTTTCTCTGGAGTGCCATCAAGGAAATCAAGGCTCCTTTCACCTTTGATGTGGAACACGGAATTGCTCTGCACGCAGTGCAGGGGAATCGGTCCTCATCTCGCGGCGAGGGGGAAGTCTCATGGTTTTTCTCGAGTTGCGGCCGGAACCTGGGGTATATTCTCGAGTTACGACGGGGAGGGCCCTTCCAGACACGTATTTGTTCAGCGACGTCAGGACTCCTGCCTAGGTGCGAGGGACACCTCGGGATTCTCCTCGAGTCTTGGCATGGCAATTGGGACGCGTCTCCACGTGAGGCGGGAGACCCAGGGTCCCTTTCGACGTGCCACAGGGATCCTGGGACTCCTATCCATTTTCAAGAGGACTCAGGCATCGTCTCCTTTGGAAGCATTGATCTCCGCGTACCTCTCGAATTTTCAAAGGATGTGAGGCCTCCGTTCGTGATGAGGCGGAGGACTAGGTCTTTCTCTGTGGTCTCCACAGGGGATTCAGACATCCCTTCATCTTGGTAGATGCAAGACGAGCCTGCATTCAATTCACTGCAGGGATATCCGGCCTTACTTCGAGTCAGAGCATCTCGGTGTCCATTCCACTTGAGGCCACAAACTCAGGGTCCCTCTCTCATACCTGTAGCTGAGAGAAGCCTCCTCTTGAGATGCTTGTGGAAAGTTGGTATTCCTCTTGAGTGGAAGCCAGGGACTAAGCTCTCATTTCGAGTTGATTTGGGGTCCACGGAGCCCTTTCGTGTTGCTCCAGTGACCTCAGGATCCCACTAGACTTGAGACAGTGATCTTGGGTTTTCTCTGGAGTGCCATCAAGGAAATCAAGGCTCCTTTCACGTTTGATGTGGAACACGGAATTGCTCTGCATGCAGTGCAGGGGAATTGGGGCTCTTCTCGCGGCGAGGGGGAACTCTCATGGTTTTTCTCGAGTTGCGGCCGGAACCTGGGGTATATTCTCGAGTTAAGATGGGGCGGGCCCTTCCAGACACGTGTTTGTTCAGCGACGTCAGGACTCCTGCCTAGCTGCCAGGGACACCTCGGGATACTCCTCGAGTCTTGGCTTGGTAATTGGGATGCGTCTCCACGTGAAGCGGGAGCCCCAGGGTCCCCTTCCACGTGGACAGGGATCCTGGGACTCCTATCCATTTTCAATAGGAGTCAGGCATCGTCTCCTTTGGAAGCATTGATCTACGCGGACCTCTCGAATTTTCAAAGGATGTGAGGCCTCCGGTCGCGATGAGGCGGAGAACTCGGTGTTTCTCTGTGGTCTCCACTGGGGATTCAGACATCCCTTCGTCTTGGAAGATGCAAGACGAGCCTGCATTCAATTCACTGCAGGGATATCCGGCCTTACTTCGAGTCAGAGCATCTTGGTGTCCATTCCACTTGAGGCCACAACCTCAGGGTCCCTCTCACATACCTGTAGCTGACAGAAGCATCCTCTTGAGGTGCTTGTGGAAAGTTTGTATTCCTCTTGAGTCGAAGCCAGGGACTAAGCTCTCATCTCGAGTTGATTTGGGGTCCACGGAGCCCTTAGGTGTTGCTCCAGTGACCTCAGGATCCCTCTAGACTTGAGAGAGTGATCTTGGGTTTTCTCTGGAGTGCCATCAAGGAAATCAAGGCTCCTTTCACGTTTGATGTGGAACACGGAATTGCTCTGCGCGCAGTGCAGGGGAATCGGGCCTCATCTCGCGGCGAGGGGGAAGTCTCATTGTTTTTCTCGAGTTGCGGCCGGAACCTGGGGTATATTCTCGAGTTACGACGGGGAGGGCCCTTCCAGACACGTGTTTGTTCAGCGACGTCAGGACTCCTGCCTAGGTGCGAGGGACACCTCGGGATTCTCCTCGAGTCTTGGCATGGCAATTGGGACGCGTCTCCACGTGAGGCGGGAGACGCAGTGTCACTTTCCACGTGCCACAGGGATCCTGGGACTACTATCCATTTTCAAGAGAAGTCAGGCATCGTCTCCTTTGGAAGCATTGATCTCTGCGGACCTCTCGAGTTTTCACAGGATGTGAGGCCTCCGGTCGCGTTGAGGCGGAGGACTAGGTCTTTCTCTGTGGTCTCCACAGGGGATTCAGACAACCCTTCGTCTTGGGAGATGCAAGACAAGCCTGCATTCAATTCACTGCAGGGATATCCGGCCTTACTTCGAGTCAGAGCATCTCGGTGTCCATTCCACTTGAGGCCACAAACTCAGCGGCCCTCTCACATACCTGTATCTGAGAGAAGCCTCCTCTTGAGGTGCTTGTGGAAAGTTTGTATTCCTCTTGAGTCGAAGCCAGGGACTAAGCTCTCATCTCGAGTTGATTTGGGGTCCACGGAGCCCTTTCGTGTTGCTCCAGTGACCTCAGGATCCCTCTGGACTTGAGACAGTGATCTTGGGTTTTCTACGGAGTGCCATCAAGGAAATCAAGGCTCCTTTCACGTTTGATGTGGAACACGGAATTGCTCTGCACGCAGTGCAGGGGAATCGGGCCTCATCTCACGGCGATGGGAAGTCTCATGGTTTTTCTCGAGATGCGGCCGGAACCTGGGGTATATTCTCGAGTTACGACGGGGAGGGCCCTTCCAGACACGTGTTTGTTCAGCGACGTCAGGACTCCTGCCTAGGTGCGAGGGACACCTCGGGATTCTCCTCGAGTCTTGGCATGGCAATTGGGACCCGTCTCCACGTGAGGCGGGAGACCCAGAGTCCCTTTCCACGTGCCACAGGGATCCTGGGACACCTATCAATTTTCAAGAGGAGTCAGGCATCGTCTGCTTTGGAAGCATTGACCTCCGCGTACCTCTCGAGTTTTCAAACGACGTGAGGCCTCAGGTCTCGATGAGGCGGAGAACTAGGTCTTTCTCTGTGGTCTCCACAGGGGATTCAGACATCCCTTCGTCTTGGGAGATGCAAGACGAGCCTGCATTCAATTCACTGCAGGGATATCCGGCCTTACTTCGAGTCAGAGCATCTCGGTGTCCATTCCACTTGAGGCCACAAACTCAGGGTCCCTCTCACATACCTGTAGCTGAGAGAAGCCTCCTCTTGAGGTGCTTGTGGAAAGTTGGTATTCCTCTTGTGGCGAAGCCAGGGACTAAGCTCTCATCTCGAGTTGATTTGGGGTCCAAGGAGCCCTTTTGTGTTGCTCCAGTGACCTCAGGATCCCTCTAGACTTGAGACAGTGATCTTGGGTTTTCTCTGGAGTGCCATCAAGGAAATCAAGGCTCCTTTCACGTTTGATGTGGAACACGGAATTGCTCTGCACGCAGAGCAGGGGAATCGGGCCTCATCTCACGGCGAGGGAGAAGTCTCATGGTTTTTCTCGAGTTGCAGCCGGAACCTAGGCTATATTCTCGAGTTACGACGGGGAGGGCCCTTCCAGACACGTGTTTGTTCAGCGACGTCAGGACTCCGGCCTAGGTTCGATGGACACCTCGGTATTCTCCCCAAGTCTTGGCATGGCAATTGGGTCGCGTCTCCACGTGAGGCGGGAGACCCAGGGTCCCTTTTCACGTGCCAAAGGGATCCTGGGACACCTATCCATTTTCAAGAGGACTCAGGCATCGTCTCCTTTGGACGCACTGATCTCCACGGACCTCTCGAATTTTCAAAGGATGTGAGACCTCCGGTCGCGATGATGCGGAGAACTTGTTTTTTCTCGGAGGTCTCCACAGGGGATTCAGACATCCCTTCGTCTTGGGAGATGCAAGACGAGCCTGCATTCAATTCACTGTAGGGATATCCGGCCTTAGTTCGAGTCAGAGCATCTCGGTGTCCATTCCACTTGAGGCCACAAATTCAGGGTCCCTCTAACATACCTATAGCTGAGAGAAGCCTCCTCTTGAGGTGCGTGTGGAAAGTTGGTATTCCTCTTGAGTCGAAGCAAGGGACTAAGCTCTCATCTCGAGTTGATTTGGGGTCCACGGAGCACTTTCGTGTTGCTACAGTGTCCTCAGGATCCCTCTAGACTTGAGACAGTTATCTTGGGTTTTCTCTGGAGTGCCATCAAGGAAATCAAGGCTCCTTTCACGTTTGATGTGGAACACGGAATTGCTCTGCACGCAGTGCAGGGGAATCGGGCCTCATCTCGCGGCGAGGGGGAAGTCTCATGGTTTTTCTCGAGTTGCAGCCGGAACCTGTTGTATATTCTCGAGTTACGACGGGGAGGGCCCTTCCAGACACGTGTTTCTTCAGCGACGTCAGAACTCCTGCCTAGGTGTGAGGGACACCTCGAGATTCTCTTCCAATCCTGGCATGGCAATTGGGACGCGTCTCCACGTGAGGCGGGAGACCCAGGGTCCCTTTCCACGTGCCACAGGGATCCTGGGACTCCTATCCATTTTCAAGATGAGTCAGGCATCGTCTCCTTTGGAAGCATTGATCTCCGCGGACCTCTCGAATTTTCAAAGGATGTGAGTACTCCGGTCGCAATGTGGCGAGAACTAGGACTTTCTCTGTGGTCTCCACAGGGGATTCAGACAACCCTTTGTCTTGGGAGATGCAAGACGAGCCTGCATTCAATTCACTGCAGGGATATCCGGCCTTACTTCGAGTCAGAGCATCTCGGTGTCCATTCCACTTGAGGCCACAAACTAAGGGTCCCTCTCACATACCTGTAGCTGAGAGAAGCCTCCTCTTGAGGTGCTTGTGGAAAGTTGGTATTCCTCTTGAGTCGAAACCAGGGAATAAGCTCTCATCTCGAGGTGATTTGGGGTCCACGGAGCCCTTTCTTGTTGCTCCAGTGACCTCAGGACCCCTCTAGACTTGAGACAGTGATCTTGGGATTTCTCTGGAGTGCCATCAAGGAAATCAAGGCCCCTTTCACCTTTGATGTGGATCACGGAATTGCTCTGCACGCAGTGCAGGGGAATCGGGCCTCATCTCGCGGCGAGGGGGAAGTCTCATGGTTATTCTCGAGTTGCGGCCGGAACCTGGGGTATATTCTCGAGTTACGACGGGGAGGGCCCTTCCAGACATGTGTTTGTTCAGCGACGTCAGGACTCCTGCCTAGGTGCGAGGGACACCTCGGGATTCTCCTCGAGTCTTGACATGGCAATTGGGACGCGTCTCCACGTGAGGCGGGAGACCCAGGGTCCCTTTCCACGTGCCACAGGGATCCTGGGACTCCTATCCATTTTCAAGAGGAGTCATGCATCGTCTCCTTTGGAAGCATTCATCTCCGCGGACCTCTCGAGTTTTCAAAGGATATGAGGCCTCCGGTCGCGATGAGGCGGAGAACTAGGTCTTTCTCTGTGGGCTCCACAGGGGATTCAGACATACCTTCGTCTTGGGAGATGCAAGAGGAGCCTGCATTCAATTCACTGCAGGGATATCCGGCCTTACTTCGAGTCAGAGAATCTCGGTGTCCATTCCACTTGAGGCCACAAACTCAGGGTCCCTCTTACATACATGTAGCTGAGAGAAGCCTCCTCTTGAGGTGCTTGTGGAAAGTTGGTATTCCTCTTGAGTCGAGGCCAGGGACTAAGCTCTCATCTCCAGTTGATTTGGTCTCCACGGAGCCCTTTTCTGTTGCTACAGTGACCTCAGGATCCCTCTAGACTTGAGACAGTGATCTTGGGTTTTCTCTGGAGTGCCATCAAGGAAATCAAGGCTCCTTTCACGTTTGATATGGAACACGGAATTGCTTTGCACGCAGAGCAGGGGAATCGGGCCTCATCTCGCGGCGAGGGGGAAGTCTCATGGTTTTTCTCGAGTTGCAGCCGGAACCTGGGGTATATTCTCGAATTACGACGGGGAGGGCCCTTCCAGACACGTGTTTGTTCAGCGAAGTCAGAATTCCTGCCTAGGTTCGATGGACACCTCGGTATTCTCCCCAAGTCTTGGCATGGCAATTGGGACGGGTCTCCACGTGAGGCGGGAGACCCAGGGTCCCTTTTCACGTTGCAAAGGGATCCTGGGACTCCTATGCATTTTCAAGAGGAGTCAGGCATCGTCTCCTTTGGACGCACTGATCTCCGCGGACCTCTCGAGTTTTCAAAGGATGTGAGACCTCCGGTCGCGATGATACGGAGAACTAGTTCTTTCTCTGAGGTCTCCACAGGGGATTCAGACATCCCTTCGTCTTGGGAGATGCAAGACGAGCCTGCATTCAATTCACTGCAGGGATATCCGGCCTTAGTTCGAGTCAGAGCATCTCGGTGTCCATTCCACTTGAGGCCACAAATTCAGGGTCCCTCTCACATACCTATAGCTGAGAGAAGCCTCCTCTTGAGGTGCTTGTGGAAAGTTGGTATTCCTCTTGAGTCGAAGCCAGGGACTAAGCTCTCATCTCGATTTGATTTGGGGTCCGCAGAGCCCCTTCATGTTGCTCCAGTCACCTCAGGATCCCTCTAGACTTGAGACAGTGATCTTGGGTTTTCGCTGGAGTGCCATCAAGGAAATCAAGTCTCCTTTCACGTTTGATGTGGAACACGGAATTGCTCTGCATGCAGTGCAGGGGAATCGGGCCTCATGTTGCGGCGAGGGGGAAGTCTCATGGTTTTTCTCGAGTTGCGGTCGGAACCTGGGGTATATTCTCGAGTTACGACGGGGAGGGCCCTTCCAGACACGTGTTTGTTCAGCGACGTCAGGACTCCTGCCTAGGTGCGAGGGACACCTCGAGATTCTCCTCGAATCTTGGCATGGCAACTGGGACGCGCCTAAACGTGAGGCGGGAGACCCAGGGTCCCTTTCCACGTGCCACACGGATCCTGGGACTCCTATCCATTTTAAAGAGGAGTCAGGCATCGTCTCCTTTGGAAGCATTGATCTCCGCGGACCTATCGAATTTTCAAAGGACGTGAGGCCTCCGGTCGCGATGAGGCGAAGAACTAGGTCTTTCTCAGTGGTCTCCACAGGGGATTCAGACGTCCCTTCGTCTTGGGAGATGCAAGACGAGCCTGCATTCAATTCACTGCAGGGATATCCGGCCTTACTTCAAGTCAGAGCATCTCGGTGTCCATTCCAATTGAGGCCACAAACTCAGGGTCCCTCTCACATACCTGTAGCTGAGAGAAGCCTCCTCTTGAGGTGCTTGTGGAAATTTGGAATTACTCTTGAGTCGAAGCCAGGGACTAAGCTCTCATCTCGAGTTGATTTGGGGTCCACGGAGCCCTTTCCTGTTGCTACAGTGACCTCAGGATCCCTCTAGACTAGAGCCAGTGATCTTGGGTTTTCTCTGGAGTGCCATCAAGGAAATCAAGGCTCCTTTCACGTTTGATGTGGAACACGGAATTGCTCTGCACGCAGAGCAGGGGAATCGGGCCTCATCTCACGGCGAGGGAGAAGTCTCATGGTTTTTCTCGAGTTGCAGCCGGAACCTAGGCTATATTCTCGAGTTACGACGGGGAGGGCCCTTCCAGACACGTGTTTGTTCAGCGACGTCAGGACTCCGGCCTAGGTTCGATGGACACCTCGGTATTCTCCCCAAGTCTTGGCATGGCAATTGGGTCGCGTCTCCACGTGAGGCGGGAGACCCAGGGTCCCTTTTCACGTGCCAAAGGGATCCTGGGACACCTATCCATTTTCAAGAGGACTCAGGCATCGTCTCCTTTGGACGCACTGATCTCCACGGACCTCTCGAATTTTCAAAGGATGTGAGACCTCCGGTCGCGATGATGCGGAGAACTTGTTTTTTCTCGGAGTTCTCCACAGGGGATTCAGACATCCCTTCGTCTTGGGAGATGCAAGACGAGCCTGCATTCAATTCACTGTAGGGATATCCGGCCTTAGTTCGAGTCAGAGCATCTCGGTGTCCATTCCACTTGAGGCCACAAATTCAGGGTCCCTCTAACATACCTATAGCTGAGAGAAGCCTCCTCTTGAGGTGCGTGTGGAAAGTTGGTATTCCTCTTGAGTCGAAGCAAGGGACTAAGCTCTCATCTCGAGTTGATTTGGGGTCCACGGAGCACTTTCGTGTTGCTACAGTGTCCTCAGGATCCCTCTAGACTTGAGACAGTTATCTTGGGTTTTCTCTGGAGTGCCATCAAGGAAATCAAGGCTCCTTTCACGTTTGATGTGGAACACGGAATTGCTCTGCACGCAGTGCAGGGGAATCGGGCCTCATCTCGCGGCGAGGGGGAAGTCTCATGGTTTTTCTCGAGTTGCAGCCGGAACCTGTTGTATATTCTCGAGTTACGACGGGGAGGGCCCTTCCAGACACGTGTTTCTTCAGCGACGTCAGAACTCCTGCCTAGGTGTGAGGGACACCTCGAGATTCTCTTCCAATCCTGGCATGGCAATTGGGACGCGTCTCCACGTGAGGCGGGAGACCCAGGGTCCCTTTCCACGTGCCACAGGGATCCTGGGACTCCTATCCATTTTCAAGATGAGTCAGGCATCGTCTCCTTTGGAAGCATTGATCTCCGCGGACCTCTCGAATTTTCAAAGGATGTGAGTACTCCGGTCGCAATGTGGCGAGAACTAGGACTTTCTCTGTGGTCTCCACAGGGGATTCAGACAACCCTTTGTCTTGGGAGATGCAAGACGAGCCTGCATTCAATTCACTGCAGGGATATCCGGCCTTACTTCGAGTCAGAGCATCTCGGTGTCCATTCCACTTGAGGCCACAAACTAAGGGTCCCTCTCACATACCTGTAGCTGAGAGAAGCCTCCTCTTGAGGTGCTTGTGGAAAGTTGGTATTCCTCTTGAGTCGAAACCAGGGAATAAGCTCTCATCTCGAGGTGATTTGGGGTCCACGGAGCCCTTTCTTGTTGCTCCAGTGACCTCAGGACCCCTCTAGACTTGAGACAGTGATCTTGGGATTTCTCTGGAGTGCCATCAAGGAAATCAAGGCCCCTTTCACCTTTGATGTGGATCACGGAATTGCTCTGCACGCAGTGCAGGGGAATCGGGCCTCATCTCGCGGCGAGGGGGAAGTCTCATGGTTATTCTCGAGTTGCGGCCGGAACCTGGGGTATATTCTCGAGTTACGACGGGGAGGGCCCTTCCAGACATGTGTTTGTTCAGCGACGTCAGGACTCCTGCCTAGGTGCGAGGGACACCTCGGGATTCTCCTCGAGTCTTGACATGGCAATTGGGACGCGTCTCCACGTGAGGCGGGAGACCCAGGGTCCCTTTCCACGTGCCACAGGGATCCTGGGACTCCTATCCATTTTCAAGAGGAGTCATGCATCGTCTCCTTTGGAAGCATTCATCTCCGCGGACCTCTCGAGTTTTCAAAGGATATGAGGCCTCCGGTCGCGATGAGGCGGAGAACTAGGTCTTTCTCTGTGGGCTCCACAGGGGATTCAGACATACCTTCGTCTTGGGAGATGCAAGAGGAGCCTGCATTCAATTCACTGCAGGGATATCCGGCCTTACTTCGAGTCAGAGAATCTCGGTGTCCATTCCACTTGAGGCCACAAACTCAGGGTCCCTCTTACATACATGTAGCTGAGAGAAGCCTCCTCTTGAGGTGCTTGTGGAAAGTTGGTATTCCTCTTGAGTCGAGGCCAGGGACTAAGCTCTCATCTCCAGTTGATTTGGTCTCCACGGAGCCCTTTTCTGTTGCTACAGTGACCTCAGGATCCCTCTAGACTTGAGACAGTGATCTTGGGTTTTCTCTGGAGTGCCATCAAGGAAATCAAGGCTCCTTTCACGTTTGATATGGAACACGGAATTGCTTTGCACGCAGAGCAGGGGAATCGGGCCTCATCTCGCGGCGAGGGGGAAGTCTCATGGTTTTTCTCGAGTTGCAGCCGGAACCTGGGGTATATTCTCGAATTACGACGGGGAGGGCCCTTCCAGACACGTGTTTGTTCAGCGAAGTCAGAATTCCTGCCTAGGTTCGATGGACACCTCGGTATTCTCCCCAAGTCTTGGCATGGCAATTGGGACGGGTCTCCACGTGAGGCGGGAGACCCAGGGTCCCTTTTCACGTTGCAAAGGGATCCTGGGACTCCTATGCATTTTCAAGAGGAGTCAGGCATCGTCTCCTTTGGACGCACTGATCTCCGCGGACCTCTCGAGTTTTCAAAGGATGTGAGACCTCCGGTCGCGATGATACGGAGAACTAGTTCTTTCTCTGAGGTCTCCACAGGGGATTCAGACATCCCTTCGTCTTGGGAGATGCAAGACGAGCCTGCATTCAATTCACTGCAGGGATATCCGGCCTTAGTTCGAGTCAGAGCATCTCGGTGTCCATTCCACTTGAGGCCACAAATTCAGGGTCCCTCTCACATACCTATAGCTGAGAGAAGCCTCCTCTTGAGGTGCTTGTGGAAAGTTGGTATTCCTCTTGAGTCGAAGCCAGGGACTAAGCTCTCATCTCGATTTGATTTGGGGTCCGCAGAGCCCCTTCATGTTGCTCCAGTCACCTCAGGATCCCTCTAGACTTGAGACAGTGATCTTGGGTTTTCGCTGGAGTGCCATCAAGGAAATCAAGTCTCCTTTCACGTTTGATGTGGAACACGGAATTGCTCTGCATGCAGTGCAGGGGAATCGGGCCTCATGTTGCGGCGAGGGGGAAGTCTCATGATTTTTCTCGAGTTGCGGCCGGAACCAGGGGTATATTCTCGAGTTACGACGGGGAGGGCCCTTCCAGACACGTGTTTGTTCAGCGACATCATGACTCCTGCCTAGGGGCGAGGGACACCTCGGGATTCTCCTCGAGTCTTGGCATGGCAATTGGGACGCATCTCCACGTGAGGTGGGAGACCCACCGTCCCTTTCCACGTGCCACAGGGATCCTGGGACTCCTATGCATTTTCAAGAGGAGTCAGGCAACGTCTCCTTCGGAAGCATTGATCTCCGCAGTCCTCTCGAGTTTTCAAAGGATGTGAGGACTCCCGTCGCGATGAGGCGGAGAACTAGGTCTTTCTCTGTGTTTTCCACAGGGGATTCAGACATCCATTCATCTTGGGAGATGCAAGACGAGCCTGCATTCAATACACTGCAGGGATATCCGGCCTTACTTCGAGTCAGAGCATCTCGGTGTCCATTCCACTTGGGGCCATAAACTCAGGGTCCGTCTCAGATACCTGTAGCTGAGAGAAGCCTCCTCTTGAGGTGCTTGTGGAAAGTTGGTATTCCTCTTGAGTCGAAGCCAGGGACTAAGCCCTCATCTCGAGTTGATTTGGGGTCCATGGAGACCTTTCGTGTTGCTCCAGTGACCTCAGGATCCCTCTAGACTTGAGACAGTGATCTTGGGTTTTCTCTGGAGTGCCATCAAGGAAATCAAGGCTCCTTTCACGTTTGATGTGGAACATGGAATTGCTCTGCACGCAGTGCAGGGGAATCGGGCCTCATCTCGCGGCGAGGGGGAAGTCTCATGGTTTTTCTAGAGTTGCGGCCGGAACCTGGGGTATATTCTTGAGTTACGACCGGGAGGGCCCTTCCAGACACGTGTTTGTTCAGCGACGTCAGGACTCCTGGCTAGGTGCGAGGGACACCTCGGAATTCTCCTCGAGTCTTGCCATGGCAATTGGGACGGGACTCCACGTGAGGCGGGAGACCCTGGGTCCCTTTCCACGTGCCACAGGGATCCTGGGACTCCTATCCATTTTCAAGAGGAGTCCGGCATCCTCTCCTTTGGAAGCATTGATCTCCGCAGACTTCTCGAGTTTTCAAAGGATATGAGGCCTCCGGTCGCGTTGAGGCGGAGGACTAGGTCTTTCTCGGTGGTCTCCACAGGGGATTAAGTCATCCCTTCGTCTTGGGAGATGGAAGACAAGCCTGCATTCAATTCACTGCAGGGATATACGGCCTTACTTCGAGTCAGAGCATCTCGGTGTCCATTCCACTTGAGGCCACAAACTCAGGGTCCCTCTCACATACCTATTGCTGAGAAAAGCCTCCTCTTGAGGTGCTTGTGGAAAGTTGGTATTCCTCTTGAGTCGAAGCCAGGGAGTAAGCTCTCATCTCGAGTTGATTTGGGGTCCACGGAGCCCTTTCCTGTTGCTCCAGTGAACTCAGGATCCCTCTAGACTTGAGACAGTGATCTTGGGTTTTCTCTGGAGTGCCATCAAGGAAATCAAGGCTCCTTTCACGTTTGATGTGGAACACGGAATTGTTCTGCACGCAGTGCTAGGGTATCGGGCCTCATCTCGCGGCGAGGGGGAAGTCTCATGGTTTCTCTCGAGTTGCGGGCGGAACCTGGGTTATATTCTCGAGTTACGACGGGGAGGGCCCCTCCAGACACGTGTTTGTTCAGCGACGTCAGGACTCCTGCCTAGGTGCGAGGGACACTTCGGGATTCTCCTCGAGTCTTGGCATGGCAATTGGGACGCGTCTCCACGTGAGGCGGGAGACCCAGGGTCCCTTTCCACGTGCCACAGGGATCCTGGGACTCCTATCCATTTTCAAGAGGAGTCAGGCATCGTCTCCTTTGGAAGCATTGATCTCCGCCGACCTCTCGAATTTTCAAAGGATGTGAGGCCTCCGGTCGCGTTGAGGTTGAGGACTAGGTTTTTCTCTGTGGTCTCCACAGGGGATTCAGACATCCCTTCGTCTTGGGAGATGCAAGACGAGCCTGCATTCAATTCACTGCAGGGATATCCGGCCTTACTTCAAGTCAGAGCATCTCGGTGTCCATTCCACTTGAGGCCACAAACTCAGGGTCCCTCTCACATACATGTAGCTGAGAAAAGCCTCCTCTTGAGGTGCTTGTCGAAAGTTGATATTCCTCTTGATTCGAAGCCAGGGACTAAGCTCTCATCTCGAGTTGATTTGGGGTCCACGGAGCCCTTTCGTGTTGCTCCAGTGACCTCAGGATCCCTCTAGACTTGAGACAGTGATCTTGGGTTTTCTCTGGAGTGCAATCAAGGAAATCAAGGCTCCTTTCACGTTTGATGTGGAACACGGAATTGCTCTGCATGCAGTGCAGGGGAATCGGGCCTCATCTCGCGGCGAGGGGGAAGTCTCATGGTTTTTCTCGAGTTGCGGGCGGAACCTGGGATATATTCTCGAGTTACGACGGGGAGGGCCCCTCCAGACACGTGTTTGTTCACCGACATCAGGACTCCTGCCTAGGTGCGAGAGACACCTCGGGATTCTCCTCGAGTCTTGGCAAGGCAATTGGGAGGCGTCTCCACGTGAGGCGGGAGACCCAGATTCCCTTTCCACGTGCCACAGGAATCCTGGGACTCCTATCCATTTTCAAGAGGAGTCAGGCATCGTCTCCTTTGGAAGCAATGATCTCCGCGGACCTCTTGAGTTTTCAAAGGATGTGAGGCCTCCGGTCGCATTGAGGCGGAGGACTAGGTCTTTCTCTGTGGTCTCCACAGGGGATTCAGACAACCCTTCGTCTTGGGAGATGCAAAACGAGCCTGCATTCAATTCACTGCAGGGATATCCGGCCTTACTTCGAGTCAGAGCATCTCGGTGTCCATTCCACTTGAGGCCACAAACTCAGGGTCTCTGTCACATACCTGTAGCTGAGCGAAACCTCCTCTTGAGGTGCATGTGGAAAGTTGGTATTCCTCTTGAGTCGAAGCCAGGGACTAAGCTCTCATCTCTAGTTGATTTGGGGTCCATGGAGACCTTTCGTGTTGCTACAGTGACCACAGGATCCCTCTAGACTTGAGACAGTGATCTTGGGTTTTCTCTGGAGTGCCATCAAGGAAATCAAGGCTCCTTTCACGTTTGATGTGGAACACAGAATTGCTCTGCACGCAGTGCTAGGGTATCGGGCCTCATCTCGCGGCGAGGGGGAAGTCTCATGGTTTCTCTCGAGTTGCGGCCGGAACCTGGGGTATATTCTCGAGTTACGACGGGGAGGGCCCTTCCAGACACGTGTTTGTTCAGCGACGTCAGGACTCCTGCCTAGGTGCGAGGGACACCTCGGGATTCTCCTCGAGTCTTGGCATGGCAATTGGGACGGGTATCCACGTGAGGCGGGAGACCCAGGGTCCCTTTCCATGTGCCACAGTGATCCTGGGACTCCTATCCATTTTCAAGAGGAGTCAGGAATCGTCTCCTTTGGAAGCATTGATCTCTGTGGACCTCAAGAGTTTTCAAAGGATGTGAGGCCTCCGGTCGCCATGAGGCGGAGAACGAGGTCTTTATCTGTGGTCTCCACAGGGGATTCAGACATCCCTTTATCTTGGGAGATCCAAGAGGAGCCTGCATTCAATTGACTGCAGGGATATCCGGCATTACTTCGAGTCAGAGCCTCTCGGTGTCCATTCCACTTGAGGCCACAAACACAGGGTCCCTCTCACATACCTGTAGCTGAGAGAAGCCTCCTCTTGAGGTGCTTTTGGAAAGTTGGTATTTCTCTTGAGTCGAAGCCAGGGACTAAGCTATCATCTCGAATTGATTTGGGGTCCACAGAGCCCTTTCGTGTTGCCCCAGTGACCTCAGGATCCCTCTAGACTAGAGACAGTGATCTTGGGTTTTCTCTGGAGTGCCATTAAGGAAATCAAGGCTCCTTTCACGTTTGATGTGGAACACGGAATTGCTCTGCACGCAGTGCAGGGGAATCGGGCCTCATCTCGCGGCGAGGGGGAAGTCTCTTGGTTTTTCTCGAGTTGCGGCCGGAACCTGGGGTATATTCTCGAGTTACGACGGGGAGGGCCCTTCCAGACACGTGTTTGTTCAGCGACGTCAGGACTCCTGCCTAGGTGCGAGGGACACCTCGGGATTCTCCTCGAGTCTTGGCATGGCAATTGGGACGCGTCTCCACGTGAGGCGGGAGACCCAGTGTCCCTTTCCACGTGCCACAGGGATCCCGGGACTCCTATCCATTTTCAAGAGGAGTCAGGCATCGTCTCCTTTGGAAGCATTGACCTCCGCGGACCTTTCGAGTTTTCAAAGGATGTGAGGCCTCTGGTCGCGATGAGGCGGAGAACTCGGTCTTTCTCTGTGGTCTCCACAGGGGATTCAGACATCCCTTCTTCTAGGGAGTTGCAAGACGAGCCTGCATTCAATTCACTGCAGGGATATCCGGCCTTACTTCGAGTCAGAGCATCTCGGTGTCCATTCCACTTGATGCCACAAACTCAGGGTCCCTCTCACAAACCTGTAGCTGAGAGAAGCCTCCTCTTGAGGTGCTTTTGGAAAGTTGGTATTTCTCTTGAGTCGAAGCCAGGGACTAAGCTATCATCTCGAATTGATTTGGTGTCCACAGAGCCCTTTCGTGTTGCCCCAGTGACCTCAGGATCCCTCTAGACTAGAGACAGTGATCTTGGGTTTTCTCTGGAGTGCCATTAAGGAAATCAAGGCTCCTTTCACGTTTGATGTGGAACACGGAATTGCTCTGCAGGCAGTGCAGGGGAATCGGGCCTCATCTCGCGGCGAGGGGGAAGTCTCTTGGTTTTTCTCGAGTTGCGGCCGGAACCTGGGGTATATTCTCGAGTTACGACGGGGAGGGCCCTTCCAGACACGTGTTTGTTCAGCGACGTCAGGACTCCTGCCTAGGTGCGAGGGACACCTCGGGATTCTCCTCGAGTCTTGGCATGGCAATTGGGACGCGTCTCCACGTGAGGCGGGAGACCCAGGGTCCCTTTCAACGTGCCACAGGGATCCCGGGACTCCTATCCATTTTCAAGAGGAGTCAGGAATCGTCTCCTTTGGAAGCATTGACCTCCGTGGACCTTTCGAGTTTTCAAAGGATGTGAGGCCTCTGGTCGCGATGAGGCGGAGAACTCGGTCTTTCTCTGTGGTCTCCATAGGGGATTCAGACATCCCTTCTTCTAGGCAGTTGCAAGACGAGCCTGCATTCAATTCACTGCAGGGACATCCGGCCTTACTTCGAGTCAGAGCATCTCGGTGTCCATTCCACTTGAGGCCACAAACTCAGGGTCACTCTCACATACCTGTAGCTGAGAGAAGCCTCCTCTTGAGGTGCTTGTGGAAAGTGGGTATTCCTCTTGAGTCGAAGCCAGGGACTAAGCTCTCATCTCGAGTTGATTTGGGGTCCACGGAGCCCTTTCGTGTTGCTCCAGGGACCTCAGGATCCCTCTAGACTTGGGACAGTGATCTTGGGTTTACTCTGGAGTGCCATCAAGGAAATCAAGGCTCCTTTCACGTTTGATGTGGAACACGGAATTGTTCTGCACGCAGTGCAGGGGATTCGGGCTTCATCCAGCGGCGAGGGGGAAGTCTCATGGTTTTTCTCGAGTTGCGGCCGGAACCTGGGGTATATTCTTGAGTTACGACGGGGAGGGCCCTTGCAGACACGTGTTTGTTCAGCGACGTCAGGACTCCTGCCTAGGTGCGAGGGACACCTCGGGATTCTCCTAGAGTCTTGGCATGGCAATTGGGACGCGTCTCCACGTGAGGCGGGAAACCCAGGGTCCCTTTCCAAGTGCCACAGGGATCCTGGGACTCCTATCCATTTTCAAGAGGAGTCAGGCATCGTCTCCTTTGGAAGCATTGATCTCCGCGGACCTCTCGAATTTTCAAAGGATGTGAGGCCTCCGGTCGCGATGAGGCGGAGGACTAGGTCTTTCTCTGTGGTCTCCACAGCGGATTTAGACATCCCTTCCTCTTGCGAGATGCAAGACGAGCCTGCATTCATTTCAGTGCTTGGATATCCGGCCTTACTTCGAGTCAGAGCATCTCGGTGTCCATTCCACTTGAGGCGACAAACTCAGGTTCCCTCTCACATACCTGTAGCTGAGAGAAGCCTCCTCTTGAGGTGCTTGTGGAAAGTTGGTATTCCTCTTGAGTCGAAGCCAGGGACTAAGCTGTCATCTCTAGATGATTTGGGATCCATGGAGCCCTTTCGTGTTGCTCCAGTGACCGCAGGATCCCTCTAGACTAGAGACAGTGACTTTGGGTTTTCACTGGAGTGCCATCAAGGAAATCAAGGCTCCTTTCACGTTTGATGTGGAACACGGAATTGCTCTGCACGCAGTGCGGGGGAATCGGGCTTCATCTCGCGGCGAGGGGGAAGTCTCATGGTTTTTCTCGAGTTGCGGCCAGAACCTGGGGTATATTCTCGAGTTATGACGGGGAGGGCCCTTTGAGACACGTGTTTTTTCAGCGACGTCAGGACTCCTGCCTAGTTGCGAGGGACACCTCGAGATTCTCCTCGAGTTTTGGCTTGGCAATGGGACGCATCTCCACGTGAGGCGGGAGACCCAGGGTCCCTTTCCACGTGCCACAGGGATCCTCGGACTCCTATCCATTTTCAAGAGGAGTCAGGCATCGTCTCCTTTGGAAGCATTGATCTCCGCGGACCTCTCGAGTTTTCAAAGGATGTGAGGCCTCCGGTCGCGATGAGTCGGAGGACTAGGTCTTTCTCTGTGCTCTCAACAGGGGATTCAGACATCCCTTCGTCTTGGGAGATGCAAGACGAGCCTGCATTCAATTCAATGCAGGGATATCCGGTCTAACTTCGAGTCAGAGAATCTCGGTGTCCATTGCACTTGAGGCCACAAACTCAGGGTCCCTCTCACATACCTGTAGCTGAGAGAAGGCTCCTCTTGAGGTGCTGGTGGAAACTTGGTATTCCTCTTGAGTCGAAACCAGGGACTAAGCTCTCATCTCGAGTTTATTTGGGGTCCACGGAGCCCTTTCCTGTTGCTCCAGTGACCTCAGGATCCCTCTAGACTTGAGACAGTGATCTTGGGTTTTCTCTGGAGTGCCATCAAGGAAATCAAGGCTCCTTTCACGTTTGATGTGGAACACGGAATTGCTCTGCACGCAGTGCAAGGGAATTGGGCCTCATCCTGCGTCGAGGGGGAAGTCTCATGGTTTTTCTCGAGTTGCGGCTGTAACCTGGGGTATATTCTCGAGTTACGACGGGGAGGGCCCTTCCAGACACGTGTTTGTTCAGCGACCTCAGGACTCCTGCCTAGGTGCGAGGGACACCTCGGGATTCTCCTCGAGTCTTGGCATGGCAATTGGGACGCGTCTCCATGTGAGGCGGGAGACCCAGGGTCCCTGTCCACGTGCCACATGTATCCTGGGACTCCTATCCATTTTCAAGAGGAGTCAGGCATCGTCTCCTTTGGAGGCATTGATCTCCGCGGACCTCTCGAGTTTTCAAAGGATGTGAGGCCTCCGCTCGCGATGAGGCGGAGAACTCGGTCTTTCTCTGTCATCTCCACAGGGGATTCAGACATCCTTTTGTCTTAGGAGATGCAAGACGAGCCTGCATTCAATTCACTGCAGGGATATCTGGCCTTATTTCGAGTCAGAGCATCTCGGTGTCCATTCCACTTGAGGCCACACACTCAGGGTCCCTCTCACATACCTGTAGCTGAGAGAAGCCTCCTCTTCAGGTGCTTGTGGAAAGTGGGTATTCCTCTTGAGTCGAAGCCAGGGACTAAGCTCTCATCTCGAGTTGATTTGTGGTCCACGGAGCCCTTTCGTGTTGCTCCAGTGACCTCAGGATCCCTCTAGACTTGAGACAGTGAACTTGGGTTTACTCTGGAGTGCCATCAAGGAAATCAAGGCTCCTTTCACGTTTGATGTGGAACACGGAATTGTTCTGCACGCAGTGCAGGGGAATCGGGCCTCATCCAGCGGCGAGGGGGTCGTCTCATGGTTTTTCTCGAGTTGCGGCCGGAACCTGGGGTATATTCTCGAGTTACGACGGGAGGGCCCTTCCAGACACGTGTTTGTTCAGCGACGTCAGGACTCCTGCCTAGGTGCGAGGGACACCTCGGGATTCTCCTCGAGTCTTGGCATGGCAATTGGGACGCGTCTCCACGTGAGGCGGGAGACCCAGGGTCCCTTTCCACGTGCCACAGCAATCCTGGGACTCCTATCCATTTTCAAGAGGAGTCAGGCATCGTCTCCTTTAGAAGCATTGATCTCCGCGGACCTCTTGAGTTTTCAAAGGATGTGAGGCTTCCGCTCGGGATGAGGCGGAGAATTAGGTCTTTCTCTGTGTTCTGCACAGGGGATTCAGACATCCCTTCGTCTTGGGAGATGCAAGATGAGCCTGCATTCAATTCACTGCAGGGATATCCGGCCTTACTTCGAGTCAGAGCGTCTCGGTGTCCATTCCACTTGAGGCCACAAACTCAGGGGCCCTCTCACATACCTGTAGCTGAGAGAAGCCTCCTCTTGAGGGGCTTGTGGAAAGTTCGTATTCCTCTTGAGTTGAAGCCAGGGACGAAGCTCTCATTTCGAGTTGATTTGGGGTCCACGGAGCCCTTTCGTGTTGCTCCAGTGACCTCAGGATCCCTCTAGACTTGAGACAGTGATATTGGGTTTTCTCTGGAGTGCCATCAAGGAAATCAAGGCTCCTTTCACGTTTGATGTGGAACACGGAATTGCTCTGCACGCATTGCAGGGGAATATGGCCTCATGTAGCGGCGAGGGGGAAGTCTCATGGTTTTTCTCGAGTTGCGGCCGGAACCTGGGGTATATTCTCGAGTTACGACGGGGAGGGCGCTTCCAGACACAGGTTTGTTCAGCAACGTCAGGACTCCTGCCTAGGTGCGAGGGACACCTCGGGATTCTCCTCGAGTCTTGGCATGGCAATTGGGACGCGTCTCCACGTGAGGCGGGAGACCCAGGGTCCCTTTCCACGTGACACAGGGATCCTGGGACTCCTATCCATTTTCAAGAGGAGTCAGGCATCGTCTCCTTTGGAAGCATTGATCTCCGTGGACCTCTCGAGGTTTCAAAGGATGTGAGGCCTCCGGTCGCGATGAGGCGGAGAACTAGGTCTTTCTCTGTGGTCTCCACAGGGGATTCAGACATCCTTTCGTCTTGGGAGATGCAAGACGAGCCTGCATTCAATTCACTGCAGGGATATCCGGCCTTACTTCGAGTCAGAGCATCTCGGTGTCCATTCCACTTGAGGCCACAAACTCAGGGGCCCTCTCACATACCTGTAGCTGAGAGAAGCCTCCTCTTGATGTGCTTGTGGAAAGTTGGTATTCCTCTTGAGTCGAAGCCAGGGACTAAGCTCTCATCTCGGTTTATTTTGGGTCCACGGAGCCCTTTCGTGTTGCTCCAGTGACCTTAGGATCCCTCTAGACTTGAGACAGTGATCTTGGGTTTTCTCTGGAGTGCCATCAAGGAAATCAAGGCTCCTTTCACGTTTGATGTGGAACGCGGAATTGCTCTGCACGCATTGCAGGGGAATATGGCCTCATGTAGCGGCGAGGGGGAAGTCTCATGGTTTTTCTCGAGTTGCGGCCGGAACCTGGGGTATATTCTCGAGTTACGACGGGGAGGGCCCTTCCAGACACAGGATTGTTCAGCAACGTCAGGACTCCTGCCTAGGTGCGAGGGACACCTCGGGATTCTCCTCGAGTCTTGGCATGGCAATTGGGACGCGTCTCCACGTGAGGCGGGAGACCCAGGGTCCCTTTCCACGTGACACAGGGATCCTGGGACTCCTATCCATTTTCAAGAGGAGTCAGGCATCGTCTCCTTTGGAAGCCTTGATCTCCGTGGACCTCTCGAGGTTTCAAAGGATGTGAGGCCTCCGGTCGCGATGAGGCGGAGAACTAGGTCTTTCTCTGTGGTCTCCACAGGGGATTCAGACATCCTTTCGTCTTGGGAGATGCAAGACGAGCCTGCATTCAATTCACTGCAGGGATATCCGGCCTTACTTCGAGTCAGAGCATCTCGGTGTCCATTCCACTTGAGGCCACAAACTCAGGGGCCCTCTCACATACCTGTAGCTGAGAGAAGCCTCCTCTTGATGTGCTTGTGGAAAGTTGGTATTCCTCTTGAGTCGAAGTCAGGGACTAAGCTCTCATCTCGAGTTGATTTTGGGTCCACGGAGCCCTTTCGTGTTGCTCCAGTGACCTTAGGATCCCTCTAGACTTGAGACAGTGATCTTGGGTTTTCTCTGGAGTGCCATCAAGGAAATCAAGGCTCCTTTCACGTTTGATGTGGAACACGGAATTGCTCTGCATGCAGTGCAGGGGAATCGGGCCTCAACACTCGGCAAGGGGGAAATCTCATGGTTTTTCTCGAGTTGCGGCCGGAACCTGGGGTATATTCTCGAGTTACGACGGGGAGGGCACTTCCAGACACGTGTTTGTTCAGCGACGTCAAGACTCCTGCCTAGGAGCGAGGGACACCTCGGGATTCTCCTCGAGTCTTGGCATGGCAATTGGGTCGCGTCTCCACGTGAGGCGGGAGACCCAGTGTCCCTTTCAACGTGCCACAGTTATCCTGGGACTCCTATCCATTTTCAAGAGGAGTCAGGCATCGTCTCCTTTGGAAGCATTGATCTCCGCGGAAGTCTTTAGTTTTCAAAGGATGTGAGGCCTCCGGTCGCGATGAGGCAGAGAACTACGTCTTTCTCTGTGGTCTCCACAGGGGATTAAGACATCCCTTCGTCTTGGGAGATGCAAGACGAGCCTGCATTCAATTCACTGCAGGGATATGCGGCCTTACTTCGAGTCAGAGCATCTCGGTGTCCATTCCACTTGAGGCCACAAACTCAGGGTCCTTCTCACATACCTGTAGCTGAGAGAAGCCTCCTCTTGAGGTGCTTGTGGAAAGTTGGTAATCGTCTTGAGTCGAAGCCAGGGACTAAGCTCTCATCTCGAGTTGATTTGGGGTCCACGGAGCCCTTTCGTGTTTCTACAGTTACCTCAGGATACCTCTAGACTAGAGACAGTGATCTTGGGTTTTCTGTGGAGTGCCATCAAGGAAATCAAGGCTCCTTTCATTTTTGATGTGGAATATGGAATTGCTCTGCACGCATTGCAGGGGAATCGGGCCTCATCTCACGGCGAGGGGGAAGTCTCATGGTTTTTCTCGAGTTGCGGCCGGAATCTGGGGTATATTCTCGAGTTACGACGGGGAGGGCCCTTCCAGACACGTGTTTGTTCAGCGACGTCAGGACTCCTGCCTAGGTGCGAGATACACCTCGGAATTCTCCTCGAGTCTTGGCATGGCAATTGGGAGGCATCTCCATGTGAGGCGGGAGACCCAGTGTCCCTTTCCACGTGCCACAGTGATCCTGGGCCTCCTATGCATTTTCAAGAGGAATCAGGCATCGTCTCCTTTGGAAGCATTGATCTCTGCAGACCTCTCGAGTTTTCAAAGGATGTGAGGCCTCCGGTCACGATGAGGCGGAGGACTAGGTCTTTCTCTGTGTTCTGCACAGGGGATTCAGACATCCCTTCGTCTTGGGAGATGCAAGACGAGCCTGCATTCAATTCACTGCAGGGATATTCGGACTTACTTCGAGTCAGAGCATCTCGGTGTCCATTCCACTTGAGGCCACAAACTCAGGGTCCCTCTCACATACCTGTAGCTGAGAGAAGCCTCCTCTTGAGGTGCTGGTGGAAACTTGGTATTCCTCTTGAGTCTAAGCCAGGGACTAAGCTCTCATCTCGAGTTTATTTGGGGTCCACGGAGCCCTTCCGTGTTGCTCCAGTGACCTCAGGATCCCTCTAGACTTGAGACAGTGATCTTGGGTTTTCTCTGGAGTGCCATCAAGGAAATCAAGGCTCCTTTCACGTTTGATGTGGAACACGGAATTGCTCTGCATGCAGTGCAGGGGAATCGGGCCTCAACACTCGGCAAGGGGGAAATCTCATGGTTTTTCTCGAGTTGCGGCCGGAACCTGGGGTATATTCTCGAGTTACGACGGGGAGGGCCCTTCCAGACACGTGTTTGTTCAGCGACGTCAGGACTCCTGCCTAGGTGCGAGGGACACCTCGGGATTCTCCTCGAGTCTTGGCATGGCAATTGGGACGCGTCTCCACGTGAGGCGGGAGACCCAGTGTCCCTTTCCAAGTGCCACAGGGATCCTGGGACTCCTATCCATTTTCAAGAGGAGTCAGGCATCGTCTCCTTTGGAAGCATTGATCTCCGCGGACCTCTCGAGTTTTCAAAGGATATTAGGCCTCCGTTCGCTATGATGCGGAGAATTAGATCTTTCTCTGTGGTCTCCACAGGGGATTCAGATATCCCTTCGTCTTGGGAGATGCAAGACGAGCCTGCATTCAATTCACTGCAGGGATATCCGGCCTTACTTCGAGTCAGAGCATCTCGGTGTCCATTCCACTTGAGGCCACAAACTCAGGGTCCCTCTCACATACCTGTAGCTGAGAAAAGCCTCCTCTTGAGGTGCTTGTGGAAAGTTGATATTCCTCTTGAGTCAAAGGCAGGGAATAAGCTCTCATCTCGAGTTGATTTGGGGTCCACGGAGCCCTTTCGTGTTGCTCCAGTGACCTCAGGATCCCTCTAGACTTGAGACAGTGATCTTGGGTTTTCTCAGGAGTGCCATCAAGGAAATCAAGGCTCCTTTCACGTTTGATGTGGAACTCGGAATTGCTCTGCACGCAGTGCAGGGGAATCGGGCCTCATCTCGCCGCGAGTGGGAAGTCTCATGGTTTTTCTCGAGTTGCAGCCGGAATCTGGGGTATATTCTCGAGTTACGACGGGGAGGGCCCTTCCAGACACGTGTTTGTTCAGCGACGTCAGGACTCCTGTCTAGGTGCGAGGGACACCTCGGGATTCTCCTCGAGTCTTGGCATGGCAATTTGGACGCGTCTCCACATGAGGCGGGAGACCCAGTGTCCCTTTCCACGTGCCACAGGGATCCTGGGACTCCTTTCCATTTTCAAGAGGAGTCAGGCATCGTCTCCTTTGGAAGCATTGATCTCCACATACCTCTCGAATTTTCAAAGGATGTGAGGCCTCCGCTCGCGATGAGGCGGAGAATTAGGTCTTTCTCTGTGGTTTCCACAGGGGATTCAGACATCCCTTCGTCTTGGGAGATGCAAGACGAGCCTGCATTCAATTCACTGCAGGGATATCCGGCCTTACTTCGAGTCAGAGCATCTCGGTGTCCATTCCACTTGAGGCCACAAACTCAGGGTCCCTCTCACATACCTGTAGCTGAGAGAAGCCTCCTCTTGAGGTGTTTGTGGAAGGTTGGTATTCCTCTTGATTCGAAGCCAGGGACTAAGCTCTCATCTCGAGTTGATTTGGGGTCGACGGAGCCCTTTCGTGTTGCTCCAGTGACCTCAGGATCCCTCTAGACTAGAGACAGTGATCTTGGGTTTTCTCTGGAGTGCCATCAAGGAAATCAAGGCTCCTTTCACTTTTGATGTGGAATACGGTATTGCTCTGCACGCAGGGCAGGGGAATCGGGCCTCGTCTCGCGGCGAGGGGGAAGTCTCATGGTTTTTCTCGAGTTGCGGCCGGAACCTGGGGTATATTCTCGAGTTACAACGGGGAGAGCCCTTCCAGACACCTGTTTGTTCAGCGACGACAGGACTCCTGCCTAGGTGCGAGGGACATCTCGGGATTCTCCTCGAGTCTTGGCATGGCAATTGGGACGCGTCTCCACGTGAGGCGGGAGACCCAGGGTCCGTTTCCACGTGCCACAGGGATCCTGGGAATCCTATCCATTTCAAGAGGAGTCAGGCATCGTCTCCTTTGGAAGCATTGATCTCCGCGGACCTCTCGAGTTTTCAAAGGATGTGAGGCCTCCGCTTGCGATGAGGCGGAGAATTAGGTCTTTCTCTGTGGTCTCCACAGGGGATTCAGACATCCCTTCGTCTTGGGAGATGCAAGACGAGCCTGCATTCAATTCACTGCAGGGATATCCGGCCTTACTTCGAGTCAGAGCATCTCGGTGTCCATTGCACTTGAGGCCACAAACTCAGGGTCCCTCTCACCTACCTGTAGCTGAGAGAAGCTTCCTCTTGAGGTGCTTGTGGAAAGTTGGTATTCTCTTGAGTCTAAGCCAGGGACTAAGCTCTCATCTCGAGTTGATTTGGGGTCCATGGAGCACTTTCGTGTTGCTCCAGTGACCTCAGGATCCCTCTAGACTTGAGACAGTGATCTTGGGTTTTCTCTGGAGTGCCATCAAGGAAATTAAGTCTCCTTTCACGTTTGATGTGAAACACGGAATTGCTCTGCACGAAGTGCAGGAGAATTGGGCCTCATCCAGCGGCGAGGGGGACGTCTCATGGTTTTTCTCGAGTTGCGGCCGGAACCTGGGGTATATTCTCGAGTTACGACGGGGAGGGCCCTTCCAGACATGTGCTTGTTCAGCGACGTCAGGACTCCTGCCTAGGTGCGAGGGACACCTCGGGATTCTCCTCGAGTCTTGGCATGGCAATTGGGACGCGTCTCCACGTGAGGCGGGAGACCCAGGGTCCCTTTCCACGTGCCACAGCAATCCTGGGACTCCTATCCATTTTCAAGAGGAGTCAGGCATCGTCTCCTTTGGGAGCATGGATCTCCGCTGACCTCTCGAATTTTCAAAGGATGTGAGGCCTCCGGTCGCGATGAGGCGGAAAATTAGGTCTTTCTCTGTGGTCTCCACAGGGGATTCAGACATCCCTTCGTCTTGGGAGATGCAAGACGAGCCTGCATTCAATTCACTGCAGGGATATCCGGCCTTACTTCGAGTCAGAGCATCTCGGTGTCCATTCCACTTGAGACCACAAACTCAGGGGCCCTCTCACATACCTGTAGCTGAGAGAAGCCTCCTCTTGAGGTGCTTGTGGAAAGTTGATATTCCTCTTGAGTCAAAGGCAGGGACTAAGCTCTCATCTCGAGTTGATTTGGGGTCCACGAAGCCCTTTCGTGTTGCTCCAGTGACCTCAGGATCCCTCTAGACTTGAGACAGTGATCTTGGGTTTTCTCTGGAGTGTCATCAAGGAAATCAAGGTTCCTTTCACGTTTGATGTGGAACACGGAATTGCTCTGCACGCAGTGCAGGGGAATCGGGCCTCATCTCGCGGCGATGGGGAAGTCTCATGCTTTTTCTCGAGTTGCAGCCGAAACCTGGGGTATATTCTCGAGTAACGACCGGGAGGGCCCTTCCAGACACGTGTTTGTTCAGCGACGTCAGGACTCCTGCCTAGGTGCGAGGGACACCTCGGGATTCTCCTCGAGTCTTGGCATGGCAATTTGGACGCGTATCCACGTGAGGCGGAAGACCCAGGGTCCCTTTCCACGTGCCACAGTGATCCTGGGACTCCTATGCATTTTCAAGAGGAGTCGGGCATCGTCTCCTTTGGAAGCATTGATCTCTGCAGACCTCTCGAGTTTTCAAATGATGTGAGGCCTCTGGTCGCGATGAGGGGGAGAACTCGGTCTTTTTCTGTGGTCTCCACAGGGGATTCAGACATCCCTTCGTCTTGGGAGATGCAAGACGAGCCTGCATTCAATTCACTGCAGGGATATCCGGCCTTACTTCAAGTCAGAGCATCTCGGTGTCCATTGCACTTGAGGCCACAAACTCAGGGTCCCTCAAATATACCTGTAGCTGAGAGAAGCCTCCTCTTGAGGTGCTTGTAGAAAGTTGGTATTCCTCTTGAGTCGAAGCCAGGGACTAAGCTCTCATCTCGAGTTGATTTGGGGTCCACGGAGCCCTTTCCTGTTGGTCCAGTGACCTCAGGATCCCTCTAGACTTGAGACAGTGATCTTGGGTTTTCTCTGGAGTGCCATCAAGGAAATCAAGGCTCCTTTCACGTTTGATGTGGAACACGGAATTGCTCTGCACGCAGTGCAGGGGAATCGGGCCTCATCTCGCGGCGAGGGGGAAGTCTCATGGTTTTTCTCGAGTTGCGGCACGAACTTGGGGTATATTCTCGAGTTACGTCGGGGAGGGCCCTTCCAGACACGTGTTTGTTCAGCGACGTCAGGACTCCTGCCTAGGTGCGAGGGACACCTCGGGATTCTCCTCGAGTCTTGGCATGGCAATTTGGACGCGTCTCCACGCGAGGCGGGAGACCCAGGGTCCCTTTCCACGTGCCACAGTTATCCTGGGACTCCTATCCATTTTCAAGAGGAGTCAGGCATCGTCTGCTTTGGAAGCATTGATCTCCGCGGACCTCTCGAGTTTTCAAAGGATGTGAGGCCTCCGTTCATGATGAGGCGGAGAACTCGGTCTTTCTCTGTGGTCTCCACAGGGGATTCAGACATCCCTTCGTCTTGGGAGATGCAAGACGAGCCTGCATTCAATTCACTGCAGGGATATCCGGCCTTACTTCGAGTCAGAGCATCTCGGTGTCCATTGCACTTGAGGCCACAAACTCAGGGTCCCTCTCACATACCTGTAGCTGAGAGAAGCCTCCTCTTGAGGTGCTTGTGGAAAGTTGATATTCCTCTTGAGTCAAAGGCAGGGACTAAGCTCTCATCTCGAGTTGATTTGGGGTCCACGGAGCCCTTTCGTGTTGCTCCAGTGACCTCAGGATCCCTCTAGACTAGAGACAGTGATCTTGGGCTTTCTCAGGAGTGCCATCAAGGAAATCAAGGCTCCTTTCACGTTTGATGTGGAACACGGAATTGCTCTGCACGCAGTGCAGGGGAATCGGGCCTCATCTCGCCGCGAGGGGGAAGTCTCATGGTTTTTCTCGAGTTGCGGCCCGAACTTGGGGTATATTCTCGAGTTACGTAGGGGAGGGCCCTTCCAGACACGTGTTTGTTCAGCGACGTCAGGACTCCTGCCTAGGTGCGAGGGACACCTCGGGATTCTCCTCGAGTCTTGGCATGGCAATTGGGACCCGTATCCACGTGAGGCGGGAGACCCAGGGTCCCTTTCCACGTGCCACAGGGATCCTGGGACTCCTATCCATTTTCAAGAGGAGTCAGGCATCGTCTCCTTTGGAAGCATTGATCTCCGCGGACCTCTCGAGTTTTCAAAGGATGTGAGGCCTCCGCTCGCGATGAGGCGGAGAATTAGGTCTTTCTCTGTGGTCTCCACAGGGGATTCAGACAACCCTTCGTCTTGGGAGATGCAAGACGAGCCTGCATTCAATTCACTGCAGGGATATCCGGCCTTACTTCGAGTCAGAGCATCTCGGTGTCCATTCCACTTGAGGCCACAAACTCAGGGTCCCTCTCAGATACCTATAGCTGAGAGTAGCCTCCTCTTGAGGTTCTTGTGGAAAGTTTATATTCCTGAGTGGAAGCCAGGGACTAAGCTCTCATCTCGAGTTGATTTGGGGTTCACGGAGCCCTTTCATGTTGCTACAGTGACCTCAGGATCCCTCTAGACTAGAGACAGTGATCTTGGGTTTTCTAAGGAGTGCCATCAAGGCAATCAAGGCTCCTTTCACTTTTGATGTGGAATACGGAATTTCTCTGCACGCAGGGTAGGGGAATCAGGCTTCATCTCGAGGCGAGGGGGAAGTCTCATGGTTTTTCTCGAGTTGCGGCCGGAACCTGGGGTATATTCTGGAGTTACAACAGGGAGGGCCCTTCCAGACACGTGTTTGTTCAGCGACGTCAGGACTCCTGCCTAGGTGCGAGGGACACCTCGGGATTCTCCTCGAGTCTTGGCATGGCAATTGGGACGCCTCTCCACGTGAGGCGGGAGACCCAGGGTCCCTTTCCACGTGCCACAGGGATCCTGGGACTCCTATCCATTTTCAAGAGGAGTCAGGCATCGTCTCCTTTGGAAGCATTGATCTCCGCGGACCTCTCGAGTTTTCAAAGGATGTGAGGCCTCCGGTCATGATGAGGTGGAGAACTCGGTCTTTCTCTGTGGTCTCCACAGGGGATTCAGACATCCCTTCGTCTTGGGAGATGCAAGACGAGCCTGCATTCAATTCACTGCAGGGATATCCGGCCTTACTTCGAGTCAGAGCATCTCGGTGTCCATTGCACTTGAGGCCACAAACTCAGGGTCCCTCTCACATACCTGTAGCTGAGAGAAGCCTCCTCTTGAGGTGCTTGTGGAAAGTTGATATTCCTCTTGAGTCAAACGCAGGGACTAAGCTCTCATCTCGAGTTGATTTGGGGTCCACGGAGCCCTTTCGTGTTGCTCCAGTGACCTCACGATCCCTCTAGACTTGAGACAGTGATCTTGGGTTTTCTCGGGAGTGCCATCAAGGAAATCAAGGCTCCTTTCACGTTTGATGTGGAACACGGAAATGCTCTGCACGCAGTGCAGGGGAATCGGGCCTCATCTCGCCGCGAGGGGGAAGTCTCATGGTTTTTCTCGGGTTGCGGCCGGAACCTGGGGTATATTCTCGAGTTACGACGTGGAGGGCCCTTCCAGACACGTGTTTGTTCAGCGACGTCAGGACTCCTGCCTAGGTGCGAGGGAAACCTCGGGATTCTCCGCGAGTCTTGGCATGGCAATTTGGACGCGTATTCACGTGAGGCGGGAGACCCAGTGTCCCTTTCCACGTGCCACAGGGATCCTGGGACTCCTATCCATTTTCAAGAGGAGTCAGGCACCGTCTCCTTTGGAAGCATTGATCTCCGAATACCTCTCGAATTTTCAAAGGATGTGAGGCCTCCGGTCGCGATGAGTCGGAGGACTAGGTCTTTCTCTTTCGCCTCCACAGCGGATTCAGACAACCCTTCGTCTTGGGAGATGCAAGACGAGCCTGCATTCAATTCACTGCAGGGATATCTGGCCTTACTTCGAGTCAGAGCATCTCGGTGTCCATTCCACTTGAGGCCACAAACTCAGGGTCCCTCTCACATACCTGTAGCTGAGAGAAGCCACCTCTTGACGTGCTTGTGGAAAGTTGGCATTCCTCTTGAGTCGAAGCCAGGGACTAAGCTCTCATCTCGAGTTGATTTGGGGTCCACGGAGCCCTTTCGTGTTGCTATAGTGACCTCAGGATCCCTCTAGACTTGAGACAGTGATCTTGGGTTTTCTCTGGAGTGCCATCAAGGAAATTAAGTCTCCTTTCACGTTTGAGGTGGAACACGGAATTGCTCTGCACGCAGTCCAGGGGAATCGGGCCAAATGTAGCGGCGAGGGGGAAGTCTCATGGTTTTTCTCGAGTTGCGGACGGAACCTGGGGTATATTCTCGAGTTACGACGGGGAGGGCCCTTCCAGACACGTGTTTGTTCAGCGACGTCAGGACTCCTGCCTAGGAGCGAGGGACAACTCGGCATTCTCCTCGAGTCTTGGCATGGCAATTGGGAGGCGTCTACACGTGAGGCAGGAGACCCAGGGTCCCTTTCCACGTGCCACAGTGATCCTGGGACTCCTATCCATTTTCAAGAGGAGTCAGGCATCGTCTCCTTTGGAAGCATTGATCTCCGCGGACCTCTCGAGTTTTCAAAGGATGTGAGGCCTCCGCTCGCGATGAGGCGGAGAACTCGGTCTTTCTCTGTCATCTCCACATGGGATTCAGACATCCCTTCATCGTGGGAGATGCAAGACGAGCCTGCATTCAATTCACTACAGGGATATCTGGCCTTACTTCGAGTCAGAGCATCTCGGTGTCCATTCCACGTGAGGCAACAAACTCAGGGGCCCTCTCACATACCTGTAGCTGAGAGAAGCCTCCTCTTGAGGTGCTTGTGGAAAGTTGGTATTCCTTTTGAGTCGAAGCCAGGGACTAAGCTCTCATCTCCAGTTGATTTGTGGTTCACGGAGCCCTTTCGTGTTGCTCCAGTGACTTCAGGATCCCTCTAGACTTGAGACAGTGAACTTGGGTTTTCTCTGGAATGCCATCAAGTAAATCAAGGCTCCTTTCACTTTTGATGTGGAAAATGGAATTGCTCTGCACGCAGGGCAGGGGAATCGGGCCTCATCTCGCGGCGAGGGGGAATTCTCATGGTTTTTCTCGAGATGCGGACGGAACCTGGGGTATATTCTCGAGTTACGACGGGGAGGGCCCTTCCAGACACGTGTTTGTTCAGCGACGTCAGGACACCTGCCTAGGTGCGAGGGACACCTCGGGATTCTCCTCGAGTCTTGGCATGGCAATTGGGACACGTCTCCACGTGATGCGGGAGACCCAGTGTCCCTTTCCACGTGCCACAGGGATCCTGGGACTCTTATCCATTTTCAAGAGGAGTCAGGCATCGTCTCCTTTGAAAGCATTGACCTCCGCGGACCTCTCGAGTTTTCAAAGGATGTGAGGCCTCTGGTCGCGATGAGGCGGAGAACTCGGTCTTTCTCTGTGGTCTGCACTGGGGATTCAGACATCCTTCTTCTAGGGAGATGCAAGACGAGCCTGCATTCAATTCACTGCAGGGATATCCGGCCTTACTTCGAGTCAGAGCATCTCGGTGTCCATTCCACTTGAGGAGACAAACTCAGGGTACCTCTCACATACCTGTAGCTGAGAGAAACCTCCTCTTGAGGTGCTTGTGGAAAGTTGGTATACCTCTTGAGTCTAAGCCAGGGACTAAGCTCTCATCTCGAGTTGATTTGGGGTCCACGGAGCCCTTTCGTGTTGCTCCAGTGACCTCAGGATCCCTCTAGACTTGAGACATTGATCTTGGGTTTTCTCTGGAGTGCCATCAAGGAAATCAAGGCTCCTTTCACGTTTGATGTGGAACACGGAATTGCTCTGCATGCATTGCAGGGGAATCGGGCCTCATCTCGCGGCGAGGGGGAAGTCTCATGGTTTTTCTCGAGTTGCGGCCGGAACCTGGGGTATATTCTCGAGTTACGACGGGGAGGGCCCTTCCAGACACGTGTTTGTTCAGCGACGTCAGGACTCCTGCCTAGGTGCGAGGGACACCTTGGGATTCTCCTCGAGTCTTGGCATGGCAATTGGGACGCCTCTCCACGTGAAGCGGGAGACCCAGGGTCCCTTTCCACGTGCCACAATGATCCTGGGACTCCTATCCATTTTCAAGAGGAGTCAGGCATCGTCTCCTTTGGAAGCATTGATCTCCGCGGACCTCTCGAGTTTTCAAAGGATGTGAGGCCTCCGCTCGCGATGAGGCGGAGAATTAGGTCTTTCTCTGTGGTCTCCACAGGGGATTCAGACATCCCTTCGTCTTGGGAGATGCAAGACGAGCCTGCATTCAATTCACTGCAGGGATATCCGGCCTTACTTCGAGTCAGAGCATCTCGGTGTCCATTCCACTTGAGGCCACAAACTCAGGGGCCCTCTCACATACCTGTAGCTGAGAGAAGCCTCCTTTGAGGTGCTTGTGGAAAGTTGGTATTCCTCTTGAGTCGAAGCCAGGGACTAAGCTCTCATCTCGAGTAGATTTGGGGTCCACGGAGCCCTTTCCTGTTGGTCCAGTGATCTCAGGATCCCTCTGGACTTGAGACAGTGATCTTGGGTTTTCTCTGGAGTGCCATCAAGGAAATCAAGGCTCCTTTCACGTTTGATGTGGAACACGGAATTGCTCTGCATGCAGTGCAGGGGAATCGGGCCTCAACTCGCGGCGAGGGGGAAATCTCATGGTTTTTCTCGAGTTGCGGCCGGAACCTGGGGTATATTCTCGAGGTACGACGGGTAGGGCCCTTCCAGACACGTGTTTGTTCAGCGACGTCAGGACTCCTGCCTAGGTGCGAGGGACACCTCGGGATGCATGGCAATTTGGACGCGTCTCCACGTGAGGCGGGAGACCCAGAGTCCCTTTCCACGTGCCACATGGTTCCTGGGACTCGTATCCATTTTCAAGGGGAGTCAGGCATCGTCTGCTTTGGAAGCATTGATCTCCGCATACCTCTCGAGTTTTCAAAGGATGTGAGGCCTCCGGTCATGATGAGGCGGAGAACTCGGTATTTCTCTGTGGTCTCCACAGGGGATTCAGACATCCCTTCGTCTTGGGAGATGCAAGACGAGCCTGCATTCAATTCACTGCAGGGATATCCGGCCTTATTTCGAGTCAGAGCATCTCGGTGTCCATTGCACTTGAGGCCACAAACTCAGGGTCCCTCTCACATACCTGTAGATGAGAGAAGCCTCCTCTTGAGGTGCTTGTGGAAAGTTGGTATTACTCTTGAGTCGAAGCCAGGGACTAAGCTCTCATCTCGAGTTGATTTGTGGTCCACGGAGCTCTTTCGTGTTGCTCCAGTGACCTCAGGATCCCTCTAGATTTGAGACAGTGAACTTGGGTTTTCTCTGGAGTGCCATCAAGGAAATCAAGGCTCCTTTCACGTTTGATGTGGAACACGGAATTTTTCTGCACGCATTGCAGGGGAATCGGGACTCATCTAGCGGCGAGGGGGAAGTGTCATGGTTTTTCTCGAGTTGCGGCCAGAACCTGGGGTACATTCTCGAGTTACAACGGGGAGGGCCCTTCCAGACACGTGTTTGTTCAGCGACGTCAGGACTCCTGCCTAGGTGCGAGGGACACCTCGGGATTCTCCTCGAGTCTTGGTATGGCAATGGGGACGCATCTCCACATGAGGCGGGAGACCCAGGGTCCCTTTCCACGTGCCACAGGGATCCTGGGACTCCTATCCATTTTCAAGAGGAGTCAGGCATCGTCTACTTTGGAAGCATTAATCTCCGCTGACCTCTCGAATTTTCAAAGGATGTGAGGCCTCCGGTCGCGATGAGGCGGAAAATTAGGTCTTTCTCTGTGGTCTCCACAGGGGATTCAGACATCCCTTCGTCTTGGGAGATGCAAGACGAGCCTGCATTCAATTCACTGCAGGGATATCCGGTCTTACTTCGAGTCAGAGCATCTCGGTGTCCATTCCACTTGAGGCCACAAACTCAGGGTCCCTCTCACATACCTGTAGCTGAGAGAATCCTCCTCTTGAGGTGCTTGTGGAAAGTTGTTATTCCTCTTGAGTCAAACGCAGGGACTAAGCTCTCATCTCGAGTTGATTTGGGGTCCACGAAGCCCTTTCGTGTTGCTCCAGTGACCTCAGGATCCCTCTAGACTTGAGACAGTGATCTTGGGTTTTCTCGGGAGTGCCATCAAGGAAATCAAGGCTCCTTTCACGTTTGATGTGGAACACGGAAATGCTCTGCCCGCAGTGCAGGGGAATCGGGCCTCATTTCGCCGCGAGGGGGAAGTCTCATGGTTTTTCTCGAGTTGCGGCCGGAACCTGGGGTATATTCTCGAGTTACGATGGGGAGAGCCCTTCCAGACACGTGTTTGTTCAGCGACGTCAGGACTCCTGCCTAGGTGCGAGGGAAACTCCGGATTCTCCGCGAGTCTTGGCATGGCAATTTGGACGCGAATTCACGTGAGGCGGGAGACCCAGTGTCCCTTTCCACCTGCCACAGGGATCCTGGGACTCCTATCCATTTTCAAGAGGAGTCAGGCATCGTCTCCTTTGGAAGCATTGATCTCCGCATACCTCTCGAATTTTCAAAGGATGTGAGGCCTCCGCTCGCGATGAGTCGGAGGACTAGGTCTTTCTCTTTCGCCTCCACAGCGGATTCAGACAACCCTTCGTCTTGGGAGATGCAAGACGAGCCTGCATTCAATTCACTGCAGGGATATCCGGCCTTACTTCGAGTCAGAGCATCTCGGTGTCCATTCCACTTGAGGCCACAAACTCAGGGTCCCTCTCACATACCTATAGCTGAGAGAAGCCACCTCTTGAGGTGCTTGAGGAAAGGTGGCATTCCTCTTGAGTCGAAGCCAGGGACTAAGCTCTCATCTCGAGTTGATTTGTGGTCCACGGAGCCCTTTCGTGTTGCTATAGTGACCTCAGGATCCCTCTAGACTTGAGACAGTGATCTTGGGTTTTCTCTGGAGTGCCATCAAGGAAATTAAGTCTCCTTTCACGTTTGAGGTGGAACACGGAATTGCTCTGCACGCAGTCCAGGGGAATCGGGCCAAATGTGACGGCGAGGGGGAAGTCTCATGGTTTTTCTCGAGTTACGGCCGGAACCTGGGGTATATTCTCGAGTTACGACGGGGAGGGCCCTTCCAGACACGTGTTTGTTCAGCGACGTCAGGACTCCTGCCTAGGAGCGAGGGACAACTCGGCATTCTCCTCGAGTCTTGGCATGGCAATTGGGAGGCGTCTACACGTGAGGCGGGAGACCCAGGGTCCCTTTCCACGTGCCGCAGTGATCCTGGGACTCCTATCCATTTTCAAGAGGAGTCAGGCATCGTCTCCTTTGGAAGCATTGATCTCCGCGGACCTCTCGAGTTTTCAAAGGATGTGAGGCCTCCGCTCGCGATGAGGCGGAGAACTCGGTCTTTCTCTGTCATCTCCACATGGGATTCAGACATCCCTTCATCGTGGGAGATGCAAGACGAGCCTGCATTCAATTCACTGCAGGGATATCTGGCCTTACTTCGAGTCAGAGCATCTCGGTGTCCATTCCACGTGAGGCAACAAACTCAGGGGCCCTCTCACATACCTGTAGCTGAGAGAAGCCTCCTCTTGAGGTGCTTGTGGAAAGTTGGTATTCCTTTTGAGTCGAAGCCAGGGACTAAGCTCTCATCTCCAGTTGATTTTGGGTCCACGGAGCCCTTTCATGTTGCTCCAGTGACCTCAGGATCCCTCTAGACTTGAGACAGTGAACTGTGGTTTTCTCTGGAGTGCCATCAAGTAAATCAAGGCTCCTTTCACGTTGATGTGGAAAATGGAATTGCTCTGCACGCAGGGCAGGGGAATCGGGCCTCATCTCGCGGCGAAGGGGAATTCTCATGGTTTTTCTCGAGTTGCGGACAGAACCTGGGGTATATTCTCGAGTTACGATGGGGAGGGCCCTTCCAGATACGTGTTTGTTCAGCAACGTCAGGACTCCTGCCTAGGTGCGAGGGATACCTCGGGATTCTCCTCGAGTCTTGGCATGGCAATTGGGACACGTCTCCACGTGAGGCGGGAGACCCAGGGTCCCTTTCCACGTGCCACAGGGATCCTGGGACTCTTATCCATTTTCAAGAGGAGTCAGGCATCGTCTCCTTTGGAAGCATTGACCTCCGCGGACCTCTCGAGTTTTCAAAGGATGTGAGGCCTCTGGTCGCGATGAGGCGGAGAACTCGGTCTTTCTCTGTGGTCTCCACTGGGGATTCAGAAATCCTTCTTATAGGGAGATGCAAGACGAGCCTGCATTCAATTCACTGCAGGGATATCCGGCCTTACTTCGAGTCAGAGCATCTTGGTGTCCATTCCACTTGAGGCCACAAACTCAGGGTACCTCTCACATACCTGTAGTTGAGAGAAACCTCCTCTTGAGGTGCTTGTGGAAAGTTGGTATTCCTCTTGAGTCGAAGCCAGGGACTAAGCTCTCATCTCGAGTTGATTTGGGGTCCACGGAGCCCTTTCCTGTTGGTCCAGTGACCTCAGGATCCCTCTAGACTTGAGACAGTGAACTTTGGTTTTCTCTGGAGTGCCATCAAGGAAATCAAGGCTCCTTTCACGTTTGATGTGGAACACGGAATTGCTCTGCACGCAGTGCAGGGGAATCGGGCCTCATCTCGCGGCGAGGGGGAAGTCACATGGTTTTTCTCGAGTTGCGGCCCGAACTTGGGGTGTATTCTCGAGTTACGATGGGGAGTGCCCTTCCAGACACGTGTTTGTTCAGCGACGTCTGGACTCCTGCCTAGGTGCGAGGGACACCTCGGGATTCTCCTCGAGTCTTGGCATGGCAATTTGGACGCGTCTCCACGCGAGGCGGGAGACCCAGGGTCCCTTTCCACGTGCCACAGGGATCCCAGGACTCCTATCCATTTTCAAGAGGAGTCAGGCATCGTCTCCTTTGGAAGCATTGATCTCTGCGGACCTCTCGAGTTTTCAAAGGATGTGAGGCCTCCGGTCGCGATGAGGCGGAGGACTAGGTCTTTCTCTGTGGCTCCACAGCGGATTCAGATAACCCTTCGTCTTGGGAGATGCAAGAGGAGCCTGCATTCAATTCACTCAGGGATATCCAGCCTTACTTCGAGTCAGAGCATCTCGGTGTCCATTCCACTTGATGCCACAAACTCAGGGTCCCTATCACATACCTGTAGCTGAGAGAAGCCTCCTCTTGAGGTGCTTGTGGAAAGTTGGTATTCCTCTTGATTCGAAGCCAGGGACTAAGCTCTCATCTCGAGTTGATTTGGAGTCCACGGAGCCCTTTCGTTTTGCTCCAGTGACCTCAGGATCCCTCTAGACTAGAGACAGTGATCTTGGGTTTTCTCTGGAGTGCCATCAAGGAAATCAAGGCTCCTTTCACTTTTGATGTGGAATACGGTATTGCTCTGCACGCAGGGCAGGGGAATCGGGCCTCATCTCGCGGCGAGGGGGAAGTCTCATGGTTTTTCTCGAGTTGCGGCCGGAACCAGGGGTATATTCTCGAGTTACGACGGGGAGGGCCCTTCGAGACACGTGTTTATTCAGCGACGTCAGGATACCTGCCTAGGTGCGAGGGACACCTCGGGATTCTCCTCGAGTCTTGGCATGGCAATTGGGACGCCTCTCCACGTGAGGAGGGAGACCCAGGGTCCCTTTCCACGTGCCACAGGGATCTTGGGACACCTATCCATTTTCAAGAGGAGTCAGGAATCGTCTCCTTTGGAAGCATTGATCTCTGCAGACCTCTCGAGTTTTCTAAGGATGTGAGGCCTCCGGTCGAGATGAGGCGGAGAACTCGGTCTTTCTCTGTGGTCTCCACAGGGGATTCAGACATCCCTTCGTCTTGGGAGATGCAAGACGAGCCTGCATTCAATTCACTGCAGGGATATCCGGCCTTACTTCGAGTCAGAGCATCTCGGTGTCCATTCCACTTGAGGCCACAAACTCAGGATCCCTCAAATATACCTGTAGCTGAGAGAAGCCTCCTCTTGAGGTGCTTGTGGAAAGTTGGTATTCCTCTTGAGTCGAAGCCAGGGACTAAGCTCTCATCTCGAGTGGATTTGGGGTCCACGGAGCCCTTTCCTTTTGGTCCAGTGACCTCAAGATCCCTCTAGACTTGAGACAGTGATCTTGGGTTTTCTCTGGAGTGCCATCAAGGAAATCAAGGCTCCTTTCACGTTTGATGTGGAACACGGAATTGCTCTGCATGCAGTGCAGGGGAATCAGGCCTCAACTCGCGGCGAGGGGGAAATCTCATGGTTTTTCTCGAGTTGCGGCCGGAACCTGGTGTATATTCTCGAGTTACGACGAGTAGGGCCCTTCCAGACACGTGTTTGTTCAGCGACGTCAGGACTCCTGCCTAGGTGCGAGGGACACCTCGGGATTCTCCTCGAGTCTTGGCATGGCAATTGGGACGCGTCTCCACGTGAGGCGGGAGACCCAGGGTCCCTTTCCACGTGCCACAGTTATCCTGGGACTCGTATCCATTTTCAAGAGGAGTCAGGCATCGTCTGCTTTGGAAGCATTGATCTCCGCGGACCTCTCGAGTTTTTAAAGGATGTGAGGCCTCCGGTCACGATGAGGCGGAGAACTCGGTCTTTCTCTGTGGTCTCCACAGGGGATTCAGACATCCCTTCCTCTTGGGAAATGCAAGACGAGCCTGCATTCAATTCACTGCAGGGATATCCGGCCTTATTTCGAGTCAGAGCATCTCGGTGTCCATTGCACTTGAGGCCACAAACTCAGGGTCCCTCTCACATACCTGTAGCTGAGAGAAGCCTCCTCTTGAGGTGCTTATGGAAAGTTGGTATTCCTCTTGAGTCGAAGCCAGGGACTAAGCTCTCATCTCGAGTTGATTTGTGGTCCACGGAGCCCTTTCGTGTTGCTCCAGTGACCTCAGGATCCCTCTAGACTTGAGACAGTGATCTTGGGTTTTCTCTGGAGTGCCATCAAGGAAATCAAGGCTCCTTTCACGTTTGATGTGGAACACGGAATTGCTCTGCATGCAGTGCAGGGGAATCGGGCCTCAACTCGCGGCGAGGGGGAAATCTCATGGTTTTTCTCGAGTTGCGGCCGGAACCTGGTGTATATTCTCGAGTTACGACGAGTAGGGCCCTTCCAGACACGTGTTTGTTCAGCGACGTCAGGACTCCTGCCTAGGTGCGAGGGACACCTCGGGATTCTCCTCGAGTCTTGGTATGGCAATGGGGAGGCATCTCCACATGAGGCGGGAGACCCAGGGTCCCTTTCCACGTGCCACAGGGATCCTGGGACTCCTATCCATTTTCAAGAGGAGTCAGGCATCGTCTACTTTAGAAGCATTAATCTCCGCGGACCTCTCGAATTTTCAAAGGATCTGAGGCCTCCGGTCGCGATGAGGCGGAAAATTAGGTCTTTCTCTGTGGTCTCCACAGGGGATTCAGACATCCCTTCATCTTGGGAGATGCAAGACGAGCCTGCATTCAATTCACTGCAGGGATATCCAGCCTTACTTCGAGTCAGAGCATCTCGGTGTCCATTCCACTTGAGGCCACAAACTCAGGGTCCCTCTCACGTACCTGTAGCTGAGAGAAGCCTCCTCTTGAGGTGCTTGTGGAAAGTTGATATTCCTCTTGAGTCAAAGGCAGGGACTAAGCTCTCATCTCGAGTTGATTTGGGGTCCACGGAGCCCTTTCGTGTTGCTCCAGTGACCTCAGGATCCCTCTAGACTTGAGACAGTGATCTTGGGTTTTCTCTGGAGTGCCATCAAGGAAATCAAGGCTCCTTTCACGTTTGATGTGGAACACGGAAATGCTCTGCACGCAGTGCAGGGGAATCGGGCCTCATCTCGCCGCGAGGGGGAAGTCTCATGGTTTTTCTCGAGTTGCGGCCGGAACCTGAGGTATATTCTCGAGTTACGACGGGGAGGGCCCTTCCAGACACGTGTTTGTTCAGCGACGTCAGGACTCCTGCCTAGGTGCGAGGGAAACCTCGGGATTCTCCGCGAGTCTTGGCATGGCAATTGGGACGCGTATCCACGTGAGGCAGGAGACCCAGTGTCCCTTTCCACGTGCCACAGGGATCCTGGGACTCCTATCCATTTTCAAGAGGAGTCAGGCATCGTCTCCTTTGGAAGCATTGATCTCCGCATACCTCTCGAACTTTCAAAGGATGTGAGGCCTCTGGTCGCGATGAGTCGGAGGACTAGGTCTTTCTCTTTCGCCTCCACAGCGGATTCAGACAACCCTTCGTCTTGGGAGATGCAAGACGAGCCTGCATTCAATTCACTGCAGGGATATCTGGCCTTACTTCGAGTCAGAGCATCTCGGTGTCCATTCCACTTGAGCCACAAACTCAGGGTCCCTCTCACATACCTGTAGCTAAGAGAAGCCACCTCTTGAGGTGCTTGTGGAAAGTTGGCATTCCTCTTGAGTCGAAGCCAGGGACTAAGCTCTCATCTCGAGTTGATTTGTGGTCCACGGAGCCCTTTCGTGTTGCTATAGTGACCTCAGGATCCCTCTAGACTTGAGACAGTGATCTTGGGTTTTCTCTGGAGTGCCATCAAGGAAATTAAGTCTCCTTTCACGTTTGAGGTGGAACACGGAATTGCTCTGCACACAGTCCAGGGGAATCGGGCCAAATGTCGCGGCGAGGGGGAAGTCTCATGGTTTTTCTCGAGTTGCGGCTGGAACCTGGGGTATATTCTCGAGTTACGACGGGGAGGGCCCTTCCAGACACGTGTTTGTTCAGCGACGTCAGGACTCCTGCCTAGGAGCGAGGGACAACGCGGCATTCTCCTCGAGTCTTGGCATGGCAATTGGGAGGCGTCTCCACGTGAGGCGGGAGACCCAGGGTCCCTTTCCACGTGCCACAGTGATCCTGGGACACCTATCCGTTTTCAAGAGGAGTCAGGCATCGTCTCCTTTGGAAGCATTGATCTCCGCGGACCTCTCGAGTTTTCAAAGGATGTGAGGCCTCCGCTCGCGATGAGGCGGAGAACTCGGTCTTTCTCTGTCATCTCCACAGGGGATTCAGACATCCCTTCATCGTGGGAGATGCAAGACGTGCCTGCATTCAATTCACTGCAGGGATATCTGGCCTTACTTCGAGTCAGAGCATCTCGGTGTCCATTCCACGTGAGGCAACACACTCAGGGGCCCTCTCACATACCTGTAGCTGAGAGAAGCCTCCTCTTGCGGTGCTTGTGGAAAGTTGGTATTCCTTTTGAGTCGAAGCCAGGGACTAAGCTCTCATCTCCAGTTGATTTGTGGTCCACGGAGCCCTTTCGTGTTGCTCCAGTGACCTCAGGATCCCTCTAGACTTGAGACAGTGAACTTTGGTTTTCTCTGGAGTACCATCAAGTAAATCAAGGCTCATTTCACGTTGATGTGGAAAATGGAATTGCTCTGCACGCAGTGCAGGGGAATCGGGCCTCATCTCGCGGCGAAGGGGAATTCTCATGGTTTTTCTCGAGTTGCGGACGGAACCTGGGGTATATTCTCGAGTTACGACGGGGAGGGCCCTTCCAGACACGTGTTTGTTCAGCAACGTCAGGACTCCTGCCTAGGTGCGAGGGACACCTCGGGATTCTCCTCGAGTCTTGGCATGGCAATTGGGACACGTCTCCACGTGAGGCGGGAGACCCAGGGTCCCTTTCCACGTGCCACAGGGATCCTGGGACTCTTATCCATTTTCAAGAGGAGTCAGGCATCGTCTCCTTTGGAAGCATTGACCTCCGCGGACCTCTCGAGTTTTAAAAGGATGTGAGGCCTCTGGTCGCGATGAGGCGGAGAACTCGGTCTTTCTCTGTGATCTCCACTGGGGATTCAGACATCCTTCTTCTAGGGAGATGCAAGACGAGCCTGCATTCAATTCACTGCAGGGATATCCGGCCTTACTTCGAGTCAGAGCATCTCGGTGTCCATTCCACTTGAGGCCACAAACTCAGGGTACCTCTCACATACCTGTAGTTGAGAGAAACCTCCTCTTGAGGTGCTTGTGGAAAGTTGGTATTCCTCTTGAGTCTAAGCCAGGGACTAAGCTCTCATCTCGAGTTGATTTGGGGTCCACGGAGCCCTTTCGTGTTGCTCCAGTGACCTCAGGATCCCTCTAGTCTTGAGACAGTGATCTTGGGTTTTCTCTGGAGTGCCATCAAGGAAATCAAGGCTCCTTTCACGTTTGATGTGGAACACGGAATTGCTCTGCATGCACTGCAGGGGAATCGGGCCTCATCTCGCGGCGAGGGGGAAGTCTCATGGTTTTTCTCGAGTTGCGGCCGGAACCTGGGGTATATTCTCGAGTTACGACGGGGAGGGACCTTCCAGACACGTGTTTGTTCAGCGACGACAGGACTCCTGCCTAGGTGCGAGGGACACCTCGGAATTCTCCTCGAGTCTTGTCATGGCAATTGGGACGCGTATCCACGTGAGGCGAGAGACCAAAGGTCCCTTTCCACGTGCCACAGGGATCCTGGGACTCCTATCCATTTTCAAGAGGAGTCAGGCATCGTCTCCTTTGGAAGCATTGATCTCTGCGGACCTCTCGAGTTTTCAAAGGATGTGAGGCCTCCGGTCGCGATGAGGCGAGGACTAGGTCTTTCTCTGTGGTCTCCACAGCGGATTCAAATAACCCTTCGTCTTTGGAGATGCAAGAGGAGCCTGCATCCAATTCACTGCAGGGATATCCGGCCTTACTTCGAGTCAGAGCATCTCGGTGTCAATTCCACTTGAGGCCACAAATTCAGGGTCCCTCTCACATACCTGTAGCTGAGAGAAGCCTCCTCTTGAGGTGCTTGTGGAAAGTTGGTATTCCTCTTGATTCGAAGCCAGGGACTAAGCTCTCATCTCGAGTTGATTTGGGGTCCACGGATCCCTTTCGTGTTGCTACAGTGACCTCAGGATCCCTCTAGACTAGAGACAGTGATCTAGGGTTTTCTCTGGAGTGCCATCAAGGAAATCAAGGCTCCTTTCACTTTTGATGTGGAATACGGTTTTGTTCTGCACGCAGGGCAGGGGAATCGGGCCTCATCTCGCGGCGAGGGGGAAGTCTCATGGTTTTTCTCGAGTTGCGGCCGGAACCTGAGGTATATTCTCGTGTTACGACGGGGAGGGCACTTCCAGACACGTGTTTGTTCAGCGACGTCAGGACTCCTGCCTAGGAGCGAGGGACACCTCGGGATTCTCCTCGAGTTTTGGCATGGCAATTGGGAGGCATCTCCACGTGAGGCGGGAGACCCAGGATCCCTTTCCACGTGCCACAGTGATCCTGGGACTCCTATCCATTTTCAAGAGGAGTCAGGCATCGTCTCCTTTGGAAGCATTGATCTCCGCGGACCTCTCGAGTTTTCAAAGGATGTGAGGCCTCTGCTCGCGATGAGGCGGAGAACTCGGTCTTTCTCTGTCATCTCCACAGTGGATTCAGACATCCTTTTGTCTTGGGAGATGCAAGACGAGCCTGCATTCAATTCACTACAGGGATATCCGGCCTTACTTCGAGTCAGAGCATCTCGGTGTCAATTCCACTTGAGGCCACAAACTCAGGGTCCCTCTCACATACCTGTAGCTGAGAGAAGCCTCCTCTTGAGGTGCTTGTGGAAAGTGGGTATTCCTCTTGAGTCGAAGCCAGTGACTAAGCTCTCATCTCGAGTTGATTTGGGGTCCACGGAGCCATTTCGTGTTGCTCCAGTGACCTCAGGATCCTTCTAGACTTGAGACAGTGATCTTGGATTTTCTCTGGAGTGCCATCAAGGAAATCAAGGATCCTTTCACGTTTGATGTGGAACACGGAATTGCTCTGCACACAGTGCAGGGGAATCGGGCCTCATCTCGCGGCAAGGGGGATGTCTCATGGTTTTTCTCAAGTTGCGGACGGAACCTGGGGTATATTCTTGAGTTACGACGGGGAGGGCCCTTCCAGACACGTGTTTGTTCAGCGACGACAAGACTCCTGCCTAGGTGCGAGGGACACCTCGGGATTCTCCTCGAGTCTTGGCATGGCAATTGGGACGCGTCTCCACGTGAGGCGGGAGACCCAGGGTCCCTTTCCACGTGCCACAGGGATCCTGGGACTCCTATCCATTTTCAAGAGGAGTCAGGCATCGTCTCCTTTGGAAGCATTGACCTCCGCGGACCTCTCGAGTTTTCAAAGGATGTGAGGCCTCTGGTCGCGATGAGGCGGAGAACTCGGTCTTTCTCTGTGGTCTCCACAGGGGATTCAGACATCCCTTCTTCTAGGGAGATGCAAGACGAGCCTGCATTCAATTCACTGCAGGGATATCCCGCCTTACTTCGAGTCAGAGCATCTCGGTGTCCATTCCACTTGAGGCCACAAACTCAGGGTCCCTCTCACATACCTGTAGCTGAGAGAAGCCTCCTCTTGAGGTGCTTGTGGAAAGTGGGTATTCCTCTTGAGTCGAAGCCAGGGACTAAGCTCTCATCTCGAGTTGATTTGGGGTCCACGGAGCCCTTTCGTATTTCTACAGTTACCTCAGGATCCCTCTAGACTAGAGACAGTGATCTTGGGTTTTCTGTGGAGTGCCATCAAGGAAATCAAGGCTCCTTTCATTTTTGATGTGGAATATGGAATTGCTCTGCACGCAGTGCAGGGGAATCGGGCCTCATCTCGCGGCGAGGGGGAAGTCTCATGGTTTTTCTCGAGTTGCGGCCGGAATCTGGTGTATATTCTCGAGTTACGACGGGGAGGGCCCTTCCAGACACGTGTTTGTTCAGCGACGTCAGGACTCCTGCCTAGGTGCGAGTGACACCTCGGAATTCTCCTCGAGTCTTGGCATGGCAATTGGGACGCGTCTCCACGTGAGGCGGGAGACCCAGTGTCCCTTTCCACGTGCCACAGTGAACCTGGGCCTCCTATGCATTTTCAAGAGGAATCAGGCATCGTCTCCTTTGGAAGCATTGATCTCTGCAGTCCTCTCGAGTTTTCAAAGGATGTGAGGCCTCCGGTCACGATGAGGCGGAGGACTAGGTCTTTCTCTGTGGTCTCCACAGGGGATTCAGACATCCCTTCGTCTTGGGAAATGCAAGACGAGCCTGCATTCAATTCACTGCAGGGATATTCGGACTTACTTCGAGTCAGAGCATCTCGGTGTCCATTGCACTTGAGGCCACAAACTCAGGGTTCCTCTCACATACCTGGAGCTGAGAGAAGCCTCCTCTTGAGGTGCTTGTGGAAAGTTGGTATTCCTCTTGAGTTGAAGCCAGGGACTAAGCTGTCATCTCGAGTTGATTTGGGGTCCACGGAGCCCTTTCGTGTTGCTCCAGTGACCTCAGGATCCCTCTAGACTTGAGACAGTGATCTTGGGTTTTCTCTGGAGTGCCATCAAGGAAATCAAGGCTCCTTTCACGTTTGATGTGGAACACGGAATTGCTCTGCAAGCAGGACAGGGGAATCGGGCCTCATCTCGCGGCGAGGGGGAAGTCTCATGGTTTTTCTCGAGTTGCGGCTTGAACCTGGGGTATATTCTCGAGTTACGACGGGGAGGGCCCTTCCAGACACGTGTTTGTTCAGCGACGTCAGGACTCCTGCCTAGGTGCGAGGGACACCTCGGGATTCTCCTCGAGTCTTGGCATGGCAATTGGGACGCGTCTCCACGTGAGGCGGGAGACCCAGGGTCCCTTTCCACGTGCCACAGGGATCCTCGGACTCCTATCCAATTTCAAGAGGAGTCAGGCATCGTCTCCTTTGGAAGCATTGATCTCCGCGGACCTGTCCAGTTTTCAAAGGATGTGAGGCCTCCGGTCGCGTTGAGTTGAGGACTCGGTCTTTCTCTGTGTTCTGCACAGGGGATTCAGACATCCCTTCATCTTGGGAGATGCAAGACGAGCCTGCATTCAATTCACTGCAGGGATATCCGGCCTTACTTCGAGTCAGAGCTTCTCCGTGTCCATTCCACTTGAAGCCACAAACTCAGGGTCCCTCTCACATACCTGTAGCTGAGAGTAGCCTCCTCGTGAGGTGCTTGTGGAAACTTGGTATTCCTCTTGAGTCGAAGCCAGGGAATAAGCTCTCATGTCGAGTTGATATGGGGTTCACGGAGCCCTTTCGTGTTGCTACAGTGACCTCAGGATCCCTCTAGACTTGAGACAGTGATCTTGTGTTTTCTCTGGAGTGCCATCACGGAAATCAAGGCTCCTTTCACTTTTGATGTGGAATACGGAATTGCTCTGCACGCAGGGTATGGGAATCGGGCCTCATCTCGCTGCGAGGGGGAAGTCTCATGGTTTTTCTCGAGTTGCGGCCGGAACCTGGGGTATATTCTCGAGTTACAACGGGGAGGGCCCTTCCAGACACGTGTTTGTTCAGCGACGTCAGGACTCCTGCCTAGGTGCGAGGGACACCTCGGGATTCTCCTCGAGCCTTGTTATGGCAATGGGGACGCATCTCCACGTGAGGCGGGAGACCCAGGGTCCCTTTCCACGTGCCACAGGGATCCTGGGACTCCTATCCATTTTCAAGAGGAGTCAGGCATCGTCTCCTTTGGAAGCATTGATCTCCGCGGACCTCTCGAATTTTCAAAGGATGTGAGGCCTCCGGTCGCGATGAGGCGGAGGTCTAGGTCTTTCTCTGTCGGCTCCACAGGGGATTCAGACATCCCTTCGTCTTGGGAGATGCTAGACGAGCCTGCATTCAATTCACTGCAGGGATATCCGGCATTACTTTGAGTCAGAGCATCTCGGTGTCCATTCCACTTGAGGCCACAAACTCAGGGTCCCTCTCACATACCTGTAGCTGAGAGAAGCCTCCTCTTGAGGTGCTTGTGGAAAGTTGGTATTCCTCTTGATTCGAAGCCAGGGACTAAGCTCTCATCTCGAGTTGATTTGGGGTCCACGGAGCCCTTTCCTGTTGCTCCAGTGACCTCAGGATCCCTCTAGACTAGAGACAGTGATCTTGGGTTTTCTCTGGAGTGCCATCAAGGAAATCAAGGCTCCTTTCACTTTTGATGTGGAATACGGTATTACTCTGCACGCAGGGCAGGGGAATCGGGCCTCATCTCGCGGCGAGGGGGAAGTCTCATGGTTTTTCTCGAGTTGCGGCCGGAACCTGGTGTATATTCTCGATTTACGACGGGGAGGGCCCTTCCAGACACGTGTTTGTTCAGCGACGTCAGGATTCCTGCCTAGGTGCAAGGGACACCTCGGGATTCTCCTCGAGTCTTGGCATGGCAATTGGGACGCCTCTCCACTTGAGGCGGGAGACCCAGTGTCCCTTTCCACGTGCCACAGGGATCTTGGGACACCTATTCATTTTCAAGAGGAGTCAGGCATCGTCTCCTTTGGAAGCATTGATCTCTGCAGACCTCTCGAGTTTTCAAAGGATGTGAGGCCTCTGGTCGAGACGAGGCGGAGAACTCGGTCTTTCTCTATGGTCTCCACAGGGGATTCAGACATCCCTTCGTCTTGGGAGATGCAAGACGAGCCTGCATTCAATTCACTGCAGGGATATCCGGCCTTACTTCGAGTCAGAGCATCTCGGTGTCCATTCCACTTGAGGCCACTAACTCAGGGTCCCTCAAATATACCTGTAGCTGAGAGAAGCCTCCTCTTGTGGTGCTTGTGGAAAGTTGGTATTCCTCTTGAGTCGAAGCCAGGGACTAAGCTCTCATCTCGAGTTGATTTGGGGTCCACGGAGCCCTTTCCTGTTGGTCCAGTGACCTCAGGATCCCTCTAGACTTGAGACAGTGATCTTGGGTTTTCTCTTGGGTGCCACCAAGGAAATCAAGGCTCCTTTCACGTTTGATGTGGAACACGGAATTGCTCTGCATGCAGTGCAGGGGAATCGGGCCTCAACTCGCGGCGAGGGGGAAATCTCATGGTTTTTCTCGAGTTGCAGCCGGAACCTGGTGTATATTCTCGAGTTACGACGGGAGGGCCCTTCCAGACACGTGTTTGTTCAGCGACGACAGGTCTCCTGCCTAGGTACGAGGGACACCTCGGGATTCTCCTCGAGTCTTGGCATGGCAATTTGGACGCGTCTCCACGTGAGTCGGGAGACCCAGGGTCCCTTTCCACGTGCCACAGTTATCCTGGGACTCGTATCCATTTTCAAGAGGAGTCAGGCATCGTCTGCTTTGGAAGCATTGACCTCCGCGGACCTCTCGAGTTTTCAAAGGATGTGAGGCCTCCGGTCATGATGAGGCGGAGAACTCGGTCTTTCTCTGTGGTCTCCACAGGGCATTCAGAACCCTTCGTCTTGGGAGATGCAAGACGAGCCTGCATTCAATTCACTGCAGGGATATCCGGCCTTACTTCGAGTCAGAGCATCTCCGTGTCCATTCCACTTGAGGCCACAAACTCAGCGTCCCTCTCACATACCTGTAGCTGAGAGAAGCCTCCTCTTGAGGTGCTTGTGGAAAGTTGGTATTCCTCTTGACTCGAAGCCAGGGACTAAGCTCCAATCTCGAGTTGATTTGGGGTCCACGGAGCCCTTTCATGTTGGTCCAGTGACCTCAGGATCTCTCTAAAGTTGAGACAGTGATCTTGGGTTTTCTCTAGAGTGCCATCAAGGAAATCAACGTCCCTTTCACGTTTGATGTGTAAAACGGAATTGCTCTGCACGCAGTGCAGGGGAATCGGGCCGCATCTCGTGGCGAGGGGGAAGTCTCATGGTTTTTCTCGAGTTGCGGCCGGAACCTGGGGTATATTCTCGAGTTACGACGGGGATGGCCCTTCCAGACACGTGTTTGTTCAGCGACGTCAGGACTCCTGCCTAGGTGCGAGGGACACCTCGGGATTCTCCTCGAGTCTTGGCATGGCAATTCGGACGCGTCTCCACGTGAGGCGGGAGACCCAGGGTCCCTTTCCACGTGCCACAGGGATCCTGGGACTCCGATCCATTTTCAAGAGGAGTCAGGCATCGTCTCCTTTGGAAGCATTGATCTCCGCGGACCTCTTGAGTTTTCAAAGGATGTGAGGCCTGCGGTCGCGATGAGGCGGAGAACTAGTTCTTTCTCTATGGTCTCCACAGGGAATTCAGACATCCCTTCGTCTTGGGAGATGCAAGACGAGCCTGCATTCAATTCACTGCAGGGATATCTGGCCTTACTTCGAGTCAGAGCATCTCGGTGTCCATTCCACTTGAGGCCACAAACTCAGGGTCCCTCTCACATACCATTAGCTGAGAGTAGCCTCCTCTTGAGGTGCTTGTGGAAAGTTTTTATTCCTCTTGAGTCGAAGCCAGGGACTAAGCTCTCATCTCGAGTTGATTTGGGGTCCACGGAGCCCTTTCGTGTTGCTCCAGTGACCTCAGGATCCTTATAGACTTGAGACAGTGATCTTGGGTTTTCTCTGGAGTGCCATCAAGGAAATCAATGCTCCTTTCATTTTTGATGTGGAATACGGAATTGCTCTGCACGCAGGGCAGGGGAATCGGGCCTCATCTCGCGGCGAGAGGGAAGTCTCATGGTTTTTCTCGAGTTGCGGCCCGAGCCTGGGGTATATTCTCGAGTTACGACGGGGAGGGCCCTTCCAGACACGTGTTTGTTCAGCGACGACAAGACTCCTGCCTAGGTGCGAGGGACACCTCGGGATTCTCCTCGAGTCTTGGCATGGCAATTGGGACGCATCTCCACGTGAGGCGGGAGACCCAGGGTCCCTTTCCACGTGCCACAGGGATCCTGGGACTCCTATCCATTTTCAAGAGGAGTCAGGCATCGTCTCCTTTGGAAGCATTGACCTCCGCGGACCTCTCGAGTTTTCAAAGGATGTGAGGCCTCTGGTCGCGATGAGGCGGAGAACTCGGTCTTTCTCTGTGGTCTCCACAGGGGATTCAGACATCCCTTCTTCTAGGGAGATGCAAGACGAGCCTGCATTCAATTCACCGCAGGGATATCCCGCCTTACTTCGAGTCAGAGCATCTCGGTGTCCATTCCACTTGAGGCCACAAACTCAGGGTCCCTCTCACATACCTGTAGCTGAGAGAAGCCTCCTCTTGAGGTGCTTGTGGAAAGTGGGTATTCCTCTTGAGTCGAAGCCAGGGACTAACTCTCATCTCGAGTTGATTTGGGGTCCACGGAGCCCTTTCGTATTTCTACAGTTACCTCAGGATCCCTCTAGACTAGAGACAGTGATCTTGGGTTTTCTGTGGAGTGCCATCAAGGAAATCAAGGCTCCTTTCATTTTTGATGTGGAATATGGAATTGCTCTGCACGCAGTGCAGGGGAATCGGTCCTCATCTCGCGGCGAGGGGGAAGTCTCATGGTTTTTCTCGAGTTGCGGCCGGAATCTGGTGTATATTCTCGAGTTACGACGGGGAGGGCCCTTCCAGACACGTGTTTGTTCAGCGACGTCAGGACTCCTGCCTAGTTGCGAGTGACACCTCGGAATTCTCCTCGAGTCTTGGCATGGCAATTGGGACGCGTCTCCACGTGAGGCGGGAGACCCAGTGTCCCTTTCCACGTGCCACAGTGAACCTGGGCCTCCTATGCATTTTCAAGAGGAATCAGGCATCGTCTCCTTTGGAAGCATTGATCTCTGCAGTCCTCTCGAGTTTTCAAAGGATGTGAGGCCTCCGGTCACGATGAGGCGGAGGACTAGGTCTTTCTCTGTGGTCTCCACAGGGGATTCAGACATCCCTTCGTCTTGGGAAATGCAAGACGAGCCTGCATTCAATTCACTGCAGGGATATTCGGACTTACTTCGAGTCAGAGCATCTCGGTGTCCATTGCACTTGAGGCCACAAACTCAGGGTTCCTCTCACATACCTGGAGCTGAGAGAAGCCTCCTCTTGAGGTGCTTGTGGAAAGTTGGTATTCCTCTTGAGTTGAAGCCAGGGACTAAGCTGTCATCTCGAGTTGATTTGGGGTCCACGGAGCCCTTTCGTGTTGCTCCAGTGACCTCAGGATCCCTCTAGACTTGAGACAGTGATCTTGGGGTTTCTCTGGAGTGCCATCAAGGAAATCAAGGCTCCTTTCACGTTTGATGTGGAACACGGAATTGCTCTGCAAGCAGGACAGGGGAATCGGGCCTCATCTCGCGGCGAGGGGGAAGTCTCATGGTTTTTCTCGAGTTGCGGCTTGAACCTGGGGTATATTCTCGAGTTACGACGGGGAGGGCCCTTACAGACACGTGTTTGTTCAGCGACGTCAGGACTCCTGCCTAGGTGCGAGGGACACCTCGGGATTCTCCTCGAGTCTTGGCATGGCAATTGGGACGCGTCTCCACGTGAGGCGGGAGACCCAGGGTCCCTTTCCACGTGCCACAGGGATCCTCGGACTCCTATCCAATTTCAAGAGGAGTCAGGCATCGTCTCCTTTGGAAGCATTGATCTCCGCGGACCTGTCCAGTTTTCAAAGGATGTGAGGCCTCCGGTCGCGTTGAGTTGAGGACTCGGTCTTTCTCTGTGTTCTGCACAGGGGATTCAGACATCCCTTCATCTTGGGAGATGCAAGACGAGCCTGCATTCAATTCACTGCAGGGATATCCGGCCTTACTTCGAGTCAGAGCTTCTCCGTGTCCATTCCACTTGAAGCCACAAACTCAGGGTCCCTCTCACATACCTGTAGCTGAGAGTAGCCTCCTCGTGAGGTGCTTGTGGAAACTTGGTATTCCTCTTGAGTCGAAGCCAGAGAATAAGCTCTCATGTCGAGTTGATATGGGGTTCACGGAGCCCTTTCGTGTTGCTACAGTGACCTCAGGATTCCTCTAGACTTGAGACAGTGATCTTGTGTTTTCTCTGGAGTGCCATCAAGGAAATCAAGGCTCCTTTCACTTTTGATGTGGAATACGGAATTGCTCTGCACGCAGGGTATGGGAATCGGGCCTCATCTCGCGGCGAGGGGGAAGTCTCATGGTTTTTCTCGAGTTGCGGCCGGAACCTGGGGTATATTCTCGAGTTACAACGGGGAGGGCCCTTCCAGACACGTGTTTGTTCAGCGACGTCAGGACTCCTGCCTAGGTGCGAGGGACACCTCGGGATGCTCCTCGAGCCTTGTTATGGCAATGGGGACGCATCTCCACGTGAGGCGGGAGACCCAGGGTCCCTTTCCACGTGCCACAGGGATCCTGGGACTCCTATCCATTTTCAAGAGGAGTCAGGCATCGTCTCCTTTGGAAGCATTGATCTCCGCGGACCTCTCGAATTTTCAAAGGATGTGAGGCCTCCGGTCGCGATGAGGCGGAGGTCTAGGTCTTTCTCTGTCGGCTCCACAGGGGATTCAGACATCCCTTCGTCTTGGGAGATGCTAGACGAGCCTGCATTCAATTCACTGCAGGGATATCCGGCATTACTTTGAGTCAGAGCATCTCGGTGTCCATTCCACTTGAGGCCACAAACTCAGGGTCCCTCTCACATACCTGTAGCTGAGAGAAGCCTCCTCTTGAGGTGCTTGTGGAAAGTCGGTATTCCTCTTGAGTCGAAGCCAGTGACTAAGCTCTCATCTCGAGTTGATTTGGGGTCCACGGAGCCCTTTCGTTTTGCTCCAGTGACCTTAGGATCCCTCTAGACTTGAGACAGTGATCTTGGGTTTTCTCTAGAGTGCCATGAAGGAAATCAAGGCTCCTTTCACGTTTGATGTGGAACACGGAATTGCTCTGCATGCAGTGCAGGGGAATCGGGCCTCATCTCGCGGCGACGGGGAAGACTCATGGTTTCTCTCGAGTTGCGGCCGGAACCTGGGGTATATTCTCGAGTTACGACGGGGAGTGCCCTTCCAGACACGTGTTTGTTCAGTGACGTCAGGACTCCTGCCTAGGTCCGAGGGATACCTCGGGATTCTCCTCGAGTCTTGGCATGGCAATTGGGACGCGTCTCCACGTGAGGCGGGAGACCAAGGGTCCCTTTCCACGTGCCACAGGGATCCTGGGACTCCTATCCATTTTCAAGAGGAGTCAGGCATCGTCTCCTTTGGAAGCATTGATCTCTGCAGACCGCTCGAGTTTTCAAAGGATGTGAGGCCTCCGGTCGCGATGAGGCGGAGGACTAGGTCTTTCTCTGTGGTCTCCACAGCGGATTCAGATAACCCTTCGTCTTGGGAGATGCAAGAGGACCCTGCATTCAATTCACTGCAGGGATATCCGGCCTTACTTCGAGTCAGAGCATCTCAGTGTCCATTCCACTTGAGGCCACAAACTCAGGGTCCCTCTAACATACCTGTAGCTGAGAGAAGCCTCCTCTTGAGGTGCTTGTGGAAAGTTGGTATTCCTCTTGATTCGAAGCCAGGGACTAAGCTCTCATCTCGAGTTGATTTGGGGTCCACGGAGCCCTTTCGTGTTGCTCCAGTGACCTCAGGATCCCTCTAGACTAGAGACAGTGATCTTGGGTTTTCTCTGGAGTGCCATCAAGGAAATCAAGGCTCCTTTCACTTTTGATGTGGAATACGGTATTACTCTGCACGCAGGGCAGGGGAATCGGGCCTCATCTCGCGGCGAGGGGGAAGTCTCATGGTTTTTCTCGAGTTGCGGCCGGAACCTGGTGTATATTCTCGATTTACGACGGGGAGGGCCCTTCCAGACACGTGTTTGTTCAGGGACGTCAGGATTCCTGCCTAGGTGCAAGGGACACCTCGGGATTCTCCTCGAGTCTTGGCATGGCAATTGGGACGCCTCTCCACTTGAGGCGGGAGACCCAGTGTCCCTTTCCACGTGCCACAGGGATCTTGGGACACCTATTCATTTTCAAGAGGAGTCAGGCATCGTCTCCTTTGGAAGCATTGATCTCTGCAGACCTCTCGAGTTTTCAAAGGATGTGAGGCCTCTGGTCGAGACGAGGCGGAGAACTCGGTCTTTCTCTATGGTCTCCACAGGGGATTCAGACATCCCTTCGTCTTGGGAGATGCAAGACGAGCCTGCATTCAATTCACTGCAGGGATATCCGGCCTTACTTCGAGTCAGAGCATCTCGGTGTCCATTCCACTTGAGGCCACTAACTCAGGGTCCCTCAAATATACCTGTAGCTGAGAGAAGCCTCCTCTTGTGGTGCTTGTGGAAAGTTGGTATTCCTCTTGAGTCGAAGCCAGGGACTAAGCTCTCATCTCGAGTTTATTTGGGGTCCACGGAGCCCTTTCCTGTTGGTCCAGTGACCTCAGGATCCCTCTAGACTTGAGACAGTGATCTTGGGTTTTCTCTTGGGTGCCACCAAGGAAATCAAGGCTCCTTTCACGTTTGATGTGGAACACGGAATTGCTCTGCATGCAGTGCAGGGGAATCGGGCCTCAACTCGCGGCGAGGGGGAAATCTCATGGTTTTTCTCGAGTTGCAGCCGGAACCTGGTGTATATTCTCGAGTTACGACGGGAGGGCCCTTCCAGACACGTGTTTGTTCAGCGACGACAGGTCTCCTGCCTAGGTACGAGGGACACCTCGGGATTCTCCTCGAGTCTTGGCATGGCAATTTGGACGCGTCTCCACGTGAGTCGGGAGACCCAGGGTCCCTTTCCACGTGCCACAGTTATCCTGGGACTCGTATCCATTTTCAAGAGGAGTCAGGCATCGTCTGCTTTGGAAGCATTGACCTCCGCGGACCTCTCGAGTTTTCAAAGGATGTGAGGCCTCCGGTCATGATGAGGCGGAGAACTCGGTCTTTCTCTGTGGTCTCCACAGGGCATTCAGAACCCTTCGTCTTGGGAGATGCAAGACGAGCCTGCATTCAATTCACTGCAGGGATATCCGGCCTTACTTCGAGTCAGAGCATCTCCGTGTCCATTCCACTTGAGGCCACAAACTCAGCGTCCCTCTCACATACCTGTAGCTGAGAGAAGCCTCCTCTTGAGGTGCTTGTGGAAAGTTGGTATTCCTCTTGACTCGAAGCCAGGGACTAAGCTCCAATCTCGAGTTGATTTGGGGTCCACGGAGCCCTTTCATGTTGGTCCAGTGACCTCAGGATCTCTCTAAAGTTGAGACAGTGATCTTGGGTTTTCTCTAGAGTGCCATCAAGGAAATCAACGTCCCTTTCACGTTTGATGTGTAAAACGGAATTGCTCTGCACGCAGTGCAGGGGAATCGGGCCGCATCTCGTGGCGAGGGGGAAGTCTCATGGTTTTTCTCGAGTTACGGCCGGAACCTGGGGTATATTCTCGAGTTACGACGGGGATGGCCCTTCCAGACACGTGTTTGTTCAGCGACGTCAGGACTCCTGCCTAGGTGCGAGGGACACCTCGGGATTCTCCTCGAGTCTTGGCATGGCAATTCGGACGCGTCTCCACGTGAGGCGGGAGACCCAGGGTCCCTTTCCACGTGCCACAGGGATCCTGGGACTCCGATCCATTTTCAAGAGGAGTCAGGCATCGTCTCCTTTGGAAGCATTGATCTCCGCGGACCTCTTGAGTTTTCAAAGGATGTGAGGCCTCCGGTCGCGATGAGGCGGAGAACTAGTTCTTTCTCTATGGTCTCCACAGGGAATTCAGACATCCCTTCGTCTTGGAAGATGCAAGACGAGCCTGCATTCAATTCACTGCAGGGATATCTGGCCTTACTTCGAGTCAGAGTATCTCGGTGTCCATTCCACTTGAGGCCACAAACTCAGGGTCCCTCTCACATACCATTAGCTGAGAGTAGCCTCCTCTTGAGGTGCTTGTGGAAAGTTTTTATTCCTCTTGAGTCGAAGCCAGGGACTAAGCTCTCATCTCGAGTTGATTTGGGGTCCACGGAGCCCTTTCGTTTTGCTCCAGTGACCTCAGGATCCTTATAGACTTGAGACAGTGATCTTGGGTTTTCTCTGGAGTGCCATCAAGGAAATCAATGCTCCTTTCATTTTTGATGTGGAATACGGAATTGCTCTGCACGCAGGGCAGGGGAATCGGGCCTCATCTCGCGGCGAGAGGGAAGTCTCATGGTTTTTCTCGAGTTGCGGCCCGAACCTGGGGTATATTCTCGAGTTACGACGGGGAGGACCCTTCCAGACACCTGTTTGTTCAGCGACGTCTGGACTCCTGCCTAGGTGCGAGGGACACCTCGGTATTCTCCTCGAGTCTTGGCATGGCAATTGGGACGCGTCTCCACGTGAGGCGGCAGAATCAGTGTCCCTTTCCACGTGCCACAGTGATCCTGGGACTCCTATCCATTTTCAAGAGGAGTCAGGCATCGTCTCCTTTGGAAGCATTGATCTCTGCAGACCTCTCGAGTTTTCAAAGGATGTGAGGCCTCCGGTCACGATGAGGCGGAGGACTAGGTCTTTCTCTGTGGTCTCCACAGGGGATTCAGACATCCCTTCGTCTTGGGAGATGCAAGACGAGCCTGCATTCAATTCACTGCAGGGATATCCGGCCTTACTTCGAGTCAGAGCATCTCGGTGTCCATTGCACTTGAGGCCACAAACTCAGGTCCCTCTCACATACCTATTGCTGAGAAAAGCCTCCTCTTGAGGTGCTTGTGGAAAGTTGGTATTCCTCTTGAGTCGAAGCCAGGGACTAAGCTGTCATCTCGAGTTGATTTGGGGTCCACGGAGCCCTTTCGTTTTGCTACAGTGACCTCAGGATCCCTCTAGACTTGAGACAGTGATCTTGGGTTTTCTCTGGAGTGCCATCAAGTAAATCAAGGCTCCTTTCACGTTTGATGTGGAACAAGGAATTTCTCTGCATGCAGTGCAGGGGAATCGGGCCTCAACTCGCCGCCAGGGGGAAATCTCATGGTTTTTCTCTAGTTGCGGCTTGAACCTGGGGTATATTCTCGAGTTACGACGGGGAGGGCCCTTCCAGACACGTGTTTGTTCAGCGACATCAGGACTCCTGCCTAGGTGCGAGGGACACCTCGGAATTCTCTTCGAGTCTTGGCATGGCAATTGGGTCGCGACTCCATGTGAGGCGGGAGAACCAGGGTCCCTTTCCACGTGCCACAGGGATCCTGGGACTCCTATCCATTTTCAAGAGGAGTCAGGCATCGTCTCCTTTGGAAGCATTGATCTCTGCGGACCTCTCGAGTTTTCAAAGTATGTGAGGCCTCCGGTCGGGAAGAGGCGGAGAACTAGGTCTTTCTCTGTGGACACCACAGGGGATTCAGACATCCCTTCGTCTTGGGAGATGCAAGACGAGCCTGGATTCAATTCACTGCAGGGATATCCGGCCTTAATTCAAGTCAGAGCATCTCGCTGTCCATTCCACTTGAGGCCACAAACTCAGGGTACCTCTCACATCCATGTAGCTGAGAGAAGCCTCTTCTTGAGGTGCTTGTGGAAACTTGGTATTCCTCTTGAGTCTAAGCCAGGGACTAAGCTCTCATCTCGAATTGATTTGGGGTTCCCGGAGCACTTTCGTGTTGCTACAGTGACGTCAGGATCCCTCTAGACTTGAGACAGTGACTTTGGGTTTTCTCTGGAGTGCCATCAAGGAAATCAAGGCTCCTTTCACGTTTGATGTGGAACACGGAATTGCTCTGCACGCAGTGCAGGGGAATCGGTCCTCATCTCGCGGCGAGGGGGAAGGCTCATGCTTTTTCTCGAGATGCGGCCGGAACCTGGGGTATATTCTCGAGTTACGACGGGGAGGGCCCTTCCAGACACGTGTTTGTTCAGCGACGTCAGGACTCCTGCCTAGGTGCGAGGGACACCTCGGAATTCTCCTCGAGTCTTGGCATGGCAATTGGGACGGGACTCCACGTGAGGCGGGAGACCAAGGTTCCCTTTCCACGTGCCACAGGGATCCTGGGACTCCTATCCATTTTCAAGAGGAGTCAGGCATCGTCTCCTTTGGAAGCATTGATATCCGTGGACCTCTTGAGTTTTCAAAGGATGTGAGGCGTCCGGTCGCGTTGAGGCGGAGGACTAGGTCTTTCTCTGTCGTCTCCACAGGGGATTCAGACAACCCTTCAGCTTGGGAGATGCAAGACGAGCCTGCATTCAATTCACTACAGGGATATCTGGCCTTACTTCGAGTCAGAGCATCTCGGTGTCCATTCCACTTGAGGCCACAAACTCAGGATCTCTCTCTCATACCTGTAGCTGAGAGAAGCCTCCTCTTGAGGTGCTTGTGGAAAGTTGGTATTCCTCTTGAGTCGAAGCCAGGGACTAAGCCTTCATCTCTAGTTGATTTGGGTCCATGGAGACCTTTCGTGTTGCTCCAGTGACCTCAGGATCCCTCTAGACTTGAGACAGTGATCTTGGGTTTTCTCTGGAGTGCCATCAAGGAAATCAAGGCTCCTTTCACGTTTGATGTGGAACACGCAATTGCTCTGCACGCAGTGCAGGGGAATCGGTCCTCATCTCGCGGCGAGGGGGAAGTCTCATTGTTTTTCTCGAGTTGCGGCCGGAACCTGGGGTATATTCTCGAGTTACGACGAGGAGGGCCCTTCCAGACACGTGTTTGTTCAGCGACGTCAGGACTCCTGCCTAGGTGCGAGGGACACCTCGGGATTCTCCTCGAGTCTTGGCATGGCAATTGGGACGCGTCTCCACGTGAGGCGGGAGACCCAGGGTCCCTTTCCACGTGCCACAGGGATCCTGGGACTCCTATCCATTTTCAAGAGGAGTCAGGCATCGTCTCCTTTGGAAGCATTGATCTCCGCGGACCTCTTGAGTTTTCAAAGGATGTGAGGCCTCCGATCGCGTGAGGCGGAGGCCTAGGTCTTTCTCTGTGGTCTCCACAGGGGATTCAGACATCCCTTCGTCTTGGGAGATGCAAGACAAGCCTGCATTCAATTCACTGCAGGGATATCCGGCCTTACTTCGAGTCAGAGCATCTCGTTGTCCATTCCACTTGAGGCCACAAACTCAGGGTCCCTCTCACATATCTGTTGCTGAGAAAAGCCTCCTCTTGAGGTGCTTGTGGAAAGTTGGTATTCCTCTTGAGTCGAAGCCAGGGACTAAGCTCTCATCTCGAGTTGATTTGGGGTCCACGGAGCCCTTTCCTGTTGCTCCAGTGAACTCAGGATCCCTCTAGACTTGAGACAGTGATCTTTGGTTTTCTCTGGAGTGCCATCAAGGAAATCAAGGCTCCTTTCACGTTTGATGTGGAACACGGAATTGCTCTGCACGCAGTGCTAGGGTATCGGGCCTCATCTCGCGGCGAGGGGTTAGTCTCATGGTTTCTCACGAGTTGCGGCCGGAACCTTGGTTATATTCTCGAGTTACGACGGGGAGGGCCCTTCCAGACACGTGTTTGTTCAGCGACGTCAGGACTCCTGCCTAGGTGCGAGGGACACTTCGTGATTCTCCTCGAGTCTTGGCATGGCAATTGGGTCGCGTCTCCACGTGAGGCGGGAGACCCAGGGTCCCTTTCCATGTGCCACAGTCATCCTGGGACTCCTATCCATTTTCAAGAGGAGTCAGGAATCGTCTCCTTTGGAAGCATTGATCTCCCCAGACCTCTCGAGTTTTCAAAGGATGTGAGGCCTCCGGTCGCCATGAGGCGAAGAACTAGGTCTTTCTCTGTGGTCTCCACAGGGGATTCAGACATCCCTTTATCTTGGGAGATGCAAGACGAGCCTGCATTCAATTGACTGCAGGGATATCCGGCATTACTTCGAGTCAGAGCCTCTCGGGGTCCATTCCACTTGAGGCCACAAACTCAGGGTCCCTCTCACATACCTGTAGCTGAGAGAAGCCTCCTCTTGAGGTGCTTGTGGAAAGTTGGTATTTCTCTTGAGTCGAAGCCAGGGACTAAGCTATCATCTCGAATTGATTTGGGGTCCACAGAGCCCTTTCGTGTTGCCCCAGTGACCTCAGGATCCCTCTAGACTTGAGACAGTGATCTTGGGTTTTCTCTGGAGTGCAATCAAGGAAATCAAGGCTCCTTTCACGTTTGATGTGGAACACGGAATTGCTCTGCACGCAGTGCAGGGGAATCGGGCCTCATCTCGCGGCGAGGGGGAAGTCTCTTGGTTTTTCTCGAGTTGCGGCCGGAACCTGGGGTATATTCTCGAGTTACGACGGGGAGGGCCCTTCCAGACACGTGTTTGTTCAGCGACGTCAGGATTCCTGCCTAGGTGCGAGGGACACCTCGGGATTCTCCTCGAGTCTTGGCATGGCAATTGGGACGCGTCTCCACCTGAGGCGGGAGACCCAGGGTCCCTTTTCACGTGCCACAGTGATCCTGGGACACCTATCCATTTTCAAGAGGAGTCAGGCATCGTCTCCTTTGGAAGCATTGATCTCCGCAGACATCTCGAGTTTTCAAAGGATGTGAGGGCTCCGGTCGCGTTGAGGTTGAGGACTAGGTCTTTCTCTGTGGTCTCCACAGGGGATTCAGACATCCCTTCGTCTTGGGAGATGCAAGACGAGCCTGCATTCAATTCACTGCAGGGATATCCGGCCTTACTTCGAGTCAGAGCATCTCGGTGTCCATTCCACTTGAGGCCACAAACTCAGGGTCCCTCTCATATATGTAGCTGAGAAAAGCCTCCTCTTGAGGTGCTTGTGGAAAGTTGGTATTCCTCTTGAGTCGAAGCCAGGGACTAAGCTCTCATCTCGAGTTGATTTGGGGTCCACGGAGCCCTTTCGTGTTGCTCCAGGGACCTCAGGATCCCTCTAGACTTGAGACAGTGATCTTGGGTTTTCTCTGGAGTGCAATCAAGGAAATCAAGGCTCCTTTCACGTTTGATGTGGAACACGGAATTGCTCTGCACGCAGTGCAGGGGAATCGGGCCTCATCTCGCGGCGAGGGGGAAGTCTCATTGTTTTCTCGAGTTGCGGCCGGAACCTGGGGTATATTCTAGAGTTACGACGGGGAGGGCCCTTCCTTACACGTGTTTGTTCAGCGACGTCAGGACTCCTGCCTAGGTGCGAGGGACACCTCGGGATTCCCCTCGAGTCTTGGCATGGCAATTGGGATGCATCTCCACGTGAGGCAGGAGACCCAGGGTCCCTTTCCACGTGCCACAGGGATCCTGGGACTCCTATCCATTTTCAAGAGGAGTCAGGCATCGTCTCCTTTGGAAGCATTGATCTCCGCCGACCTCTCGAATTTTCAAAGGATGTGAGGCCTCCGCTCGCGATGAGGCGGAGAATGAGGTCTTTCTCTGTGGTCTCCACAGGGAATTCAGACATCCCTTCGTCTTGGGAGATGCAAGACGAACCTGCATTCAATTCACTGCAGGAATATCCAGCCTTAGTTCGAGTCAGAGGATCTCGGTGTCCATTCCACTTGAGGCCACAAACTCAGGGTCCCTCTCACATACCTGTAGCTGAGAGAAGCCTCCTCTTGAGGTGCTTGTGGAAAGTTGGTGTTCCTCTTGAGTCGAAGCCAAGGACAAAGCTCTCATCTCGAGTTGACTTGGGGTCCACGGAGCCCTTTCGTGTTGCTCCAGTGACCTCAGGATCCCTCTAGACTTGAGACAGGGATCTTGGGTTTTCTCTGGAATGCCATCAAGGAAATCAAGGCTACTTTCACGTTTGATGTGGAACACGGAATTGCTCTGCACGCAGTGCAGGGGAATCGGGCCTCATCTCGCGGCGAGGGGGAAGTCTCATGGTTTTTCTCGAGTTGCGGCCAGAACCTGTGGTATATTCTCGAGTTACGACGGGGAGGGCCCTTCCAGACACGTGTTTGTTCAGCGAAGTCAGGACCCCTGCCTAGGTGCGAGGGACACCTCGGGATTCTCCTCGAGTCTTGGCATGGCAATTGGGACGCGACTCCATGTCAGGCGGGAGACCCAGGGTCCCTTTCCATGTGCCACAGGGATCCTGGGACTCCTATCCATTTTCAAGAAGAGTCAGGCATCGTCTCCTTTGGAAGCATTGATCTCCGCCTACCTCTCGAGTTTTCAAAGGATGTGAGGCCTCCGCTCCCGATGAGGTGGAGAATTAAGTCTTTCTCTGTGGTTTCCACAGAGGATTCAGACATCCCTTCGTCTTGGGAGATGCAAGACGAGCCTGCATTCAATTCACTGCAGGGATATCCGGCCTTACTTCGAGTCAGAGCATCTCGGTGTCCATTCCACTTGAGGCCACAAACTCAGGGTCCCTCTCACATACCTGTAGCTGAGAGAAGCCTCCTCTTGAGGTGCTTGTGGAAAGTTGGTGTTACTCTTGCGTTGAAGCCAAGGACTAAGCTCTCATCTAGAGTTGACTTGGGGTCCACGGAGCCCTTTCGTGTTACTCCAGTGACCTCAGGATCCCTCTAGACTTGAGCCAGTGATCTTGGGTTTTCTCTGGAGTGCCATCAAGGAAATCAAGGCTCCTTTCACGTTTGATGTGGAACACGCAATTGCTCTGCATGCAGTGCAGGGGAATGGGGCGTCAACTCGCGGCGAGGGGTAAATCTGATGGTTTTTCTCGAGTTGCGGCCCGAACCTGGGTTATATTCTCGAGTTACGACGGTGAGGGCCCTTCCAGACACGTGTTTGTTCAGCAACGTCAGGACTCCTGCCTAGGTGCGAGGAACACCTCGGGATTCTCCTCGAGTCTTGGCATGGCAATTTGGACGCGTCTCAACGTGAGGCGGGAGACCCAGGGTCCCTTTCCACGTGCCACAGGGATCCTGGGACTCCTATCCATTTTCAAGAGGAGTCAGGCATCGTCTCCTTTGGAAGCATTGATCTCTGCAGACCTCTCGAGTTTTCAAAGGATGTGAGGCCTCCGGTCACGATGAGACGGAGGACTAGGTCTTTCTCTGTGGTCTCCACAGGGGATTCAGACATCCCTTCTTCTTGGGAGATGCAAGACGAGCCTGCATTCAATTCACTGCAGGGATATCAGGCCTTACTTCGAGTCAGAGCATCTCGGTGTCCATTCCACTTGAGGCCACAAACTCAGGCTTCCTCTCACATACCTGTAGCTGAGAGAAGCCTCCTCTTGAGGTGCTTGTGGAAAGTTGGTATTCCTCTTGAGTCTAAGCCAGGGACTAAGCTCTCATCTCGAGTTGATTTGGGGTCCACGGAGCCCTTTCCTGTTGCTACAGTGACCTCAGGATCCGTCTAGACTTGAGAGAGTGATCTTGGGTTTTCTCTGGAGTGCCATCAAGGAAATCAAGGCTCCTTTCAAGTTTGATGTGGAATACGGAATGGCTATGCACGCAGGGCAGGGGAATCGGGCCTCATCTCGCGGCGAGGAGTAAGTCTCATGGTTTTTCTCGAGTAGCGGCCGGAACCTGGGGTTTATTCTCGAGTTACGATGGGGAAGGCCCTTCCAGACAAGTGTTTGTTCAGCGACGTCAGGACTCCTGCCTAGGTGCGAGGGATACCTCAGGATTCTCCTCGAGTCTTGGCATGGCAATTTGGACGCGTCTCCCCGTGAGGTGGGAGACCCAGGATCCCTTTCCACGTGCCACAGGAATCCTGGGACTCCTATCCATTTTCAAGAGGAGTCAGGCATCGTCTCCTTTGGAAGCACCTATCTCCGCGGACCTCTCGAGTTTTCAAAGGATGTGATGTTGCCCCTCGCGATGAGGCGGAGAATTAGGTCTTTCTCTGTGGTCTCCACAGGGGATTCAGACATCCCTTCGTCTTGGGAGATGCAAGACGAGCCTGCATTCTATTCACGGCAGGGATATCCGGCCTTACTTCGAGTCAGAGCATCTCAGGGTCCATTCCATTTGAGGCCACAAACTCAGGGGCCCTCTCACATACCTGTAGCTGAGAGAAGCCTCCTCTTGAGGCGCTTGTGGAAAGTTGGTATTCCTCTTGAGTCGAAGCCAGGGACTAAGCTCTCATCTCGAGTTGATTTGGGGTCCACGGAGCCCTTTCCTGTTGCTACAGTGACCTCAGGATCCGTCTAGACTTGAGAGAGTGATCTTGGGTTTTCTCTGGAGTGCCATCAAGGAAATCAAGGCTCCTTTCAAGTTTGATGTGGAATACGGAATGGCTATGCACGCAGGGCAGGGGAATCGGGCCTCATCTCGCGGCGAGGAGTAAGTCTCATGTTTTTTCTCGAGTAGCGGCCGGAACCTGGGGTTTATTCTCGAGTTACGACGGGGAGGGCCCTTCCAGACACGTGTTTGTTCAGCGCCATCAGGACTCCTGCCTAGGTGGGAGGGACACCTCGGGATTCTACTCGAGTCTTGGCATGGCAATTGGGACGCGTCTCCACGTGAGGCGGGAGACCCAGGGTCCCTTTCCACGTGCCACAGGGATCCTGGGACTCCTATCCATTTTCAAGAGGAGTCAGGCATCGTCTCCTTTGGAAGCATTGATCTCCGCGGACCTCTCGAGTTTTCAAAGGATGTGAGGCCTCCGGTCGCGATGAGGCCGAGAACTCGGTCTTTCTCTGTGGTCTCCACAGGGGATTCAGACATCCCTTCGCTTGGGAGATGCAAGACGAGCCTGCATTCAATTCACTGCAGGGATAACCAGCATTACTTCGAGTCAGAGCATCTCGGTGTCCATTCCACTTGAGGCCACAAACTCAGGGTCCCTCTCACATACATGTAGCTGAGAGAAATCTCCTCTTGAGGTGCTTGTGGAAATTGGTATTCCTCTTGAGTCGAAGCCAGGGACTAAGCTCTCATCTCGAGTTGATTTGGGGTTCACGGAGCCCTTTTGTGTTGCTCCAGTGACCTCAGGATCCCTCTAGACTTGAGACAGTGATCTTGTGTTTTCTCTGGAGTGCCATCAAGGAAATCAAGGCTCCTTTCACGTTTGATTTGGAACACGGAATTGCTCTGCACGCAGTGCAGGGGAATCGGGCCTCATCTCGCGGTGAAGGGGAAATCTCATGGTTTTTCTCGAGTTGCGGCCGGAACCTGGGGTATATTCTCGAGTTACGACGGGGAGGGCCCTTCCAGACACGTGTTTGTTCAGCGACGTCAGGACGCCTGCCTCGTGCGAGGGAAACCTCGGGATTCTCCTCGAGACTTGGCATGGCAATTGGCACGCGTCTCCACGTGAGGCGGGAGACCCAGGGTCCCTTTCCACGTGCCACAGGGATCCAGGGACTCCTATCCATTTTCAAGAGGAGTCAGGCATCGTCTACTTTGGAAGCATTAATCTCCGCGGACCTCTCGAGTTTTCAAAGGATGTGAGGCCTCCGGTCGCGATGAGGCGGAGGACTAGGTCTTTCTCTGTCGTCTCCACAGGGGATTCAGACATCCCTTCGTCTTGGGAGATGCAAGACGAGCCTGCATTCAATTCACTGCAGGGATATCCGGCCTTACTTCGAGTCAGAGCAGCTCGGTGTCCATTCCACTTGAGGCCACAAACTCAGGGGCCCTCTCACATACCTGTAGCTGAGAGAAGCCTCCTCTTGAGGTGCTTGTGGAAAGTTGGTATTCCTCTTGAGTCGAAGCCAGGGACTAAGCTCTCATCTCGAGTTGATTTGGGGTCCACAGAGCGCTTTGTTGTTGCTACAGTGACCTCAGGATCCCTATAGACTTGAGACAGTGATCGTGGGTTTTTTCTAGAGTGCCATTAAGGAAATCAAGGCTCCTTTCACGTTTGATGTGGAACACGGAATGGCTATGCACGCAGGGCAGGGGAATCGGGCCTCATCTCGCGGCGAGGTGGAAGTCTCATGGTTTTTCTCGAGTTGTGGCCGGAACCTGGGATATATTCTCGAGTTACGACGGGGAGGGCCCTTCCAGACACGTGTTTGTTCAGCGACGTCAGGACTCCTGCCTAGGTGTGAGGGAAACCTCGGGATTCTCCTCGAGTCTTGGTATGGCAATTGGGACGCGTCTCCACGTGAGGCGGGAGACCCAGGGTCCCTTTCCACGTGCCACAGGGATCCTGGGACTCCTATCCATTTTCAAGAGGAGTCAGGCATCGTCTCCTTTGGAAGCATTGATCTCCGCGGAAGTCTTTAGTTTTCAAAGGATGTGAGGCCTCCGGTCGCGTGGAGATGGAGAACTAGGTCTTTCTCTGTGGTCTCCACAGGGGATTCAGACATCCCTTCGTCTTGGGAGATGCAAGACGAGCCTGCATTCAATTCACTGCAGGGATATCCGGCCTTACTTCGAGTCAGAGCATCTCGGTGCCAATTCCACTTGAGGCCACAAACTCAGGGTCCCTCTCACATACCTGTAGCTGAGAGAAGCCTCCTCTTGAGGTGCTTGTGGAAATTTGGTATTCCTCTTGAGTCGAAGCCAGGGACTAAGCTCTCTTCTGGAGTTTATTTGGGGTCCACGGAGCCCTTTCGTGTTGCTCCAGTGACCTCAGGATCCCTCTAGACTTGAGACAGTGATCTTGGGTTTTCTCTGGAGTGCCATCAAGGAAATCAAGGCTCCTTTCCCGGTTGATGTGGAACACGGAATTGCTGTGCACGCAGTGCAACGGAATCTGGCTTCATGTCGCGGCGTGCGGAAAGTCTCATTGTTTTTCTCGAGTTGCGGCCAGAACCTGGGGTATATTCTCGAGTTATGACGGGGAGGGCACTTCCAGACACGGGTTTGTTCAGCGACGTCAGGACTCCTGCCCTGGTGTGAGGGACACCTCGGGATTCTCCTCGAGCCTTGGCATGGCATTTCGGACGCGTCTCCACGTGAGGCGGGACACCCAGGGTCCCTTTCCACGTGCCACAGGGATCCTGGGACTCCTATCCATTTTCAAGAGGAATCAGGCATCGTCTCCTTTGGATGCACTGATCTCCGCGGACCTCTCGTGTTTTCAAAGGATGTGAGGTCTCCCCTCGCGATGAGGCGGAGAATTAGATCTTTCTCTGTGGTCTCCACAGGGGATTCAGACATCCCTTCGTCTTGGGAGATGCAAGACGAGCCTGCATTCAATTCAATGCAGGGATATCCGGCATTACTTCGAGTCAGAGCATCTCGGTGCCAATTCCACTTGAGGCCACAAACTCAGGGTCCCTCTCACATACCTGTAGCTGAGAGAAGCCTCCTCTTGAGGTGCTTGTGGAAAGTTGGTATTCCTCTTGAGTCGAAGCCAGGGACTAAGCTCTCAACTCGAGTTGCTTGGGGGTCCACGGAGACTTTTCGTGTGGCTCCAGTGACCTCAGGATCCCTCTAGACTTGAGACAGTGATCTTGGGTTTTGTCTACAGTGCCATCAAGGAAATCAAGGCTCCTTTCATTTTTGATGTGGAATACGGAATGGCTCTGCACGCAGGGCAGGGGAATCGGGCCTCATCTCGCGGCGAGGGGGAAGTCTCATGGTTTTTCTCGAGTTGCAGCCGGAACCTGGGGTATATTCTCGAGTTATGACGGGTAGGGCCCTTCCAGACACGTGTTTGTTCAGCGACGTCAGGACTCCTGCCTAGGTGCGAGGGACACCTCGGGATTCTCTTCGAGTCTTCGCATGGCAATTGGGACGCGTCTCCCCATGAGGCCGGAGACCCAGGGTCCCTTTCCACGTGCCACAGGGATCCTGGGACTCCTATCCATTTTCAAGAGGAGTCAGGCATCGTCTCCTTTGGAAGCATTGATCTCCGCGGACCTCTCGAGTTTTCAAAGGATGTGAGGCCTCCGTTCGCGTTGAGGCGGAGGACTAGGTCTTTCTCTGTGGTCTCCACTGGGGATTCAGACATCCCTTCGTCTTGGGAGATGCAAGACGAGCCTGCATTCAATTCACTGCAGGGATATCCGGCCTTACTTCGAGTCAGAGCATCTCGGTGTCCATTCCACTTGAGGCCACAAACTCAGGGTCCCTCTCACATACCTGTTGCTGAGAGCAGCCTCCTGTTGAGGTGCTTGTGGAAAGTTGGTATTCCTCTTGTGTCGAGGCCAGGGACTAAGCTCTCATCTCGAGTTGATTTGGGTTCCACGGAGGCTTTTCCTGTTGCTCCAGTGACCTCAGGATCCCTCTAGACTTGAGACAGTGGTCTTGGGATTTCTCTGGAGTGCCATCAAGGAAATCAAGGCTCCTTTCACGTTTGATGTGGAACACGGAATTGCTCTGCAAGCAGTGCAGGGGAATCGGGCCTCATCTCGCGGCGAGGGGTAAGTCTCATGGTTTTTCTCGAGTTGCGGCCGGAACCTGGGATATATTCTCGAGTTACGACGGGGAGGTCCCTTCCAGACACGTGTTTGTTCAGCGACGTCAGGACTCCTGCCTAGGGGCGAGGGACTCGTAGGGATTCTCCTCGAGTCTTGGCATGGCAGTTGGGACGCGTCTCCACGTGAGGCGGGAGACCCAGGGTCCTTTTCCACGTGCCACAGGGATCCTGGGACTCCTATTCATTTTCAAGAGGAGTCAGGCATCGTCTCTTTTGGAACCATTGATCTCCGCGGACCTCTCGAGTTTTCAAAGAATGTGAGGCCTCCGGTCGCGATGAGGCGGAGAACTAGGTCTTTCTCTGTGGTTTCCTAGGGTATTCAGACATCCCTTCGTCTTGGGAGATGCAAGACGAGCCTGCATTCAATTCAATGCAGGGATATCCGGCATTACTTCGAGTCAGAGCATCTCGGTGCCAATTCCACTTGAGGCCACAAACTCAGGGTCCCTCTCACATACCTGTAGCTGAGAGAAGCCTCCTCTTGAGGTGCTTGTGGAAAGTTGGTATTCCTCTTGAGTCGAAGCCAGTTACTAAGCTCTCATATCGAGTTTATTTCGGGTCCACGGAGCCCTTTCGTGTTGCTACAGTGACCTCAGGATCCCTCTAGACTTGAGACAGTGATCTTGGGTTTTCTCTGGAGGGCCATCAAGGAAATCAAGGCTCCTTTCATTTTTGATGTGGAATACGGAATGGCTCTGCACGCAGGGCAGGGGAATCGGGCCTCATCTCGCGGCGAGGGGGAAGTCTCATGGTTTTTCTCGAGTTGCAGCCGGAACCTGGGGTATATTCTCGAGTTATGACGGGCAGGGCCCTTGCAGACACGTGTTTGTTCAGCGACGTCAGGACTCCTGCCTAGGGGCGAGGGACACATCGGGATTCTCCTCGAGTCTTGGCATGGCAATTGGGACGCGTCTCCACATGAGGCCGGAGACCCAGGGTCCCTTTCCACGTGCCACAGGGATCCTGGGACTCCTATCCATTTTCAAGAGGAGTCAGGCATCGTCTCCTTTGGAAGCATTGATCTCCGCGGACCTCTCGAGTTTTCAAAGGATGTGAGGCCTCCGTTCGCGTTGAGGCGGAGGACTAGGTCTTTCTCTGTGGTCTCCACTGGGGATTCAGACATCCCGTCGTCTTGGGAGATGCAAGACGAGCCTGCATTCAATTCACTGCAGGGATATCCGGCCTTACTTCGAGTCAGAGCATCTCGGTGTCCATTCCACTTGAGGCCACAAACTTAGGGTCCCTCTCACATACTTTAGCTGAGAGTAGCCTCCTCTTGAGGTGCTTGTGGAAAGTTGGTATTCCTCTTGAGTGGAAGCCAGGGAACAAGTTCTCATCTCGAGTTGATTTGGGGTCCACGGAACCCTTTCTTGTTGCTCCAGTGACCTCAGGATCCCTCTAGACTAGAGACAGTGATCTTGGGTTTTCTCTGGAGTGCCATCAAGGAAATCAAGGCTCCTTTCACGTTTGATGTGGAACGCGGAATTGCTCTGCATGCAGTGCAGGGGAATCGGGCCTCATCTCGCGGCGAGGGGGAAGTCTCATGGTTTTTTTCGAGTTGCGGCCGGAACCTGGGGTATATTCTCGAGTTACGACGGGGAGGGCCCTTCCAGACACGTGTTTGTTCAGCGACGTCAGGACTCCTGCCTAGGTGCGAGGGACACCTCGGGATTCTCCTCGAGTCTTGGCATGGCAATTATCACGCGTCTCCACGTGAGGCGGGAGACCCAGTGTCCCTTTCCACGTGCCACAGAGATCCTGGGACTCCTATCCATTTTCAAGAGGAGTCAGGCATCGTCTCCTTGGGAGGCATTGATCTCTGCAGACCTCTCGAGCTTTCAAAGGATGTGAGGAATCCAGTCGCGATGAGGCGGAGGACTAGGTCTTTGTCTGTCCTCTCCACAGGGGATTCAGACATCCCTTCGTCTTGGGAGATGCAAGTCGAGCCTGCAGTCAATTCACTGCACGGATATCCGGCCTTACTTCGAGTCAGAGCATCTCGGTGTCCATTCCACTTGAGGCCACAAACTCAGGGTCCCTCTCACATACCTGTAGCTGAGAGAAGCCTCCTCTTGAGGTGCTTGTGGAAAGTTGGTATTCCTCTTGAGTCGAAGCCAGGGACTAAGCTCTCATCTCGAGTTGATTTGGGGTCCACAGAGTGCTTTGTTATTGCTACAGTGACCTCAGGATCCCTCTAGAGTTGAGACAGTGATCTTCGGTTTTCTCTGCAGTGACATGAAGGAAATCAAGGCTCCTTTCCCGGTTGATGTGGAACACGGAATTGCTCTGCACGCAGTGCAACGGAATCTGGCCTCATGTCGCGGCGAGGGGAAAGTCTCATTGTTTTTCTTGAGTTGCGGCCAGAACCTGGGGTATATTCTCGAGTTATGACGGGGAGGGCCCTTCCAGACACGGGTTTGTTCAGCAACGTCAGGACTCCTGCCTAGGTGCGAGGGACAACTCGGGATTCTGCTCGAGTCTTGGCATGGCAATTGGGATGCCTCTCCACGTGAGGCGGGAGACCCAGGGTCCCTTTCCACGTGCCACAGGGATCCTGGGACTCCTATCCATTTTGAAGAGGAGTCAGGCATCGTCTCCTTTGGAAGCATTGATCTCCGCGGACCTCTCGAGTTTTCAAAGGATGTGAGGCCTCCGGTCGCGATGAGGCGGACAACCAGGTCTTTCTCTGTGGTCTGCACAGGGTATTCAGACATCCCTTCGCCATGGGAGACGCAAGACGAGCCTGCATTCAATTCAGTGCAGGGATATCCGGCCTTACGTCGAGTCAGAGCATCTCGGTGTCCATTCCCTTTGAGGCCACAAACTCAGGGTCCCTCTCACATACCTGTAGCTGAGAGTAGCCTCCTCTTGAGGTGCTTGTGGAAAGTTGGTATTCCTATTGAGTCGAAGCCAGGGACTAAGCTCTCATCTCGAGTTGATTTGGGGTCCACAGAGCCCTTTCGTGTTGCTCCAGTGACCTCAGGATCCCTCTAGACTAGAGACAGTGATCTTGGGTTTTCTCTGAAGTGCCATCAAGGAAATCAAGGCTCCTTTCACGTTTGATGTGGAACTCGGAATTGCTCTGCACGCAGTGCAGGGGAATCTGGCCTCATGTCGCGGCGAGGGGGAAGTCTCATTGTTTTTCTCGAGTTGCGGCCGGAACCTGGGGTATATTCTCGAGTTACGACGGGGAGGGCCCTTCCAGACACGTGTTTGTTCAGCGACGTCAGGACTCATGCCTAGGTGCGAGGGACACCTCGGGATTCTCCTCGAGTCTTGGCATGGCAATTGGGACGCGTCTCCACCTCAGGCGGGAGACCCAGTGTCCCTTTCCACGTGCCACAGGGATCCTGGGACGCCTATCCATTTTCAAGAGGAGTCAGGCATCGTCTCCTTCGGAAGTATTGATCTCCGCGGACCTCTGGAGTTTTCAAAGGATATGAGGCCTCCGGGTGGGTTGAGCTGGAGGACTAGGTCTTTCTCTGTGGTCTCCACAGGGGATTCAGACAACCCTTCGTCTCAGGAGATGCAAGACGAGCCTGCATTCAATTCACTGCAGGGATATCCGGCCTTACTTCGAGTCAGAGCATCTCGGTGTCCATTCCACTTGAGGCCACAAACTCAGGGTCCCTCTCACATACCTGTAGCTGAGAGAAGCCTCCTCTTGAGGTGCTTGTGGAAAGTTGGTATTCCTCTTGAGTCGAAGCCAGGGACTAAGCTCTCATCTCGAGTTGATTTGGGGTCCACGGAGCCCTTTCGTGTTGCTCCAGTGACCTCAGGATCTCTCTAGAGTTGAGACAGTGATCTTGGGTTTTCTCTGGAGTGCCATCAAGGAAATCAAGGCTCATTTCAGGTTTGATGTGGAACACGAAATTGCTCTGCATGCAGTGCAGGGGAATCGGGCCTGAACTCGCGCCGAGGGGGAAATCTGATGGTTTTTCTCGAGTTGCGGCCAGAACCTGGGGTATATTCTCGAGTTTCGATGGGGAGGGCCCTTCCAGACACGTGTTTGTTCAGCGACGTCAGGACTCCTGCCTAGGTGCGAGGGACACCTCGGGATTCTCCTCGAGTCTTGGCATGGCAATTGGGACGCGTCTCCACGTGAGGCGGGAGACCCAGGATCCCTTTCCACGTGCCACAGGGATCCTGGGACTCCTATCCATTTTCAAGAGGAGTCAGGCATCGTCTCCTTTGGAAGCACTGATCTCCGCGGACCTCTCGAGTTTTCAAAGGATGTGAGGTCTCCCCTCGCGATGAGGCGGAGAATTAGGTCTTTCTCTGTGGTCTCCACAGGGGATTCAGACATCCCTTCGTCTTGGGAGATGCAAGACGAGCCTGCATTCTATTCACTGCAGGGATATCCGGGCTTACTTCGAGTCAGAGCATCTCAGTGTCCATTCCATTTGAGGCCACAAACTCAGGGGCCCTCTCACATACTTGTAGCTGAGAGAAGCCTCCTCTTGAGGTGCTTGTGGAAAGTTGGTATTCCTCTTGAGTCGAAGCCAGGGACTAAGCTCTCATCTCGAATTGATTTGGGGTCCACGGAGCCCTTTCCTGTTGGTCCAGTGACCTCAGGATCCCTCTAGACTTGAGACAGTGATCTTGGGTTTTCTCTGGAGTGCCATCAAGGAAATCAAGGCTCCTTTCACGTTTGATGTGGAACACGGAATTGCTCTGCACGCAGTGCAGGGGAATCGGGCCTCATCTCGCGGCGAGGGGGAAGTCTCATGGTTTTTCTCGAGTTGTGGCCGGAACCTGGGGTATATTCTCGAGTTACAACGAGGAGGGCCCTTCCAGACACGTGTTTGTTCAGCGACGTCAGGACTCCTGCCTAGGTGCGAGGGACACCTCGGGATTCTCCTCGAGTCTTGACATGGCAATTGAGACGCGTCTCCACGTGAGGCGGGAGACCCAGCGTCCCTTTCCTCGTGCCACAGGGATCCTGGGTCTCCTATCCATTTTCAACAGGAGTCATGCATCGTCTCCTTTGGAAGCATTGATTTCCGCTGACGTCACGAGTTTTCAAAGGATGTGAGGCCTCCGGTCGCGATGAGGCGGAGGACTTGGTCTTTCTCTGTGGTCTCCACAGGGGATTCAGACATCCCTTCGTTTTGGGAGATGCAAGACGAGCCTGCATTCAATTCACTGCAGGGATATCCCCCCTTACTTCGAGTCAGAGCATCTCGGTGTCCATTCCACTTAAGGCCACAAACTCAGGGACCCTCTCACATACCTGTAGCTTAGAGAAGCCTCCTCTTGAGGTACTTGTGGAAAGTTGGTATTCCTATTGAGTCGAAGCCAGGGACTAAGCTCCCATCTCGAGTTGATTTGGGGTCCACGGAGCCCTTTCGTGTTGCTCTAGTGACCTCAGGATCCCTCTAGACTTGAGACAGTGATCTTGGGTTTTCTCTGGAGTGCCATCAAGGAAATCAAGGATCCTTTCACGTTTGATGTGGAACACGGAATTGCTCTGCACGCAGTGCAGGGGAATCGGGCCTCATCTCGTGGCGAGTGGGAAGTCTCATGGTTTTTCTCGAGATGCGGCCGGAACCTGGGGTATATTCTCCAGTTAAGACGGGGAGGGCCCTTCCAGACACGTGTTTGTTCAGCGACGTCAGGACTCCTACCTAGGTGCGAGGGACACTTCGGAATTCTCCTCGAGTCTTGGCATGGCAATTGGGACGCGTCTCCCCCTGAGGCGGGAGACCCAGGGTCCCTTCCCACGTGCCACAGGGATCCTGGGACTCCTATCCATTTTCAAGAGGAGTCAGGCATCGTCTCCTTTGGAAGCATTGATCTCCGCGGACGTCTCGAGTTTTCAAAGGATGTGAGGCCTCCGCTCGCGATGAGGCGAGGGCTAGGTCTTTCTCTGTGGTCTCCACAGGGGATTCAGACATGCCTTAGTCTTGGGAGACGCAAGACGAGCCTGCATTCAATTCACTTCATGAATATCCGGTCTTACTTCGAGTCAGAGCATCTCGGTGTCCATTCGACTTGAGGCCACAAACTCAGGGGCCCTCTCACATACATGTTGCTGAGAGAAGCCTCCTCTTGAGGTGCTTGTGGAAAGTTGGTATTCCTCTTGAGTCGAAGCCAGGGACTAAGCTCTCATCTCGAGTTGATTTTCGGTCCATGGAGCCCTTTCGTGTTGCTACAGTGACCTCAGGATCCCTCTAGACTTGAGACAGTGATCTTGGGTTTTCTCTGGAGTGCCATCAAGGAAATCAAGGCTCCTTTCACGTTTGATGTGGAACACGGAATTGCTCTGCACGCAGTGCAGGGGAATCGGGTCTCATCTCGCGGCGAGGGGGAAGTCTCATGGTTTTTCTCGAGTTGCGGCCGGAACCTGGGGTATATTCTCGAGTTACGACGGGGAGGGCCCTTCCAGACACGTGTTTGTTCAGCGACGTCAGGACTCCTGCCTAGGTGCGAGGGACACCTCGGGATTCTCCTCGAGTCTTGGCATGGCAATGGGGACGCGTCTCCACGTGAGGCGGGAGACCCAGGTTCCCTTTCCACGTGCCACAGGGATCCTGGGACTCCTATCCATTTTCAAGAGGAGTCAGGCATCGTCTCCTTTGGAAGCACTGATCTGCGCGGACCTCTCGAGTTTTCAAAGGATGTGAGGCCTCCGGTCTCGATGAGGCGGAGGACTAGGTCTTTCTCTGTGGTCTCCACAGCGGATTCAGACATCCCTTCGTCTTGGGAGATGCAAGACGAGCCTGCATTCAATTCACTGCAGGGATATCCGGCCTTACATTTAGTCAGAGCATCTCGGTGTCCATTCCACTTGAGGCCACAAACTCAGGGTCCCTCTCACATACCTGTAGCTGAGAGAAGCTTCATCTTGAGGTGCTTGTGGAAAGTTGGTATTCCTCTTGAGTCGAAGCCAGGGACTAAGCTCTCATCTCGAATTGATTTGGGGTCCACGGAGCCCTTTCCTGTAGGTCCAGTGACCTCAGGATCCCTCTAGACTTGAGACAGTGATCTTGGGTTTTCTCTGGAGTGCCATCAAGGAAATCAAGGCTCCTTTCACGTTTGATGTGGAACACGGAATTGCTCTGCATGCAGTGCACGGGAATCGGGCCTCAACTCGCAGCGAGGGGGAAATCTCATGGTTTTTCTCGAGTTGCGGCCGGAACCTGGGGTATATTCTCGAGTTACGACGGGGAGGGCCCTTCCTTACACGTGTTTGTTCAGCGACGTCAGGACTCCTGCCTAGGTGCGAGGGACACCTCGGGATTCTCCTCGAGTCTTGGCATGGCAATTGGGACGCCTCTCCACGTGAGGCGGGAGACCCAGGGTCCCTTTCCACGTGCCACAGGGATCCTGGGACTCCTATCCATTTTCAATCGGAGTCAGGCATCGTCTACTTTGGAAGCATTGATCTCCGCAGACCTCTCGAGTTTTCAAAGGATGTGAGGCCTCCGGTCGCGTTGAGGCGGAGGACTAGGTCTTTCTCTGTGTTCTCCACAGGGGATTCAGACATCCCTTCGTCTTGGGAGATGCAAGACGAGCCTGCATTCAATTCACAGCAGGGATATCCGGCCTTATTTCGAGTCAGAGCATCTCGGTGTCCATTCCACTTGAGGCCACAAACTCAGGGTCCCTCTCACATACCTATAGCTGAGAGAAGCCTCCTCTTGAGGTGCTTGTGGAAAGTTGGTATTCCTCTTGAGTCGAAGCCAGGGACTAAGCTCTCATCTCGAGTTGATTTGGAGTCCACGGAGCCCTTTTGTGTTGCTCCAGTGACCTCAGGATCCCTCTAGACTTGAGACAGGGATCTTGGGTTTTCTCTGGAGTGCCATCAAGGAAATCAAGGCTCCTTTCACGTTTGATGTGGAACACGGAATTGCTCTGCACGCAGTGCAGGGGAATCGGGCCTCATCTCGGGGCGAGGGGGAAGTCTCATGGTTTTTCTTGAGTTGCGGCCGGAACCTGGGGTATATTCTCGAGTTACGACGGGGAGGGCCCTTCCAGACACGTGTTTGTTCAGCGATGTCATGACTCCTGCCTATGTGCGAGGGACACCTCGGGATTCTCCTCGAGTCTTGGCATGGCAATTGGGACGCGTCTCCACGTGAGGCGGGAGACCCAGGGTCACTTTCCACGTGCTACAGGGATCCTGGGACTCCTATCCATTTTCAAGAGGAGTCAGGCATCGTCTCCTATGGAAGCATTGATCTCCGCGTACCTCTCGAGTTTTCAAAGGATGTGAGGCCTCCGGTCGCAATGAAGCGGAGGACTAGGTCTTTCTCTGTGGTCTCCACAGGGGATTCAGACATCCCTTCGTCTTGGGAGATGCAAGACGAACCTGCATTCAATTCACTGCGGGGATATCCGGCATTAGTTCGAGTCAGAGCATCTCGGTGTCCATTCCACTTGAGGCCACAAAATCAGGGTCCCTCTCACATACCTGTAGCTGAGAGAAGCCTCCTCTTGAGGTGCTTGTGGAAAGTTGGTGTTCCTCTTGAGTCGAAGCCAAGGACTAAGCTCTCATCTCGAGTTGACTTGGGGTCCACGGAGCCCTTTCGTGTTGCTCCAGTGACCTCAGGATCCCTCTAGACTTGAGACAGGGATCTTGGGTTTTCTCTGGAGTGCCATCAAGGAAATCAAGGCTCCTTTCACGTTTGATGTGGAACACGGAATTGCTCTGCACGCAGTGCAGGGGAATCGGGCCTCATCTCGCGGCGAGGGGGAAGTCTCATGGTTTTTCTCGAGTTGCGGCCGGAACTGGGGTATATTCTCGAATTACGACGGGGAGGGCCCTTCCTGACACGTGTTTGTTCAGCGACGTCAGGACTCCTGCCTAGGTGCGAGGGACACTTCAGAATTCTCCTCGAGTCTTGGCATGGCAATTGGGACGCGTCTCCACGTGAGGCGGGAGACCCAGGGTCCCTTTCCACGTGCCACAGGGATCCTGGGACTCCTACCCATTTTCAAGAGGAGTCAGGCATCGTCTCCTTTGGAAGTATTGATCTCCGCGGACCTCTTGAGTTTTCAAAGGGTGTGAGGCCTCCGGTAGCGATGAGGCGGAGGACTAGGTCTTTCTCTGTGGTCTCCACAGGGGATTCAGACATCACTTCGTCTTGGGAGATGCAAGACGAGCCTGCATTCAATTCACTGCAGGGATATCCGCCCTTACGTCGAGTCAGAGCATCTCGGTGTCCATTCCACTTGAGGCCACAAACTCAGGGTCCCTCTCACATACCTGTAGCTGAGAGAAGCCTCCTCTTGAGGTGCTTGTGGAAAGTTGGTGTTCCTCTTGAGTCGAAGCCAAGGACTAAGCTCTCATCTCGAGTTGACTTGGGGTCCACGGAGCCCTTTCATGTTGCTCCAGTGACCTCAGGATCCCTCTAGACTTGAGACAGGGATCTTGGGTTTTCTCTGGAATGCCGTCAAGGAAATCAAGGCTCCTTTCACGTTTGATGTGGAACACGGAATTGCTCTGCACGCAGTGCAGGGGAATCGGGCCTCATCTCGCGGCGACGGGGAAGTCTCATGGTTTTTCTCGAGTTGCGGCCGGAACCTGGGGTATATTCTCGAGTTACGACGGGGAGGGCCCTTCCAGACACGTGTTTGTTCAGCGACGTCAGGACTCCTGCCTAGGTGCGAGGGACACCTCGGGATTCTCCTCGAGTCTTGGCATGGCAATTGGGACGCGTCTCCACGTGAGGCGGGAGACCACGGGTCCCTTTCCACGTGCCACAGGGATCCTCGGACTCCTGTCCAATTTCAAGAGATTCAGCAACGTCTCCTTGGAAGCATTGATCTCCGCGGAACTTTCGAGTTTTCAAACGATGTGAGGCCTCCGGTCGCGACGAGGCGGAGAACTAGGTTTTTCACTGTGGTCTCCACAGGTGATTCAGACATCCCTTCCTTGGGGAGATGCAGGACGAGCCTGCATTCAATTCACCGCAGGGATATCTGGCCTTAGTTCCAGTCAGAGGATCTCGGTGTCCTTTCCACTTGAGGCCACAAACTCAGGGTCCCTCTCACATACCTGTAGCTGAGAGAAGCCTCCTCTTGAGGTGCTTGTGGAAAGTTGGTATTCCTCTTGAGTCGAAGCCAGGGACTAAACTCTCATCTCGAGTTGACTTGGGGTCCATGGAGCCCTTTCGTGTTGTTACAGTGACATCAGGATCCCTCTAGACTTGAGACAGTGATCTTGGGTATTCTCTGGAGTGCCACCAAGGAAATCAAGGCTCCTTTCACGTTTGATGTGGAACACGGAATTGCTCTGCACGCAGTGAAGGGGAATCGGGCCTCATCTCAGGGCAAGTGGGAAGTCTCATGGTTTTTCTCGAGTTGAGATCGGAACCTGGGGTATATTCTCGAGTTACGACGGGGAGGGCCCTTCCAGACACGTGTTTGTTCAGCGACGTCAGCACTCCTTCCTAGGTGCGAGGGACACCTCGGGATTCTCCTCGAGTCTTGGCATGGCAATTGGGACGCGTCTCCACGTGAGGCGGGAGACCCAGGGTCCCTTTCCACGTGCCACAGGGATCCTGGGACTCCTATCCATTTTCAAGAGGAGTCAGGCATCGTCTCCTTTCGAAGCATTGATCTCCGCGGACCTCTCGAGTTTTCAAAGGATGTGAGGCTTCTGGTCGCGATGAGGCGGAGAACTCGGTCTTTCTCTGTGGTCTCCACAGGGGATTCAGACATCCCTTCGTCTTGGGAGATGCAATACGAGCCTGCATTCAATTCACTGCAGTGATATCCGGCCTTACTTCGAGTCAGAGAATCTCGGTGTCCATTCCACATGAGGCCACAAACTCAGGGGCCCTCTCACATACCTGTAGCTGAGAGAAGCCTCCTCTTGAGGTGCTTGTGGAAAGTTGGTATTCCTCTTGAGTCTAAGCCAGGGACTAAGCTCTCATCTCGAGTTGATTTGGGGCCCACGGAGCCCTTTCGTGTTGCTCCAGTGACCTCAGGATCCCTCTAGACTTGAGACAGTGATCTTGGGTTTTCTCTGGAGTGCCATCAAGGAAATCAAGGCTCCTTTCACGTTTGATGTGGAAAACGGAATTGCTCTGCATGCAGGGCAGGGGAATCCGGCCTCAACTCGCGGCGAGGGGGAAATCTCAGGTTTTTCTGGAGTTGCGGCCGGAACCTGGGGTATATTCTCGAGTAACGACGGGGAGGGCCCTTCCAGACACGTGTTTGTTCAGCGACGTCAGGACTCCTGCCTAGGTGCGAGGGACACCTCGGGATTCTCCTCGAGTCTTGGCATGGCAATTTGGACGCGTCTCCACGTGAGGCGGGAGACCCAGGGTCCCTTTCCACGTGCCACAGGGATCCTGGGACTCCTATCCATTTTCAAGAGGAGTCAGGCATCGTCTCTTTGGAAGCATTGATCTCCGTGCACCTCTCGAATTTTCAATATATGTGAGGCCTCCGGTCCCCATGAGGCTGAGAACTCGGTCTTTCTCTGTGGTCTCCACAGGTGATTCAGACATCCCTTCGTCTTGGGAGATGCAAGACGAGCCTGCATTCAATTCACTGCAGGGATATCCGGCCTTACTTCGATTCAGAGCATCTCGGTGTCCATTCAACTTGAGGCCACAAACTCAGGGTCCCTCTCACATACCTGTAGCTGAGAGAAGCCTCCTCTTGAGGTGCTTGTGGAAAGTTGGTATTCCTCTTGAGTCTAATCCAGGGACTAAGCTCTCATCTCGAGTTGATTTGGGGCCCACGGAGCACTTTCGTGTTGCTCCAGTGACCTCAGGATCCATCTAGACTTGAGACAGTGATCTTGGGTTTTCTCTGGAGTGCCATCAAGGAAATCAAGGCTCCTTTCACGTTTGATGTGGAACACGGAATTGCTCTGCATGCAGGGCAGGGGAATCGGGCCTCATCTCGCGGCGAGGGGGAAATCTCATGGTTTTTCTCGAGTTGCGGCCGGAACCTTGGGTATATTCTCGAGTTACGACAGGGAGGGCCCTTCCAGACACGTGTTTGCTCAACAACGTCAGGACTCCTGCCTAGGTGCGAGGGACACCTCGGGATTCTCCTCGATTCTTGGCATGGCAATTGGGACGCGTCTCCACGTGAGGCGGGAGACCCAGGGTCCCTTTCCACGTGCCACAGGGATCCTGGGACTCCTATCCATTTTCAAGAGGAGTCAGGCATCGTCTCCTTTGGAAGCATTGATCTCCGCGGACCTCTCGAGTTTTCAAAGGATGTGAGGCCTCCGGACGCGATGAGGCGGAGAACTAGGTCTTTCTTGTGGTCTCCACAGGTGATTCAGACATCCCTTCGTCTTGGGAGATGCAAGACGAGCCTGCATTCAATTCACTGCAGGGATATCCGGCCTTACTTCGAGTCAGAGCATCTCGGTGTCCATTCCACTTGAGGCCACAAACTCAGGGTCCCTCTCACATACCTGTAGCTGAGAGAAGCCTGCTCTTGAGGTGCTTGTGGAAAGTTGGTATTTCTCTTGAGTCGAATCCAGGGACTAAGCTCTCATCTCGAGTTGATTTGGGGTCCACGGAGCCCTTTCGTGTTGCTCCAGTGACCTCAGGATCCCTCTAGACTTGAGACAGTGATCTTGGGTTTTCTCTGGAGTGCCATCAAGGAAATCAAGGCTCCTTTCACGTTTGATGTGGAACCCGGAATTGCTCTACACACAGTGCAGTGGAAATGGGCCTCATCTCGTGGCGAGGGGGAAGTCTCATGGTTTTTCTCGAGTTGCGGCCGGACCCTGGGGGATATTCTCGAGTTACGGCGGGGAGGGCCCTTCCAGACACGTGATAGGTGCGAGGGACAACTTCGGATTCTCCTAAAGTCTTCACATGGCAATTGGGACGCGTCTCCACGTGAAGCGGGAGACCCAGGGTCCCTTTCCACGTGCCACAAGGATCCTGGGTCTCCTATCCATTTTCAAGAGTAGTCAGGAATCGTCTCCTTCATAAGTATTGATCTCCGCGGACCTCTCGAGTTTTCAAAGGATGTGAGGCCTCCGGTCGCGATGAGCCGGAGAACTAGGTCTTTCTCTGTGGTCTCCACAGTGGATTCAGACATCCCTTCGCTTGGGAGATGCAAGACGAGCCTGCATTCAATTCACTGCAGTGATATCCTGCCTTACTTCGAGTCAGAGCATCTCGGTGTCCATTCTACTTGATGGCACAAACTCAGGGTCCCTCTCACATACCTGTAGCTGAGAGAAGCCTCCTCTTGAGGTGCTTGTGGAAAGTTGGTATTCCTCTTGGTCGAAGCCAGGGACTAATCTTTCATCTCGAGTTGATTTGGGGTCCACGGAGCCCTTTCGTGTTGCTACACTTATTTTAGGATCCCTCTAGACTTGAGACAGTGATCTTGGGTTTTCTCTGGAGTGCCATCAAGGAAATCAAGGCTCCTTTCACGTTTGATGTGGAACACGGAATTGCTCTGCACGCAGTGCTGGGGAATCGGGCCTCATCTCGCGTCGAGGGGGAAGTCTCATGGTTTTACTCGAGTTGCGGCCGGAACCTGTGGTATATTCTCGAGTTACGACGGGGAGGGCCCTTCCAGACACGTGTTTGTTCAGCGACGTCAGGACTCCTGCCTAGGTGTGAGGGACACCTCGTGATTCTCCTCGAGTCTTGGCATGGCAATTGGGACGCGTCTCCACGTGAGGCGGGAGACCCAGGATCCCTTTCCACGTGCCACAGGGATCCTGGGACTCCTATCCATTTTCAAGAAGAGTCAGGCATCGTCTCCTTTGGAAGCATTGATCTCCGCAGACCTATCGAGTTTTCAAAGGATGTGAGGCCTCCGGTCGCGATGAGGCGGAGAACTAGGTCTTTCTCTGTGTTCTCCACAGGGGATTCAGACATCCCTTCGTATTGGGAGATGCAAAACGAGCCTGCATTCATTTCACTGCAGGGATATCCGGCAATAAACCGAGTCAGAGCATCTCGGTGTCTATTCCACTTGAGTGCACAAATTCAGGGTGCCTCTCACATACCTGTAGCTGAGAGAAGCCTCCTCTTGAGGTGCTTGTCTAAAGTTGGTATTCCTCTTGAGTCGAAGCCAGGGACTAAGCTCTCATTTCGAGTTGATTTGGGGTCCACGGAGCCCTTTCTTGTTGCTACAGTGACTTCAGGATCCCTCTAGGCTTGAGACAGTGATCTTGGGTTATCTCTGGTGTGCCATCAAGGAAATCAAGGCTCCTTTCACGTTTGATGTGGAACACGGAATTGCTCTGCATGACTTACAGGGGAATCGGGCCTCATCTCGTGGCGAGGGGGAAGTCTCATGGTTTTTCTCGAGTTGCGGCAGGAACCTGGGGTATATTCTCGAGTTACGACGGGGAGGGGCCTTCCATACACGTGTTTGTTCAGCGACGTCAGGACTCCTGCCTAGGTGCGAGGGACACCTCGGGATTCTCCTCGAGTCTTGGCTTGGCAATTGGGACGCGTCTCCACGTGAGGCGGGAGACCAAGGGTCCCTTTCCACGTGCCACAGGGATCCAGGGACTCCTATCCATTTTCAAGAGGAGTCAGGCATCGTATCCTTTGGAAGCATTGATCTCCGTGGACCTCTCGAGTTTTCAAAGGATGTGAGGCCTCCGTTCGCGTTGAGGCGTAGGACTTGGTCTTTCTCTGTGGTCTCCACAGGGGATTCAGACATCCCTTCGTCTTGGGAGATGCAAGACGAGCCTGCATTCAATTCACTGCAGGGATATCCGGCCTTACTTCGAGTCAGAGCATCTCGGTGTCCATTCCATTTGAGGCCATAATCTCAGGGGCCCTCTCACATACCTGTAGCTGAGAGAATCCTCCTCTTGAGGTGCTTGTGGAAAGTTGGTATTCCTCTTGAGTCGAAGCCAGGGACTAAGCTCTCATCTCGAGTTGATTTGGGGTCCACGGAGCCCTTTCGTGTTGCTCCAGTGACCTCAGGATCCCTCTAGACTTGAGCCAGTGATCTTGGGTTTTCTCTGGAGTGCCATCAAGGAAATCAAGGCTCCTTTCACGTTTGATGTGGAACACGCAATTGCTCTGCATGCAGTGCAGGTGAATGGGCCTCATCTCGGGGCGAGGGGGAAGTCTCATTGTTTTTCTCGAGTTGCGGCCGGAACCTGGGGTATATTCTCGAGTTACGATGGGGAGGGCCCTTCCAGACACGTGTTTGTTCAGCAATGTCATGACTCCTGCCTAGGTGCGAGGGACACCTCGCGATTCTCCTCGAGTCTTGGCATGGCAATTGGGACGCGTCTCCACGTGAGGCGGGATACCCAGGGTCCCTTTCCACGTGCCACAGGGATCCTGGGACTCCTATCCATTTTCAAGAGGAGTCAGGCATCGTCTCCTTTGGAAGCATTGAGCTCCGCGGACCTCTTGAGTTTTCAAGGGATGTGAGGCCTCCGGTCGAGATGAGGCGGAGAACTAGTTCTTTCTCTGTGGTCTCCACATTGGATTCAGACATCCCTTCGCTTGGGAGATGCAAGACGAGCCTGCATTCAATTCACTGCAGGGATATCTGGCCTTACTTCGAGTCAGAGTATCTCGGTGTCCATTCCACTTGAGGCCACAAACTCAGGGTCCCTCTCACATACCTGTAGCTGAGAGAAGCCTCCTCTTGAGGTGCTTGTGGAAAGTTGGTATTCCTCTTGAGTCGAAGCCAGGGACTAAGCTCTCATCTCGAGTTGATTTGGGGTCCACGGAGCCCTTTCTTGTTGCTCCAGTGAGCTCAGGATCCCTCTAGACTTGAGACAATGATCTTGCGTTTTCTCTGGAGTGCCATCAAAGAAATCAAGGCTCCTTTCACGTTTGATGTGGAACACGGAGTTGCTCTGCATGCAGTGCAGGGGAATCGGGCCTCATCTCGCGGCGAGGGGGAAGTCTCATGGTTTTTCTCGAGTTGCGGACAGAACCTGGCGTATATTCTCGAGTTACGACGGGGAGGGCCCTTCCAGACACGTGTTTGTTCAGCGACGTCAGGACTCCTGCCTAGGTGCGAGGGACACCTCGGGATTCTCCCCGAGTCTTGGCATGGCAATTGGGAAGCGTTTCCACGTGAGGCGGGAGACCCAGTGTCCCTTTCCACGTGCCACAGGGATCCTGGGACTCCTATCCATTTTCAAGAGGAGTCAGGCATCGTCTCCTTTGGAAGCATTGATCTCCGCGGACCTCTCGACTTTTCAAAGGATATGAGGCCTCCGGTCGCGATGAGGCGGAGAACTAGGTCTTTCTCTGTGGTTTCCACAGGGGATTCAGACATCCCTTCGTCTTGGGAGATGCAAGACGAGCCTGCATTCAATTCACTGCACGGATATCTGGCATTACTTCGAGTCACGGCATATCGGTGTCCATTCCACTGGAGGCCATAAACTCAGGGTCCCTATCACATACCTGTAGCTGAGAAAAGCCTCCTCTTGAGGTGCTTGTGGAAAGGTGGTATTCCTCTTGAGTCGAAGCCAGGGACTAAGCTCTCATCTCGAGTTGATTTGGGGTCCACGGAGCCCTTTCGTGTTGCCACAGTGACCTCATGATCCCTCCAGACTTGAGACAGTGATCTTGGGTTTTCTCTGGAGTGCCATCAAGGAAATCAAGGCTCCTTTCACGTTTGATGTGGAACACGGAATTGCTCTGCACGCAGTGCAGGGGAATCGGGCCTCATCTCGCGGCGAGGGGGAAGTCTCATGGTTTTTCTGGAGTTGCGGCCGTAACCTGGGGTATATTCTCGAGTTCCGACGGGGAGGTCCCTTCCAGATACGTGTTTGTTCAGCGACGTCAGGACTCCTGCCTAGGTGGGAGGGACACCTCGGGATACTCCACGAGTCTTGGCATGGCATTTGGGACGCGTCTCCACGTGAGGCGGGAGACCCAGGGTCCCTTTCCACGTGCCACAGGGATCCTGGGACTCCTATCCATTTTGAAGAGGAGTCAGGCATCGTCTCCTTTGGAAGCATTGATCTCCGCGGACCTCTCGAGTTTTCAAAGGATGTGAGGCCTCCGTTCGGGATGAGGCGGAGAACTAGTTCTTTCTCTGTGGTCTCCACAGGGGATTCAGACATCCCTTCCTCTTGGGAGATGCAAGACGAGACTGCATTCAATTCACTGCAGGGATATCCAGCCTTAGTTCGAGTCAGAGCATCTCGGTGTCCATTCCACTTGAGGCCACAAACTCAGGGTCCCTCTCACATACCTGTAGCTGAGAGAAGCCTCCTCTTGAGGTGCTTGTGGAAAGTTGGTGTTCCTCTTGAGTCGAAGCCAAGGACTAAGTTCTCATCTCGAGTTGACTTGGGGTCCACGGAGCCCTTTCGTGTTGCTCCAGTGACCTCAGGATCCCTCTAGACTTGAGACAGTGATCTTGGGTTTTCTCTGGAGTGCCATCAAGGAAATCAAGGCTCCTTTCACGTTTGATGTGGAACACGGAATTGCTCTGCACGCAGTGCAGGGGATTCGGGCCTCATCTCGCGGCGAGTAGGAAGTCTCATGGTTTTTCTCGAGTTGCGTCCGGAACCTGGGGTATATTCTCGAGTTACGACAGTGAGGGCCCTTCCAGACACGTGTTTGTTCAGCGACGTCAGGACTCCTGCCTAGGTGCGAGGGACACCTTGGCAATCTCCTCGAGTCTTGACATGGCAATTGGGACGCGTCTCCACGTGAGGCGGGAGACCCAGCGTCCCTTCCCACGTGCCACAGGGATCCTGGGACTCCTATCCATTTTCAAGAGGAGGCAGGCATCGTTTCCTTTGAAAGCATTGATCTCCGCGGACGTCTCGAGTTTTCAAAGAATGTGAGGCCTCCAGTCACGAAAAGGTGGAGAACTAGGGCTTCTCTGTCGTCTCCACAGGGGATTCAGACATCCCTTCGTCTTGGGAGATGCAAGACGAGCCTGCATTCAATTCACTGCAGGGATATCCGGCCTTCCATTGAGTCAGAGCATCTCGGTGTCCATTCCACTTGAGGCCACAAACTCAGGGTCCCTCTCACATACCTGTAGCTGAGAGAAGCCTCCTCTTGAGGTGCTTGTGGAAAGTTGGTATTCCTCTTGAGGCGAAGCCAGGGACTAATCTCTCATCTCGAGTTGATTTGGGGTCCAGGGAGCCCTTTCTTGTTGCTCCAGTGAGCTCAGGATCCCTCTAGACTTGAGAGAGTGATCTTGCGTTTTCTCTGTTGTGCCATCAAGGAAATCAAGGCTCCTTTCACGTTTGATGTGGAACACGGAATTGCTCTGCACGCAGTGCAGGGGAATCGGGCCTCATCTCGCGGCGAGGGGGAAGTCTCATGGTTTTTCTCGAGTTGCGGCCAGAACCTGGGGTATATTCTCGAGTTCCGACGGGGAGGGCCCTTCCAGACACGTGTTTGTTCAGCAACGTCAGGACTCCTGCCTAGGTGCGAGGGACACCTCGGGATTCTCCCCGAGTCTTGGCATGGCAATTGGGAAGCGTTTCCACGTGAGGCGGGAGACCCAGGGTCCCTTTCCACGTGCCACAGGGATCCTGGGACTCCTATCCATTTTCAAGAGGAGTCAGGTATCGTCTCCTTTGGAAGCATTGATCTCCGCGGACCTCTCGACTTTTCAAAGGATGTGAGGCCTCCGGTCGCGATGAGGCGGAGAACTAGGTCTTTCTCTGTGGTTTCCACAGGGGATTCAGACATCCCTTCGTCTTGGGAGATGCAAGACAAACCTGCATTCAATTCACTGCAGGGATATCTGGCATTACTTCGAGTCACGGCATATCGGTGTCCATTCCACTGGAGGCCATAAACTCAGGGTCCCTATCACATACCTGTAGCTGAGAAAAGCCTCCTCTTGAGGTGCTTGTGGAAAGTTGGTATTCCTCTTGAGTCGAAGCCAGGGACTAAGCTCTCATCTCGAGTTGATTTGGGGTCCACGGAGCCCTTTCGTGTTGCCACAGTGACCTCATGATCCCTATAGACTTGAGACAGTGATCTTGGGTTTTCTCTGGAGTGCCATCAAGGAAATCAAGGCTCCTTTCACGTTTGATGTGGAACACGGAATTGCTCTGCACGCAGTGCAGGGGAATCGGGCCTCATCTCGCGGCGAGGGGGAAGTCTCATGGTTTTTCTCGAGTTGCGGCCGGAACCTGGGGTATATTCTTGAGTTACGACGGGGAGGGCCCTTCCAGATACGTGTTTGTTCAGCGACGTCAACACTCCTGCCTAGGTGCGAGGGACAACTCGGGCTTCTCCACGAGTCTTGGCATGGCATTTGGGACGCGTCTCCACGTGAGGCGGGAGACCCAGGGTCCCTTCCCACGTGCCACAGGGATCCTGGGACTCCTATCCATTTTGAAGAGGAGTCAGGCATCGTCTCCTTTGGAAGCATTGATCTCCGGGGACCTCTCGAGTTTTCAAAGGATGTGAGGCCTCCGGTCGCGATGAGGGGGAGAACTAGTTCTTTCTCTGTGGTCTCCACAGGGGATTCAGACATCCCTTCCTCTTGGGAGATGCAAGACGAGCCTGCATTCAATTCACTGCAGGGATATCCAGCCTTAGTTCGAGTCAGAGCATGTCGGTGTCCATTCCACTGGAGGCCACAAACTCAGGGTCCCTCTCACATACCTGTAGCTGAGAGAAGCCTCCTCTTGAGGTGCTTGTGGAAAGTTGGTGTTCCTCTTGAGTCGAAGCCAAGGACTAAGTTCTCCTCTCGAGTTGACTTGGGTTCCACGGAGCCCTTTCGTGTTGCTCCAGTGACCTCAGGATCCCTCTAGACTTGAGACAGTGATCTTGGTTTTTCTCTGGAGTACCATCAAGGAAATGAAGGCTCCTTTCACGTTTGATGTGGAACACGGAATTGCTCTGCACGCAGTGCAGGGGAATCGGGCCTCATCTCGCGGCGAGGGGGAAGTCTCATGGTTTTCCTCGAGTTGCGGCCGGATCCTTGGGTATATTCTCGAGTTACGACTGGGAGGGCCCTTCCAGACACGTGTTTGTTCAGCGACGTCAGGACTCCTGCCTAGGTGTGAGGGACACCTCGGGATTCTCCTCGAGTCTTGACATGGCAATTGGAACGCGTCTCCACGTGAGGCGGGAGACCCAGGGTCCCTTCCCACGTGCCACAGGGATCCTGGGAATCCTATCCATTTTCAAGAGGAGTCAGGCATCGTCTACTTTGGAAGCATTGATCTCTGCGGACCTGTCGAGTTTTCAAAGGATGTGAGGCCTCCAGTCGCGAAAAGGTGGAGAACTAGGGCTTCTCTGTGGTCTCCACAGGGGATTCAGACAACCCTTCGTCTTGGGAGATGCAAGACGAGCCTGCATTCAATTCACTGCAGGGATATCCGGCCTTACTTCGAGTCAGAGCATCTCGGTGTCCATTCCACTTGAGGCCACAAAGTCATGGTCCTTCTCATATACATGTAGCTGAGAGAAGCCTCCTCTTGAGGTGCTTGTGGAAAGATGGTGTTCCTCTTGAGTCGAAGCCAAGGACTAATCTCTCATCTCGAGTTGACTTGGGGTCCACGGAGCCCTTTATTGTTGCTCCAGTGACCTCAGGATCCCTCTAGAATTGAGACAGTGATCTTGGGTTTTCTCTGGAGTGCCATCAAGGAAATCAAGGCTCCTTTCACGTTTGATGTGGAACACGGAATTGCTCTGCACGCAGTGCAGGGGAATCGGGCCTCATCTCGCGGCGAGGGGGAAGTCTCATGGTTTTTCTCGACTTGCGGTCGAAAGCTGGGGTATATTCTCGAGTTACGCCGGGGAGGGCCCTTCCAGACACGTGTTTGTTCAGCGACGTCAGGACTCCTGCCTAGGTGCGAGGGACACCTCGGGATTCTCCTCGAGGCTTGGCATGGCAATTGGGAGGCGTCTCCACGTGAGGCGGGAGACCCAGGGTCGCATTCCACGTGCCACAGGGAAGCTGGGACTCCTATCCATTTTCAAGAGGAGTCAGGCATCGTCTCCTTTGGAAGCATTGATCTCCACGGACCTCTCGAGTTTTCAAAGGATGTGAGGCCTCCGGTCGTGATGAGGCGGAGGACTAGGTCTTTCTCTGTGGTCTCCACAGGGGATTCAGACATCCCTTCGTCTTGGGAGATGCAAGACGAGCCTGCATTCAATTCACTGCAGGGATATCCGGCCTTACTTCGAGTCAGAAAATCTCGGTGTCCATTCCACTTGAGGCCAGAAACTCAGGGGCCCTCTCACATACCTGTAGCTGAGAGAAGCCTCTTCTTGAGGTGCTTGTGGAAAGTTGGTATTCCTCTTGAGGCGAAGCCAGGGACTAAGCTCTCATCTCGAGTTGATTTGGGGTCCACGGAGCCCTTTCGTGTTGCTCCAGTGACCTCAGGATCCCTGTAGACTTGAGACAGTGATCTTGGGTTTTCTCTGGAGTGCCATCAAGGAAATCAAGGCTCCTTTCACGTTTGATGTGGAACACGGAATTGCTCTGCACGCAGTGCAGGGGATTCGGGCCTCATCTCGCGGCGAGGGGGAAGTCTCATGGTTTTTCTCGAGTTGCGGATGTAACCTGGGGTATATTCTCGAGTTACGACGGGAAGGGCCCTTCCAGACACGTGTTTGTTCAACGACGTCAGGACTCCTGCCTAGGTGCAAGGGACAACTCGGGATTCTCCTCGAGTCTTGGCATGGCAATTGGGACGCATCTTCACGTGAGGCGGGAGACCCAGGGTCCCTTTCCAAGTGCCACAGGGATCCTGGGACTCCTATCCATTTTCAAGAGGAGTCAGGCATCGTCTCCTTTGGAAGCATAAATCTCCGCAGACCTCTCGAGTTTTCAAAGGATGTGAGGCCTCTGGTCGGGATGAGGCGGAGGGCTAGGTCTTTCTCTGTGGTCTCCACAGGGGATTCACACATCCCTTCGTCTTGGGAGATGCAAGACGAGCCTGCATTCAATTCACTGCAGGGATATCCGGCCTTACTTTTATTCAGAGCATCTCTGTGTCCATTCCATTTGAGGCCACAAACTCAGGGTCCCTCTCACATACCTGTAGCTGAGAGAAGCCTCCTCTTGAGGTGCTTGTGGAAAGTTGGTATTCCTCTTGAGTCGAAGCCAGGGACTAAGCTCTCATCTCGAGTTGATATGGGGTCCACGGAGACCTTTCGTGTTGCTCCAATGACCTCAGGATCCCTCTAGACTTGAGACAGTGATCTTGGGTTTTCTTTGGAGTGCCATCAAGGAAATCAAGGCTCCTTTCAAGTTTGATGTGGAACACGGAATTGCTCTGCACGCAGTGCAGGGGATTCGGGCCTCATCTCGCGGCGAGGGGGAAGTCTCATGGTTTTTCTCGAGTTGCGGCCGGAACCTGGGGTATATTCTCGAGTTACAACAGTGAGGGCCCTTCCAGACACGTGTTTGTTCAGCGACGTCAGGACTCCTGCCTAGGTGCGAGGGACACCTCGGGATTCTCCTCGAGTCTTGACATGGCAATAGGAACGCGTCTCCACGTGAGGCGGGAGACCCAGGGTCCCTTCCCACGTGCCACAGGGATCCTGGGACTCCTATCCATTTTCAAGAGGAGTCAGGCATCGTCTACTTTGGAAGCATTGACCTCTGCGGACGTCTCGAGTTTTCAAAGGATGTGAGGCTTCCAGTCGCGAAAAGGTGGAGTACTAGGGCTTCTCTGTGGTCTCCACAGGGGATTCAGACAACCCTTCGTCTTGGGAGATGCAAGAGTAGCCTGCATTCAATTCACTGCAGGGATATCCGGCCTTACTTCGAGTCAGAGCATCTCGGTGTCCATTCCACTTGAGGCCACAAAGTCATGGTCCCTCTCATATACATGTAGCTGAGAGAAGCCTCCTCTTGAGGTGCTTGTGGAAAGTTGGTGTTCCTCTTGAGTCGAAGCCAAGGACTAATCTCTCATCTCGAGTTGACTTGGGGTCAACGGAGCCCTTTCTTGTTGCTCCAGTGACCTCAGGATCCCTCTAGAATTGAGACAGTGATCTTGGGTTTTCTCTGGAGTGCCATCAAGGAAATCAAGGCTCCTTTCACGTTTGATGTGGAACACGGAATTGCTCTGCACGCAGTAAAGGGGAATCGGGCCTCATCTCACGGCGAGGGGGAAGTCTCATGGTTTTTCTCGACTTGCGGCCGAAACCTGGGGTATATTCTCGAGTTACGACGGGGAGGGCCCTTCCAGACACGTGTTTGTTCAGCGACGTCAGGACTCCTGCCTAGGTGCGAGGGACACCTCGGGATTCTCCTCGAGTCTTGGCATGGCAATTGGGATGCGTCTCCACGTGAGGCGGGAGACCCAGTGTCCCTTAAACGTACCACAGGGAAGCTGGGACTCCTATCCATTTTCAAGAGGAGTCAGGCATCGTCTCCTTTGGAAGCATTGATCTCCACGGACCTCTCGAGTTTTCAAAGGATGTGAGGCCTCCGGTCGTGATGAGGCGGAGGACTAGGTCTTTCTCTGTGGTCTCCACAGGGGATTCAGACATCCCTTCGTCTTGGGAGATGCAAGACGAGCCTGCATTCAATTCACTGCAGGGATATCCGGCCTTACTTCGAGTCAGAAAATCTCGGTGTCCATTCCACTTGAGGCCAGAAACTCAGGGGCCCTCTCACATACCTGTAGCTGAGAGAAGCCTCTTCTTGAGGTGCTTGTGGAAAGTTGGTATTCCTCTTGAGGCGAAGCCAGGGACTAAGCTCTCATCTCGAGTTGATTTGGGGTCCACGGAGCCCTTTCGTGTTGCTCCAGTGACCTCAGGATCCCTGTAGACTTGAGACAGTGATCTTGGGTTTTCTCTGGAGTGCCATCAAGGAAATCAAGGCTCCTTTCACGTTTGATGTGGAACACGGAATTGCTCTGCATGACTTACAGGGGAATCGGGCCTCATCTCGTGGCGAGGGGGAAGTCTCATGGTTTTTCTCGAGTTGCGGCAGGAACCTGGGGTATATTCTCGAGTTACGACGGGGAGGGGCCTTCCATACACGTGTTTGTTCAGCGACGTCAGGACTCCTGCCTAGGTGCGAGGGACACCTCGGGATTCTCCTCGAGTCTTGGCTTGGCAATTGGGACGCGTCTCCACGTGAGGCGGGAGACCAAGGGTCCCTTTCCACGTGCCACAGGGATCCAGGGACTCCTATCCATTTTCAAGAGGAGTCAGGCATCGTATCCTTTGGAAGCATTGATCTCCGTGGACCTCTCGAGTTTTCAAAGGATGTGAGGCCTCCGTTCGCGTTGAGGCGTAGGACTTGGTCTTTCTCTGTGGTCTCCACAGGGGATTCAGACATCCCTTCGTCTTGGGAGATGCAAGACGAGCCTGCATTCAATTCACTGCAGGGATATCCGGCCTTACTTCGAGTCAGAGCATCTCGGTGTCCATTCCATTTGAGGCCATAATCTCAGGGGCCCTCTCACATACCTGTAGCTGAGAGAATCCTCCTCTTGAGGTGCTTGTGGAAAGTTGGTATTCCTCTTGAGTCGAAGCCAGGGACTAAGCTCTCATCTCGAGTTGATTTGGGGTCCACGGAGCCCTTTCGTGTTGCTCCAGTGACCTCAGGATCCCTCTAGACTTGAGCCAGTGATCTTGGGTTTTCTCTGGAGTGCCATCAAGGAAATCAAGGCTCCTTTCACGTTTGATGTGGAACACGCAATTGCTCTGCATGCAGTGCAGGTGAATGGGCCTCATCTCGGGGCGAGGGGGAAGTCTCATTGTTTTTCTCGAGTTGCGGCCGGAACCTGGGGTATATTCTCGAGTTACGATGGGGAGGGCCCTTCCAGACACGTGTTTGTTCAGCAATGTCATGACTCCTGCCTAGGTGCGAGGGACACCTCGCGATTCTCCTCGAGTCTTGGCATGGCAATTGGGACGCGTCTCCACGTGAGGCGGGATACCCAGGGTCCCTTTCCACGTGCCACAGGGATCCTGGGACTCCTATCCATTTTCAAGAGGAGTCAGGCATCGTCTCCTTTGGAAGCATTGAGCTCCGCGGACCTCTTGAGTTTTCAAGGGATGTGAGGCCTCCGGTCGAGATGAGGCGGAGAACTAGTTCTTTCTCTGTGGTCTCCACATTGGATTCAGACATCCCTTCGCTTGGGAGATGCAAGACGAGCCTGCATTCAATTCACTGCAGGGATATCTGGCCTTACTTCGAGTCAGAGTATCTCGGTGTCCATTCCACTTGAGGCCACAAACTCAGGGTCCCTCTCACATACCTGTAGCTGAGAGAAGCCTCCTCTTGAGGTGCTTGTGGAAAGTTGGTATTCCTCTTGAGTCGAAGCCAGGGACTAAGCTCTCATCTCGAGTTGATTTGGGGTCCACGGAGCCCTTTCTTGTTGCTCCAGTGAGCTCAGGATCCCTCTAGACTTGAGACAATGATCTTGCGTTTTCTCTGGAGTGCCATCAAAGAAATCAAGGCTCCTTTCACGTTTGATGTGGAACACGGAGTTGCTCTGCATGCAGTGCAGGGGAATCGGGCCTCATCTCGCGGCGAGGGGGAAGTCTCATGGTTTTTCTCGAGTTGCGGCCAGAACCTGGCGTATATTCTCGAGTTACGACGGGGAGGGCCCTTCCAGACACGTGTTTGTTCAGCGACGTCAGGACTCCTGCCTAGGAGCGAGGGACACCTCGGGATTCTCCCCGAGTCTTGGCATGGCAATTGGGAAGCGTTTCCACGTGAGGCGGGAGACCCAGTGTCCCTTTCCACGTGCCACAGGGATCCTGGGACTCCTATCCATTTTCAAGAGGAGTCAGGCATCGTCTCCTTTGGAAGCATTGATCTCCGCGGACCTCTCGACTTTTCAAAGGATATGAGGCCTCCGGTCGCGATGAGGCGGAGAACTAGGTCTTTCTCTGTGGTTTCCACAGGGGATTCAGACATCCCTTCGTCTTGGGAGATGCAAGACGAGCCTGCATTCAATTCACTGCACGGATATCTGGCATTACTTCGAGTCACGGCATATCGGTGTCCATTCCACTGGAGGCCATAAACTCAGGGTCCCTATCACATACCTGTAGCTGAGAAAAGCCTCCTCTTGAGGTGCTTGTGGAAAGGTGGTATTCCTCTTGAGTCGAAGCCAGGGACTAAGCTCTCATCTCGAGTTGATTTGGGGTCCACGGAGCCCTTTCGTGTTGCCACAGTGACCTCATGATCCCTCCAGACTTGAGACAGTGATCTTGGGTTTTCTCTGGAGTGCCATCAAGGAAATCAAGGCTCCTTTCACGTTTGATGTGGAACACGGAATTGCTCTGCACGCAGTGCAGGGGAATCGGGCCTCATCTCGCGGCGAGGGGGAAGTCTCATGGTTTTTCTGGAGTTGCGGCCGTAACCTGGGGTATATTCTCGAGTTCCGACGGGGAGGTCCCTTCCAGATACGTGTTTGTTCAGCGACGTCAGGACTCCTGCCTAGGTGGGAGGGACACCTCGGGATTCTCCACGAGTCTTGGCATGGCATTTGGGACGCGTCTCCACGTGAGGCGGGAGACCCAGGGTCCCTTTCCACGTGCCACAGGGATCCTGGGACTCCTATCCATTTTGAAGAGGAGTCAGGCATCGTCTCCTTTGGAAGCATTGATCTCCGCGGACCTCTCGAGTTTTCAAAGGATGTGAGGCCTCCGTTCGGGATGAGGCGGAGAACTAGTTCTTTCTCTGTGGTCTCCACAGGGGATTCAGACATCCCTTCCTCTTGGGAGATGCAAGACGAGACTGCATTCAATTCACTGCAGGGATATCCAGCCTTAGTTCGAGTCAGAGCATCTCGGTGTCCATTCCACTTGAGGCCACAAACTCAGGGTCCCTCTCACATACCTGTAGCTGAGAGAAGCCTCCTCTTGAGGTGCTTGTGGAAAGTTGGTGTTCCTCTTGAGTCGAAGCCAAGGACTAAGTTCTCATCTCGAGTTGACTTGGGGTCCACGGAGCCCTTTCGTGTTGCTCCAGTGACCTCAGGATCCCTCTAGACTTGAGACAGTGATCTTGGGTTTTCTCTGGAGTGCCATCAAGGAAATCAAGGCTCCTTTCACGTTTGATGTGGAACACGGAATTGCTCTGCACGCAGTGCAGGGGATTCGGGCCTCATCTCGCGGCGAGTAGGAAGTCTCATGGTTTTTCTCGAGTTGCGTCCGGAACCTGGGGTATATTCTCGAGTTACGACAGTGAGGGCCCTTCCAGACACGTGTTTGTTCAGCGACGTCAGGACTCCTGCCTAGGTGCGAGGGACACCTCGGCAATCTCCTCGAGTCTTGACATGGCAATTGGGACGCGTCTCCACGTGAGGCGGGAGACCCAGCGTCCCTTCCCACGTGCCACAGGGATCCTGGGACTCCTATCCATTTTCAAGAGGAGGCAGGCATCGTCTCCTTTGAAAGCATTGATCTCCGCGGACGTCTCGAGTTTTCAAAGAATGTGAGGCCTCCAGTCACGAAAAGGTGGAGAACTAGGGCTTCTCTGTCGTCTCCACAGGGGATTCAGACATCCCTTCGTCTTGGGAGATGCAAGACGAGCCTGCATTCAATTCACTGCAGGGATATCCGGCCTTCCATTGAGTCAGAGCATCTCGGTGTCCATTCCACTTGAGGCCACAAACTCAGGGTCCCTCTCACATACCTGTAGCTGAGAGAAGCCTCCTCTTGAGGTGCTTGTGGAAAGTTGGTATTCCTCTTGAGGCGAAGCCAGGGACTAATCTCTCATCTCGAGTTGATTTGGGGTCCAGGGAGCCCTTTCTTGTTGCTCCAGTGAGCTCAGGATCCCTCTAGACTTGAGAGAGTGATCTTGCGTTTTCTCTGTTGTGCCATCAAGGAAATCAAGGCTCCTTTCACGTTTGATGTGGAACACGGAATTGCTCTGCACGCAGTGCAGGGGAATCGGGCCTCATCTCGCGGCGAGGGGGAAGTCTCATGGTTTTTCTCGAGTTGCGGCCAGAACCTGGGGTATATTCTCGAGTTCCGACGGGGAGGGCCCTTCCAGACACGTGTTTGTTCAGCAACGTCAGGACTCCTGCCTAGGTGCGAGGGACACCTCGGGATTCTCCCCGAGTCTTGGCATGGCAATTGGGAAGCGTTTCCACGTGAGGCGGGAGACCCAGGGTCCCTTTCCACGTGCCACAGGGATCCTGGGACTCCTATCCATTTTCAAGAGGAGTCAGGTATCGTCTCCTTTGGAAGCATTGATCTCCGCGGACCTCTCGACTTTTCAAAGGATGTGAGGCCTCCGGTCGCGATGAGGCGGAGAACTAGGTCTTTCTCTGTGGTTTCCACAGGGGATTCAGACATCCCTTCGTCTTGGGAGATGCAAGACAAACCTGCATTCAATTCACTGCAGGGATATCTGGCATTACTTCGAGTCACGGCATATCGGTGTCCATTCCACTGGAGGCCATAAACTCAGGGTCCCTATCACATACCTGTAGCTGAGAAAAGCCTCCTCTTGAGGTGCTTGTGGAAAGTTGGTATTCCTCTTGAGTCGAAGCCAGGGACTAAGCTCTCATCTCGAGTTGATTTGGGGTCCACGGAGCCCTTTCGTGTTGCCACAGTGACCTCATGATCCCTATAGACTTGAGACAGTGATCTTGGGTTTTCTCTGGAGTGCCATCAAGGAAATCAAGGCTCCTTTCACGTTTGATGTGGAACACGGAATTGCTCTGCACGCAGTGCAGGGGAATCGGGCCTCATCTCGCGGCGAGGGGGAAGTCTCATGGTTTTTCTCGAGTTGCGGCCGGAACCTGGGGTATATTCTCGAGTTACGACGGGGAGGGCCCTTCCAGATACGTGTTTGTTCAGCGACGTCAACACTCCTGCCTAGGTGCGAGGGACAACTCGGGCTTCTCCACGAGTCTTGGCATGGCATTTGGGACGCGTCTCCACGTGAGGCGGGAGACCCAGGGTCCCTTCCCACGTGCCACAGGGATCCTGGGACTCCTATCCATTTTCAAGAGGAGGCAGGCATCGTCTCCTTTGAAAGCATTGATCTCCGCGGACGTCTCGAGTTTTCAAAGAATGTGAGGCCTCCAGTCACGAAAAGGTGGAGAACTAGGGCTTCTCTGTCGTCTCCACAGGGGATTCAGACATCCCTTCGTCTTGGGAGATGCAAGACGAGCCTGCATTCAATTCACTGCAGGGATATCCGGCCTTCCATTGAGTCAGAGCATCTCGGTGTCCATTCCACTTGAGGCCACAAACTCAGGGTCCCTCTCACATACCTGTAGCTGAGAGAAGCCTCCTCTTGAGGTGCTTGTGGAAAGTTGGTATTCCTCTTGAGGCGAAGCCAGGGACTAATCTCTCATCTCGAGTTGATTTGGGGTCCAGGGAGCCCTTTCTTGTTGCTCCAGTGAGCTCAGGATCCCTCTAGACTTGAGAGAGTGATCTTGCGTTTTCTCTGTTGTGCCATCAAGGAAATCAAGGCTCCTTTCACGTTTGATGTGGAACACGGAATTGCTCTGCACGCAGTGCAGGGGAATCGGGCCTCATCTCGCGGCGAGGGGGAAGTCTCATGGTTTTTCTCGAGTTGCGGCCAGAACCTGGGGTATATTCTCGAGTTCCGACGGGGAGGGCCCTTCCAGACACGTGTTTGTTCAGCAACGTCAGGACTCCTGCCTAGGTGCGAGGGACACCTCGGGATTCTCCCCGAGTCTTGGCATGGCAATTGGGAAGCGTTTCCACGTGAGGCGGGAGACCCAGGGTCCCTTTCCACGTGCCACAGGGATCCTGGGACTCCTATCCATTTTGAAGAGGAGTCAGGCATCGTCTCCTTTGGAAGCATTGATCTCCGGGGACCTCCCGAGTTTTCAAAGGATGTGAGGCCTCCGGTCGCGATGAGGGGGAGAACTAGTTCTTTCTCTGTGGTCTCCACAGGGGATTCAGACATCCCTTCCTCTTGGGAGATGCAAGACGAGCCTGCATTCAATTCACTGCAGGGATATCCAGCCTTAGTTCGAGTCAGAGCATGTCGGTTTCCATTCCACTGGAGGCCACAAACTCAGGGTCCCTCTCACATACCTGTAGCTGAGAGAAGCCTCCTCTTGAGGTGCTTGTGGAAAGTTGGTGTTCCTCTTGAGTCGAAGCCAAGGACTAAGTTCTCCTCTCGAGTTGACTTGGGTTCCACGGAGCCCTTTCGTGTTGCTCCAGTGACCTCAGGATCCCTCTAGACTTGAGACAGTGATCTTGGTTTTTCTCTGGAGTACCATCAAGGAAATGAAGGCTCCTTTCACGTTTGATGTGGAACACGGAATTGCTCTGCACGCAGTGCAGGGGAATCGGGCCTCATCTCGCGGCGAGGGGGAAGTCTCATGGTTTTCCTCGAGTTGCGGCCGGATCCTTGGGTATATTCTCGAGTTACGACTGGGAGGGCCCTTCCAGACACGTGTTTGTTCAGCGACGTCAGGACTCCTGCCTAGGTGCGAGGGACACCTCGGGATTCTCCTCGAGTCTTGACATGGCAATTGGAACGCGTCTCCACGTGAGGCGGGAGACCCAGGGTCCCTTCCCACGTGCCACAGGGATCCTGGGAATCCTATCCATTTTCAAGAGGAGTCAGGCATCGTCTACTTTGGAAGCATTGATCTCTGCGGACCTGTCGAGTTTTCAAAGGATGTGAGGCCTCCAGTCGCGAAAAGGTGGAGAACTAGGGCTTCTCTGTGGTCTCCACAGGGGATTCAGACAACCCTTCGTCTTGGGAGATGCAAGACGAGCCTGCATTCAATTCACTGCAGGGATATCCGGCCTTACTTCGAGTCAGAGCATCTCGGTGTCCATTCCACTTGAGGCCACAAAGTCATGGTCCTTCTCATATACATGTAGCTGAGAGAAGCCTCCTCTTGAGGTGCTTGTGGAAAGATGGTGTTCCTCTTGAGTCGAAGCCAAGGACTAATCTCTCATCTCGAGTTGACTTGGGGTCCACGGAGCCCTTTCTTGTTGCTCCAGTGACCTCAGGATCCATCTAGAATTGAGACAGTGATCTTGGGTTTTCTCTGGAGTGCCATCAAGGAAATCAAGGCTCCTTTCACGTTTGATGTGTAACACGGAATTGCTCTGCACGCAGTGCAGGGGAATCGGGCCTCATCTCGCGGCGAGGGGGAAGTCTCATGGTTTTTCTCGACTTGCGGTCGAAAGCTGGGGTATATTCTCGAGTTACGCCGGGGAGGGCCCTTCCAGACACGTGTTTGTTCAGCGACGTCAGGACTCCTGCCTAGGTGCGAGGGACACCTCGGGATTCTCCTCGAGGCTTGGCATGGCAATTGGGAGGCGTCTCCACGTGAGGCGGGAGACCCAGGGTCGCATTCCACGTGCCACAGGGAAGCTGGGACTCCTATCCATTTTCAAGAGGAGTCAGGCATCGTCTCCTTTGGAAGCATTGATCTCCACGGACCTCTCGAGTTTTCAAAGGATGTGAGGCCTCCGGTCGTGATGAGGCGGAGGACTAGGTCTTTCTCTGTGGTCTCCACAGGGGATTCAGACATCCCTTCGTCTTGGGAGATGCAAGACGAGCCTGCATTCAATTCACTGCAGGGATATCCGGCCTTACTTCGAGTCAGAAAATCTCGGTGTCCATTCCACTTGAGGCCAGAAACTCAGGGGCCCTCTCACATACCTGTAGCTGAGAGAAGCCTCTTCTTGAGGTGCTTGTGGAAAGTTGGTATTCCTCTTGAGGCGAAGCCAGGGACTAAGCTCTCATCTCGAGTTGATTTGGGGTCCACGGAGCCCTTTCGTGTTGCTCCAGTGACCTCAGGATCCCTGTAGACTTGAGACAGTGATCTTGGGTTTTCTCTGGAGTGCCATCAAGGAAATCAAGGCTCCTTTCACGTTTGATGTGGAACACGGAATTGCTCTGCACGCAGTGCAGGGGATTCGGGCCTCATCTCGCGGCGAGGGGGAAGTCTCATGGTTTTTCTCGAGTTGCGGATGTAACCTGGGGTATATTCTCGAGTTACGACGGGAAGGGCCCTTCCAGACACGTGTTTGTTCAACGACGTCAGGACTCCTGCCTAGGTGCGAGGGACAACTCGGGATTCTCCTCGAGTCTTGGCATGGCAATTGGGACGCATCTTCACGTGAGGCGGGAGACCCAGGGTCCCTTTCCAAGTGCCACAGGGATCCTGGGACTCCTATCCATTTTCAAGAGGAGTCAGGCATCGTCTCCTTTGGAAGCATAGATCTCCGCAGACCTCTCGAGTTTTCAAAGGATGTGAGGCCTCTGGTCGGGATGAGGCGGAGGGCTAGGTCTTTCTCTGTGGTCTCCACAGGGGATTCACACATCCCTTCGTCTTGGGAGATGCAAGACGAGCCTGCATTCAATTCACTGCAGGGATATCCGGCCTTACTTTTAGTCAGAGCATCTCTGTGTCCATTCCATTTGAGGCCACAAACTCAGGGTCCCTCTCACATACCTGTAGCTGAGAGAAGCCTCCTCTTGAGGTGCTTGTGGAAAGTTGGTATTCCTCTTGAGGCAAAGCCAAGGACTAAGCTCTCATCTCGAGTTGATATGGGGTCCACGGAGACCTTTCGTGTTGCTCCAATGACCTCAGGATCCCTCTAGACTTGAGACAGTGATCTTGGGTTTTCTTTGGAGTGCCATCAAGGAAATCAAGGCTCCTTTCAAGTTTGATGTGGAACACGGAATTGCTCTGCACGCAGTGCAGGGGATTCGGGCCTCATCTCGCGGCGAGGGGGAAGTCTCATGGTTTTTCTCGAGTTGCGGCCGGAACCTGGGGTATATTCTCGAGTTAAAACAGTGAGGGCCCTTCCAGACACGTGTTTGTTCAGCGACGTCAGGACTCCTGCCTAGGTGCGAGGGACACCTCGGGATTCTCCTCGAGTCTTGACATGGCAATAGGAACGCGTCTCCACGTGAGGCGGGAGACCCAGGGTCCCTTCCCACGTGCCACAGGGATCCTGGGACTCCTATCCATTTTCAAGAGGAGTCAGGCATCGTCTACTTTGGAAGCATTGACCTCTGCGGACGTCTCGAGTTTTCAAAGGATGTGAGGCTTCCAGTCGCGAAAAGGTGGAGTACTAGGGCTTCTCTGTGGTCTCCACAGGGGATTCAGACAACCCTTCGTCTTGGGAGATGCAAGAGTAGCCTGCATTCAATTCACTGCAGGGATATCCGGCCTTACTTCGAGTCAGAGCATCTCGGTGTCCATTCCACTTGAGGCCACAAAGTCATGGTCCCTCTCATATACATGTAGCTGAGAGAAGCCTCCTCTTGAGGTGCTTGTGGAAAGTTGGTGTTCCTCTTGAGTCGAAGCCAAGGACTAATCTCTCATCTCGAGTTGACTTGGGGTCAACGGAGCCCTTTCTTGTTGCTCCAGAGACCTCAGGATCCCTCTAGAATTGAGACAGTGATCTTGGGTTTTCTCTGGAGTGCCATCAAGGAAATCAAGGCTCCTTTCACGTTTGATGTGGAACACGGAATTGCTCTGCACGCAGTAAAGGGGAATCGGGCCTCATCTCACGGCGAGGGGGAAGTCTCATGGTTTTTCTCGACTTGCGGCCGAAACCTGGGGTATATTCTCGAGTTACGACGGGGAGGGCCCTTCCAGACACGTGTTTGTTCAGCGACGTCAGGACTCCTGCCTAGGTGCGAGGGACACCTCGGGATTCTCCTCGAGTCTTGGCATGGCAATTGGGATGCGTCTCCACGTGAGGCGGGAGACCCAGTGTCCCTTAAACGTACCACAGGGAAGCTGGGACTCCTATCCATTTTCAAGAGGAGTCAGGCATCGTCTCCTTTGGAAGCATTGATCTCCACGGACCTCTCGAGTTTTCAAAGGATGTGAGGCCTCCGGTCGTGATGAGGCGGAGGACTAGGTCTTTCTCTGTGGTCTCCACAGGGGATTCAGACATCCCTTCGTCTTGGGAGATGCAAGACGAGCCTGCATTCAATTCACTGCAGGGATATCCGGCCTTACTTCGAGTCAGAAAATCTCGGTGTCCATTCCACTTGAGGCCAGAAACTCAGGGGCCCTCTCACATACCTGTAGCTGAGAGAAGCCTCTTCTTGAGGTGCTTGTGGAAAGTTGGTATTCCTCTTGAGGCGAAGCCAGGGACTAAGCTCTCATCTCGAGTTGATTTGGGGTCCACGGAGCCCTTTCGTGTTGCTCCAGTGACCTCAGGATCCCTGTAGACTTGAGACAGTGATCTTGGGTTTTCTCTGGAGTGCCATCAAGGAAATCAAGGCTCCTTTCACGTTTGATGTGGAACACGGAATTGCTCTGCACGCAGTGCAGGGGATTCGGGCCTCATCTCGCGGCGAGGGGGAAGTCTCATGGTTTTTCTCGAGTTGTGGAAGTAACCTGGGGTATATTCTCGAGTTACGACGGGAAGGGCCCTTCCAGACACGTGTTTGTTCAACGACGTCAGGACTCCTGCCTAGGTGCGAGGGACACCTCGGGATTCTCCTCGAGTCTTGGCATGGCAATTGGGACGCGTCTCCACGTGAGGCGGGAGACCCAGTGTCCCTTCCCACGTGCCACAGGGATCCTGGGACTTCTATCCATTTTCAAGAGGAGTCAGGCATCGTCTCCTTTGGAAGCATTGATCTCCGCAGACCTCTCGAGTTTTCAAAGGATGTGAGGCCTCTGGTCGGGATGAGGCGGAGGGCTAGGTCTTTCTCTGTGGTCTCCACAGGGGATTCACACATCCCTTCGTCTTGGGAGATGCAAGACGAGCCTGCATTCAATTCACTGCAGGGATATCCGGCCTTACTTTTAGTCAGAGCATCTCTGTGTCCATTAACTTGAGGCCACAAACTCAGGGTCCCTCTCACATACCTGTAGCTGAGAGAAGCCTCCTCTTGAGGTGCTTGTGGAAAGTTGGTATTCCTCTTGAGGCGAAGCCAGGGACTAAGCTCTCATCTCGAGTTGATTTGGGGTCCACGGAGCCCTTTCGTGTTGCTCCAGTGATCTCAGGATCCCTCTAGACTTGAGACAGTGATCTTGGGTTTTCTCTGGAGTGCCATCAAGGAAATCAAGGCTCCTTTCACGTTTGATGTGGAACACGGAATTGCTCTAAACGCAGTGCAGGGGAATCGGGCCTCGTCTCACGGCGAGGGGGAAGTCTCATGGTTTTTCTCGAGTTGCGGCCGGAACCTGGGGTATATTCTCGAGTTACGACGGGGAGGGCCCTTCCTGACACGTGTTTGTTCAGCGACGTCAGGACTGCTGCCTAGGTGCGAGGGACACCTCGGGATTCTCCTCGAGTCTTGACATGGCAATTGAGACGCGTCTCCACGTGAGGCGGGAGACCCAGGGTCCCTTCCCACGTGCCACAGGGATCCTGGGACTCCTATCCATTTTCAAGAGGAGTCAGGCATCGTCTCCTTTGGAAGCATTGATCTCCGCGGACCTCTCGATTTTTCAAAGGATGTGAGGCCTCCGGTCGCGATGAGGCGGAGGACTAGGTCTTTCTCTGTGGTCTCCACAGGGGATTCAGACATCCCTTCGTCTTGGGAGATGCAAGACGAGCTTGCATTCAATTCACTGCAGGGATATCCTGCCTTACTTCGAGTCAGAGCATCTCGGTGTCCATTCCACTTGAGGCCACAAACTCAGGGTCCCTCTCACATACCTGTAGCTGAGAGAAGCCTCCTCTTGAGGTGCTTGTGGAAAGTTGGTATTCCTCTTGAGTCGAAGCCAGGGACTAAGCTCTCATCTCGATTTGATTGGGGTTTACGGAGCACTTTCGTGTTCCTACAGTCACCTGAGGATCCCTGTATACTTGAAAAAGTGATCCTGGCTTTTCTCTGGAGTGCCATCAAGGAAATCAAGGTTCCTTTCACGTTTGATGTGGACCACGGAATTTCTCTACATGCAGTGCAGGGGAATCGGGACTCATCTCGCGGCGAGGGGGAAGTCTCATGGTTTTCCTCAAGTTGCGGCCGGAACCTGGGGTATATTCTCGAGTTACGACGGGGAGGGCCCTTCCAGACACGTGTTTGTTCAGCGACGTCAGGACTCCTGCCTAGGTGCGAGGGATACCTCGGGATTCTCCTCGAGTCTTGGCATGGCAATTGGGACGCGTCTCCACGTGAGGAGGGAGACCCAGGGTCCCTTTCCACGTGCCACAGGGATCCTGGGACTCCTATCCATTTTAAAGAGGAGTCAGGCATAGTCTCCTTTGGAAGCATTGATCTCCGCAGACCTCTCGAGTTTTCAAAGAATGTGAGGCATCCGGTCGCGATTAGGCGGAGAACTAGGTCTTTCTCTGTGGTCTCCACAGGGGATTCAGACATCCCTTCGTCATGGGAGATTCAAGACGAGCCTGCATTTAATTCACTGCAGGGATATCCGGCCTAATTCGAGTCAGAGCATCTCGGTGTCCATTCCACTTGAGGCCAGAAACTCAGGGTCCCTCTCACATAGATTTAGCTGAGAGAAGCCTCCTCTTGAGGTGCTTGTGGAAAGTTGGTAGTCCTCTTGATTCGAAGCCAGGATCTAAGCTCCATCTCGAGTTGATTTGGGGTCCACGGAGCCCTTTCGTGTTGGTCCAGTGACCTCAGTATCCCTCTAGACTTGACACAGTGATAATGGGTTTTCTCTGGAGTGCCATCAAGGAAATCAAGTCTCCTTTCATGTTTGATGTGGAACACGGAATTGCTCTGCACGCAGTGCAGGGGAATCGGGCCTCTTCTCCCAGCGAGGGGGAAGTCTCATGGTTTTTTTCGAGTTGCGACCAGAACCTGGGGTATATTCTCGAGTTACGACGGGGAGGGCCCTTCCAGACACGTGTTTGTTCAGCGACATCAGGACTCCTGCCTAGGTGCGAGGGACACCTCGGGATTCTCCTCTAGTCTTGGCATGGCAATTGGGACGCGTCTCCACGTGAGGCGGGAGACCCAGGGTCCCTTTCCACGTGCCACAGGGATCCTGGGACTCCTATCCATTTTCAAGAGGAGTCAGGCATCGTCTCCTTTGGAAGAATTGATCTCCACGGACCTCTCGAGTTTTCAAAGGATGTGAGGACTCCGATCGCGATGAGGCGGAGAACTAGGTCTTTCTCTGTGGTCTCCACAGGGGATTCAGACATCCCTTCGTCTTGGGAGATGCAAGACGAGCCTACATTCAATTCACTGCAGGGATATCCGGCCTTACTTCGAGTCAGAGCATCACGGTGTCTGTTCCACTTGAGGCCACAAACTCAGGGTCCCTCTCACATACCTGTAGCTGAGAGAAGCCTCCTCTTGAGGTGCTTGTGGAAAGTTGGGTATCTTCTTGAGTCGAAGCCAGGGAATAAGCTCTCATCTCGAGTTGATTTGGGGTCCGCGGAGCCCTTTCTTGTTGCTACAGTGACCTCAGGATGCCTCTAGACTTGAGACAGTGATCTTGGGTTTTCTCTGGAGTGCCATCAAGGAAATCAAGGCTCCTTTCACGTTTGATGTGGAACACAGAATTGCTCTGCACGCAGTGCAGGGGAATCGGGCCTCATCTCGCGGCAAGGAGGATGTCTCATGGTTTTTCTCAAGTTGCGGGCGGAACCTGGGATATATTTTCGAGTTACGACGGGGAGGGCCCTTCCAGACACGTGTTTGTTCAGCGACGTCAGGACTCCTGCCTAGTTGCGAGGGATACTTCGGGATTCTCCTCGAGTCTTGGCATGGCAATTGGGACGCGTCTCCACGTGAGGCGGGAGACCCAGTGTCCCTTTCCACATGCCACAGGGATCCTGGGACTCCTATCCATTGTCAGCAAGAGTCAGGCATCGTTTCCTCTGGAAGCATTGATCTCCACGGACCTCTCGAGTTTTCAAAGGATGTGAGGCATCCGGTCTCGATGAGGCTGAGAACTAGGTCTTTCTCTGTGGTCTCCACAGGGGATTCAGACATCCCTTCGTCTTGGGAGATGCAAGACGAGCCTGCATTCAATTCACTGCAGGGATATCCGGCCTTACTTCGAGTCAGAGCATCTCGGTATCCATTCCACTTGAGGCCACAAACTCAGGGTCCCTCTCACATACATGCAGCTGAGAGAAGCCTCCTCTTGAGGTGCTTGTGGAAAGTTGGTATTCCTCTTGAGTCGAATCCAGGGACTTAACTCTCATCTCGAGTTGATTTGGGGTCCACGGAGCCCTTTCGTTTTGCTCCAGTGACCTCAGGATCCCTCTAGACCTGAGACAGTGATCTTGGGTTTTCTCTGTAGTTACAGCAAGGAAATCAAGGCTCCTTTTACGTTTGATGTGGAACACGGAATTGCTCTGCACGCACTGCAGGGGAATCGGGCCTCATTTCGCGGCGAGGGGGAAATCTCATGGTTTTTCTCGAGTTGAGGCCGGAACCTGGGGTATATTCTCGAGTTTCGACGGGTAGGCCCCTTCCAGAAACGTGTTTGTTCAGCGACGTCAGGACTCCTGCCTAGGTGCGAGGGACACCTCGGTATTCTCCTCGAATCTTGGCATGGCAATTGGGACGCGTCTCCACGTGAGGCGGGAGACCCAGCGTCCCTTTCCACCTGCCACAGGGATCCTGGGACTCCTATCCATTTTCAAGACGAGTCAGGCATCGTCTCCTTTGGAAGCATTGATCTCCGCGGACCTCTCGAATTTCAAAGGATGTAAGGCCTCCGGTCGCGATGAGGCGGTGGACTAAGTCTTTCTCATTGGTCTCCACAGGGGATTCAGACATCCCTTCGTCTTGGGAGATGCAGGACGAGCCTGCATTTAATTCACTGCAGGGATATCCGGCCTTACTTCCAGTCAGAGCATCTCGGTGTCCATTCCACTTGAGGCCACAATTTCAGGGTCCCTCTCACATACCTGTAGCTGAGAGAGGCCTCCTCTTGAGGTGCTTGTGGAAAGTTGGTATTCCTCTTGAGTCGAAGCCAGGGACTAAGCTCTCATCTCGAGATGATTTGGAGTCCACGGAGAACTTTCTTTTTGCAACAGTGACCTCAGGATCCCTCTAGACTAGAGACAGTGACTTTTGGTTTTCTCTGGAGTGCCATCAAGGAAATCAAGGCTCCTTTCACGTTTGATGTGGAACACGGAATTCCTCTGCACGCAGTGCAGGGGAATCGGGCCTCATCTCGCGGCGAGGGGGAAGTCTCATGGTTTATCTCGAGTTGCGGCCGGATCCTGGGGTATATTCTCGAGTTCCGACGGGGAGGGCCCTTCCAGACACGTGTTTGTTTAGCGACGTCAGGACTCCTGCCTAGGTGCGAGGGACACCTCGGGATTCTCCTCTAGTCTTGGCATGGCAATTGGGATGCGTCTCCACGTGAGGCGGGAGACCCAGGGTCCCTTTCCACGTGCCACAGGGATCCTGGGACTCCTATCCATTTTGAAGAGGAGTCAGGCATCGTCTCCTTTGGAAGCATTGATCTCCACGGACCTCTCGAGTTTTCAAAGGATGTGAGGACCCCGGTCGCGATGAGGCTGAGAACTAGGTCTTTCTCTGTGGTCTCCACAGGGGATTCAGCCATCCCTTTGTCTTGGGAGATGCAAGACGAGCCTGCATTCAATTCACTGTTGGGATATCTGGCCTTACTTCGACTCAGAGCATCCCGGAGTCCATTCCACTTGAGGCCACAAATTCAGGGTCCCTCTCAGATACCTGTAGCTGAGAGAAACCTCCACTTGAGGTGCTTGTGGAAAGTTGGTGTTCCTCTTTAGTCGAAGCCAGGGACTAAGCTCTCATCTCGAGTTGATTTGGGTTCCACGGAGCGCTTTCGTGTTGCTCCAGTGACCTCAGGGTCCCTCTAGACTTCAGACAGTGGTTTTGGGTTTTCTCTGGAGTACCATCAAGGAAATTAAGGCTCCTTTCACGTTGGATGTGGAACACGGAATTGCTCTGCACGCAGTGCAGGGGAATCGGGTCTCATCTCGCGGCGAGGGTGAAGTCTCATGGTTTTTCTCGAGTTGCGGACGGAACCTGTGGTATATTCTCGAGTTACGACGGGGAGGGCCCTTCCAGACACGTGTTTGTTCAGCGACATCAGGACTCCTGCCTAGGTGCGAGGGCCACCTCGGGATTCTCCTCGAGTCTTGGCATGGCAACTGGGACGCGTCTCCACGTGAGGCGGGAGACCCAGGTTCCCTTTCCACGTGCCACAGGGATCCTGGGACCCCTATCCATTTTCAAGAGGAGTCAGGCATCGTCTCCTTTGGAAGCATTGATCTCCGCGTACCTCTTGAGTTTTCAAAGGATGTGAGGACTCCGGTCGCGATGAGGTGGAGAACTAGGTCTTTCTCTGTGGTCTCCACAGGGGATTCAGAAATCCCTTTGTCTTGGGAGATGAAAGACGAGCCTGCATTCAATTCACTGTTGGGATATCCGGCCTTACTTCGACTCAGAGCATCCCGGAGTCCATTCCACTTGAGGCCACAAATTCAGGGTCCCTCTCAGATACCTGTAGTTGAGAGAAACCTCCACTTGAGGTGCTTGTGGAAAGTTGGTGTTCCTCTTTAGTTGAAGTCAGGGACTAAGCTCTCATCTTGAGTTGATTTGGGGTCCACGGAGCCCTTTCGTGTTGCTACAGTGACCTCAGGATCCCTCTAGACTTGAGACAGTGATCTTGGGTTTTCTCTGGAGTACCATCAAGGAAATTAAGGCTCCTTTCACGTTGGATGTGGAACACGGAATTCCTCTGCACGCAGTGTAGGGGAATCGGGCCTCATCTCGCAGCGAGGGGGCAGTTTCATGGTTTTTCTCGAGTTGCGGCCGGAACATGGGGTATATTCTCGAGTTACGACGGGGAGGGCAATTCCAGACACATGTTTGTTCAGCGACGTCAGGACTCCTGCCTAGGTGCGAGGGACACCTCGGGATTCTCCTCGAGTCTTGGCATGGCAATTGGGACGCATCTCCACGTGAGGCGGGAGACCCAGGGTCCCTTTCCAAGTTCCACAGGTATCCTTGAACTCCTATCAATTTTCAAGAGGAGTCAGGCATTGTCTCCTTTGGAAGCATTGATCTCCGCAGACCTGTCGAGTTTTCAAAGGATGTGAGGTCTCCGGCTGCGATGAGGCGGAGAACTAGGTCTTTCTCTGTGGTCTCCACAGGGGATTCAGACATCCCTTCGTCTTGGGAGATGCAAGATGAGCCTGCATTCAATTCACTGCAGGGATATCCGGCCGTATTTCAAGTCAGAGCATCTCGGTGTCCATTCCACTTGAGGCCACAAACTCAGGGTCCCTCTCACATACCTGTAGCTGAGAGAAGCCTCCTCTTGAGGTGCTTGTGGAAAGTTGGTATTCCTCTTGAGTCGAAGCCAGGGTCTAAGCTCTCATCTCGAGTTAATTTGGGTTCCACGGAGCGCTTTCGTGTTGCTCCAGTGACCTCAGGGTCCCTCTAGACTTGAGACAGTGATTTTGGGTTTTCTCTGGAGTGCCATCAAGGAAATTAAGGCTCCTTTCACGTTGGATGTGGAACACGGAATTGCTCTGCACGCAGTGCAGGGGAATCGGGCCTCATCTCGCGGCGAGGGGGAAGTCTCATGGTTTTACTTGAGTTGCGGCCGGAACCTGGGGTATATTCTCGAGTTACGACGGGGAGGCCCCTTCCAGACACGTGTTTGTTCAGCGACGTCAGGACTCCTTCCTAGGTGCGAGGGACACCTCGGGATTCTCCTCGAGTCTTGGCATGGCAATTGGGATGCGTCTCCACGTGATGCACGAGACCCAGGGTCCGTTTCAAAGTGCGACAGGGATCCAGGGACTTGTATCAGTTTTCAAGAGGAGTCAGGCATCGTCTCCTTTGGAAGCATTGATCTCCGTGGACCTCTCGAGTTTTCAAAGGATGTGAGGCCTCCGGTCGCGATGAGGCGGAGAACTTGGTCTTTCTCTGTGGTATCCACATTGGATTCAGACATCCCTTCGCTTGGGAGATGCAAGACAAGCCTGCATTCAATTCACTGCAGGGATATCCAGCCTTATTTCGAGTCAGAGTATCTCGGTGTCCATTCCACTTGAGGCCACAAATTCAGGGCCCTCTCAGATACCTGTAGCTGAGAGAAACCTCCACTTGAGGTGCTTGTGGAAAGTTGGTGTTCCTCTTTAGTTGAAGTCAGCGACTAAGCTCTCATCTCGAGTTGATTTGGGGTCCACGGAGCCCTTTCGTGTTGCTACAGTGACCTCAGGATCCCTCTAGACTTGAGACAGTGATCTTGGGTTTTCTCTGGAGTGCCATCAAGGAAATCAAGGCTCCGTTCACATTTAATGTGGAACACGGAATTCCTCTGCACGCAGTGTAGGGGAATCGGGCCTCATCTCGCAGCAAGGGGGCAGTCTTATGGTTTTTCTCGAGTTGCGCCCGGAACCTGGGCTATATTCTCGAGTTACGACAGGGAGGGCAATTCCAGACACGTGTTTGTTCAGCGACATCAGGACTCCTGCCTAGGTGCGAGGGACACCTCGGGATTCTCCTCGAGTCTTGGCATGGCAATTGGGACGCATCTCCACGTGAGGCGGGAGACCCAGGGTCCCTTTCCAAGTTCCACAGGTATCCTGGAACTCCTATCCATTTTCAAGAGGAGTCAGGCATCGTCTCCTTTGGAAGCATTGATCTCCGCGGACCTGTCGAGTTTTCAAAGGATGTGAGGTCTCCGGTCGCGATGAGGCGGAGAACTAGGTCTTTCTCTGTGGTCTCCACAGGGGATTCAGACATCCCTTCGTCTTGGGAGATGCAAGACGAGCCTGCATTCAATTCACTGCAGGGATATCCGGCCGTATTTCGAGTCAGAGCATCTCGGTGTCCATTCCACTTGAGGCCACAAACTCAGGGTCCCTCTCACATACCTGTAGCTGAGAGAAGCCTCCTCTTGAGGTGCTTGTGGAAAGTTGGTATTCCTCTTGAGTCGAAGCCAGGGACTAAGCTCTCATCTCGAGTTGATTTGGGTTCCATGGAGCGCTTTCGTGTTGCTCCAGTGACCTCAGGGTCCCTCTAGACTTGAGACAGTGATCTTGGGTTTTCTCTGGAGTGCCATCAAGGAAATTAAGGCTCCTTTCACGTTGGATGTGGAACACGGAATTGCTCTGCACGCAGTGCAGGGGAATCAGGCCTCATCTCGCGGCGAGGGGGAAGTCTCATGGTTTTACTTGAGTTGCGGCCGGAACCTGGGGTATATTCTCGAGTTACGACGGGGAGGCCCCTTCCAGACACGTGTTTGTTCAGCGACGTCAGGACTCCTGCCTAGGTGCGAGGGACACCTCGGGATTCTCCTCGAGTCTTGGCATGGCAATTGGGACGCGTCTCCACGTGAGGCGGGAGACCCAGGGTCCCTTTCCACGTGCCACAGGGATCCTGGGACTCCTATCCATTTTCAAGAGGAGTCAGGCATCGTCTCCTTTGGAAGCATTGATCTCCGTGGACCTCTCGAGTTTTCAAAGGATGTGAGGCCTCCGGTCGCGATGAGGCGGAGAACTTGGTCTTTCTCTGTTGTATCCACATTGGATTCAGACATCCCTTCGCTTGGGAGATGCAAGACGAGCCTGCATTCAATTCACTGCAGGGATATCCAGCCTTACTTCGAGTCAGAGTATCTCGGTGTCCATTCCACTTGAGGCCACAAACTCAGGGTCCCCATCACATACCTGTAGCTGAGAGAAGCCTCCTCTTGAGATGCTTGTGGAAAGTTGGTATTTCTCTTGATTCGAAGCCAGGGACTAAGCTCTCATCTCGAGTTGATTTGGGGTACACGGAGCCCTTTCGTGTTGCTACAGTGACATCAAGATCCCTCCAGATTTGAGACAGTGATCTTGGCTTTTCTCTGCAGTAAAATCAAGGAAATCAAGACTCCGTTCACGTTTCATGAGGAACACGGAATTGCTCTGCACGCAGTGCAGGGGAATCGGACCTCATCTCGCGGCGAGGGGGAAGTCTCATTGTTTTTCTCGAGTTGCGCCCGGAACCTGTGGTATATTCTCGAGTTAGGAAGAGGAGGGCCCTTCCAGACACGTGTTTCTTCATCGACGTCAGGACTTCTGCCTAGGTGCGAGGGACACCTCGGGATCCTCCTCAAGTCTTGGCATGGCAACTGGGACGCGTCTCCACGTGAGGCGGGAGACCCAGGGTCCCTTTCCACGTGCCACAGGGATCCTGGGACTCCTATCCATTATCAAGAGGAGTCAGGCATCGTTTCCTTTGGAAGCATTGATCTCCGCGGACCTCTCGAGTTTTCAAAGGATGTGAGGCCTCCGGTCGCGTTGAGGCGGAGGACTAGGTCTTTCTCTGTGGTCTCCACAGGGGAATCAGACATCCCTTTGTCTTGGGAGATGCAAGACGAGCCTGCATTCAATTCACTGCAGGGATATCCGGCCTTACTTCGAGTCAGAGCATCTCGGTGTCCATTCCACTGAGTCCACAAACTCAGGGACCCTCTCACATACCTGTAGCTGAGAGAAGCCTCCTCTTGAGGTGCTTGTGAAAAGTTGGTATTCCTCTTGAGTCGAAGCCAGGGACTAAGCTCTCATCTCGAGTTGATTTGGGTTCCACGGAGCCCTTTCGTGTTGCTCCAGTGACCTCAGGATCCCTCTAGACTTGAGACAGTGAACCTGGGTTTTCTCTGCAGTGCCATCAAGGAAATCAAGGCTTCTTTCACGTTTGATGTGGAACACGGAATTGCTCTGCACGCAGTGCAGGGGAATCGGGTCTCATCTCGCGGCGAGGGTGAAGTCTCATGGTTTTTCTCGAGTTGCGGACGGAACCTGTGGTATATTCTGGAGTTACGACGGGGAGGGCCCTTCCAGACACGTGTTTGTTCAGCGACATCAGGACTCCTGCCTAGGTGCGAGGGCCACCTCGGGATTCTCCTCGAGTCTTGGCATGGCAACTGGGACGCGTCTCCACGTGAGGCGGGAGACCCAGGTTCCCTTTCCACGTGCCACAGGGATCCTGGGACTCCTATCCATTTTCAAGAGGAGTCAGGCATCGTCTCCTTTGGAAGCATTGATCTCCGCGGACCTCTTGAGTTTTCAAAGGATGTGAGGACTCCGGTCGCGATGAGGTGGAGAACTAGGTCTTTCTCTGTGGTCTCCACAGGGGATTCAGAAATCCCTTTGTCTTGGGAGATGCAAGACGAGCCTGCATTCAATTCACTGTTGGGATATCCGGCCTTACTTCGACTCAGAGCATCCCGGAGTCCATTCCACTTGAGGCCACAAATTCAGGGTCCCTCTCAGATACCTGTAGCTGAGAGAAACCTCCACTTGAGGTGCTTGTGGAAAGTTGGTGTTCCTCTTTAGTTGAAGCCAGGGACTAAGCTCTCATCTCGAGTTGATTTGGGGTCCACGGAGCCCTTTCGTGTTGCTCCAGTGACCTCAGGATCCCTCTAGACTTGAGACAGTGATCTTGGGTTTTCTCTGGAGTGCCATCAAGGAAATCAAGGCTCCGTTCACATTTAATGTGGAACACGGAATTCCTCTGCACGCAGTGTAGGGGAATCGGGCCTCATCTCGCAGCGAGGGGGCAGTTTCACGGTTTTTCTCGAGTTGCGGCCGGAACCTGGGGTATATTCTCGAGTTACGACAGGGAGGGCAATTCCAGACACATGTTTGTTCAGCGACGTCAGGACTCCTGCCTAGGTGCGAGGGACACCTCGGGATTCTCCTCGAGTCTTGGCATGGCAATTGGGACGCATCTCCACGTGAGGCGGGAGACCCAGGGTCCCTTTCCAAGTTCCACAGGTATCCTGGAACTCCTATCAATTTTCAAGAGGAGTCAGGCATCGTCTCCTTTGGAAGCATTGATCTCCGCAGACCTGTCGAGTTTTCAAAGGATGTGAGGTCTCCGGCCGCGATGAGGTGGAGAACTAGGTCTTTCTCTGTGGTCTCCACAGGGGATTCAGACATCCCTTCGTCTTGGGAGATGCAAGACGAGCCTGCATTCAATTCACTGCAGGGATATCCGGCCGTATTTCGAGTCAGAGCATCTCGGTGTCCATTCCACTTGAGGCCACAAACTCAGGGTCCCTCTCACATACCTGTAGCTGAGAGAAGCCTCCTCTTGAGGTGCTTGTGGAAAGTTGGTATTCCTCTTGGTCGAAGCCAGGGACTAAGCTCTCATCTCGAGTTAATTTGGGTTCCACGGAGCGCTTTCGTGTTGCTCCAGTGACCTCAGGGTCCCTCTAGACTTGAGACAGTGATTTTGGGTTTTCTCTGGAGTGCCATCAAGGAAATTAAGGCTCCTTTCACGTTGGATGTGGAACACGGAATTGCTCTGCACGCAGTGCAGGGGAATCGGGCCTCATCTCGCGGCGAGGGGGAAGTCTCATGGTTTTACTTGAGTTGCGGCCGGAACCTGGGGTATATTCTCGAGTTACGACGGGGAGGCCCCTTCCAGACACGTGTTTGTTCAGCGACGTCAGGACTCCTGCCTAGGTGCGAGGGACACCTCGGGATTCTCCTCGAGTCTTGGCATGGCAATTGGGATGCGTCTCCACGTGATGCACGAGACCCAGGGTCCCTTTCAAAGTGCGACAGGGATCCAGGGACTTGTATCCGTTTTCAAGAGGAGTCAGGCATCGTCTCCTTTGGAAGCATTGATCTCCGTGGACCTCTCGAGTTTTCAAAGGATGTGAGGCCTCCGGTCGCGATGAGGCGGAGAACTTGGTCTTTCTCTGTGGTATCCACATTGGATTCAGACATCCCTTCGCTTGGGAGATGCAAGACGAGCCTGCATTCAATTCACTCCAGGGATATCCAGCCTTACTTCGAGTCAGAGTATCTCGGTGTCCATTCCACTTGAGGCCACAAACTCAGGGTCCCCATCACATACCTGTAGCTGAGAGAAGCCTCCTCTTGAGGTGCTTGTGGAAAGTTGGTATTTCTCTTGATTCGAAGCCAGGGACTAAGCTCTCATCTCGAGTTGAATTGGGGTACACGGAGCCCTTTCGTGTTGCTACAGTGACCTCAAGATCCCTCCAGATTTGAGACAGTGATCTTGGCTTTTCTCTGCAGTAAAATCAAGGAAATCAAGACTCCTTTCACGTTTCATGAGGAACACGGAATTGCTCTGCACGCAGTGCAGGGGAATCGGACCTCATCTCGCGGCGAGGGGGAAGTCTCATTGTTTTTCTCGAGTTGCGCCCGGAACCTGTGGTATATTCTCGAGTTAGGAAGGGGAGGGCCCTTCCAGACACGTGTTTCTTCATCGACGTCAGGACTTCTGCCTAGGTGCGAGGGACACCTCGGGATCCTCCTCAATTCTTGGCATGGCAATTGGGACGCGTCTGCACGTGAGGCGCGAGTCCCAGGGTCCCTTTCCACGTGCCACAGGGATCCTGGGACTCCTATCCATTATCAAGAGGAGTCAGGCATCGTCTCCTTTGGAAGCATTGATCTCCGTGGACCTCTCGAGTTTTCAAAGGATGTGAGGCCTCCGGTCGCGATGAGGCGGAGAACTTGGTCTTTCTCTGTGGTATCCACATTGGATTCAAACATCCCTTCGCTTGGGAGATGCAAGACGAGCCTGCATTCAATTCACTGCAGGGATATCCAGCCTTACTTCGAGTCAGAGTATCTCGGTGTCCATTCCACGTGAGGCCACAAACTCAGGGTCCCCATCACATACCTGTAGCTGAGAGAAGCCTCCTCTTGAGGTGCTTGTGGAAAGTTGGTATTTCTCTTGATTCGAAGCCAGGGACTAAGCTCTCATCTCGAGTTGATTTGGGGTACACGGAGCCCTTTCGTGTTGCTACAGTGACCTCAAGATCCCTCCAGATTTGAGACAGTGATCTTGGCTTTTCTCTGCAGTAAAATCAAGGATATCAAGACTCCTTTCACGTTTCATGAGGAACACGGAATTGCTCTGCACGCAGTGCAGGGGAATCGGACCTCATCTCGCGGCGAGGGGGAAGTCTCATTGTTTTTCTCGAGTTGCGCCCGGAACCTGTGGTATATTCTCGAGTTAGGAAGAGGAGGGCCCTTCCAGACACGTGTTTCTTCATCGACGTCAGGACTTCTGCCTAGGTGCGAGGGACACCTCGGGATCCTCCTCAAGACTTGGCATGGCAATTGGGACGCGTCTGCACGTGAGGCGCGAGTCCCAGGGTCCCTTTCCACGTGTCACAGGGATCCTGGGACTCCTATCCATTTTCAAGAGGAGTCAGGCATCTTGTCCTTTGGAAGCATTGATCTCCGCGGACCTCTCGAGTTTTCAAAGGATGTGAGGCCTCCGGTCGCTTTGAGGCGGAGGACTAGGTCTTTCTCTGTGGTCTCCACAGGGGAATCAGACATCCCTTTGTCGGGAGATGCAAGACGAGCCTGCATTCAATTCACTGCAGGGATATCCGGCCTTACTTCGAGTCAGAGCATTTCGGTGTCCATTCCACTTGAGGCCACAAACTCAGGGTCCCTCTCACAACCTGTAGCTGAGAGAAGCCTCCTCTTGAGGTGCTTGTGGAAAGTTGGTATTCCTCTTGAGTCGAAGCCAGGGACTAAGCTCTCATCTCGAGTTGATTTGGGGTCCATGGAGCGCTTTCGTGTTGCTCGAGTGTCTTCAGGATCCCTCTAGACTTGAGACAGTGATCTTGGGTTTTCTCTGGAGTGCCATCAAGGAAATCAAGGCTCCTTTCACGTTTGATGTGGAACACGGAATGGCTCCGCACGCAGTGCAGGGGAATCGGGCCTCATCTCGTGGCCAGGGGGAAGTCTCATGGTTTTTCTCGAGTTTCGGACGGAACCTGGGGTATATTCTCGACTTATGACAGGGAGGGCCCTTCCAGACACGTGTTTGTTCAGCGGCGTCAGGACTCCTTCCTAGGTGCGAGGGACACCTCGGGATTCTCCTCGAGTCTTGGCATGGCAACTGGGACGCGTCTCCACGTGAGGCGGGAGACCCAGGGTCCCTTTCCACGTGCCACAGGGATCCTGGGACTCCTATCCATTATCAAGAGGAGTCAGGCATCGTTTCCTTTGGAAGCATTGATCTCCGCGGACCTCTCGAGTTTTCAAAGGATGTGAGGCCTCCGGTCGCGTTGAGGCGGAGGACTAGGTCTTTCTCTGTGGTCTCCACAGGGGAATCAGACATCCCTTTGTCTTGGGAGATGCAAGACGAGCCTGCATTCAATTCACTGCAGGGATATCCGGCCTTACTTCGAGTCAGAGCATCTCGGTGTCCATTCCACTGAGTCCACAAACTCAGGGACCCTCTCACATACCTGTAGCTGAGAGAAGCCTCCTCTTGAGGTGCTTGTGAAAAGTTGGTATTCCTCTTGAGTTGAAGCCAGGGACTAAGCTCTCATCTCGAGTTGATTTGGGTTCCACGGAGCCCTTTCGTGTTGCTCCAGTGACCTCAGGATCCCTCTAGACTTGAGACAGTGAACCTGGGTTTTCTCTGCAGTGCCATCAAGGAAATCAAGGCTTCTTTCACGTTTGATGTGGAACACGGAATTGCTCTGCACGCAGTGCAGGGGAATCGGGTCTCATCTCGCGGCGAGGGTGAAGTCTCATGGTTTTTCTCGAGTTGCGGACGGAACCTGTGGTATATTCTCGAGTTACGACGGGGAGGGCCCCTCCAGACACGTGTTTGTTCAGCGACATCAGGACTCCTGCCTAGGTGCGAGGGACACCTCGGGATTCTCCTCGAGTCTTGGCATGGCAATTGGGACGCATCTCCACGTGAGGCGGGAGACCCAGGGTCCCTTTCCAAGTTCCACAGGTATCCTGGAACTCCTATCAATTTTCAAGAGGAGTCAGGCATCGTCTCCTTTGGAAGCATTGATCTCCGCAGACCTGTCGAGTTTTCAAAGGATGTGAGGTCTCCGGCCGCGATGAGGCGGAGAACTAGGTCTTTCTCTGTGGTCTCCACAGGGGATTCAGACATCCCTTCGTCTTGGGAGATGCAAGACGAGCCTGCATTCAATTCACTGCAGGGATATCCGGCCGTATTTCGAGTCAGAGCATCTCGGTGTCCATTCCATTTGAGGCCATAAACTCAGGGTCCCTCTCACATACCTGTAGCTGAGAGAAGCCTCCTCTTGAGGTGCTTGTGGAAAGTTGGTATTCCTCTTGAGGCAAAGCCAGGGACTAAGCTCTCATCTCGAGTTGATATGGGGTCCACGGAGACCTTTCGTGTTGCTCCAATGACCTCAGGATCCCTCTAGACTTGAGACAGTGATCTTGGGTTTTCTTTGGAGTGCCATCAAGGAAATCAAGGCTCCTTTCAAGTTTGATGTGGAACACGTAATTGCTCTGCACGCAGTGCAGGGGATTCGGGCCTCATCTCGCGGCGAGGGGGAAGTCTCATGGTTTTTCTCGAGTTGCGGCCGGAACCTGGGGTATATTCTCGAGTTACAACAGTGAGGGCCCTTCCAGACACGTGTTTGTTCAGCGACGTCAGGACTCCTGCCTAGGTGCGAGGGACACCTCGGGATTCTCCTCGAGTCTTGACATGGCAATTGGAACGCGTCTCCACGTGAGGCGGGAGACCCAGGGTCCCTTCCCACGTGCCACAGGGATCCTGGGACTCCTATCCATTTTCAAGAGGAGTCAGGCATCGTCTCCTTTGGAAGCATTGATCTCTGCGGACGTCTCGAGTTTTCAAAGGATGTGAGGCTTCCAGTCGCGAAAAGGTGGAGAACTAGGGCTTCTCTGTGGTCTCCACAGGGGATTCAGACAACCCTTCGTCTTGGGAGATGCAAGAGTAGCCTGCATTCAATTCACTGCAGGGATATACGGCCTTACTTCGAGTCAGAGCATCTCGGTGTCCATTCCACTTGAGGCCACAAAGTCATGGTCCCTCTCATATACATGTAGCTGAGAGAAGCCTCCTCTTGAGGTGCTTGTGGAAAGTTGGTGTTCCTCTTGAGTCGAAGCCAAGGACTAATCTCTCATCTCGAGTTGACTTGGGGTCAACGGAGCCCTTTCTTGTTGCTCCAGAGACCTCAGGATCCCTCTAGAATTGAGACAGTGATCTTGGGTTTTCTCTGGAGTGCCATCAAGGAAATCAAGGCTCCTTTCACGTTTGATGTGGAACACGGAATTGCTCTGCACGCAGTAAAGGGGAATCGGGCCTCATCTCACGGCGAGGGGGAAGTCTCATGGTTTTTCTCGACTTGCGGCCGAAACCTGGGGTATATTCTCGAGTTACGACGGGGAGGGCCCTTCCAGACACGTGTTTGTTCAGCGACGTCAGGACTCCTGCCTAGGTGCGAGGGACACCTCGGGATTCTCCTCGAGTCTTGGCATGGCAATTGGGATGCGTCTCCACGTGAGGCGGGAGACCCAGTGTCCCTTTCCACGTGCCACAGGGATCCTGGGACTCCTATCCATTTTCAAGAGGAGTCAGGCATCGTCTCCTTTGGAAGCATTGATCTCCACGGACCTCTCGAGTTTTCAAAGGATGTGAGGCTTCCGGTCGTGATGAGGCGGAGGACTAGGTCTTTCTCTGTGGTCTCCACAGGGGATTCAGACATCCCTTCGTCTTGGGAGATGCAAGACGAGCCTGCATTCAATTCACTGCAGGGATATCCGGCCTTACTTCGAGTCAGAAAATCTCGGTGTCCATTCCACTTGAGGCCAGAAACTCAGGGGCCCTCTCACATACCTGTAGCTGAGAGAAGCCTCTTCTTGAGGTGCTTGTGGAAAGTTGGTATTCCTCTTGAGGCGAAGCCAGGGACTAAGCTCTCATCTCGAGTTGATTTGGGGTTCACGGAGCCCTTTCGTATTGCTCCAGTGACCTCAGGATCCCTGTAGACTTGAGACAGTGATCTTGGGTTTTCTCTGGAGTGCCATCAAGGAAATCAAGGCTCCTTTCACGTTTGATGTGGAAAACGGAATTGCTCTGCACGCAGTGCAGGGAATTCGGGCCTCATCTCGCGGCGAGGGGGAAGTCTCATGGTTTTTCTCGAGTTGTGGATGTAACCTGGGGTATATTCTCGAGTTACAACGGGAAGGGCCCTTCCAGACACGTGTTTGTTCAACGACGTCAGGACTCCTGCCTAGGTGCGAGGGACACCTCGGGATTCTCCTCGAGTCTTGGCATGGCAATTGGGACGCGTCTCCACGAGAGGCGGGAGACCCAGGGTCCCTTCCCACGTGCCACAGGGATCCTGGGACTTCTATCCATTTTCAAGAGGAGTCAGGCATTGTCTCCTTTGGAAGCATTGATCTCCGCAGACCTCTCGAGTTTTCAAAGGATGTGAGGCCTCTGGTCGGGATGAGGCGGAGGGCTAGGTCTTTCTCTGTGGTCTCCACAGGGGATTCAGACATCCCTTCGTCTTGGGAGATGCAAGACGAGCCTGCATTCAATTCACTGCAGGGATATCCGGCCTTACTTTTAGTCAGAGCATCTCTGTGTCCATTAACTTGAGGCCACAAACTCAGGGTCCCTCTCACATACCTGTAGCTGAGAGAAGCCTCCTCTTGAGGTGCTTGTGGAAAGTTGGTATTCCTCTTGAGGCGAAGCCAGGGACTAAGCTCTCATCTCGAGTTGATTTGGGGTCCACGGAGCCCTTTCGTGTTGCTCCAGTGATCTCAGGATCCCTCTAGACTTGATACAGTGATCTTGGGTTTTCTCTGGAGTGCCATCAAGGAAATCAAGGCTCCTTTCACGTTTGATGTGGAACACGGAATTGCTCTGCACGCAGTGCAGGGGAATCGGGCCTCATCTCGCCGCGAGGGGGAAGTCTCATGGTTTTTCTCGAGTTGCGGCCGGAACCTGGGGTATATTCTCGAGTTACGACGGGGAGGGCCCTTCCAGACACGTGTTTGTTCAGCGACATCAGGACTCCTGCCTAAGTGCGAGGGCCACCTCGGGATTCTCCTCGAGTCTTGGCATGGCAACTGGGACGCGTCTCCACGTGAGGCGGGAGACCCAGGTTTCCTTTCCACGTGCCACAGGGATCCTGGGACTCCTATCCATTTTCAAGAGAAGTCAGGCATCGTCTCCTTTGGAAGCATTGATCTCCGCGTACCTCTTGAGTTTTCAAAGGATGTGAGGACTCCGGTCGCGATGAGGTGGAGGACTAGGTCTTTCTCTGTGGTCTCCACAGGGGATTCAGAAATCCCTTTGTCTTGGGAGATGCAAGACGAGCCTGCATTCAATTCACTGTTGGGATATCCGGCCTTACTTCGACTCAGAGCATCCCGGAGTCCATTCCACTTGAGGCCACAAATTCAGGGTCCCTCTCAGATACCTGTAGCTGAGAGAAACCTCCACTTGAGGTGCTTGTGGAAAGTTGGTGTTCCTCTTTAGTTGAAGCCAGGGACTAAGCTCTCATCTCGAGTTGATTTGGGGTCCACGGAGCCCTTTCGTGTTGCTGCAGTGACCTCAGGATCCCTCTAGACTTGAGACAGTGATCTTGGGTTTTCTCTGGAGTGCCATCAAGGAAATCAAGGCTCCGTTCACATTTAATGTGGAACACGGAATTCCTCTGCACGCAGTGTAGGGGAATCGGGCCTCATCTCGCAGCGAGGGGGCAGTTTCATGGTTTTTCTCGAGTTGCGGCCGGAACCTGGGGTATATTCTCGAGTTACGACGGGGAGGGCAATTCCAGACACATGTTTGTTCAGCGACATCAGGACTCCTGCCTAGGTGCGAGGGACACCTCGGGATTCTCCTCGAGTCTTGGCATGGCAATTGGGACGCATCTCCACGTGAGGCGGGAGACCCGGGGTCCCTTTCCAAGTTCCACAGGTATCCTGGAACTCCTATCAATTTTCAAGAGGAGTCAGGCATCGTCTCCTTTGGATGCATTGATCTCCACGGACCTCTCGAGTTTTCAAAGGATGTGAGGATTCCGGTCGTGATGAGGCGGAGGACTAGGTCTTTCTCTGTGGTCTCCACAGGGGATTCAGACATCCCTTCGTCTTGGGAGATGCAAGACGAGCCTGCATTCAATTCACTGCAGGGATATCCGGCCTTACTTCGAGTCAGAAAATCTCGGTGTCCATTCCACTTGAGGCCAGAAACTCAGGGGCCCTCTCACATACCTGTAGCTGAGAGAAGCCTCTTCTTGAGGTGCTTGTGGAAAGTTGGTATTCCTCTTGAGGCGAAGCCAGGGACTAAGCTCTCATCTCGAGTTGATTTGGGGTTCACGGAGCCCTTTCGTATTGCTCCAGTGACCTCAGGATCCCTGTAGACTTGAGACAGTGATCTTGGGTTTTCTCTGGAGTGCCATCAAGGAAATCAAGGCTCCTTTCACGTTTGATGTGGAAAACGGAATTGCTCTGCACGCAGTGCAGGGGATTCGGGCCTCATCTCGCGGCGAGGGGGAAGTCTCATGGTTTTTCTCGAGTTGTGGATGTAACCTGGGGTATATTCTCGAGTTACGACGGGAAGGGCCCTTCCAGACACGTGTTTGTTCAACGACGTCAGGACTCCTGCCTAGGTGCGAGGGACACCTCGGGATTCTCCTCGAGTCTTGGCATGGCAATTGGGACGCGTCTCCACGTGAGGCGGGAGACCCAGGGTCCCTTCCCACGTGCCACAGGGATCCTGGGACTTCTATCCATTTTCAAGAGGAGTCAGGCATCGTCTCCTTTGGAAGCATTGATCTCCGCAGACCTCTCGAGTTTTCAAAGGATGTGAGGCCTCTGGTCGGGATGAGGCGGAGGGCTAGGTCTTTCTCTGTGGTCTCCACAGGGGATTCAGACATCCCTTCGTCTTGGGAGATGCAAGACGAGCCTGCATTCAATTCACTGCAGGGATATCCGGCCTTACTTTTAGTCAGAGCATCTCTGTGTCCATTAACTTGAGGCCACAAACTCAGGGTCCCTCTCACATACCTGTAGCTGAGAGAAGCCTCCTCTTGAGGTGCTTGTGGAAAGTTGGTATTCCTCTTGAGTCGAAGCCAGGGACTAAGCTCTCATCTCGAGTTGATTTGGGGTCCACGGAGCCCTTTCGTGTTGCTCCAGTGATCTCAGGATCCCTCTAGACTTGAGACAGTGATCTTGGGTTTTCTCTGGAGTGCCATCAAGGAAATCAAGGCTCCTTTCACGTTTGATGTGGAACACGGAATTGCTCTGCACGCAATGCAGGGGAATCGGGGCTCATCTCGCCGCGAGGGGGAGGTCTCATGGTTTTTCTCGAGTTGCGGCCGGAACCTGGGGTATATTCTCGAGTTACGACGGGGAGGGCCCTTCCTGACACGTGTTTGTTCAGCGACGTCAGGACTGCTGCCTAGGTGCGACGGACACCTCGGGATTCTCCTCGAGTCTTGACATGGCAATTGAGACGCGACTCCACGTGAGGCGGGAGACCCAGGTTCCCTTTCCACGTGTCACAGCGATCCTGGGACTCCTAACCATTTTCAAGAGGAGTCAGGCATCGTCTCCTTTGGAAGCATTGATCTCCGCCGACCTCTCGAGTTTTCAAAGGATGTGAGGCCTCCGGTCGTGATGAGGCGGATTACTAGGTCTTTCTCTAGGGTCTCCACAGCGGATTCAGATATCCTTTCGTCTTGGGAGAAGCAAGACGAGCCTGCATTCAATTTACTGCAGGGATATCCGTCCTTACGTCGAGTCAGAGCATCTCGGTGTCCATTCCACTTGAGGCCACACACTTAGGGTCCCTCTCACATACCTGTAGCTGAGAGAAGTCTCCTCTTGAGGTGCTTGTGGAAAGTTGGGATTCCTCTTGAGTCGAAGACAGGGACTAAGCTCGCATCTCGAGTTGATTTGTGGTCCACGGAGCCCTTTCGTGTTGCTCCAGTGACCTCAGGATCACTCTAGACTTGACACAGTGAACTTGGGTATTCTCTGGAGTGCCATCAAGGAAATCAAGGCTCCTTTCACGTTTGATGTGGAAAACGGAATTGCTCTGCACGCAGTGCAGGGGAATCGGGCCTCATCTCGCGGCGAAGTTGAAGTCTCATGGTTTTTCTCGAGTTGCGGCCGGAACCTGGGGTATATTCTCGAGTTACGATGGGGAGGGCCCTTCCAGACACGTGTTTGTTCAGCGACGTCAGGTCTCCTGCCTAAGTGCGAGGGACACCTCGGGATTCTCCTCGAGTCTTTGCATGGCAATTGGGACACGTCTCCACGTGAGGCGGGAGACCCAGGGTCCCTTTCCACGTGCCACAGGGATCCTGGGACTCCTATCCATTTTCAAGAGGAGTCAGGCATCGTCTCCTTCGGAAGTATTGATCTAGGCAGAGCTCTCGAGTTTTCAAAGGATATGAGGCCTCCGGTTGCGTTGAGGTGGAGGACTAGGTCTTTCTCTGTGGTCTCCACAGGGGATTCAGACATCCCTTCGTCTTGGGAGATGCAAGACGAGCCTGCATTCAATTCACTGCAGGGATATCCGGCCTTACTTCGAGTCAGAGCATCTCGGTGTCCATTCCACTTGAGGCCACAAACTCAGGGTCCCTCTCACATACCTGTAGCTGAGAGAAGCCTCCTCTTGAGGTGCTTGTGGAAAGTTGGTATTCCTCTTGAGTCGAAGCCAGGGACTAAGCTCTCATCTCGAGTTGATTTGGGGTCCACGGAGCCCTTTCGTGTTGCTCCAGTGACCTCAGGATCCCTCTAGACTTGAGACAGTGATCTTGGGTTTTCTCTGGAGTGCCATCAAGGAAATCAAGGCTCCTTTCACGTTTGATGTGGAACACGGAATTGCTCTGCACGCATTGCAGGGGATTCGGGCCTCATCTCGCGGTGAGGGGGAAGTCTCATGGTTTTTCTCGAGTTGCGGCCGGAACCTGGGGTATATTCTCGAGTTACGACGGGGAGGGCCCTTCCAGACACGTGTTTGTTCAGCGACGTCAGGACTCCTGGCTAGGTGCGAGGGACACCTCAGAATTCTCCTCGAGTCTTGGCATGGCAATTTGGACGCGTCTCCACGTGAGGCGGGAGACCCAGGGTCCCTTTCCACGTGCCACAGGGATCCTGGGACTCTTATCCATTTTCAAGAGGAGTCAGGCATCGTCTCCTTTGGAAGCATTGATCTTCGCATACCTCTCGAATTTTCAAAGGATGTGAGGCCTCCGGTCGCGATGAGGCGGAAAATTAGGTCTTTCTCTGTGGTCTCCACAGGGGATTCAGACATCCCTTCATCTTCCGAGATGCAAGACGAGCCTGCATTCAATCACTGCAGGGATATCCGGCCTTACTTCGAGTCAGAGCATCTCGGTGTCCATTCCACTTGAGGCCACAACTCAGGGTCCCTCTCACATACCTGTAGCTGAGAGAAGCCTCCTCTTGAGGTGCTTGTGGAAAGTTGGGATTCCTCTTGAGTCGAGGCAGAGACTAAGCTCTCATCTCGAGTTGATTTGGCGTCCACGGAGCCCTTTCGTGTTGCTCCAGTGACCTCAGGATCCCTCTAGACTTGAGACAGTGATCTTGGGTTTTCTCTGGAGTGCCATCAAGGAAATCAAGGCTTTTTTCACGTTTGATGTGGAACACGGAATTGCTCTGCACGCAGTGCAGGGGAATCGGGTCTCATCTCGCGGCGAGGGGGAAGTCTCATGGTTTTTCTCGAGTTACGGCGGGAACCTGGGGTATATTCTCGAGTTACGACGGGGAGGGCCCTTCCAGACACATGTTTCTTCAGCGACGTCAGGACTCCTGCCTAGCTGCGAGGGACACCTCGGGATTCTCCTCGAGTCTTGGCATGGCAATTGGGAGGCGTCTCCACGTGAGGCGGGAGACCCAGTGTCCCTTTCCACGTGCCACAGGGATCCTGGGACTCCTATCCATTTTCAAGAGGAGTCAGGCATCGTCTCCTTTGGAAGCATTGATCTCCGCGGACCTCTCGAGTTTTCAAAGGATGTGAGGCCTCCGGTCGCGATGAGTCGGAGGACTAGGTCTTTCTCTGTGGTCTCCACAGCGGATTCAGATATCACTTCGTCTTGGGAGATGCAAGACGAGCCTGCATTCAATTTACTGCAGGGAAATCCGTCCTTACGTCGAGTCAGAGCATCTCGGTGTCCATTCCACTTGAGGCCACAAACTTAGGGTCCCTCTCACATACCTGTAGCTGAGAGAAGCCTCCTCTTGAGGTGCTTGTGGAAAGTTGGGATTCCTCTTGAGTCGAAGACAGGGACTAAGCTCTCATCTCGAGTTGATTTGTGGTCCACGGAGCCCTTTAGTGTTGCTCCAGTGACCTCAGGATCACTCTAGACTTGACACAGTGAACTTGGGTATTCTCTGGAGTGCCATCAAGGAAATCAAGGCTCCTTTCACGTTCGATGTGGAAAACGGAATTGCTCTGCACGCAGTGCAGGGGAATCGGGCCTCATCTCGCGGCGAAGTTGAAGTCTCATGGTTTTTCTCGAGTTGCGGCCGGAACCTGGGGTATATTCTCGAGTTGCGACGGGGAGGGCCCTTCCAGACACGTGTTTGTTCAGCGACGTCAGGTCTCCTGCCTAGGTGCGAGGGACACCTCGGGATTCTCCTCGAGTCTTGGCATGGCAATTGGGACGCGTCTCCACGTGAGGCGGGAGACCCAGGGTCCCTTTCCACGTGCCACAGGGATCCTGGGACTCCTATCCATTTTCAAGAGGAGTCAGGCATCGTCTCCTTCGGAAGTATTGATATCCGCGGACCTCTCGAGTTTTCAAAGGATGTGAGGCCTCCGGTTGCGTTGAGGTGGAGGACTAGGTCTTTCTCTGTGGTCTCCACAGGGGATTCAGACAACCCTTCATCTTGGGAGATGCAAGACAAGCCTGCATTCAATTCACTGCCGGGATATCCGGCCTTACTTCGAGTCAGAGCATCTCGGTGTCCATTCCACTTGAGGCCACAAACTCAGGGTCCCTCTCACATACCTGTAGCTGAGAGAAGCCTCCTCTTGAGGTGCTTGTGGAAAGCTGGTATTCCTCTTGAGTCGAAGCCAGGGACTAAGCTCTCATCTCGAGTTGATTTGTGGTCCACGGAGCCCTTTCGTGTTGCTCCAGTGACCTCAGGATCCCTCTAGACTTGAGACAGTGAACTTGGGTATTCTCTGGAGTGCCATCAAGGAAATCAAGGCTCCTTTCACGTTTGATGTGGAACACGGAATTGCTCTGCACGCAGTGCAGGGGAATCGGGCCTAATCTCGCGGCGAGGGGGAAGTCTCATGGTTTTTCTCGACTTGCTGCCGCAACCTGGGGTATATTCTCGAGTTACGACGGGGAGGGCCCTTCCAGACACGTGTTTGTTCAGCGACGTCAGGACTCCTGCCTAGGTGCGAGGGACACCTCGGGATTCTCCTCGAGTCTTTGCATGGCAATTGGGACACGTCTCCACGTGAGGCGGGAGACCCAGGGTCCCTTTCCACGTGCCACAGGGATCCTGGGACTCCTATCCATTTTCAAGAGGAGTCAGGCATCGTCTCCTTGGAAGTATTGATCTAGGCAGAGCTCTCGAGTTTTCAAAGGATATGAGGCCTCCGGTTGCATTGAGGTGGAGGACTAGGTCTTTCTCTGTGGTCTCCACAGGGGATTCAGACAACCCTTCGTCTTGGGAGATGCAAGACGAGACTGCATTCATTCACTGCAGGGATATCCGGGCTTACTTCGAGTCAGAGCATCTCGGTGTCCATTCCACTTGAGGCCACAAACTCAGGGTCCCTCTCACATACCTGTAGCTGAGAGAAGCCTCCTCTTGAGGTGCTTGTGGAAAGTTGGTATTCCTCTTGAGTCGAAGCCAGGGACTAAGCTCTCATCTCGAGTTGATTTGGGGTCCACGGAGCCCTTTCGTGTTGCTCCTGTGACCTCAGGATCCCTCTAGACTTGAGACAGTGATCTTGGGTTTTCTCTGGAGTGCCATCAAGGAAATCAAGGCTCCTTTCACGTTTGATGTGGAACACGGAATTGCTCTGCACGCAGTCCAGGGGAATCGGGTCTCATGTAGCTGCGAGGGGGAAGTCTCATGGATTTTCTCGAGTTGCGGCCAGAACCTGGGGTATATTCTCGAGTTACGACGGGGAGGGCCCTTGCAGACACGTGTTTGTTCAGCGATGTCAGGACTCCTGCCTAGGAGCGAGGGACACCTCTGGATTCTCCTCGAGTCATGGCATGGCAATTTGGACGCGTCTCCACGTGAGGCGGGAGACCCAGGGTCCCTTTCCACGTGCCACAGGGATCCTGGGACTCCTATCCATTTTCAAGAGGAGTCAGGCATCGTCTCCTTTGGAAGCATTGATCTCCGCGGACCTATCGAGTTTTCAAAGGATGTGAGGCCTCCGGTCCCCATGAGGCGGAGAACTCGGTCTTTCTCTGTGGTCTCCACAGCGGATTCAGACATCCCTTCGTCTTGGGAGATGCAAGACGAGCCTGCATTCAATTCACTGCAGGGATATCCGGCCTTACTTCGAGTCAGAGCATCTCTGTGTCCATTCCACTTGAGGCCACAAACTCGGGGTCCCTCAAATATACCTGTAGCTGAGAGAAGCCTCCTCTTGAGGTGCTTGTGGAAAGTTGGGATTCCTCTTGAGTGGAAGCCAGGGACTAAGCTCTCATCTCGAGTTGATTTGGGGTCCACGGAGCCCTTTCGTGTTGCTCCAGTGACCTCAGGATCCCTCTAGACTTGAGATAGTGATCTTGGGTTTTCTCTGGAGTGCCATCAAGGAAATCAAGGCTCCTTTCACGTTTGATGTGGAAAACGGAATTGCTCTGCATGCAGTGCAGGGGAATCGGGCCTCAACTCGCGGCGAGGGGGAAATCTCATGGTTTTTCTCGAGTTGCGGCCCGAACCTGGGCTATATTCTCGAGTTACGACGGGGAGGGCCCTTCCAGACACGTGTTTGTTCAGCGATGTCAGGACTCCTGCCTAGGTGCGAGGGACACCTCTGGATTCTCTTCGAGTCTTGGCATGGCAATTTGGACGCGTCTCCACGTGAGGCGGGAGACCCAGGGTCCCTTTCCACGTGCCACAGGGATCCTGGGACTCCTATCCATTTTCAAGAGGAGTCAGGAATCGTCGCCTTTGGAAGCATTGATCTCCGCGGACCTATCGAGTTTTCAAAGGATGTGAGGCCTCCGGTCCCCATGAGGCGGAGAACTCGGTCTTTCTCTGTGGTCTGCACAGCGGATTCAGACATCCCTTCTTCTTGGGAGATGCAAGACGAGCCTGCATTCAATTCACTGCAGGGATATCCGGCCTTACTTCGAGTCAGAGCATCTCGGTGTCCATTCCACTTGAGGCCACAAACTCGGGGTCCCTCAAATATACCTGTAGCTGAGAGAAGCCTCCTCTTGAGGTGCTTGTGGAAAGTTGGAATTCCTCTTGAGTGGAAGCCAGGGACTAAGCTCTCATCTCGAGTTGACTTGGGGTCTACGGAGCCCTTTCGTGTTGCTCCAGTGACCTCAGGATCCCTCTAGACTTGAGACAGTGATCTTGGGTTTTCTCTGATGTGCCATCAAGGAAATCAAGGCTCCTTTCAAGTTTGATGTGGAACACGGAATTGCTCTGCACGCAGTGCAGGGGAATCGGTCCTCATCTCGCGGCAAATGGGATGTCTCATGGTTTTTCTCAAGTTGCGGCCGAAACCTGGGGTACATTCTCGAGTTACGACGGGGAGGGCCCTTCCAGACACGTGTTTGTTCAGCGACGTCAGGACTCTTGCCTAGGTGCGAGGAACACCTCGGGATTCTCCTCGAGTCTTGGCATGGCAATTTGGACGCGTCTCCACGTGAGGCGGGAGACCCAGGGTCCCTTTCCACGTGCCACAGGGATCCTGGGACTCCTATCCATTTTCAAGAGGAGTCGGGCATCTTCTTCTTTGGAAGCATTGATCTCCGCGGACCTCTCGAGTTTTCAAGGATGTGAGGCCTCCGGTCTCGATGAGGCGGAGAACTCGGTCTTTCTCTGTGGTCTCCACAGGGGATTCAGACAACCCTTCGTCTTGGGAGATGCAAGACGAGCCTGCATTCAATTCACTGCAGGGATATCCGGCCTTAGTTCGAGTCAGAGCATCTCGGTGTCCATTCCACTTGAGGCCACAAACTCAGGGTCCTTCTCACATACCTGTAGCTGAGAGAAGCCTCCTCTTGAGGTGATTGTGGAAAGTTGGTATTCCTCTTGAGTCGAAGCCAGGGACTAAGCTCTCATCTCGAGTTGATTTGGGTTCCACGGAGCCCTTTCGTGTTGCTCCAGTGACCTCAGGATCCCTCTAGACTTGAGACAGGGAACTTGGGTTTTCTCTGGAGTGCCATCAAGGAAATCAAGGCTCCTTTCACATTTGATGTGGAAAACGGAATTGCTCTGCACGCAGTGCAGGGGAATCGGGCCTCATCTCGCGGCGAGGGGGAAGTCTCATGTTTTTTCTCGAGTTGCGGCCGGAACCTGGGGTATATTCTCGAGTTACGACGGGGAGGGCCCTTCCAGACACGTGTTTGTTCAGCGACGTCAGGACTCCTGCCTAGGTGCGAGGGACACCTCGGGATTCTCCTAGAGTCTTGGCATGCCAATTGGAACGCGTCTCCACGTGAGACGGGAGACCCAGTGTCCCTTTCCACGTGCCACAGTGATCCTGGGACTCCTATCCATTTTCAAGAGGAGTCAGGCATCGTCTCCTTCGGAAGTATTGATCTCCGCGGACCTCTTGAGTTTTCAAAGGATATGAGGCCTCCGGTTGCGTTGAGGTGGAGGACTAGGTCATTCTCTGTGGTCTCCACAGGGGATTCAGACAACCCTTCGTCTTGGGAGATGCAAGACGAGCCTGCATTCAATTCACTGCAGGGATATCCGGCCTTAGTTCGAGTCAGAGCATCTCGGTGTCCATTCCACTTGAGGCCACAAACTCAGGGTCCCTCTCACATACCTGTAGCTGAGAGAAGCCTCCTCTTGAGGTGCTTGTGGAAAGTTGGTATTCCTCTTGAGTCGAAGCCAGGGACTAAGCTCTCATCTCGAGTTGATTTGGGGTCCACGGAGCCCTTTCCTGTTGCTCCAGTGACCTCAGGATCCCTCTAGACTTGAGAGAGTGAACTTGGGTTTTCTCTGGAGTGCCATCAAGGAAATCAAGGCTCCTTTCACGTTTGATGTGGAACACGGAATTGCTCTGCATGCAGTGCAGGGGAATCGGGCCTCAACTCGCGGCGAGGGGGAAATCTCATGGTTTTCCTCGAGTTGCGGCCCGAACCTGGGGTATATTCTCTAGTTACGACGGGGAAGGCCCTCCCAGACACGTGTTTGTTTAGCGATGTCAGGACTCCTGCCTAGGTGCGAGGGACACCTCGGGATTCTCCTCGAGTCTTGGCATGGCAATTGGGAGGCGTCTCCACGTGAGGCGGGAGACCCAGGGTCCCTTTCCACGTGCCACAGGGATCCTGGGACTCCTATCCATTTTCAAGAGGAGTCGGGCATCGTCTCCTTTGGAAGCATTGATCTCTGCAGATCTCTCGAGTTTTCAAAGGATGTGAGGCCTCCGCTCGCGATGAGGTGGAGAATAAGGTTTTTCTCTGTGGTCTCCACAGGGGATTCAGACATCCCTTCGTCTTGGGAGATGCAAGACGAGCCTGCATTCAATTCACTGCAGGGATATCCGGCCTTACTTCGAGTCAGAGCATCTCGGTGTCCATTCCACTTGAGGCCACAAACTCAGGGTCCCTCTCACATATCTGTAGGTGAGAGAAACCTCCTTTTGAGGTGCTTCTGGAAAGTTGGGATTCCTCTTGAGTCGAAGCCAGGGACTAAGCTCTCATCTCGAGTTGATTTGGGGTCCACGGAGCCCTTTCCTGTTGGTCCAGTGACCTCAGGATCCCTCTAGACTTGAGACAGTGATCTTGGGTTTTCTCTGGAGTGCCATCAAGGAAATCAAGGCTCCTTTCACGTTTGATGTGGAACACGGAATTGCTCTGCTTGCAGTGCAGGGGAATCGGGCCTCAACTCGCGGCGAGGGGGAAATCTCGTGGTTTTTCTCGAGTTGCGGCCCAAACCTGTGGTATATTCTCGAGTTACGACGGGGAGGGCCCTTCCAGACACGTGTTTGTTCAGCGATGTCAGGACTCCTGCCTTGGTGCGAGGGACACCTCGGGATTCTCTTCGAGTCTTGGCATGGCAATTTGGACGCGTCTCCACGTGAGGCGGGAGACCCAGGGTCCCTTTCCACGTGCCACAGGTATCCTGGGACTCCTATCCATTTTCAAGAGGAGTCAGGCATCGTCTCCTTTGGAAGCATTGATCTCCGCGGACCTATCGAGTTTTCAAAGGATGTGAGGCCTCCGGTCCCCATGAGGCGGAGAACTCGGTCTTTCTCTGTGGTCTCCACAGCGGATTCAGACATCCCTTCGTCTTGGGAGATGCAAGACGAGCCTGCATTCAATTCCCTGCAGGGATATCCGGCCTTACTTCGAGTCAGAGCATCTCGGTGTCCATTCCACTTGAGGCCACATTCTCGGGGTCCCTCAAATATACCTGTAGCTGAGAGAAGCCTCCTCTTGAGGTGCTTGTGGAAAGTTGGAATTCCTCTTGAGTCGAAGCCAGGGACGAAGCTCTCATCTCGAGTTGATTTGGGGTCCACGGAGCCCTTTCGTGTTGCTCCAGTGACCTCAGGATCCCTCTAGACTTGAGACAGTGATCTTGGGTTTTCTCTGGAGTGCCATCAAGGAAATCAAGGCTCCTTTCAAGTTTGATGTGGAAAACGGAATTGCTCTGCACGCAGTGCAGGGGAATCGGGCCTCATCTCGCGGCAAATGGGATGTCTCATGGTTTTTCTCAAGTTGCGGCCGGAACCTGGGGTATATTCTCGAGTTACGACGGGGAGGGCCCTTCCAGACACGTGTTTGTTCAGCGACGTCAGGACTCCTGCCTAGGTGCCAGGGACACCTCGGGATCCTCCTCGAGTCTTGGCATGCCAATTGGAACGCGTCTCCACGTGAGGCGGGAGACCCAGTGTCCCTTTCCACCTGCCACAGGGATCCTGGGACTCCTATCCATTTTCAAGAGGAGTCAGGCATCGTCTCCTTCGGAAGTATTGATCTCCGTGGACCTCTTGAGTTTTCAAAGGATATGAGGCCTCCGGTTGCGTTGAGCTGGAGGACTAGGTCTTTCTCTGTGGTCTCCACAGGGGATTCAGACAACCCTTCGTCTTTGGAGATGCAAGACGAGCCTGCATTCAATTCACTGCAGGGATATCCGGCCTTATTTCGAGTCAGAGCATCTCGGTGTCCATTCCACTTGAGGCCACAAACTCAGGGTCCCTCTCACATACCTGTAGCTGAGAGAAGCCTCCTCTTTAGGTGCTTGTGGAAAGTTGGTATTCCTCTTGACTCGAAGCCAGGGACTAAGCTCTCATCTCGAGTTGATTTGGGGTCCACGGAGCCCTTTCGTGTTGCTCCAGTGACCTCAGGATCCCTCTAGACTTGAGACAGTGATCTTGGGTTTTCTCTGGAGTGCCATCAAGGAAATCAAGGCTCCTTTCACGTTTGATGTGGAACACGGAATTGCTCTGCACGCAGGGCAGGGCAATCGGGCCTCATGTCGCGGCGAGGGGGAAGTCTCATGGTTTTTCTCGAGTTGCGGCCGGAACCTGGGGTATATTCTGGAGTTACGACGGGGAGGGCCCTTCCAGACACATGTTTGTTCAGCGACGGCAGCACTGCTGCCTAGGTGCGAGGGACACCTCGGGATTCTCCTCGAGTCTTGGCATGGCAATTGGGAGGCGTCTCCACGTGAGGCGGGAGACCCAGTGTCCCTTTCCACGTGCCACAGGGATCCTGGGACTCCTATCCATTTTCAAGAGGAGTCAGGCATCGTCTCCTTTGGAAGCATTGATCTCCGCGGACCTCTCGAGTTTTCAAAGGATGTGAGGCCTCCGGTCGCGATGAGTCGGAGGACTAGGTCTTTCTCTGTGGTCTCCACAGCGGATTCAGATATCACTTCGTCTTGGGAGATGCAAGACGAGCCTGCATTCAATTTACTGCAGGGAAATCCGTCCTTACGTCGAGTCAGAGCATCTCGGTGTCCATTCCACTTGAGGCCACAAACTTAGGGTCCCTCTCACATACCTGTAGCTGAGAGAAGCCTCCTCTTGAGGTGCTTGTGGAAAGTTGGGATTCCTCTTGAGTCGAAGACAGGGACTAAGCTCTCATCTCGAGTTGATTTGTGGTCCACGGAGCCCTTTAGTGTTGCTCCAGTGACCTCAGGATCACTCTAGACTTGACACAGTGAACTTGGTATTCTCTGGAGTGCCATCAAGGAAATCAAGGCTCCTTTCACGTTTGATGTGGAAAACGGAATTGCTCTGCACGCAGTGCAGGGGAATCGGGCCTCATCTCGCGGCGAAGTTGAAGTCTCATGGTTTTTCTCGAGTTGCGGCCGGAACCTGGGGTATATTCTCGAGTTACGACGGGGAGGGCCCTTCCAGACACGTGTTTGTTCAGCGACGTCAGGTCTCCTGCCTAGGTGCGAGGGACACCTCGGGATTCTCCTCGAGTCTTGGCATGGCAATTGGGACGCGTCTCCACGTGAGGCGGGAGACCCAGGGTCCCTTTCCACGTGCCACAGGGATCCTGGGACTCCTATCCATTTTCAAGAGGAGTCAGGCATCGTCTCCTTCGGAAGTATTGATATCCGCGGACCTCTCGAGTTTTCAAAGGATGTGAGGCCTCCGGTTGCGTTGAGGTGGAGGACTAGGTCTTTCTCTGTGGTCTCCACAGGGGATTCAGACAACCCTTCGTCTTGGGAGATGCAAGACAAGCCTGCATTCAATTCACTGCCGGGATATCTGGCCTTACTTCGAGTCAGAGCATCTCGGTGTCCATTCCACTTGAGGCCACAAACTCAGGGTCCCTCTCACATACCTGTAGCTGAGAGAAGCCTCCTCTTGTGGTGCTTGTGGAAAGCTGGTATTCCTCTTGAGTCGAAGCCAGGGACTAAGCTCTCATCTCGAGTTGATTTGTGGTCCACGGAGCCCTTTCGTGTTGCTCCAGTGACCTCAGGATCCCTCTAGACTTGAGACAGTGAACTTGGGTATTCTCTGGAGTGCCATCAAGGAAATCAAGGCTCCTTTCACGTTTGATGTGGAACACGGAATTGCTCTGCACGCAGTGCAGGGGAATCGGGCCTAATCTCGCGGCGAGGGGGAAGTCTCATGGTTTTTCTCGACTTGCTGCCGCAACCTGGGGTATATTCTCGAGTTACGACGGGGAGGGCCCTTCCAGACACGTGTTTGTTCAGCGATGTCAGGACTCCTGCCTAGGTGCGAGGGACACCTCGGGATTCTCCTCGAGTCTTTGCATGGCAATTGGGACACGTCTCCACGTGAGGCGGGAGACCCAGGGTCCCTTTCCACGTGCCACAGGGATCCTGGGACTCCTATCCATTTTCAAGAGGAGTCAGGCATCGTCTCCTTGGAAGTATTGATCTAGGCAGAGCTCTCGAGTTTTCAAAGGATATGAGGCCTCCGGTTGCGTTGAGGTGGAGGACTAGGTCTTTCTCTGTGGTCTCCACAGGGGATTCAGACAACCCTTCGTCTTGGGAGATGCAAGACGAGACTGCATTCATTCACTGCAGGGATATCCGGGCTTACTTCGAGTCAGAGCATCTCGGTGTCCATTCCACTTGAGGCCACAAACTCAGGGTCCCTCTCACATACCTGTAGCTGAGAGAAGCCTCCTCTTGAGGTGCTTGTGGAAAGTTGGTATTCCTCTTGAGTCGAAGCCAGGGACTAAGCTCTCATCTCGAGTTGATTTGGGGTCCACGGAGCCCTTTCGTGTTGCTCCAGTGACCTCAGGATCTCTCTAGAGTTGAGACAGTGATCTTGGGTTTTCTCTGGAGTGCCATCAAGGAAATCAAGGCTCCTTTCACGTTTGATGTGGAACCCGGAATTGCTCTGCACGCAGTCCAGGGGAATCGGGTCTCATGTAGCTGCGAGGGGGAAGTCTCATGGATTTTCTCGAGTTGCGGCCAGAACCTGGGGTATATTCTCGAGTTACGACGGGGAGGGCCCTTCCAGACACGTGTTTGTTCAGCGACGTCAGGACTCCTGCCTAGGAGCGAGGGACACCTCGGGATTCTCCTCGAGTCTTGGCATGGCAATTGGGAGGCGTCTCCACGTGTGGCGGGAGACCCAGGGTCCCTTTCAACGTGCCACAGGGAACCTGGGACTCCTATCCATTTTCAAGAGGAGTCAGGCATCGTCTACTTTGGAAGCATTGATCTCCGCGGACCTCTCGAGTTTTTAAAGGATTTGAGGCCTCCGCTCGCGATGAGGCGGAGAATTAGGTCTTTCTCTGTAATCTCCACAGCGGATTCAGACATCCCTTCGTCTTGGGACATGCAAGACGAGCCTGCATTCAATTAACTGCAGGGATATCCGGCCTTACTTCGAGTCAGAGCATCTCGGTGTCCATTCCACTTGAGGCCACAAACTCGTGGTCCCTCAAATATACCTGTAGCTGAGAGAAGCCTCCTCTTGAGGTGCTTGTGGAAAGTTGGTATTCCTCTTGAGTGGAAGCCAGGGACTAAGCTCTCATCTCGAGTTGATTTGGGGTCTACGGAGCCCTTTCGTGTTGCTCCAGTGACCTCAGGATCCCTCTAGACTTGAGAGAGTGATCTTGGGTTTTCTCTGGAGTGCCATCAAGGAAATCAAGGCTCCTTTCAAGTTTGATGTGGAAAACGGAATTGCTCTGCATGCAGTGCAGGGGAATCGGGCCTCAACTCGCGGCGAGGGGGAAATCTCATGGTTTTTCTCGAGTTGCGGCCCGAACCTGGGGTATATTCTCGAGTTACGACGGGGAGGGCCCTTGCAGACACGTGTTTGTTCAGCGATGTCAGGACTCCTGCCTAGGAGCGAGGGACAACTCTGGATTCTCTTCGAGTCTTGGCATGGCAATTTGGACGCGTCTCCACGTGAGGCGGGAGACCCAGGGTCCCTTTCCACGTGCCACAGGGATCCTGGGACTCCTATCCATTTTCAAGAGGAGTCAGGCATCGTCTCCTTTGGAAGCATTGATCTCCGCGGACCTATCGAGTTTTCAAAGGATGTGAGGCCTCCGGTCCCCATGAAGCGGAGAACTCGGTCTTTCTCTGTGGTCTCCACAGCGGATTCAGACATCCCTTCGTCTTGGGAGATGCAAGACGAGCCTGCATTCAATTCACTGCAGGGATATCCGGCCTTACTTCGAGTCAGAGCATCTCTGTGTCCATTCCACTTGAGGCCACAAACTCGGGGTCCCTCAAATATACCTGTAGCTGAGAGAAGCCTCCTCTTGAGGTGCTTGTGGAAAGTTGGGATTCCTCTTGAGTGGAAGCCAGGGACTAAGCTCTCATCTCGAGTTGATTTGGGGTCCACGGAGCCCTTTCGTGTTGCTCCAGTGACCTCAGGATCCCTCTAGACTTGAGACAGTGATCTTGGGTTTTCTCTGGAGTGCCATCAAGGAAATCAAGGCTCCTTTCACTTTTGATGTGGAACTCGGAATTGCTCTGCACGCAGGGCAGGGCAATCGGGCCTCATGTCGTGGCGAGGGGGAAGTCTCATGGTTTTTCTCGAGTTGAGGCCGGAACCTGGGGTATATTCTGGAGTTACGACGGGGAGGGCCCTTCCAGACACATGTTTGTTCAGCGACGTCAGGACTCCTGCCTAGGTGCGAGGAACACCTCGGGATTCTCCTCGAGTCTTGGCATGGCAATTGGGATGCGTCTCCACGTGAGGCGGGAGACCCAGGGTCCCTTTCGACGTGCCACAGGGATCCTGGGACTCCTATCCATTTTCAAGAGGAGTCGGGCATCGTCTCCTTCGGAAGTATTGATCTCCGCGGACCTCTTGAGTTTTCAAAGGATATGAGGCCTCCGGTTGCGTTGAGGTGGAGGACTAGGTCTTTCTCTGTGGTCTCCACAGGGGATTCAGACAACCCTTCGTCTTGGGAGATGCAAGACGAGCCTGCATTCAATTCACTGCAGGGATATCCGGCCTTATTTCGAGTCAGAGCATCTCGGTGTCCATTCCACTTGAGGCCACAAACTCAGGGTCCCTCTCACATACCTGTAGCTGAGAGAAGCCTCCTCTTGAGGTGCTTGTGGAAAGTTGGTATTCCTCTTGACTCGAAGCCAGGGACTAAGCTCTCATCTCGAGTTGATTTGGGGTCCACGGAGCCCTTTCCTGTTGCTCCAGTGACCTCAGGATCCCTCTAGACTTGAGAGAGTGATCTTGGGTTTTCTCTGGAGTGCCATCAAGGAAATCAAGGCTCCTTTCACGTTTGATGTGGAACACGGAATTGCTCTGCATGCAGTGTAGGGGAATCGGGCCTCAACTCGCGGCGAGGGGGAAATCTCATGGTTTTCCTCGAGTTGCGGCCCGAACCTGGGGTATATTCTCTAGTTACGACGGGGAAGGCCCTCCCAGACACGTGTTTGTTCAGCGATGTCAGGACTCCTGCCTAGGTGCGAGGGACACCTCGGGATTCTCCTCGAGTCTTGGCATGGCAATTGGGAGGCGTCTCCACGTGAGGCGGGAGACCCAGGGTCCCTTTCCACGTGCCACAGTGATCCTGGGACTCCTATCCATTTTCAAGAGGAGTCGGGCATCGTCTCCTTTGGAAGCATTGATCTCTGCAGATCTCTCGAGTTTTCAAAGGATGTGAGGCCTCCGCTCGCGATGAGGTGGAGAATAAGGTTTTTCTCTGTGGTCTCCACAGGGGATTCAGACATCCCTTCGTCTTGGGAGATGCAAGACGAGCCTGCATTCAATTCACTGCAGGGATATCCGGCCTTACTTCGAGTCAGAGCATCTCGGTGTCCATTCCACTTGAGGCCACAAACTCAGGGTCCCTCTCACATATCTGTAGGTGAGAGAAACCTCCTTTTGAGGTGCTTCTGGAAAGTTGGGATTCCTCTTGAGTCGAAGCCAGGGACTAAGCTCTCATCTCGAGTTGATTTGGGGTCCACGGAGCCCTTTCCTGTTGGTCCAGTGACCTCAGGATCCCTCTAGACTTGAGACAGTGATCTTGGGTTTTCTCTGGAGTGCCATCAAGGAAATCAAGGCTCCTTTCACGTTTGATGTGGAACACGGAATTGCTCTGCTTGCAGTGCAGGGGAATCGGGCCTCATCTCGCGGCAAATGGGATGTCTCATGGTTTTTCTCAAGTTGCGGCCGAAACCTGGGGTATATTCTCGAGTTACGACGGGGAGGGCCCTTCCAGTCACGTGTTTGTTCAGCGACGTCAGGACTCCTGCCTAGGTGCGAGGAACACCTCCGGATTCTCCTCGAGTCTTGGCGAGCAATTTGGACGCGTCTCCACGTGAGGCGGGAGACCCAGGGTCCCTTTCCACGTGCCACAGGGATCCTGGGACGCCTATCCATTTTCAAGAAGAGTCAGGCATCGTCTCCTTTGGAAGCATTGATCTCCGCGGACCTCTCGAGTTTTCAAAGGATGTGAGGCCTCCGGTCTCGATGAGGCGGAGAACGAGGTCTTTCTCTGTGGTCTCCACAGGGGATTCAGACAACCCTTCGTCTTGGGAGATGCAAGACGAGCCTGCATTCAATTCACTGCAGGGATATCCGGCCTTACTTCGAGTCAGAGCATCTCAGTGACCATTCCACTTGAGGCCACAAACTCAGAGTCCCTCTCACATACCTGTAGCTGAGAGAAGCCTCCTCTTGAGGTGCTTTTGGAAAGTTGGTATTCCTCTTGAGTCGAAGCCAGGGACTAAGCTCTCATCTCGAGTTGATTTGGGTTCCACGGAGCCCTTTCCTGTTGCTCCAGTGACCTCAGGATCCCTCTAGACTTGAGACAGTGAACTTGGGTTTTCTCTGGAGTGCCACCAAGGAAATCAAGGCTCCTTTCACATTTGATGTGGAAAACGGAATTGCTCTGCACGCAGTGCAGGGGAATCGGGCCTCATCTCTCGGCGAGGGGGAAGTCTCATGGTTTTTCTCGAGTTGCGGCCGGAACCTGGGGTATATTCTCGAGTTACGACGGGGAGGGCCCTTCCAGACACGTGTTTGTTCAGCGACGTCAGGACTCCTGCCTAGGTGCCAGGGACACCTCGGGATTCTCCTCGAGTCTTGGCATGCCAATTGGAACGCGTCTCCACGTGAGGCGGGAGACCCAGTGTCCCTTTCCACCTGCCACAGGGATCCTGGGACTCCTATCCATTTTCAAGAGGAGTCAGGCATCGTCTCCTTCGGAAGTATTGATCTCCGCGGACCTCTTGAGTTTTCAAAGGATATGAGGCCTCCGGTTGCGTTGAGCTGGAGGACTAGGTCTTTCTCTGTGGTCTCCACAGGGGATTCAGACAACCCTTCGTCTTTGGAGATGCAAGACGAGCCTGCATTCAATTCACTGCAGGGATATCCGGCCTTATTTCGAGTCAGAGCATCTCGGTGTCCATTCCACTTGAGGCCACAAACTCAGGGTCCCTCTCACATACCTGTAGCTGAGAGAAGCCTCCTCTTTAGGTGCTTGTGGAAAGTTGGTATTCCTCTTGACTCGAAGCCAGGGACTAAGCTCTCATCTCGAGTTGATTTGGGGTCCACGTAGCCCTTTCGTGTTGCTCCAGTGACCTCAGGATCCCTCTAGACTTGAGACAGTGATCTTGGGTTTTCTCTGGAGTGCCATCAAGGAAATCAAGGCTCCTTTCACTTTTGATGTGGAACACGGAATTGCTCTGCACGCAGGGCAGGGCAATCGGGCCTCATGTCGCGGCGAGGGGGAAGTCTCATGGTTTTTCTCGAGTTGCGGCCCGAACCTGGGGTATATTCTGGAGTTACGACGGGGAGGGCCCTTCCAGACACATGTTTGTTCAGCGACGGCAGCACTGCTCCCTAGGTGCGAGGGACACCTCGGGATTCTCCTCGAGTCTTGGCATGGCAATTGGGATGCGTCTCCACGTGAGGCGGGAGACCCAGGGTCCCTTTCCACGTGCCACAGGGATCCTGGGACTCCTATCCATTTTCAAGAGGAGTCGGGCATCGTCTCCTTTGGAAGCATTGATCTCTGCAGATCTCTCGAGTTTTCAAAGGATGTGAGGCCTCCGCTCCCGATGAGGTGGAGAATTAGGTTTTTCTCTGTGGTCTCCACAGGGGATTCAGACATCCCTTCGTCTTGGGAGATGCAAGACGAACCTGCATTCAATTCACTGCAGGGATATCCGGCCTTAATTCGAGTCAGAGCATCTCAGTGTCCATTCCAATTGAGGCCACAAACTCGGGGTCCCTCAAATATACCTGTAGCTGAGAGAAGCCTCCTCTTGAGGTGCTTGTGGAAAGTTGGGATTCCTCTTGAGTCGAAGCCAGGGACTAAGCTCTCATCTCGAGTTGATTTGGGGTCCACGGAGCCCTTTCCTGTTGGTCCAGTGACCTCAGGATCCCTCTAGACTTGAGACAGTGATCTTGGGTTTTCTCTGGAGTGCCATCAAGGAAATCAAAGCTCCTTTCACGTTTGATGTGGAACACGGAATTGCTCTGCATGCAGTGCAGGGGATTCGAGCCTCAACTCGCGGCGAGGGGGAAATCTCATGGTTTTTCTCGAGTTGCGGCCCGAACCTGGGCTATATTCTCGAGTTACGATGGGGAAGGCCCTTCCAGACACGTGTTTGTTCAGCGATGTCAGGACACCTGCCTAGGTGCGAGGGACACCTCGGGATTCTCTTCGAGTCTTGGCATGGCAATTTTGACGCGTCTCCACGTGAGGCGGGAGACCCAGGGTCCCTTTCCACGTGCCACAGGGATCCTGGGACTCCTATCCATTTTCAAGAGGAGTCGGGCATCGTCTCCTTTGGAAGCATTGATCTCCGCGGACCTATCGAGTTTTCAAAGGATGTGAGGCCTCCGGTCCCCATGAGGCGGAGAACTCGGTCTTTCTCTGTGGTCTCCACAGCGGATTCAGACATCCCTTCGTCTTGGGAGATGCAAGACGAGCCTGCATTCAATTCACTGCAGGGATATCCGGCCTTACTTCGAGTCAGAGCATCTCGGTGTCCATTCCACTTGAGGCCACATTCTCGGGGTCCCTCAAATATACCTGTAGCTGAGAGAAGCCTCCTCTTGAGGTGCTTGTGGAAAGTTGGTGTTCCTCTTGAGTGGAAGCCAGGGACTAAGCTCTCATCTCGAGTTGATTTGGGGTCCACGGAGCCCTTTCGTGTTGCTCCAGTGACCTCAGGATCCCTCTAGACTTGAGATAGTGATCTTGGGTTTTCTCTGGAGTGCCATCAAGGAAATCAAGGCTCCTTTCACGTTTGATGTGGAAAACGGAATTGCTCTGCATGCAGTGCAGGGGAATCGGGCCTCAACTCGCGGCGAGGGGGAAATCTCATGGTTTTTCTCGAGTTGCGGCCCGAACCTGGGCTATATTCTCGAGTTACGACGGGGAGGGCCCTTCCAGACACGTGTTTGTTCAGCGATGTCAGGACTCCTGCCTAGGAGCGAGGGACACCTCTGGATTCTCTTCGAGTCTTGGCATGGCAATTTGGACGCATCTCCACGTGAGGCGGGAGACACAGGGTCCCTTTCCACGTGCCACAGGGATCCTGGGACCCCTATCCATTTTCAAGAGGAGTCAGGCATCGTCGCCTTTGGAAGCATTGATCTCCGCGGACCTATCGAGTTTTCAAAGGATGTGAGGCCTCCGGTCCCCATGAGGCGGAGAACTCGGTCTTTCTCTGTGGTCTCCACAGGGGATTCAGACATCCCTTCTTCTTGGGAGATGCAAGACGAGCCTGCATTCAATTCACTGCAGGGATATCCGGCCTTACTTCGAGTCAGAGCATCTCGGTGTCCATTCCACTTGAGGCCACAAACTCGGGGTCCCTCAAATATACCTGTAGCTGAGAGAAGCCTCATCTTGAGGTGCTTGTGGAAAGTTGGAATTCCTCTTGAGTGGAAGCCAGGGACTAAGCTCTCATCTCGAGTTGACTTGGGGTCCACGGAGCCCTTTCGTGTTGCTCCAGTGACCTCAGGATCCCTCTAGACTTGAGACAGTGATCTTGGGTTTTCTCTGGAGTGCCATCAAGGAAATCAAGGCTCCTTTCAAGTTTGATGTGGAACACGGAATTGCTCTGCACGCAGTGCAGGGGAATCGGTCCTCATCTCGCGGCAAATGGGATGTCTCATGGTTTTTCTCAAGTTGCGGCCGAAACCTGGGGTACATTCTCGAGTTACGACGGGGAGGGCCCTTCCAGACACGTGTTTGTTCAGCGACGTCAGGACTCCTGCCTAGGTGCGAGGAACTCCTCGGGATTCTCCTCGAGTCTTGGCATGGCAATTTGGACGCGTCTCCACGTGAGGCGGGAGACCCAGGGTCCCTTTCCACGTGCCACAGGGATCCTGGGACTCCTATTCATTTTCAAGAGGAGTCGGGCATCTTCTTCTTTGGAAGCATTGATCTCCGTGGACCTCTCCAGTTTTCAAGGATGTGAGGCCTCCGGTCTCGATGAGGCGGAGAACTCGGTCTTTCTCTGTGATCTCCACAGGGGATTCAGACAACCCTTCGTCTTGGGAGATGCAAGACGAGCCTGCATTCAATTCACTGCAGGGATATCCGGCCTTATTTCGAGTCAGAGCATCTCGGTGTCCATTCCACTTGAGGCCACAAACTCAGGGTCCCTCTCACATACCTGTAGCTGAGAGAAGCCTCCTCTTGAGGTGCTTGTGGAAAGTTGGTATTCCTCTTGAGTCTGAGCCAGGGACTAAGCTCTCATCTCGAGTTGATTTGGGGTCCACGGAGCTCTTTCCTGTTGGTCCAGTGACCTCAGGATCCCTCTAGACTTGAGACAGTGATCTTGGGTTTTCTCTGGAGTGCCATCAAGGAAATCAAGGCTCCTTTCACGTTTGATGTGGAACACGGAATTGCTCTGCACGCAGGGCAGGGGAATCGGGCCTCATGTCGCGGCGAGGGGGAAGTCTCATGGTTTTTCTCGAGTTGCGGCCGGAACCTGGGCTATATTCTGGAGTTACGACGAGGAGGGCCCTTCCAGACACGTGTTTGTTCAGCGACGTCAGGACTCCTGACTAGGTGCGAGGGACACCTCGGGATTCTCCTCGAGTCTTTGCATGGCAATTGGGACGCGTCTCCACATGAGGCGGGAGACCCAGGGTCCCTTTCCACGTGCCACAGGGATCCTGGGACTCCTATCCATTTTCAAGAGGAGTCGGGCATCGTCTCCTTTGGAAGCATTGATCTCTGCAGATCTCTCGAGTTTTCAAAGGATGTGAGGCCTCCGCTCGCGATGAGGTGGAGAATTAGGTTTTTCTCTGTGGTCTCCACAGGGGATTCAGACATCCCTTCGTCTTGGGAGATGCAAGACGAGCCTGCATTCAATTCACTGCAGGGATATCCGGCCTTACTTCGAGTCAGAGCATCTCGGTGTCCATTCCACTTGAGGCCACAAACTCAGGATCCCTCTCACATACCTGTAGCTGAGAGAAGCCTCCTCTTGAGGTGCTTGTGGAAAGTTGGGATTCCTCTTGAGTCGAAGCCAGGGACTAAGCTCTCATCTCGAGTTGATTTGGGGTCCACGGAGCCCATTCCTCTTGGTCCAGTGACCTCAGGATCCCTCTAGTCTTGAGACAGTGATCTTGGGTTTTCTCTGGAGTGCCATCAAGGAAATCAAGGCTCCTTTCACGTTTGATGTGGAACACGGAATTGCTCTGCTTGCAGTGCAGGGGAATCGGGCCTCAACTCGCGGCGAGGGGGAAATTTCATGGTTTTTATCGAGTTGCGGCCCGAACCTGGAGTATATTCTCGAGTTACGACGGGGAGGGCCCTTCCAGACACGTGTTTGTTCAGCGATGTCAGGACTCCTGCCTAGGTGCGAGGGACACCTCGGGATTCTCTTCGAGTCTTGGCATGGCAATTTTGACGCGTCTCCACGTGAGGCGGGAGACCCAGGGTCCCTTTCCACCTGCCACAGGGATCCTGGGACTCCTATCCATTTTCAAGAGGAGTCAGGCATCGTCTCCTTTGGAAGCATTGATCTCCGCGGACCTCTCGAGTTTTCAAAGGATGTGAGGCCTCCGGTCGCAATGAGGCGGAGAACTCGATCTTTCTCTGTGGTCTCCACAAGGGATTCAGACATCCCTTCATCTTGGGAGATGCAAGACGTGCCTGGATTCAATTTACTGCAGGGATATCCGGCCTTACTTCGAGTCAGAGCATCTCGGTGTCCATTCCACTTGAGGCCACAAACTCAGGGTCCCTCTCACATACCTGTAGCTGAGAGAAGCCTCCTCTTGAGGTGCTTGTGGAGAGTTGGTATTCCTCTTGAGTCTAAGCCAGGGACTAAGCTCTCATCTCGAGTTGATTTGGGGTCCATGGAGCCCTTTCCTGTTGCTCCAGTTACCTCAGGATCCCTCTAGACTTGATACAGTGATCTTGGGTTTTCTCTGGAGTGCCATCAAGGAAATCAAGGATCCTTTCAAGTTTGATGTGGAACACGGAATTGCTCTGCTTGCAGTGCAGGGGAATCGGGCCTCAACTCGCGGCGAGGGGGAAATTTCATGGTTTTTATCGAGTTGCGGCCCGAACCTGGGGTATATTCTCGAGTTACGATGGGGAGGGCCCTTCCAGACACGTGTTTGTTCAACGACGTCAGGACTCCTGCCTAGGTGCGAGGGACACCTCGGGATTCTCCTCGAGTCTTGGCATGGCAATTGGGACGCGTGTCCACGTGAGGCGGGAGACCCAGGGTCCCTTTCCACGTGCCACAGGGATCCTGGGACTCCTATCCATTTTCAAGAAGAGTCAGGCATCTTCTTCTTTGGAAGCATTGATCTCCGCGGACCTCTCGAGTTTTCAAAGGATGTGAGGCCTCCGGTCTCGATGAGGCGGAGGTCGAGGTCTTTCTCTGTGGTTTCCACATGGGATTCAGACAACCCTTCGTCTTGGGAGATGCAAGACGAGCCTGCATTCAATTCACTGCAGGGATATCCGGCCTTACTTCGAGTCAGAGCATCTCGGTGTCCATTCCAATTGAGGTAACAAACTAAGGGTCCCTCAAATATACCTGTAGCTGAGAGAAGCCTCCTCTTGAGGTGCTTGTAGAAAGTTGGTATTTCTCTTGAGTCGAAGCCAGGGACTAAGCTCTCATCTCGAGTTGATTTGGGGTCCATGGAGCCCTTTCCTGTTAGTCCAGTGACCTCAGGATCCCTCTAGACTTGAGACAGTGATCTTGGGTTTTCTCTGGAGTGCCATCAAGGAAATCAAGTCTCCTTTCACGTTTGATGTTGAACACGGAATTGCTCTGCATGCAGTGCAGGGGAATCGGGCCTCAACTCGCGGGGAGGGGGAAATCTCATGGATTTTCTCGAGTTGCGGCCCGAACCTGGGGTATATTCTAGAGTTACGACGGGGAGGGCCCTTCCAGACATGTGTTTTTTTCAGCGACGTCAAAACTCCTGCCTAGGTGCGAGGGACACCTCGGGATTCTCCTCCAGTCTTGGCATGGCAATTTGGACGCGTCTCCATGTGAGGCGGGAGACGCAGGGTCCCTTTCCACGTGCCACAGGGATCCTGGGACTCCTATCCATTTTCAAGAGGAGTCAGGCATCGTCTCCTTTGGAAGCATTGATCTCCGCGGACCTCTCGAGTTTTCAAAGGATGTGAGGCCTCCGCTCGCGATGAGGCAGAGAATTAGGTTTTTCTCTGTGGTCTCCACAGGGGATTCAGACATCCCTTCGTCTTTGGAGATGCAATACGAGCCTGCATTCAATTCACTGCAGGGATATCCGGCCTTACTTCGAGTCAGAGCATCTCGGTGTCCATTCCCCTTGAGGCCACAAACTCAGGGGCCCTCTCACATACCTGTAGCTGAGAGAAGCCTCCTCTTGAGGTGCTTGTGGAAAGTTGGTATTCCTCTTGAGTCGAAGCCAGGGACTAAGCTCTCATCTCGAGTTGATTTGGGGTCCACGGAGCCCTTTCGTGTTGCTCCAGTGACCTCAGGATCCCTTTAGACTTGAGACAGTGATCTTGGGTTTTCTCTGCAGTGCCATCAAGGAAATCAAGGCTCCTTTCACGTTTGATGTGGAACACGGAATTGCTCTGCACGCAGTCCAGGGGAATCGGGCCTCATGTCGCGGCGAGGAGGAAGTCTCATGGTTTTTCTCGAGTTGCGGCCGTAACCTGGTGTATATTCTCGAGTTACGACGGGGAGGGCCCTTCCAGACACATGTTTGTTCAGCGACGTCAGGACTCCTGCCTAGGAGCGAGGGACACCTCGGGATTCTCCTCGAGTCTTGGCATGAAAATTGGGAGGCGTCTCCACGTGAGGCGGGAGACCCAGGGTTCCTTTCCACGTGCCACAGGGATCCTGGGACTCCTATCCATTTTCAAGAGGAGTCAGGCATCGTCTCCTTGGAAGCATTGATCTCCGCGGACCTCTGGAGTTTTCAAAGGATGTGAGGCCTCCGGTCGCGATGAGGCGGAGAACTCGGTCTTTCTCTGTCATTTCCACAGGGGATTCAGACATCCCTTCGTCTTGGGAGATGCAAGACGAGCCTGCATTCAATTCACTGCAGGGATATCCGGCCTTACTTCGAGTCAGAGCATCTCGGTGTCCATTCCACTTGAGGCAACAAACTCAGGGGCCCTCTCACATACCTGTAGCTGAGAGAAGCCTCCTCTTGGGGTGCTTGTGGAAAGTTGGTATTCCTCTTGAGTCGAAGCCAGGGACTAAGCTCTCATCTCGAGTTGATTTGTGGTCCACGGAGCCTTTTAGTGTCGCTCCAGTGACCTCAGGTTCACTCTAGACTTGAGACAGTGAACTTGGGTATTCTCTGGAGTGCCATCAAGGAAATCAAGGCTCCTTTCACGATAATGTGGAAAACGGAATTGCTCTGCACGCAGTGTAGGGGATCGGGCCTCATCTCGCGGCGAAGTTGAAGTCTCATGGTTTTTCTCGAGTTGCGGCCGGAACCTGGGGTATATTCTTGAGTTACGACGGGGAGGGCCCTTCCAGACACGTGTTTGTTCAGCGACGTCAGGACTCCTGCCTAGGTGCGAGGGACACCTCGGGATTCTCCTCGAGTCTTGGCATGGCAATTGGGACACGTCTCCACGTGAGGCGGGAGACCCAGGGTCCCTTTCCACGTGCCACAGGGATCCTGGGACTCCTATCCATTTTCAAGAGGAGTCAGGCATCGTCTCCTTCAGAAGTATTGATATCCGCGGACCTCTCTAGTTTTCAAAGGATGTGAGGCCTCCGGTTGCGTTGAGGTGGAGGACTAGGTCTTTCTCTGTGGTCTCCACAGGGGATTCAGACAACCCTTCGTCTTGGGAGATGCAAGACGAGCCTGCATTCAATTCACTGCCGGGATATCCGGCCTTACTTCGAGTCAGAGCATCTCGGTGTCCATTCCACTTGAGGCCACAAACTCAGGGGCCCTCTCACATACCTGTAGCTGAGAGAAGCCTCCACTTGAGGTGCTTGTGGAAAGTTGGTATTCCTCTTGAGTCGAAGCCAGGGACTAAGCTCTCATCTCGAGTTGATTTGGGGTCCACGGAGCCCTTTCCTGTTGGTCCAGTGACCTCAGGATCCCTCTAGACTTGAGACAGTGATCTTGGGTTTTCTCTGGAGTGCCATCAAGGAAATCAAGGCTCCTTTCACGTTTGATGTGGAACACGGAATTGCTCTGCTTGCAGTGCAGGGGAATCGGGCCTCATCTCGCGGCAAATGGGATGTCTCATGGTTTTTCTCAAGTTGCGGCCGAAACCTGGGGTATATTCTCGAGTTACGACGGGGAGGGCCCTTCCAGTCACGTGTTTGTTCAGCGACGTCAGGACTCCTGCCTAGGTGCGAGGAACACCTCCGGATTCTCCTCGAGTCTTGGCGAGCAATTTGGACGCGTCTCCACGTGAGGCGGGAGACCCAGGGTCCCTTTCCACGTGCCACAGGGATCCTGGGACGCCTATCCATTTTCAAGAAGAGTCAGGCATCGTCTCCTTTGGAAGCATTGATCTCCGCGGACCTCTCGAGTTTTCAAAGGATGTGAGGCCTCCGGTCTCGATGAGGCGGAGAACGAGGTCTTTCTCTGTGGTCTCCACAGGGGATTCAGACAACCCTTCGTCTTGGGAGATGCAAGACGAGCCTGCATTCAATTCACTGCAGGGATATCCGGCCTTACTTCGAGTCAGAGCATCTCGGTGACCATTCCACTTGAGGCCACAAACTCAGAGTCCCTCTCACATACCTGTAGCTGAGAGAAGCCTCCTCTTGAGGTGCTTTTGGAAAGTTGGTATTCCTCTTGAGTCGAAGCCAGGGACTAAGCTCTCATCTCGAGTTGATTTGGGTTCCACGGAGCCCTTTCCTGTTGCTCCAGTGACCTCAGGATCCCTCTAGACTTGAGACAGTGAACTTGGGTTTTCTCTGGAGTGCCACCAAGGAAATCAAGGCTCCTTTCACATTTGATGTGGAAAACGGAATTGCTCTGCACGCAGTGCAGGGGAATCGGGCCTCATCTCTCGGCGAGGGGGAAGTCTCATGGTTTTTCTCGAGTTGCGGCCGGAACCTGGGGTATATTCTCGAGTTACGACGGGGAGGGCCCTTCCAGACACGTGTTTGTTCAGCGACGTCAGGACTCCTGCCTAGGTGCCAGGGACACCTCGGGATTCTCCTCGAGTCTTGGCATGCCAATTGGAACGCGTCTCCACGTGAGGCGGGAGACCCAGTGTCCCTTTCCACCTGCCACAGGGATCCTGGGACTCCTATCCATTTTCAAGAGGAGTCAGGCATCGTCTCCTTCGGAAGTATTGATCTCCGCGGACCTCTTGAGTTTTCAAAGGATATGAGGCCTCCGGTTGCGTTGAGCTGGAGGACTAGGTCTTTCTCTGTGGTCTCCACAGGGGATTCAGACAACCCTTCGTCTTTGGAGATGCAAGACGAGCCTGCATTCAATTCACTGCAGGGATATCCGGCCTTATTTCGAGTCAGAGCATCTCGGTGTCCATTCCACTTGAGGCCACAAACTCAGGGTCCCTCTCACATACCTGTAGCTGAGAGAAGCCTCCTCTTTAGGTGCTTGTGGAAAGTTGGTATTCCTCTTGACTCGAAGCCAGGGACTAAGCTCTCATCTCGAGTTGATTTGGGGTCCACGTAGCCCTTTCGTGTTGCTCCAGTGACCTCAGGATCCCTCTAGACTTGAGACAGTGATCTTGGGTTTTCTCTGGAGTGCCATCAAGGAAATCAAGGCTCCTTTCACTTTTGATGTGGAACACGGAATTGCTCTGCACGCAGGGCAGGGCAATCGGGCCTCATGTCGCGGCGAGGGGGAAGTCTCATGGTTTTTCTCGAGTTGCGGCCCGAACCTGGGGTATATTCTGGAGTTACGACGGGGAGGGCCCTTCCAGACACATGTTTGTTCAGCGACGGCAGCACTGCTGCCTAGGTGCGAGGGACACCTCGGGATTCTCCTCGAGTCTTGGCATGGCAATTGGGATGCGTCTCCACGTGAGGCGGGAGACCCAGGGTCCCTTTCCACGTGCCACAGGGATCCTGGGACTCCTATCCATTTTCAAGAGGAGTCGGGCATCGTCTCCTTTGGAAGCATTGATCTCTGCAGATCTCTCGAGTTTTCAAAGGATGTGAGGCCTCCGCTCCCGATGAGGTGGAGAATTAGGTTTTTCTCTGTGGTCTCCACAGGGGATTCAGACATCCCTTCGTCTTGGGAGATGCAAGACGAACCTGCATTCAATTCACTGCAGGGATATCCGGCCTTAATTCGAGTCAGAGCATCTCAGTGTCCATTCCAATTGAGGCCACAAACTCGGGGTCCCTCAAATATACCTGTAGCTGAGAGAAGCCTCCTCTTGAGGTGCTTGTGGAAAGTTGGGATTCCTCTTGAGTCGAAGCCAGGGACTAAGCTCTCATCTCGAGTTGATTTGGGGTCCACGGAGCCCTTTCCTGTTGGTCCAGTGACCTCAGGATCCCTCTAGACTTGAGACAGTGATCTTGGGTTTTCTCTGGAGTGCCATCAAGGAAATCAAGGCTCCTTTCACGTTTGATGTGGAACACGGAATTGCTCTGCATGCAGTGCAGGGGATTCGAGCCTCAACTCGCGGCGAGGGGGAAATCTCATGGTTTGTCTCGAGTTGCGGCCCGAACCTGGGCTATATTCTCGAGTTACGATGGGGAAGGCCCTTCCAGACACGTGTTTGTTCAGCGATGTCAGGACACCTGCCTAGGTGCGAGGGACACCTCGGGATTCTCTTCGAGTCTTGGCATGGCAATTTTGACGCGTCTCCACGTGAGGCGGGAGACCCAGGGTCCCTTTCCACGTGCCACAGGGATCCTGGGACTCCTATCCATTTTCAAGAGGAGTCGGGCATCGTCTCCTTTGGAAGCATTGATCTCCGCGGACCTATCGAGTTTTCAAAGGATGTGAGGCCTCCGGTCCCCATGAGGCGGAGAACTCGGTCTTTCTCTGTGGTCTCCACAGCGGATTCAGACATCCCTTCGTCTTGGGAGATGCAAGACGAGCCTGCATTCAATTCACTGCAGGGATATCCGGCCTTACTTCGAGTCAGAGCATCTCGGTGTCCATTCCACTTGAGGCCACATTCTCGGGGTCCCTCAAATATACCTGTAGCTGAGAGAAGCCTCCTCTTGAGGTGCTTGTGGAAAGTTGGTGTTCCTCTTGAGTGGAAGCCAGGGACTAAGCTCTCATCTCGAGTTGATTTGGGGTCCACGGAGCCCTTTCGTGTTGCTCCAGTGACCTCAGGATCCCTCTAGACTTGAGATAGTGATCTTGGGTTTTCTCTGGAGTGCCATCAAGGAAATCAAGGCTCCTTTCACGTTTGATGTGGAAAACGGAATTGCTCTGCATGCAGTGCAGGGGAATCGGGCCTCAACTCGCGGCGAGGGGGAAATCTCATGGTTTTTCTCGAGTTGCGGCCCGAACCTGGGCTATATTCTCGAGTTACGACGGGGAGGGCCCTTCCAGACACGTGTTTGTTCAGCGATGTCAGGACTCCTGCCTAGGAGCGAGGGACACCTCTGGATTCTCTTCGAGTCTTGGCATGGCAATTTGGACGCATCTCCACGTGAGGCGGGAGACACAGGGTCCCTTTCCACGTGCCACAGGGATCCTGGGACCCCTATCCATTTTCAAGAGGAGTCAGGCATCGTCGCCTTTGGAAGCATTGATCTCCGCGGACCTATCGAGTTTTCAAAGGATGTGAGGCCTCCGGTCCCCATGAGGCGGAGAACTCGGTCTTTCTCTGTGGTCTCCACAGGGGATTCAGACATCCCTTCTTCTTGGGAGATGCAAGACGAGCCTGCATTCAATTCACTGCAGGGATATCCGGCCTTACTTCGAGTCAGAGCATCTCGGTGTCCATTCCACTTGAGGCCACAAACTCGGGGTCCCTCAAATATACCTGTAGCTGAGAGAAGCCTCATCTTGAGGTGCTTGTGGAAAGTTGGAATTCCTCTTGAGTGGAAGCCAGGGACTAAGCTCTCATCTCGAGTTGACTTGGGGTCCACGGAGCCCTTTCGTGTTGCTCCAGTGACCTCAGGATCCCTCTAGACTTGAGACAGTGATCTTGGGTTTTCTCTGGAGTGCCATCAAGGAAATCAAGGCTCCTTTCAAGTTTGATGTGGAACACGGAATTGCTCTGCACGCAGTGCAGGGGAATCGGTCCTCATCTCGCGGCAAATGGGATGTCTCATGGTTTTTCTCAAGTTGCGGCCGAAACCTGGGGTACATTCTCGAGTTACGACGGGGAGGGCCCTTCCAGACACGTGTTTGTTCAGCGACGTCAGGACTCCTGCCTAGGTGCGAGGAACTCCTCGGGATTCTCCTCGAGTCTTGGCATGGCAATTTGGACGCGTCTCCACGTGAGGCGGGAGACCCAGGGTCCCTTTCCACGTGCCACAGGGATCCTGGGACTCCTATTCATTTTCAAGAGGAGTCGGGCATCTTCTTCTTTGGAAGCATTGATCTCCGTGGACCTCTCCAGTTTTCAAGGATGTGAGGCCTCCGGTCTCGATGAGGCGGAGAACTCGGTCTTTCTCTGTGATCTCCACAGGGGATTCAGACAACCCTTCGTCTTGGGAGATGCAAGACGAGCCTGCATTCAATTCACTGCAGGGATATCCGGCCTTATTTCGAGTCAGAGCATCTCGGTGTCCATTCCACTTGAGGCCACAAACTCAGGGTCCCTCTCACATACCTGTAGCTGAGAGAAGCCTCCTCTTGAGGTGCTTGTGGAAAGTTGGTATTCCTCTTGAGTCTGAGCCAGGGACTAAGCTCTCATCTCGAGTTGATTTGGGGTCCACGGAGCTCTTTCCTGTTGGTCCAGTGACCTCAGGATCCCTCTAGACTTGAGACAGTGATCTTGGGTTTTCTCTGGAGTGCCATCAAGGAAATCAAGGCTCCTTTCACGTTTGATGTGGAACACGGAATTGCTCTGCACGCAGGGCAGGGGAATCGGGCCTCATGTCGCGGCGAGGGGGAAGTCTCATGGTTTTTCTCGAGTTGCGGCCGGAACCTGGGCTATATTCTGGAGTTACGACGAGGAGGGCCCTTCCAGACACGTGTTTGTTCAGCGACGTCAGGACTCCTGACTAGGTGCGAGGGACACCTCGGGATTCTCCTCGAGTCTTTGCATGGCAATTGGGACGCGTCTCCACATGAGGCGGGAGACCCAGGGTCCCTTTCCACGTGCCACAGAGATCCTGGGACTCCTATCCATTTTCAAGAGGAGTCGGGCATCGTCTCCTTTGGAAGCATTGATCTCTGCAGATCTCTCGAGTTTTCAAAGGATGTGAGGCCTCCGCTCGCGATGAGGTGGAGAATTAGGTTTTTCTCTGTGGTCTCCACAGGGGATTCAGACATCCCTTCGTCTTGGGAGATGCAAGACGAGCCTGCATTCAATTCACTGCAGGGATATCCGGCCTTACTTCGAGTCAGAGCATCTCGGTGTCCATTCCACTTGAGGCCACAAACTCAGGATCCCTCTCACATACCTGTAGCTGAGAGAAGCCTCCTCTTGAGGTGCTTGTGGAAAGTTGGGATTCCTCTTGAGTCGAAGCCAGGGACTAAGCTCTCATCTCGAGTTGATTTGGGGTCCACGGAGCCCATTCCTCTTGGTCCAGTGACCTCAGGATCCCTCTAGTCTTGAGACAGTGATCTTGGGTTTTCTCTGGAGTGCCATCAAGGAAATCAAGGCTCCTTTCACGTTTGATGTGGAACACGGAATTGCTCTGCTTGCAGTGCAGGGGAATCGGGCCTCAACTCGCGGCGAGGGGGAAATTTCATGGTTTTTATCGAGTTGCGGCCCGAACCTGGAGTATATTCTCGAGTTACGACGGGGAGGGCCCTTCCAGACACGTGTTTGTTCAGCGATGTCAGGACTCCTGCCTAGGTGCGAGGGACACCTCGGGATTCTCTTCGAGTCTTGGCATGGCAATTTTGACGCGTCTCCACGTGAGGCGGGAGACCCAGGGTCCCTTTCCACCTGCCACAGGGATCCTGGGACTCCTATCCATTTTCAAGAGGAGTCAGGCATCGTCTCCTTTGGAAGCATTGATCTCCGCGGACCTCTCGAGTTTTCAAAGGATGTGAGGCCTCCGGTCGCAATGAGGCGGAGAACTCGATCTTTCTCTGTGGTCTCCACAAGGGATTCAGACATCCCTTCATCTTGGGAGATGCAAGACGTGCCTGGATTCAATTTACTGCAGGGATATCCGGCCTTACTTCGAGTCAGAGCATCTCGGTGTCCATTCCACTTGAGGCCACAAACTCAGGGTCCCTCTCACATACCTGTAGCTGAGAGAAGCCTCCTCTTGAGGTGCTTGTGGAGAGTTGGTATTCCTCTTGAGTCTAAGCCAGGGACTAAGCTCTCATCTCGAGTTGATTTGGGGTCCATGGAGCCCTTTCCTGTTGCTCCAGTTACCTCAGGATCCCTCTAGACTTGATACAGTGATCTTGGGTTTTCTCTGGAGTGCCATCAAGGAAATCAAGGATCCTTTCAAGTTTGATGTGGAACACGGAATTGCTCTGCTTGCAGTGCAGGGGAATCGGGCCTCAACTCGCGGCGAGGGGGAAATTTCATGGTTTTTATCGAGTTGCGGCCCGAACCTGGGGTATATTCTCGAGTTACGATGGGGAGGGCCCTTCCAGACACGTGTTTGTTCAACGACGTCAGGACTCCTGCCTAGGTGCGAGGGACACCTCGGGATTCTCCTCGAGTCTTGGCATGGCAATTGGGACGCGTGTCCACGTGAGGCGGGAGACCCAGGGTCCCTTTCCACGTGCCACAGGGATCCTGGGACTCCTATCCATTTTCAAGAAGAGTCAGGCATCTTCTTCTTTGGAAGCATTGATCTCCGCGGACCTCTCGAGTTTTCAAAGGATGTGAGGCCTCCGGTCTCGATGAGGCGGAGGTCGAGGTCTTTCTCTGTGGTTTCCACATGGGATTCAGACAACCCTTCGTCTTGGGAGATGCAAGACGAGCCTGCATTCAATTCACTGCAGGGATATCCGGCCTTACTTCGAGTCAGAGCATCTCGGTGTCCATTCCAATTGAGGTAACAAACTAAGGGTCCCTCAAATATACCTGTAGCTGAGAGAAGCCTCCTCTTGAGGTGCTTGTAGAAAGTTGGTATTTCTCTTGAGTCGAAGCCAGGGACTAAGCTCTCATCTCGAGTTGATTTGGGGTCCATGGAGCCCTTTCCTGTTAGTCCAGTGACCTCAGGATCCCTCTAGACTTGAGACAGTGATCTTGGGTTTTCTCTGGAGTGCCATCAAGGAAATCAAGTCTCCTTTCACGTTTGATGTTGAACACGGAATTGCTCTGCATGCAGTGCAGGGGAATCGGGCCTCAACTCGCGGGGAGGGGGAAATCTCATGGATTTTCTCGAGTTGCGGCCCGAACCTGGGGTATATTCTAGAGTTACGACGGGGAGGGCCCTTCCAGACATGTGTTTTTTTCAGCGACGTCAAAACTCCTGCCTAGGTGCGAGGGACACCTCGGGATTCTCCTCCAGTCTTGGCATGGCAATTTGGACGCGTCTCCATGTGAGGCGGGAGACGCAGGGTCCCTTTCCACGTGCCACAGGGATCCTGGGACTCCTATCCATTTTCAAGAGGAGTCAGGCATCGTCTCCTTTGGAAGCATTGATCTCCGCGGACCTCTCGAGTTTTCAAAGGATGTGAGGCCTCCGCTCGCGATGAGGCAGAGAATTAGGTTTTTCTCTGTGGTCTCCACAGGGGATTCAGACATCCCTTCGTCTTTGGAGATGCAATACGAGCCTGCATTCAATTCACTGCAGGGATATCCGGCCTTACTTCGAGTCAGATAATCTCGGTGTCCATTCCCCTTGAGGCCACAAACTCAGGGGCCCTCTCACATACCTGTAGCTGAGAGAAGCCTCCTCTTGAGGTGCTTGTGGAAAGTTGGTATTCCTCTTGAGTCGAAGCCAGGGACTAAGCTCTCATCTCGAGTTGATTTGGGGTCCACGGAGCCCTTTCGTGTTGCTCCAGTGACCTCAGGATCCCTTTAGACTTGAGACAGTGATCTTGGGTTTTCTCTGCAGTGCCATCAAGGAAATCAAGGCTCCTTTCACGTTTGATGTGGAACACGGAATTGCTCTGCACGCAGTCCAGGGGAATCGGGCCTCATGTCGCGGCGAGGAGGAAGTCTCATGGTTTTTCTCGAGTTGCGGCCGTAACCTGGGGTATATTCTCGAGTTACGACGGGGAGGGCCCTTCCAGACACATGTTTGTTCAGCGACGTCAGGACTCCTGCCTAGGAGCGAGGGACACCTCGGGATTCTCCTCGAGTCTTGGCATGAAAATTGGGAGGCGTCTCCACGTGAGGCGGGAGACCCAGGGTTCCTTTCCACGTGCCACAGGGATCCTGGGACTCCTATCCATTTTCAAGAGGAGTCAGGCATCGTCTCCTTGGAAGCATTGATCTCCGCGGACCTCTGGAGTTTTCAAAGGATGTGAGGCCTCCGGTCGCGATGAGGCGGAGAACTCGGTCTTTCTCTGTCATTTCCACAGGGGATTCAGACATCCCTTCGTCTTGGGAGATGCAAGACGAGCCTGCATTCAATTCACTGCAGGGATATCCGGCCTTACTTCGAGTCAGAGCATCTCGGTGTCCATTCCACTTGAGGCAACAAACTCAGGGGCCCTCTCACATACCTGTAGCTGAGAGAAGCCTCCTCTTGGGGTGCTTGTGGAAAGTTGGTATTCCTCTTGAGTCGAAGCCAGGGACTAAGCTCTCATCTCGAGTTGATTTGTGGTCCACGGAGCCTTTTAGTGTCGCTCCAGTGACCTCAGGTTCACTCTAGACTTGAGACAGTGAACTTGGGTATTCTCTGGAGTGCCATCAAGGAAATCAAGGCTCCTTTCACGATAATGTGGAAAACGGAATTGCTCTGCACGCAGTGTAGGGGATCGGGCCTCATCTCGCGGCGAAGTTGAAGTCTCATGGTTTTTCTCGAGTTGCGGCCGGAACCTGGGGTATATTCTTGAGTTACGACGGGGAGGGCCCTTCCAGACACGTGTTTGTTCAGCGACGTCAGGACTCCTGCCTAGGTGCGAGGGACACCTCGGGATTCTCCTCGAGTCTTGGCATGGCAATTGGGACACGTCTCCACGTGAGGCGGGAGACCCAGGGTCCCTTTCCACGTGCCACAGGGATCCTGGGACTCCTATCCATTTTCAAGAGGAGTCAGGCATCGTCTCCTTCAGAAGTATTGATATCCGCGGACCTCTCTAGTTTTCAAAGGATGTGAGGCCTCCGGTTGCGTTGAGGTGGAGGACTAGGTCTTTCTCTGTGGTCTCCACAGGGGATTCAGACAACCCTTCGTCTTGGGAGATGCAAGACGAGCCTGCATTCAATTCACTGCCGGGATATCCGGCCTTACTTCGAGTCAGAGCATCTCGGTGTCCATTCCACTTGAGGCCACAAACTCAGGGGCCCTCTCACATACCTGTAGCTGAGAGAAGCCTCCACTTGAGGTGCTTGTGGAAAGTTGGTATTCCTCTTGAGTCGAAGCCAGGGACTAAGCTCTCATCTCGAGTTGATTTGGGGTCCACGGAGCACTTTCCTGTTGCTCCAGTGACTTCAGGATCCCTCTAGACTTGAGAAAGTGATCTTGGGTTTTCTCTGGAGTGCCATCAAGGAAATCAAGGTTCCTTTCACGTTTGATGTGGAACACGGAATTGCTCTGCACGCAGTGCAGGGGAATCGGGTCTCATCTCGCGGCGATGGGGAAGTCTCTTGGTTTTTCTCGAGTTGCGGCCGGAACCTGGGGTATATTCTCGAGTTACGACGGGGAGGGCCCTTCCAGACACGTGTTTGTTCAGCGACGTCAGGACTCCTGCCTAGGTGCGAGGGACACCTCGGGATTCTCCTCAAGACTTGGCATGGCAAATGGGACGCGTCTCCACGTGAGGCGGGAGACCCAGTGTCCCTTTCCACGTGCCACAGGGATCCTGGGACTCCTATCCATTTTCAAGAGGAGTCAGGCATCGTCTCCTTTGGAAGCATTGATCTCCGCGCACCTCTCGAGTTTTCAAAGGATGTGAAGCCTCCGGTCGCGATGAGGCGGAGGACTAGGACTTTCTCTGTGGTCTCCACAGGGGACTCAGACATCCCTTCGTCTTGGGAGATGCAAGACGAGCTTGCATTCAATTCACTGCAGGGATATCCGGCCTTACTTCGAGTCAGAGCATCTCGGTGTCCATTCCACTTGAGGCCACAAACTCAGGGTCCCTCTCACATACCTGTAGCTGAGAGAAGCCTCCTCTTGTGGTGCTTGTGGAAAGTTGGTTTTCCTCTTAAGTCGAAGCCAGGGACCAAGCTCTCATCTCGAGTTGATTTGGGGTCCACGGAGCCCTTTCGTGCTGCTACAGTGGCCTCAGCATCCCTCTAGACGTGAGACAGTGACTTTGGGTTTTCTCTGGAGTGCCATCAAGGAAATCAAGGCCCCTTTCACGTTTGATGTGGAACACGGAATTGCTCTGCACGCAGTGCAGGGGAATCCGGCCTCATCTCGCAGCGAGGGGGAAGTCTCATGGTTTTTCTCGAGTTGCGGCCGGAACCTGGGGTATATTCTCGAGTTATTACAGGGAGGGCCCTTCCAGACACGTGTTTGTTCAGCGACGTCAGGACTCCTGCCTAGGTGCGAGGGACACCTCGGGATTCTCCTCAAGACTTGGCATGGCAAATGGGACGCGTCTCCACGTGAGGCGGGAGACCCAGTGTCCCTTTCCACGTGCCACAGGGATCCTGGGACTCCTATCCATTTTCAAGAGGAGTCAGGCATCGTCTCCTTTGGAAGCATTGATCTCCGCGCACCTCTCGAGTTTTCAAAGGATGTGAAGCCTCCGGTCGCGATGAGGCGGAGGACTAGGACTTTCTCTGTGGTCTCCACAGGGGACTCAGACATCCCTTCGTCTTGGGAGATGCAAGACGAGCTTGCATTCAATTCACTGCAGGGATATCCGGCCTTACTTCGAGTCAGAGCATCTCGGTGTCCATTCCACTTGAGGCCACAAACTCAGGGTCCCTCTCACATACCTGTAGCTGAGAGAAGCCTCCTCTTGAGGTGCTTGTGGAAAGTTGGTATTCCTCTTGAGTCGAAGCCAGGGACTAAGCTCTCATCTCCAGTTGATTTGGGGTCCACGGAGCCCTTTCGTGTTGCTACAGTGACCTCATGATCCCTCTAGACTTGAGACAGTGATCTTTGTTTTTCTCTGGACTGCCTTCAGGGAAATCAAGGCTCCTTTCACGTTTGATGTGGAACACGGAATTGCTCTGCACGCAGTGCAGGGGAATCGGGCCTCATCTCGCGGCGAAGAGGAAGTCTCATGGTTTTTCTCGAGTTGCGGCCGGAACCTGGGGTATATTCTCGAGTTACCACGGGGAGGGCCCTTCCAGACACGTGTTTCTTCAGCGACGTCAGCACTCCTGCCTAGGTGCGAGGGACACCTCGGGATTCTCCTCGAGTCTTGGAATGGCAATTGGGACGCGTCTCCGCGTGAGGGGGGAGACCAAGGGTCCCTTTCCACGTGCCACAGGGATCCTGGGACTCCTATCCATTTTCAAGAGGAGTCAGGCATCGTCTCCTTTGGAAGCATTGATCTCCGCGGACCTCTCTAGTTTTCAAAGGATGTGAGGCCTCCGGTCGCTTCGAGGCGGACGACTAGGTCTTTCTCTGTGGTCTCCACAGGGGATTCAGACATCCCTTCGTCTTGGGAGATGGAAAACGAGCCTGCATTCAATTCACTGCAGGGGTATCCGGCCTTACTTCGAGTCAGAGCATCTTGGAGTCCATTCCACTTGAGGCCACAAATTCAGGGTCCCTCTCACATACCTGTAGCTGAGAGAAGCCTCCTCTTGAGGTGCTTGTGGAAAGTTGGTATTCCTCCTAAGTCGAAGCCAGGGACTAAGCTCTCATTTCGAGTTGATTTGGGGTCCACGGAGCCCTTTCATGCTGCTACAGTGACCTCAGGATCCCTCTAGACTTGAGACAGTGACTTTGGGTTTTCTCTGGAGTGCCAACAAGGAAATCAAGGCTCCTTTCACGTTTGATGTGGAACACGGAATTGCTCTGCACGCAGTGCAGGGGAATCGGGTCTCATCTTGCGGCGAGGGGGAAGTCTCATGGTATTTCTTGAGTTGCGGCCGAAACCTGGGGTATATTCTCGAGTTACGACGGGGAGGGCCCTTCCAGACACGTGTTTGTTCAGCGACGTCAGGACTCCTGCCTAGGTGCGAGGGACACTTCGGGATTCTCCACGAGTCTTGGCATGGCAATTGGGACTCGTCTCCACGTGAGGCGGGAGACCCAGTGTCCCTTTCCACGTGCCACAGGGATCTTGGGACTCCTATCTATTTTCTAGAGGAGTCAGGCATCGTCTCCTTTGGAAGCATTGATCTCTGCAGACCTCTCGAGTTTTCAAAGGATGTGAGGCCTCCGCTCGAGATGAGGCGGAGAACTCGGTCTTTCTCTGTGGTCTCCACAGGGGATTCAGACATCCCTTCGTCTTGGGAGATGCAAGACGAGCCTGCATTCAATTCACTGCAGGGATATCCGGCCTTACTTCGAGTCAGAGCATCTCGGTGTCCATTCCACTTGAGGCCACAAACTCAGGGTCCCTCAAATATACCTGTAGCTGAGAGAAGCCTCCTCTTGAGGTGCTTGTGGAAAGTTGGTATTCCTCTTGAGTCTAAGCCAGGGACTAAGCTCTCATCTCGAGTTGATTTGGGGTCCAGGCAGCCCTTTCCTGTTGGTCCAGTTACCTCAGGATCCCTCTAGACTTGAGACAGTGATCTTGGGTTTTCTCTGGAGTGTCATCAAGGAAATCAAGGCTCCTTTCATGTTTGATGTGGAACACGGAATTGCTCTGCATGCAGTGCAGTGGAATCGGGCCTCAACTAGAGGCAAGGGGGAAATCTCATGGTTTTTCTCGAGTTGCGGCCGAAACCTGGGGTATATTCTCGAGTTACGACGGGGAGGGCCCTTCCAGACACGTGTTTGTTCAGCGACGTCAGGACTCCTCCCTAGGTGCGAGGGACACCTCGGGATTCTCCTCGAGTCTTGGCATGGCAATTTGGACGCGTCTCCACGTGAGGCGGGAGACCCAGGGTCCCTTTCCACGTGCCACAGGGATCCTGGGACTCCTATCCATTTTCAAGAGGAGTCAGGCATCGTCTGCTTTGGAAGCATTGATCTCCGCGGACCTCTCGAGTTTTCAAATGATGTGAGGCCTCCGGTCATGATGAGGCAGAGAACTCGGTCTTTCTCTTTGGTCTCCACAGGGGATTCAGACATCCCTTCGCCTTGGGAGATGCAAGACGAGCCTGCATTCAATTCACTGCAGGGATATCAGGCCTTATTTCGAGTCAGAGCATCTCGGTGTCCATTGCACTTGAGGCCACAAACTCAGGGTCCCTCTCACATACCTGTAGCTGAGAGAAGCCTCCTCTTGAGGTGCTTGTGGAAAGTTGATATTCCTCTTGAGTGAAAGGCAGGGACTAAGCTCTCATCTCGAGTTGATTTGGGGTCCACGGAGCCCTTTCGTGTTGCTCCAGTGACCTCAGGATCCCTCTAGATTTGAGACAGTGAACTTGGGTTTTCTCTGGAGTGCCATTAAGGAAATCAAGGCTCCTTTCACGTTTGATGTGGAACACGGAATTGCTCTGCACGCAGGGCAGGGGAATCGGGCCTCATGTAGCGGCGAGGGGGAAGTCTCATGGATTTTCTCGAGTTGCGGCCGGAACCTGGGGTATATTCTCGAGTTACGACGGGGAGGGCCCTTCCAGACACGTGTTTGTTCAGCGACGTCAGGACTCCTGCCTAGGTGCGAGGGACACCTCGGGATTCTCCTCGAGTCTTGGCATGGCAATTGGGACGCGTCTCCACATGAGGCGGGAGACCCAGGGTTCCTTTCCACGTGCCACAGGGATCCTGGGACTCCTATCCATTTTCAAGAAGAGTCAGGCATCTTCTCCTATGGAAGCATTGATCTCCGCGGACCTCTCGAGTTTTCAAAGGATGTGAGGCCTCCGGTCTCGATGAGGCGGAGAACGAGGTCTTTCTCTGTGGTCTCCACAGGGGATTCAGACAACCCTTCGTCTTGGGAGATGCAAGACGAGCCTGCATTCAATTCACTGCAGGGATATCCGGCCTTACTTCGAGTCAGAGCATCTCGGTGTCCATTCCACTTGAGGCCACAGACTCAGGGTCCCTCAAATATACCTGTAGCTGAGAGAAGCCTCCTCTTGAGGTGCTTGTGGAAAGTTGGTATTCCTCTTGAGTCGAAGCCAGGGACTAAGCTCTCATCTCGAGTTGATTTGGGGTCCAGGGAGCCCTTTCCTGTTGGTCCAGTGACCTCAGGATCCCTCTAGACTTGAGACAGTGATCTTGGGTTTTCTCTGGAGTGCCATCAAGGAAATCAAGGCTCCTTTCACGTTTGATGTGGAAAACGGAATTGCTCTGCATGCAGTGCAGGGGAATCTTGCCTCAACTCGTGGCGAGGGGGAAGTCTCATGGTTTTTCTCGAGTTGCGGCCGGAACCTGGGGTATATTCTCGAGTTACGACGGGGAGGCCCTTCCAGACACGTGTTTGTTCAGCGACGTCAGGACTCCTGCCTAGGTCCGAGGGACACCTCGGCATTCTCATCGAGTCTTAGCATGGCAATTTGGACGCGTCTCCACGTGAGGCGGGAGACCCAGGGTCCCTTTCCACGTGCCACAGGGATCCTGGGACTCGTATCCATTTTCAAGAGGAGTCAGGCATCGTCTGCTTTGGAAGCATTGATCTCCGCGGACCTCTCGAGTTTTCAAATGATGTGAGGCCTCCGGTCATGATGAGGCGGAGAACTCGGTCTTTCTCTTTGGTCTCCACAGGGGATTCAGACATCCCTTCGTCTTGGGAGATGCAAGACGAGCCTGCATTCAATTCACTGCAGGGATATCAGGCCTTATTTCGAGTCAGAGCATCTCGGTGTCCATTGCACTTGAGGCCACAAACTCAGGGTCCCTCTCACATACCTGTAGCTGAGAGAAGCCTCCTCTTGAGGTGCTTTTGGAAAGTTGATATTCCTCTTGAGTCAAAGGCAGGGACTAAGCTCTCATCTCGAGTTGATTTGGGGACCAAGGAGCCCTTTCGTGTTGCTCCAATGACCTCAGGATCCCTCTAGACTTGAGACAGTGATCTTGGGTTTTCTCAGGAGTGCCATCAAGGAAATCAAGGCTCCTTTCACGTTTGATGTGGAACACGGAATTGCTCTGCACGCAGTGCAGGGGAATCGGGCCTCATCTCACCGCGAGGGGGAAGTCTCATGGTTTTTCTCGAGTTGCGGCCGGAATCTGGGGTATATTCTCGAGTTACGACGGGGAGGGCCCTTCCAGACACGTGTTTGTTCAGCGACGTCAGGACTCCTGCCTAGGTCCGAGGGACACCTCGGCATTCTCATCGAGTCTTAGCATGGCAATTTGGACGCGTCTCCACGTGAGGCGGGAGACCCAGGGTCCCTTTCCACGTGCCACAGGGATCCTGGGACTCCTATCCATTTTCAAGAGGAGTCAGGCATCGTCTCCTTTGGAAGCATTGATCTCCGCATACCTCTCGAATTTTCAAAGGATGTGAGGCCTCCGATCACGAAGAGTCGGAGGACTAGGTCTTTCTCTTTCGCCTCCACAGCGGTTTCAGACAACCCTTCGTCTTGGGAGATGCAAGACGAGCCTGCATTCAATTCACTGCAGGGATATCCGGCCTTACTTCGAGTCAGAGCATCTCGGTGTCCATTCCACTTGAGGCCACAAACTCAGGGTCCCTCTCACATACCTGTAGCTGAGAGAAGCCTCCTCTTGAGGTGCTTGTGGAAAGTTGGTATTCCTCTTGAGTCGAAGCCAGGGACTAAGCTCTCATCTCGAGTTGATTTATGGTCCACGGAGCCCTTTCTTGTTGCTCCAGTGACCTCAGGATCCCTCTGGACTTGAGACAGTGAACTTCGGTTTTCTCTGGAGTGCCATCAAGGAAATCAAGGCTCCTTTCACGTTTGATGTGGAACACGGAATTGCTCTGCACGCAGGGCAGGGGAATCGGGCCTCATCTCGCGGCGAGGGGGAAGTCTCATGGTTTTTCTCGAGTTGCGGCCGGAACCTGGGGTATATTCTCGAGTTACAACGGGGAGGGCCCTTCCAGACACCTGTTTGTTCAGCGACGTCAGGATTCCTGCCTAGGTGCGAGGGACACCTCGGGATTCTCCTCGAGTCTTGGCATGGCAATTGGGACGCCTCTCCACGTGAGGCGGGTGACCCAGGGTCCCTTTCCACGTGCCACAGGGATCTTGGGACTCCTATCCATTTTCTAGAGGAGTCAGGCATCGTCTCCTTTGGAAGCATTGATCTCTGCAGACCTCTCGAGTTTTCAAAGGATGTGAGGCCTCCGCTCGAGATGAGGCGGAGAACTCGGTCTTTCTCTGTGGTCTCCACAGGGAATTCAGACATCCCTTCGTCTTGGGAGATGCAAGACGAGCCTGCATTCAATTCACTGCAGGGATATCCGGCCTTACTTCGAGTCAGAGCATCTCGGTGTCCATTCCACTTGAGGCCACAAACTCAGGGTCCCTCTCAAATACCTGTAGCTGAGAGAAGCCTCCTCTTGAGGTGCTTGTGGAAAGTTGGTATTCCTCTTGAGTCTAAGCCAGGGACTAAGATCTCATCTCGAGTTGATTTGGGGTCCACAGAGCTTTTTCCTGTTGCTACAGTGACCTCAGGATCCCTCTAGACTTGAGACAGTGATCTTGGGTTTTCTCTGGAGTGCCATCAAGGAAATCAAGGCTCCTTTCACGTTTGATGTGGAACACGGAATTGCTCTGCATGCAGTGCAGGGGAATCGGGCCGCAACTAGCGGCGAGGGGGAAATCTCATGGTTTTTCACGAGTTGCGGCCGGAACCTGGGGTATATTCTCGAGTTACGACGGGGAGTGCCCTTCCAGACACGTGTTTTTCAGCGACGTCAAGACTCCAGCCTAGGTGCGAGGGACACCTCGGTATTTTCCTCGAGTCTTGGCATGGCAACTGGGACGCGTATCCACGTGAGGCGGGAGACCCAGGGTCCCTTTCCACGTGCCACAGGGATCCTGGGACTCCTATCCACTTTCATAAAGAGTCAGGCCTCTTCTCCTTTGGAAGCATTGATCTACGCGGACCTCTCGATTTTTCAAAGGATGTGAGGCCTCCGCTCGCGATGAGGCGGAGAACGAGGTCTTTTTCTGTGGTCTCCACAGGGGATTCAGACAACCCTTCGTCTTGGGAGATGCAAGACGAGCCTGCATTCAATTCACTGCAGGGATATCCGGCCTTACTTCGAGTCAGAGCATCTCGGTGTCCATTCCACTTGAGGCCACAAACCCAGGGTCCCTCTCACATACCTGTAGCTGAGAGAAGCCTCATCTTCAGGTGCTTGTGGAAAGTGGGTATTAATCTTGAGTCGACGACAGTGACTAAGCTCTCATCTCGAGTTGATTTGGGGTCCACGGAGCCCTTTCGTGTTGCTCCAGTGACCTCAGGATCCTTCTAGACTTGAGACAGTGATCTTGGGTTTACTCTGGAGTGCCATCAAGGAAATCAAGGCTCCTTTCACGTTTGATGTGGAACAAGGAATTGTTCTACTCACAGTGCAGGGGAATCGGGCCTCATCCAGCGGCGAGGGAGAAGTCTCATGGTTTTTCTCGAGTTGCGGCCGGAACCTGGGGTATATTCCCGAGTTACGACGGGGAGGCCCTTCCAGACACGTGTTTGTTCAGCGACGTCAGGACTCCTGCCTAGGTGCAAGGGACACCTCGGGATTCTCCTCGAGTCTTGGCATGGCAATTCGGACGCGTCTCCACATGAGGCGGGAGACCCAGTGTCCCTTTCCACGTGCCACAGGGATCCTGGGACTCCTATCCATTTTCAAGAGGAGTCAGGCATCGTCTCCTTTGGAAGCATTGATCTCCACGTAGCTCTCGAATTTTCAAAGGATGTGAGGCCTCCGCTCGCGATGAAGCGGAGAATTAGGTCTTTCTCTGTGGTCTCCACAGGGGATTCAGACATCCCTTCGTCTTGGGAGATGCAAGAGGAGCCTGCATTCAATTCACTGCAGGGATATCCGGCCTTACTTCGAGACAGAGCATCTCGGTGTCCATTCCACTTGAGGCCACAAACTCAGGGGCCCTCTCACATACCTGTAGCTGAGAGAAGCCTCCTCTTGAGGTGCTTGTGGAAAGTTGGTATTCCTCTTGAGTCGAAGCCAGGGACTAAGCTCTCATCTCGAGTTGATTTGGAGTCCTTGGAGCCCTTTCGTGTTGCGCCACTGACCTCAGGATCCCTCTAGACTTGAGACAGTGATCTTGGGTTTTCTCTGGAGTGCCATCAAGGAAATCAAGGCTCCTTTCACGTTTGATGTGGAACACGTAATTGCTCTGCACGCAGTGCAGGGGAATCGGGCCTCATCTCTCGGCGAGGGGGAAGTCTCATGGTTTTTCTCGAGTTGCGGCCCGAACCTGGCGTATATTCTCGATTAACGACGGGGAGGGCCCTTCCAGACACGTGTTTGTTCAGCGACGTCAGGACTCCTGCCTAGGTGCGAGGGACACCTCAGGATTCTCCTCGAGTCTTGGCATGGCAATTTGGACGCGTCTCCACGCGAGGCGGGAGACCCAGGGTCCCTATCCACGTGCCACAGGGATCCTGGGACTCCTATCCATTTTCAAGAGGAGTCAGGCATCGTCTCCTTTGGAAGCATTGATCTCCGCATACCTCTCGAATTTTCAAAGGATGTGAGGCCTCCGGTCGCGATGAGGCAGAGGTCTAGGTCTTTCTCTGTCGTCTCCACAGGGGATTCAGACATCCCTTCGTCTTGGGAGATGCAAGACGAGCCTGCATTCAATTCACTGCAGGGATATCTGGCCTTACTTTGAGTCAGAGCATCTCGGTGTCCATTCCACTTGAGGCCACAAACTCAGGGTCCCTCTCACATACCTGTAGCTGAGAGAAGCCTCCTCTTGAGGTGCTTGTGGAAAGTTGGTATTCCTCTTGAGTCGAAGCCAGGGACTAAGCTCTCATCTCGAGTTGATTTGGGTTCCACGGAGCCCTTTCGTGTTGCTCCAGTGACCTCAGGATCCCTCTAGACTTGAGACAGTGAACTTGGGTTTTCTCTGGAGTGCCATCAAGGAAATCAAGGCTCCTTTCACGTTTGATGTGGAACACGGAATTGCTCTGCACGCAGTGCAGTGGAATCGGATCTCAGCTCGCGGCGAGGGGGAAGTCTCATGGTTTTTCTCGAGTTGCGGCCAGAACCTGGGGTATATTATCGAGTTACGACGGGGAGGGCCCTTCCAGACACGTGTTTGTTCAGCGACGTCAGGACTCCTGCCTAGGTGCGAGGGACACCTCGGGATTCTCCTCGAGTCTTGGCATAGCAATTGGGACGCGTATCCACGTGAGGCGGGAGACCAAGTGTCCCTTTCCACGTGCCACAGGGATCCTGGGTCTCCTATCCATTTTCAAGAGGAGTCAGGCATCGTCTCCTTTGGAAGCATTGATCTCTGCGGACCTCTCGAGTTTTCAAAGGATGTGAGGCCTCCGGTTGCGTTGAGGCGGAGGACTAGGTCTTTCTCTGTGGTCTATACAGCGGATTCAGATAACCCTTCGTCTTGGGAGATGCAAGAGGAGCCTGCATTCAATTCACTGCAGGGATATCCGGCCTTACTTCGAGTCAGAGCATCTCGGTGTCCATTCCACTTGAGGCCATAAACTCAGGGTCCCTCTCACATACCTGTAGCTGAGAGAAGCCTCCTCTTGAGGTGTTTGTGGAAAGTTGGTATTCCTCTTGATTCGAAGCCAGGGACTAAGCTCTCATCTCGAGTTGATTTGGGGTCGACGGAGCCCTTTCGTGTTGATCCAGTGACCTCAGGATTCCTCTAGACTTGAGACAGTGAACTTGGGTTTTCTCTGGAGTGCCATCAAGGAAATCAAGGCTCCTTTCACGTTTGATGTGGAACACGGAATTGCTCTGCACCCAGGGCAGGGGAATCGTGCCTCATCTCGCGGCGAGGGGGAAGTCTCATAGTTTTTCTCGAGTTGCGGCCGGAACCTGGGGTATATTCTCGAGTTACGACGGGGAGTGCCCTTCCACACACGTGTTTTTCAGCGACATCAAGACTCCAGCCTAGGTGCGAGGGACACCTCGGGATTCTCCTCGAGTCTTGGCATGGCAATTGGGACGCGTATCCACATGAGGCGGGAGACCCAGGGTGCCTTTCCACGTGCCACAGGGATCCTGGGACTCCTATCCATTTTCAAGAAGAGTCAGGCATCTTCTCCTTTGGAAGCATTGATCTACGCGGACCTCTCGATTTTTCAAAGGATGTGAGGCCTCCGCTCGCGATGAGGCGGAGAACGAGGTCTTTCTCTGTGGTCTCCACAGGGGATTCAGACAACCCTTCGTCTTGGGAGATGCAAGACAAGCCTGCATTCAATTCACTGCAGGGATATCCGGCCTTACTTCGAGTCAGAGCATCTCGGTGTCCATTCCACTTGAGGCCACAAACCCAGGGTCCCTCTCACATACCTGTAGCTGAGAGAAGCCTCCTCTTCACGTGCTTGTGGAAAGTGAGTATTCCTCTTGAGTCGAAGCCAGTGACTAAGCTCTCATCTCGAGTTGATTTGGGGTCCACGGAGCCCTTTCGTGTTGCTCCAGTGACCTCAGGATCCTTCTAGACTTGAGACAGTGATCTTGGGTTTACTCTGGAGTGCCATCAAGGAAATCAAGGCTCCTTTCACGTTTGATGTGGAACACGGTATTGTTCTACACGCAGTGCAGGGGAATCGGGCCTCATCCAGCGGCAAGGGGGAAGTCTCATGGTTTTTCTCGAGTTGCGGCCGGAACCTGGGGTATATTCTCGAGTTTCGACCGGGAGGCCCTTCCAGACACGTGTTTGTTCAGCGACGTCAGGACTCCTCCCAGGTGCGAGGGACACCTCGGGATTCTCCTCGAGTCTTGGCATGGCAATTGGGACGCGTCTCCACGTGAGGTGGGAGACCCAGTGTCCCTTTCCACGTGCCACAGGGATCCCGGGACTCCTATCCATTTTCAAGAGGAGTCAGGCATCGTCTCCTTTGGAAGCATTGATCTCCGCTGACCTCTCGAATTTTCAAAGGATGTGAGGCCTCTGGTCGCGATGAGGCGGAGAACTCGGTCTTTCTCTGTGGTCTCCACAGGGGATTCAGACATCCCTTCGTCTTGGGAGATGCAAGACGAGCCTGCATTCAATTCACTGCAGGGATATCCGGCCTTACTTCGGGTCAGAGCATCTCGGTGTCCATTCCACTTGAGGCCACAAACTCAGGGGCCCTCTCACATACCTGTAGCTGAGAGAAGCCTCCTCTTGAGGTGCTTGTGGAAAGTTGGTATTCCTCTTGAGTCGAAGCCAGGGACTAAGCTCTCATCTCGAGTTGATTTGGAGTCCACGGAGCCCTTCCGTGTTGCTCCACTGACCTCAGGATCCCTCTAGACTTGAGACAGTGATCTTGGGTTTTCTCTGGAGTGCCATCAAGGAAATCAAGGCTCCTTTCACGTTTGATGTGGAACACGGAATTGCTCTGCATGCAGTGCAGTGGAATCGGGCCTCAACTCGAGGCGAGGGGGAAATCTCATGGTTTTTCTCGAGTTGCGGCCGGAACCTGGGGTATATTCTCGAGTTACGACGGGGAGGGCCCTTCCAGACACGTGTTTGTTCAGCGACGTCAGGACTCCTGCCTAGGTGCGAGGGACACCTCGGGATTCTCCTCGAGTCTTGGCATGGCAATTGGGACCCGTCTCCACTTGAGGCGGGAGACCCAGGGTCCCTTTCCACGTGCCACAGGGATCCTGGGACTCCTATCCATTTTCAAGAGGAGTCAGGCATCGTCTCCTTTGGAAGCATTGATCTCCGCGGACCTCTCGAGTTTTCAAAGGATGTGAGGCTTCCGGTCGCGATGAGGCGGAGGACTATTTCTTTCTCTGTGGTCTCCACAGCGGATTCAGACATCCCTTCGTCTTGGGATATGCAAGACGAGCCTGCATTCAATTCACTGCAGGGATATCCGGCCTTACTTCGAGTCAGAGCATCTCGGTGTCCATTCCACTTGAGGCCACAAACTCAGGGTCCCTCATATATACCTGTAGCTGAGAGAAGCCTCTTCTTGAGGTGCTTGTGGAAAGTTGGTATTCCTCTTGAGTCTAAGCCAGGAACTAAGCTCTCATCTCGAGTTGATTTGGGGTCCACGCAGCCCTTTCCTGTTGGTCCAGTGACCTCAGGATCCCTCTAGACTTGAGACAGTGATCTTGGGTTTTCTCTGGAGTGCCATCAAGGAAATCAAGGCTCCTTTCACGTTTGATGTGGAAAACGGAATTGCTCTGCATGCAGTGCAGGGGAATCGGGCCTCAACTCGCGGCGAGGGGGAAATCTCATGGTTTTTCTCGAGTTGCGGCCGGAACCTGGGGTATATTCTCGAGTTACGACTGGTAGGCCCCTTCCAGACACGTGTTTGTTCAGCGACGTCAGGACTCCTGCCTAGGTGCGAGGGACACCTCGGGATTCTCCTCGAGTCTTGGCATGGCAATTTGGACGCGTCTCCACGTGAGTCGGGAGACCCAGGGTCCCTTACCACGTCCCACAGGGTTCCTGGGACTCGTATCCATTTTCAAGAGGAGTCAGGCATCGTCTGCTTTGGAAGCATTGATCTCCGCAGACCTCTCGAGTTTTCAAAGATGTGAGGCCTCCGGTCATGATGAGGTGGAGAACGAGGTCTTTTTCTGTGGTCTCCACAGGGGATTCAGACAACCCTTCGTCTTGGGAGATGCAAGACGAGCCTGCATTCAATTCACTGCGGGGATATCCGGCCTTATTTCGAGTCAGAGCATCTCGGTGTCCATTGCACTTGAGGCCACAAACCCAGGGTCCCTCTCACATACCTGTAGCTGAGAGAAGCCTCATCTTCAGGTGCTTGTGGAAAGTGGGTATTAATCTTGAGTCGACGACAGTGACTAAGCTCTCATCTCGAGTTGATTTGGGGTCCACGGAGCCCTTTCGTGTTGCTCCAGTGACCTCAGGATCCTTCTAGACTTGAGACAGTGATCTTGGGTTTACTCTGGAGTGCCATCAAGGAAATCAAGGCTCCTTTCACGTTTGATGTGGAACAAGGAATTGTTCTACTCACAGTGCAGGGGAATCGGGCCTCATCCAGCGGCGAGGGAGAAGTCTCATGGTTTTTCTCGAGTTGCGGCCGGAACCTGGGGTATATTCCCGAGTTACGACGGGGAGGCCCTTCCAGACACGTGTTTGTTCAGCGACGTCAGGACTCCTGCCTAGGTGCGAGGGACACCTCGGGATTCTCCTCGAGTCTTGGCATGGCAATTCGGACGCGTCTCCACATGAGGCGGGAGACCCAGTGTCCCTTTCCACGTGCCACAGGGATCCTGGGACTCCTATCCATTTTCAAGAGGAGTCAGGCATCGTCTCCTTTGGAAGCATTGATCTCCACGTACCTCTCAAATTTTCAAAGGATGTGAGGCCTCCGCTCGCGATGAAGCGGAGAATTAGGTCTTTCTCTGTGGTCTCCACAGGGGATTCAGACATCCCTTCGTCTTGGGAGATGCAAGAGGAGCCTGCATTCAATTCACTGCAGGGATATCCGGCCTTACTTCGAGTCAGAGCATCTCGGTGTCCATTCCACTTGAGGCCACAAACTCAGGGGCCCTCTCACATACCTGTAGCTGAGACAAGCCTCCTCTTGAGGTGCTTGTGGAAAGTTGGTATTCCTCTTGAGTCGAAGCCAGGGACTAAGCTCTCATCTCGAGTTGATTTGGAGTCCTTGGAGCCCTTTCGTGTTGCGCCACTGACCTCAGGATCCCTCTAGACTTGAGACAGTGATCTTGGGTTTTCTCTGGAGTGCCATCAAGGAAATCAAGGCTCCTTTCACGTTTGATGTGGAACACGTAATTGCTCTGCACGCAGTGCAGGGGAATCGGGCCTCATCTCTCGGCGAGGGGGAAGTCTCATGGTTTTTCTCGAGTTGCGGCCCGAACCTGGCGTATATTCTCGATTAACGACGGGGAGGGCCCTTCCAGACACGTGTTTGTTCAGCGACGTCAGGACTCCTGCCTAGGTGCGAGGGACACCTCAGGATTCTCCTCGAGTCTTGGCATGGCAATTTGGACGCGTCTCCACGCGAGGCGGGAGACCCAGGGTCCCTATCCACGTGCCACAGGGATCCTGGGACTCCTATCCATTTTCAAGAGGAGTCAGGCATCGTCTCCTTTGGAAGCATTGATCTCCGCATACCTCTCGAATTTTCAAAGGATGTGAGGCCTCCGGTCGCGATGAGGCAGAGGTCTAGGTCTTTCTCTGTCGTCTCCACAGGGGATTCAGGCATCCCTTCGTCTTGGGAGATGCAAGACGAGCCTGCATTCAATTCACTGCAGGGATATCTGGCCTTACTTTGAGTCAGAGCATCTCGGTGTCCATTCCACTTGAGGCCACAAAATCAGGGTCCCTCTCACATACCTGTAGCTGAGAGAAGCCTCCTCTTGAGGTGCTTGTGGAAAGTTGGTATTCCTCTTGAGTCGAAGCCAGGGACTAAGCTCTCATCTCGAGTTGATTTGGGGTCCACGGAGCCCTTTCTTGTTGCTCCAGTGACCTCAGGATCCCTCTAGACTTGAGACAGTGAACTTGGGTTTTCTCTGGAGTGCCATCAAGGAAATCAAGGCTCCTTTCACGTTTGATGTGGAACACGGAATTGCTCTGCACGCAGTGCAGTGGAATCGGATCTCAGCTCGCGGCGAGGGGGAAGTCTCATGGTTTTTCTCGAGTTGCGGCCAGAACCTGGGGTATATTATCGAGTTACGACGGGGAGGGCCCTTCCAGACACGTGTTTGTTCAGCGACGTCAGGACTCCTGCCTAGGTGCGAGGGACACCTCGGGATTCTCCTCGAGTCTTGGCATAGCAAATGGGACGCGTATCCACGTGAGGCGGGAGACCAAGTGTCCCTTTCCACGTGCCACAGGGATCCTGGGTCTCCTATCCATTTTCAAGAGGAGTCAGGCATCGTCTCCTTTGGAAGCATTGATCTCTGCGGACCTCTCGAGTATTCAAAGGATGTGAGGCCTCCGGTCGCGTTGAGGCGGAGGACTAGGTCTTTCTCTGTGGTCTATACAGCGGATTCAGATAACCCTTCGTCTTGGGAGATGCAAGAGGAGCCTGCATTCAATTCACTGCAGGGATATCCGGCCTTACTTCGAGTCAGAGCATCTCGGTGTCCATTCCACTTGAGGCCATAAACTCAGGGTCCCTCTCACATACCTGTAGCTGAGAGAAGCCTCCTCTTGAGGTGTTTGTGGAAAGTTGGTATTCCTCTTGATTCGAAGCCAGGGACTAAGCTCTCATCTCGAGTTGATTTGGGGTCGACGGAGCCCTTTCGTGTTGATCCAGTGACCTCAGGATCCCTCTAGACTTGAGACAGTGAACTTGGGTTTTCTCTGGAGTACCATCAAGGAAATCAAGGCTCCTTTCACGTTTGATGTGGAACACGGAATTGCTCTGCACCCAGGGCAGGGGAATCGTGCCTCATCTCGCGGCGAGGGGGAAGTCTCATAGTTTTTCTCGAGTTGCGGCCGGAACCTGGGGTATATTCTCGAGTTACGACGGGGAGTGCCCTTCCACACACGTGTTTTTCAGCGACATCAAGACTCCAGCCTAGGTGCGAGGGACACCTCGGGATTCTCCTCGAGTCTTGGCATGGCAATTGGGACGCGTATCCACATGAGGCGGGAGACCCAGGATGCCTTTCCACGTGCCACAGGGATCCTGGGACTCCTATCCATTTTCAAGAAGAGTCAGGCATCTTCTCCTTTGGAAGCATTGATCTACGCGGACCTCTCGATTTTTCAAAGGATGTGAGGCCTCCGCTCGCGATAAGGCGGAGAACGAGGTCTTTCTCTGTGGTCTCCACAGGGGATTCAGACAACCCTTCGTCTTGGGAGATGCAAGACAAGCCTGCATTCAATTCACTGCAGGGATATCCGGCCTTACTTCGAGTCAGAGCATCTCGGTGTCCATTCCACTTGAGGCCACAAACCCAGGGTCCCTCTCACATACCTGTAGCTGCGAGAAGCCTCCTCTTCACGTGCTTGTGGAAAGTGAGTATTCCTCTTGAGTCGAAGCCAGTGACTAAGCTCTCATCTCGAGTTGATTTGGGGTCCACGGAGCCCTTTCGTGTTGCTCCAGTGACCTCAGGATCCTTCTAGACTTGAGACAGTGATCTTGGGTTTACTCTGGAGTGCCATCAAGGAAATCAAGGCTCCTTTCACGTTTGATGTGGAACACGGAATTGTTCTACACGCAGTGCAGGGGAATCGGGCCTCATCCAGCGGCAAGGGGGAAGTCTCATGGTTTTTCTCGAGTTTCGGCCGGAACCTGGGGTATATTCTCGAGTTTCGACCGGGAGGCCCTTCCAGACACGTGTTTGTTCAGCGACGTCAGGACTCCTCCCAGGTGCGAGGGACACCTCGGGATTCTCCTCGAGTCTTGGCATGGCAATTGGGACGCGTCTCCACGTGAGGTGGGAGACCCAGTGTCCCTTTCCACGTGCCACAGGGTTCCTGGGACTCCTATCCATTTTCAAGAGGAGTCAGGCATCGTCTCCTTTGGAAGCATTGATCTCCGCTGACCTCTCGAATTTTCAAAGGATGTGAGGCCTCTGGTCGCGATGAGGCGGAGAACTCGGTCTTTCTCTGTGGTCTCCACAGGGGATTCAGACATCCCTTCGTCTTGGGAGATGCAAGACGAGCCTGCATTCAATTCACTGCAGGGATATCCGGCCTTACTTCGGGTCAGAACATCTCGGTGTCCATTCCACTTGAGGCCACAAACTCAGGGGCCCTCTCACATACCTGTAGCTGAGAGAAGCCTCCTCTTGAGGTGCTTGTGGAAAGTTGGTATTCCTCTTGAGTCGAAGCCAGGGACTAAGCTCTCATCTCGAGTTGATTTGGAGTCCACGGAGCCCTTCCGTGTTGCTCCACTGACCTCAGGATCCCTCTAGACTTGAGACAGTGATCTTGGGTTTTCTCTGGAGTGCCATCAAGGAAATCAAGGCTCCTTTCACGTTTGATGTGGAACACGGAATTGCTCTGCATGCAGTGCAGTGGAATCGGGCCTCAACTCGAGGCGAGGGGGAAATCTCATGGTTTTTCTCGAGTTGCGGCCGGAACCTGGGGTATATTCTCGAGTTACGACGGGGAGGGCCCTTCCAGACACGTGTTTGTTCAGCGACGTCAGGACTCCTGCCTAGGTGCGAGGGACATCTCGGGATTCTCCTCGAGTCTTGGCATGGCAATTGGGACGCGTCTCCACTTGAGGCGGGAGACCCAGGGTCCCTTTCCACGTGCCACAGTGATCCTGGGACTCCTATCCATTTTCAAGAGGAGTCAGGCATCGTCTCCTTTGGAAGCATTGATCTCCGCGGACCTCTCGAGTTTTCAAAGGATGTGAGGCTTCCGGTCGCGATGAGGCGGAGGACTAGGTCTTTCTCTGTGGTCTCCACAGCGGATTCAGACATCCCTTCGTCTTGGGATATGCAAGACGAGCCTGCATTCAATTCACTGCAGGGATATCCGGCCTTACTTCGAGTCAGAGCATCTCGGTGTCCATTCCACTTGAGGCCACAAACTCAGGGTCCCTCATATATACCTGTAGCTGAGAGAAGCCTCTTCTTGAGGTGCTTGTGGAAAGTTGGTATTCCTCTTGAGTCTAAGCCAGGAACTAAGCTCTCATCTCGAGTTGATTTGGGGTCCACGCAGCCCTTTCCTGTTGGTCCAGTGACCTCAGGATCCCTCTAGACTTGAGACAGTGATCTTGGGTTTTCTCTGGAGTGCCATCAAGGAAATCAAGGCTCCTTTCACGTTTGATGTGGAAAACGGAATTGCTCTGCATGCAGTGCAGGGGAATCGGGCCTCAACTCGCGGCGAGGGGGAAATCTCATGGTTTTTCTCGAGTTGCGGCCGGAACCTGGGGTATATTCTCGAGTTACGACTGGTAGGCCCCTTCCAGACACGTGTTTGTTCAGCGACGTCAGGACTCCTGCCTAGGTGCGAGGGACACCTCGGGATTCTCCTCGAGTCTTGGCATGGCAATTTGGACGCGTCTCCACGTGAGTCGGGAGACCCAGGGTCCCTTACCACGTCCCACAGGGTTCCTGGGACTCGTATCCATTTTCAAGAGGAGTCAGGCATCGTCTGCTTTGGAAGCATTGATCTCCGCAGACCTCTCGAGTTTTCAAAGATGTGAGGCCTCCGGTCATGATGAGGTGGAGGACTAGGTCTTTCTCTGTGGTCTCCACAGCGGATTCAGATAACCCTTCATCTTGGGAGATGCAAGACGAGCCTGCATTCAATTCACTGCCGGGATATCCGGCCTTACTTCGAGTCAGAGCATCTCGGTGTCCATTCCACTTGAGGCCACAAACTCAGGGGCCCTCTCACATACCTGTAGCTGAGAGAAGCCTCCTCTTGAGGTGCTTGTGGAAAGTTGGTATTCCTCTTGAGTCGAAGCCAGGGACTAAGCTCTCATCTCGAGTTGATTTGGGGTCCACGGAGCCCTTTCGTGTTGCTCCAGTGACCTCAGGATCCCTCTAGACTAGAGACAGTGATCTTGGGTTTTCTCTGGAGTGCCATCAAGAAATCAAGGCTCCTTTCAGTTTTGATGTGGAATACGGAATTGCTCTGCACGCAGGGTAGGGGAATCGGGCCTCATCTCGCGGCGAGGGGGAAGTCTCATTGTTTTTCTCGAGTTGCGGCCGAAACCTGGGGTATATTCTCGAGTTACAACGTGGAGGGCCCTTCCAGACACGTGTTTGTTCAGCGACATCAGGACTCTGGCCTAGGTGCGAGGGACATCTCGGGATTCTCCTCGAGTCTTGGCATTGCAATTGGTACGCGTATCCACGTGAGGCGGGAGACCCAGAGTCCCTTTCCACGTGCCACAGGGATCCTGGGACTCCTATCAATTTTCAAAGGGAGTCGGGCATTGTCTCCTTTGGAAGCATTGATCTCTGCAGACCTCTCAAGTTTTCAAAGGATGTGAGGCCTCCGGTCGTGATGAGGCGGAGAAAACGGTCTTTTTCTGTGGTCTCCACAGGGGATTCAGACATCCCTTCATCTTGGGAGATGCAAGACGAGCCTGCATTCAATTCACTGCAGGGATATCCGGCCTTACTTCGAGTCACAGCATCTCGGTGTCCATTCCACTTGAGGCCACAAACTCAGGGGCCCTCTCACATACCTGTAGCTGAGAGAAGCCTCCTCTTGAGGTGCTTGTGGAAAGTTGATATTCCTCTTGAGTCGAAGCCAGGGACTAAGCTCTCATCTCGAGTTGATTTGGGGTCCACGGGGCCCTTTCGTGTTGCTCCACTGACCTCAGGATCCCTCTAGACTTGAGACAGTGATCTTGGGTTTACTCTGGAGTGCCATCAAGGAAATCAAGGCTCCTTTCACGTTTGATGTGGAACACGGAATTGTTCTGCACGCAGTGCAGGGGAATCGGGCCTCATCCAGCGGCGAGGGGGAAGTCTCATGATTTTTCTCGAGTTGCGGCCGGAACCTGGGGTATATTCTCGAGTTACGACGGGAGGGCCCTTCCAGACACGTGTTTGTTCAGCGACATCAGGACTCCTGCCTAGGTGCGAGGGACACCTCGGGATTCTCCTCGAGTCTTGGCATGGCAATTGGGACGCGTCTCCACGTGAGGCGGGAGACCCAGGGTCCCTTTCCAAGTGACACAGGGATCCTGGGACTCCTATCCATTTTCAAGAGGAGTCAGGCATCGTCTCCTTTGGAAGCACTGATCTCCGTGGACCTCTCGAGGTTTCAAAGGATGTGAGGCCTCCGGTCGCGATGAGGCGGAGAACTACGTCTTTCTGTGTGGTCTCCACAGGGGATTCAGACATCCGTTCGTCTTGGGAGATGCAAGACGAGCCTGCATTCAATTCACTGCAGGGATATCCGGCCTTACTTCGAGTCAGAGCATCTCGGTGTCCATTCCACTTGAAGCCACAAACTCAGGGTCCCTCTCACATACCTGTAGCTGAGAGAAGGCTCCTCTTGAGGTGCTTGTGGAAACTTGGTATTCCTCTTGAGTCGAACCCAGGGAATAATCTCTTATCTCGAGTTGATTTGGGGTCCACGGAGCCCTTTCGTGTTGCTCCAGTGACCTCAGGATCCCTCTAGACTTGAGACAGTGATCTTGGGTTTTCTCTGGAGTGCCATCAAGGAAATCAAGGCTCCTTTCACGTTTGATGTGGAACACGGAATTGCTCTGCACGCAGTCCAGGGGAATCGGGCCATATCTCGCGGCGAGGGGGAAGTCTCATTGTTTTTCTCGAGTTGCGGCCGGAACCTGGGGTTTATTCTCGAGTTACGACGGGGAGGGCCCTTCCAGACACGTGTTTGTTCAGCGACGTTAGGACTCCTCCCTAAGTGCGAGGGACACCTCGGGATTCTCCTCGAGTCTTGGCATGGCAATTGGGACGCGTCTCCACGTGAGGCGGGAGACCCAGGGTCCGTTTCCACGTGCCACAGTGATCCTGGGACTCCTATCCATTTCAAGAGAAGTCAGGCATCGTCTCCTTTGGAAGCATTGATCTCCGCGGACCTCTCGAGTTTTCAAAGGATGTGAGGCCTCCACTCGCGATGAGGCGGAGGACTAGGTCTTTCTCTGTGTTCTGCACAGGGGATTCAGACATCCCTTCGTCTTGGGGGATGCAAAATGAGCCTGCATTCAATTCACTGCAGGGATATCCGGCCTTACTTCGAGTCAGAGCATCTCGGTGTCCATTGCACTTGAGGCCACAAACTCAGGGTCCCTCTCACCTACCTGTAGCTGAGAGAAGCTTCCTCATGAGGTGCTTGTGGAAAGTTGGTATTCCTCTTGAGTCTAAGCCAGGGACTAAGCTCTCATCTCGAGTTGATTTGGGGTCCATGGAGCCCTTTCGTGTTGCTCCAGTGACCTCAGGATCCCTCTAGACTTGAGACAGTGATCTTGGTTTTTCTCTGGAGTGCCATCAAGGAAATCAAGGCTCCTTTCACGTTTGATGTGAAACACGGAATTGCTCTGCACGAAGTGCAGGAGAATCGGGCCTCATCCAGCGGCGAGGGGGAAGTCTCATGGTTTTTCTCGAGTTGCGGCCGGAACCTGGGCTATATTCTCGAGTTACGACGGGGAGGGCCCTTCCAGACATGTGCTTGTTCAGCGACGTCAGGAATACTGCCTAGGTGCGAGGGACACCTCGGGATTCTCCACGAGTCTTGGCATGGCAATGGGGACGTGTCTCCACGTGAGGCGGGAGACCCAGGGTCCCTTTCCACGTGCCACAGGGATCCTGGGACTCCTATCCATTTTCAAGAGGAGTCAGGCATCGTCTCCTTTGGAAGCATTGATTTCCGCAGACGTCACGAATTTTCAAAGGATGTGAGGCCTCCGGTCGCGATGAGGCGGAAAATTAGGTCTTTCTCTGTGGTCTCCACAGGGGATTCAGACATCCCTTCGTCTTGGGAGATGCAAGACGAGCCTGCATTCAATTCACTGCAGGGATATCCGGCCTTACTTCGTGTCAGAGCATCTCGGTGTCCATTCCACTTGAGGCCACAAACTCAGGGTCCCTCTCACATGCCTGTAGCTGAGAGAAGCCTCCTCTTGAGGTGATTGTGGAAAGTTGGAATTCCCCTTGAGTCGAAGCAGGGACTAAGTTCTCATCTCGAGTTGATTTGGGGTGCACGAAGCCCTTTCGTGTTGCTCCAGTGACCTCAGGATCCCTCTAGACTTGAGACAGTGATCTTGGGTTTTCTCTGGAGTGCCATCAAGGAAATCAAAGCTCCTTTCACGTTTGATGTGGAACATGGTATTGCTCTGCACACAGTGCAGGGGAATCGGGCCTCATCTCGCGGCGAGGGGGAAGTCTCATGGTTTTCTCGAGTTGCGGCCTGAACCTGGGGTATATTCTCGAGTTACAACGGGGAGGGCCCTTCCAGACACGTGTTTGTTCAGCGACGTCAGGACTCCTGCCTAGGTGCGAGGGACACGTCGGGATTCTCCTCGAGTCTTGGCATGGCAATTGGGACGCGACTCCACGTGAGGCGGGAGACCCAGGGTGCCTTTCCACGTGCCACAGGGATCCTGGGACTCCTATCCGTTTTCAAGAGGAGTCAGGCATCGTCTCCTTTGGAAGCATTGATCTCCGCGGACCTCTCGAGTTTTCAAAGGATGTGAGGCCTCCGGTCGCGATGAGGCGGAGGACTAGGTCTTTCTCTGTGGTCTCCACAGCGGATTCAGACATCCCTTCGTCTTGGGAGATGCAAGACGAGCCTGCATTCAATTCACTGCAGGGATATCCGGCCTTACTTCGAGTCAGAGCATCTCGGTGTCCATTCCACTTGAGGCCACAAACTCAGGGTCCCTCTCACATAACTGTAGCTGAGAGAAGCCTCCTCTTGAGGTGCTTGTGGAAAGTTGGCATTCCTCTTGAGTCGAAGCCAGGGACTAAGCTCTCATCTCGAGTTGATTTGGGGTCCATGGAGCCCTTTCGTGTTGCTACAGTGGCCTCACGATCCCTCTAGGCTTGAGACAGTGATCTTGGGTTTTCTCTGGAGTGCCATCAAAGAAATCAAGGCTCCATTCACGTTTGATGTGGAACACGGAATTGCTATGCACGCAGGGCAGGGGAATTGGGCCTCATGTCGCGGCGAGGGGTAAGTCTCATGGTTTTTCTCGAGTTGCGGCCGGAACCTGGGGTATATTCTCGAGGTACGACGGGGAGGGCCCTTCCAGACACGTGTTTGTTCAGCGACGTCAGGACGCCTGCCTAGGAGCGATGGACACCTCGGGATTGTCCTCGAGTCTTGGCATGGCAATTGGGAGGCGTCTCCACGTGAGGCGGGAGACCCAGGGTCCTTATCGACGCGCCACGAGGATCCTGGGACTCCTATCAATTTTCAAGAGGAGTCAGGCATCGTCTCCTTTGGAAGCATTGACCTCCGCGGACCTCTCGAGTTTTCAAAGGATGTGAGGCCTCTGGTCGCGATGAGGCGGAGAACTCGGTCTTTCTCTGTGGTCTCCACAGGGGATTCAGACAACCCTTCTTCTAGGGAGATGCAAGACGAGCCTGCATTCAATTCACTGCAGGGATATCCGGCCTTACTTCGAGTCAGAGCATCTCGGTGTCCATTCCACTTGAGGCCACAAACTCAGGGTCCCTCTCACCTACCTGTAGCTGAGAGAAGCTTCCTCTTGAGGTGCTTGTGGAAAGTTGGTATTCCTCTTGAGTCTAAGCGAGGGACTAAGCTCTCATCTCGAGTTGATTTGGGGTCCATGGAGCCCTTTCGTGTTGCTCCAGTGACCTCAGGATCCCTCTAGACTTGAGACAGTGATCTTGGGTTTTCTCTGGAGTGCCATCAAGGAAATCAAGGCTCCTTTCACGTTTGATGTGAAACACGGAATTGCTCTGCACGAAGTGCAGGAGAATCGGGCCTCATCCAGCGGCGAGGGGGAAGTCTCATGGTTTTTCTCGAGTTGCGGCCGGAACCTGGGGTATATTCTCGAGTTACGACGGGGAGGGCCCTTCCAGACATGTGCTTGTTCAGCGACGTCAGGAATACTACCTAGGTGCGAGGGACACCTCGGGATTCTCCACGAGTCTTGGCATGGCAATGGGGACGCGTCTCCACGTGAGGCGGGAGACCCAGGGTCCCTTTCCACGTGCCACAGGGATCCTGGGACTCCTATCCATTTTCAAGAGGAGTCAGGCATCGTCTCCTTTGGAAGCATGGATCTGCGCTGACCTCTCAAATTTTCAAAGGATGTGAGGCCTCCGGTCGCGATGAGGCGGAAAATTAGGTCTTTCTCTGTGGTCTCCCCAGGGGATTCAGACATCCCTTCGTCTTGGGAGATGCAAGACGAGCCTGCATTCAATTCACTGCAGGGATATCCGGCCTTACTTCGCGTCAGAGCATCTCGGTGTCCATTCCACTTGAGGCCACAAACTCAGGGTCCCTCTCACATACCTGTAGCTGAGAGAAGCCTCCTCTTGAGGTGATTGTGGAAAGTTGGTATTCCCCTTGAGTCGAAGCAGGGACTAAGTTCTCATCTCGAGTTGATTTGGGGTCCACGAAGCCCTTTCGTGTTGCTCCAGTGACCTCAGGATCCCTCTAGACTTGAGACAGTGATCTTGGGTTTTCTCTGGAGTGCCATCAAGGAAATCAAAGCTCCTTTCACGTTTGATGTGGAACATGGTATTGCTCTGCACACAGTGCAGGGGAATCGGGCCTCATCTCGCGGCGAGGGGGAAGTCTCATGGTTTTCTCGAGTTGCGGCCGGAACCTGGGGTATATTCTCGAGTTACAACGGGGAGGGCCCTCCCAGACACGTGTTTGTTCAGCGACGTCAGGACTCCTGCCTAGGTGCGAGGGACACGTCGGGATTCTCCTCGAGTCTTGGCATGGCAATTGGGACGCGACTCCACGTGAGGCGGGAGACCCAGGGTGCCTTTCCACGTGCCACAGGGATCCTGGGACTCCTATCAATTTTCAAGAGGAGTCAGGCATCGTCTCCTTTGGAAGCATTGATCTCCGCGGACCTCTCGAGTTTTCAAAGGATGTGAGGCCTCCGGTCGCGATGAGGCGGAGGACTAGGTCTTTCTCTGTGGTCTCCACAGCGGATTCAGACATCCCTTCGTCTTGGGAGATGCAAGACGAGCCTGCATTCAATTCACTGCAGGGATATCCGGCCTTACTTCGAGTCAGAGCATCTCGGTGTCCATTCCACTTGAGGCCACAAACTCAGGGTCCCTCTCACATAACTGTAGCTGAGAGAAGCCTCCTCTTGAGGTGCTTGTGGAAAGTTGGCATTCCTCTTGAGTCGAAGCCAGGGACTAAGCTCTCATCTCGAGTTGATTTGGGGTCCATGGAGCCCTTTCGTGTTGCTACAGTGGCCTCAGGATCCCTCTAGACTTGAGACAGTGATCTTGGGTTTTCTCTGGAGTGCCATCAAAGAAATCAAGGCTCCTTTCACGTTTGATGTGGAACACGGAATTGCTATGCACGCAGGGCAGGGGAATCGGGCATCATGTCGCGGCGAGGGGTAAGTCTCATGGTTTTTCTCGAGTTGCGGCCGGAACCTGGGGTATATTCTAGAGGTACGACGGGGAGGGCCCTTCCAGACACGTGTTTGTTCAGCGACGTCAGGACGCCTGCCTAGGAGCGATGGACACCTCGGGATTCTCCTCGAGTCTTGGCATGGCAATTGGGAGGCGTCTCCACGTGAGGCGGGAGACCCAGGGTCCTTATCGACGCGCCACAGGGATCCTGGACTCCTATCCATTTTCAAGAGGAGTCAGGCATCGTCTCGTTTGGAAGCATTGATCTCCGCGGACCTCTCTAGTTTTCAAAGGATGTGAGGCCTCCGGTCGCGATGAGGCGGAGGACTAGGTCTTTCTCTGTGGTCTACCCAGGGGATTCAGACATCCCTTCGTCTTGGGATATGCAAGACGAGCCTGCATTCAATTCACTGCAGGGATATCCGGCCTTACTTCGAGTCAGAGCATCTCGGTGTCCATTCCACTTGAGACCACAAACTCAGGGTCCCTCTCACATACATCTAGCTGAGAGAAGCCTCCTCTTGTGGTGCTTGTGGAAAGTTGGTATTCCTCTTGAGTCGAAGCCAGGGACTAAGCTATCATCTCGAGTTGATTTGGGGTCCACGGAGCCTTTTCGTGTTGCTCCAGTGACCTCAGGATCCCTCTAGACTTGAGACAGTGATCTTGGGTTTTCTCTGGAGTGCCATCAAGGAAATCAAGGCTCCTTTCACGTTTGATGTGGAACACGGAATTGGTCTGCACGCAGTGCAGGGGAATCGGGCCTCATCTCGGGTGAAGGGGAAATCTCATGGTTTTTCTCGAGTTGCGGCCGGAACCTGGGGTATATTCTTGAGTTAAGACGGGGAGGGCCTTTGCAGACACGTGTTTGTTCAGCGACGTCAGGACTCCTGCCTAGGTGTGAGGGACACCTCGGGATTCTCCTCGAGTCTTGGCATGGCAACTGGGACGCGTCTCCACGTGAGGCGGGAGACCCAGGGTCCCTTTCCACGTGACACAGGGATCCTGGGACTCCTATCCATTTTCAAGAAGAGTCAGGCATCGTCTCCTTTGGAAGCATTGATCTCCGCGGACCTCTCGAGTTTTCAAAGGATGTGAAGCCTCCGGTCTTGATGAGGCGGAGAACTAGGTCTTTCTCTGTGTTCTCCACAGCGGATTCAGACATCCCTTCGTCTTGGGAGATGCAAGACGAGCCTGCTTTCAATTCACTGCAGGGATATCCGGCCTTACTTCGAGTCAGAGCATCTCGGTGTCCATTCCACTTGAGGCCACAAACTCAGGGTCCCTCTCACATACCTGTAGCTTAGAGAAGTCTCCCCTTTATGTGCTTGTGGAAAGTTGGTATTCCCCTTGAGTCGAAGCCAGGGACTAAGCTCTCATCTCGAGTTGATATGGGGTCCACGAAGCCATTTCGTGTTGCTCCAGTGACCTCAGGATCCCTCTAGACTTGAGACAGTGATCTTGGGTTTTCTCTGGAGTGCCATCAAGGAAAGTAAGGCTCCTATCACGTTTGATGTGGAACACGGAATTGCTCTGCACGCAGTGCAGGGGAATCGGGCCTCATCTCGTGGCGAGGGGGAAGTCTCATGGTTTTTCTCGAGTTGTGGCCGGAACCTGGGGTATATTCTCGAGTTACGATGGGGAGAGCCCTCCCAGACATGTGCTTGTTCAGTGACGTCAGGACTCCTGCCTAGGCGCAGGGACAACTCGGGATTCTCCTCGAGTTTTGGCATGGCAATTGGGATGCGTCTCCACGTGAGGCGGGAGACCCAGGGTCGCTTTCCACGTGCCACAGGGATCCTGGGACTCCTATCCATTTTCAAGAGGAGTCAGGCATCGTCTCCTTTGGAAGCATTGATCCCCGCGGACATCTCGAGTTTTCTAAGGATGTGAGGCCTCCGGTCCTGATGAGGCGGAGAACTAGGTCTATCTCTGTGGTCTCCACAGGGGATTCAGACATCCCTTCGTCTTGGGAGATGCAAGACGAGCCTGCATTCAATTCACTGCAGGGATATCCGGCCTTACTTCGAGTCAGAGCATCTCGGTGTCCATTCCACTTGAGGCCACAAACTCAGGGTCCCTCTCACATACCTGTAGCTGAGAGAAGCCTCCTCTTGAGGTGCTTGTGGAAAGTTGGTGTTCCTCTTGAGTCTAAGCCAAGGACTAAGCTCTCATCTCGAGTTGACTTGGGGTCCACGGAGCCCTTTCGTGTTGCTCCAGTGTCCTCAGGATCCTTCTAGACTTGAGACAGTTATCTTGGGTTTTCTCTGGAGTGCCATCAAGGAAATCAAGGCTCCTTTCACGTTTGATGTGGAACGCGGAATTGCTCTGCACGCAGTCCAGGGGAATCGGGTCTCATCTCGCGGCGAGGGGGAAGTCTCATGGTTTTTCTCGAGTTGCGGCCGGAACCTGGGGTATATTCTCGAGTTACGACGGGGAGGGCCCTTCGAGACACGTGTTTGTTCAGCGACGTCAGGATACCTGCCTAGGTGCGAGGGACACCTCGGGATTCTCCTCGAGTCTTGGCATGGCAATTGGGACGCGTCTCCACGTGAGGCGGGAGACCCAGGGTCCCTTTCCACGTGCCACAGGGATCCTGGGACTCCTATCCATTTTCAAGAGGAGTCAGGCATCGTCTCCTTTGGAAGCATTGATCTCCGAGAACCGCTCGAGTTTTCAAAGGATGTGAGGCCTCCGGTCGCGATGAGGCGGAGAACTAGGACTTTATCTGTGGTTTCACAGGGGATTAAGACATCCCTTCATCTTGGGAGATGCAAGACGAGCCTGCATTCAATTCAATGCAGCGATATCCGGTGTAACTTCGAGTCAGAGCATCTCGGTGTCCATTCCACTTGAGGCCACAAACTCAGGGTCCCTCTCACATACCTGTAGCTGAGAGAAGGCTCCTCTTGAGGTGCTGGTGGAAACTTGGTATTCCTCTTGAGTCGATGCCAGGGACTAAGCTCTCATCTCGAGTTTATTTGGGGTCCACGAAGCCCTTTCCTGTTGCTCCAGTGACCTCAGGATCCCTCTAGACTTGAGACAGTGGTCTTGGGTTTTCTCTGGAGTGCCATCAAGGAAATCAAGGCTCCTTTCACGTTTGATGTGGAACACGAAATTGCTCTGCACGCAGTGCAAGGGAATTGGGCCTCATCTCGCGGCGAGGGGGAAGTCTCATGGTTTTTCTCGAGTTGCGGCCGGAACCTGGGGTATATTCTCGAGTTACAACGGAGAGGGCCCTTCCAGACACGTGTTTGTTCAGCGACGTCAGGACTGTTGCCTAGGTGCGAGGGACACCTCGGGATTCTCCTCGAGTCTTGGCATGGCAATTGGGACGCGTATCCACGTGAGGCGGGAGACCAAAGGTCCCTTTCCACGTGCCACAGGGATCCTGGGACTCCGATCCATTTTCAAGAGGAGTCAGGCATCGTCTCCTTTGGAAGCATTGATCTCTGCGGACCTCTCGAGTTTTCAAAGGATGTGAGGCCTCTGGTCGCGTTGAGGCGGAGGACTAGGTCTTTCTCTGTGGTCTCCACAGCGGATTCAGATAACCCTTCGTCTTGGGAGATGCAAGAGGAGCCTGCATTCAATTCACTGCAGGGATATCCGGCCTTACTTCGAGTCAGAGCATCTCGGTGTCCATTCCACTTGAGGCCACAAACTCAGGGTCCCTCTCATATACCTGTAGCTGAGAGAAGCCTCCTCTTGAGGTGCTTGTGGAAAGTTGGTATTCCTCTTGAGTCGAAGCCAGGGACTAAGCTCTCATCTCGAGTTGATTTGGGGTCCACGGAGCCCTTTCGTGTTGGTCTTGTGACCTCAGGATCCCTCTAGACTTGAGACAGTGATCTTGGGTTTTCTCTGGAGTGCCATCAAGGAAATCAAGGCTCCTTTCACCTTTGATGTGGAACACGGAATTGCTCTGCACGCAGTCCAGGGGAATCGGGCCTCATCTCGCGGCGAGGGGGAAGTCTCATGGTTTTTCTCGAGTTGCGGCCGGAACCTGGGGTATATTCTCGAGTTACGACGGGGAGGGCCCTTCCAGACACGTGTTTGTTCAGCGACGTCAGGACTCCTGCCTAGGTGCGAGGGACACCTCGGGATTCTCCTCGAGTCTTGGCATGGCAATTTGGACGCGTCTCCACGTGAGGCGGGAGACCCAGGGTCCCTTTCCACGTGCTACAGGGATCCTGGGACTCCTATCCATTTTCAAGAGGAGTCAGGCCTCGTCTCCTTTGGAAGCATTGATCTTCGCATACCTCTCGAATTTTCAAAGGATGTGAGGCCTCCGGTCGCGATGAGGCCGAAAATTAGGTCTTTCTCTGTGGTCTCCACAGGGGATTCAGACATCCCTTCATCTTCGGAGATGCAAGACGAGCCTGCATTCAATTCACTGCAGGGATATCCGGCCTTACTTCGAGTCAGAGCATCTCGGTGTCCATTCCACTTGAGGCCACAAACTCAGGGTCCCTCTCACATACCTGTAGCTGAGAGAAGCCTCCTCTTGAGGTGCTTGTGGAAAGTTGGTATTCCTCTTGAGTCGAAGCCAGGGACTAAGCTCTCATCTCGAGTTGATTTGGGGTCCACGGAGCCCTTTCCTGTTGGTCTTGTGACCTCAGGTTCCCTCTAGACTTGAGACAGTGATCTTGGGTTTTCTCTGGAGTGCCATCAAGGAAATCAAGGCTCCTTTCACGTTTGATGTGGAACACGGAATTGCTCTGCACGCATTGCAGGGGAATCGGGCCTCATCTCGCGGCGAGGGGGAAGTCTCATGGTTTTTCTCGAGTTGCGGCCGGAACCTGGGGTATATTCTCGAGTTACGACGGGGAGGGCCCTTCCAGACACGTGTTTGTTCAGCGACGTCAGGACTCCTGGCTATGTGCGAGGGACACCTCGGGATTCTCCTCGAGTCTTGGCATGGCAATTTGGACGCGTCTCCACGTGAGGCGGGAGACCCAGGGTCCCTTTCCACGTGCCACAGGGATCCTGGGACTCTTATCCATTTTCAAGAGGAGTCAGGCATCGTCTCCTTTGGAAGCATTGATCTTCGCATACCTCTCGAATTTTCAAAGGATGTGAGGCCTCCGGTCGCGATGAGGCGGAAAATTAGGTCTTTCTCTGTGGTCTCCACAGGGGATTCAGACATCCCTTCATCTTCCGAGATGCAAGACGAGCCTGCATTCAATCACTGCAGGGATATCCGGCCTTACTCCGAGTCAGAGCATCTCGGTGTCCATTCCACTTGAGGCCACAAACTCAGGGGCCCTCTCACATACCTGTAGCTGAGAGAAGCCTCCTCTTGAGGTGCTTGTGGAAAGTTGGGATTCCTCTTGAGTCGAGGCAGAGACTAAGCTCTCATCTCGAGTTGATTTGGGGTCCACGGAGCCCTTTCGTGTTGCTCCAGTGACCTCAGGATCCCTCTAGACTTGAGACAGTGATCTTGGGTTTTCTCTGGAGTGCCATCAAGGAAATCAAGGCTTTTTTCACGTTTGATGTGGAACACGGAATTGCTCTGCACGCAGTGCAGGGGAATCGGGTCTCATCTCGCGGCGAGGGGGAAGTCTCATGGTTTTTCTCGAGTTACGGCGGGAACCTGGGGTATATTCTCGAGTTACGATGGGGAGGGCCCTTCCAGACACATGTTTCTTCAGCGACGTCAGGACTCCTGCCTAGGTGCGAGGGACACCTCGGGATTCTCCTCGAGTCTTGGCATGGCAATTGGGAGGCGTCTCCACGTGAGGCGGGAGACCCAGTGTCCCTTTCCACGTGCCACAGGGATCCTGGGACTCCTAACCATTTTCAAGAGGAGTCAGGCATCGTCTCCTTTGGAAGCATTGATCTCCGCGGACCTCTCGAGTTTTCAAAGGATGTGAGGCCTCCGGTCGCGATGAGTCGGAGGACTAGGTCTTTCTCTGTGGTCTCCACAGCGGATTCAGATATCACTTCGTCTTGGGAGATGCAAGACGAGCCTGCATTCAATTTACTGCAGGGAAATCCGTCCTTACGTCGAGTCAGAGCATCTCGGTGTCCATTCCACTTGAGGCCACAAACTTAGGGTCCCTCTCACATACCTGTAGCTGAGAGAAGCCTCCTCTTGAGGTGCTTGTGGAAAGTTGGGATTCCTCTTGAGTCGAAGACAGGGACTAAGCTCTCATCTCGAGTTGATTTGTGGTCCACGGAGCCCTTTAGTGTTGCTCCAGTGACCTCAGGATCACTCTAGACTTGACACAGTGAACTTGGGTATTCTCTTGAGTGAAATCAAGGAAATCAAGGCTCCTTTCACGTTTGATGTGGAAAACGGAATTGCTCTGCACGCAGTGCAGGGGAATCGGGCCTCATCTCGCGGCGAAGTTGAAGTCTCATGGTTTTTCTCGAGTTGCGGCCGGAACCTGGGGTATATTCTCGAGTTACGACGGGGAGGGCCCTTCCAGACACGTGTTTGTTCAGCGACGTCAGGTCTCCTGCCTAGGTGCGAGGGACACCTCGGGATTCTCCTCAAGTCTTGGCATGGCAATTGGGACGCGTCTCCACGTGAGGCGGGAGACCCAGGGTCCCTTTCCACGTGCCACAGGGATCCTGGGACTCCTATCCATTTTCAAGAGGAGTCAGGCATCGTCTCCTTCGGAAGTATTGATATCCGCGGACCTCTCGAGTTTTCAAAGGATGTGAGGCCTCCGGTTGCGTTGAGGTGGAGGACTAGGTCTTTCTCTGTGGTCTCCACAGGGGATTCAGACAACCCTTCGTCTTGGGAGATGCAAGACGAGCCTGCATTCAATTCACTGCCGGGATATCCGGCCTTACTTCGAGTCAGAGCATCTCGGTGTCCATTCCACTTGAGGCCACAAACTCAGGGTCCCTCTCACATACCTGTAGCTGAGAGAAGCCTCCTCTTCAGGTGCTTGTGGAAAGCTGGTATTCCTCTTGAGTCGAAGCCAGGGACTAAGCTCTCATCTCGAGTTGATTTGTGGTCCACGGAGCCCTTTCGTGTTGCTCCAGTGACCTCAGGATCCCTCTAGACTTGAGACAGTGAACTTGGGTATTCTCTGGAGTGCCATCAAGGAAATCAAGGCTCCTTTCACGTTTGATGTGGAACACGGAATTGCTCTGCACGCAGTGCAGGGGAATCGGGCCTAATCTCGCGGCGAGGGGGAAGTCTCATGGTTTTTCTCGACTTGCTGCCGCAACCTGGGGTATATTCTCGAGTTACGACGGGGAGGGCCCTTCCAGACACGTGTTTGTTCAGCGATGTCAGGACTCCTGCCTAGGTGCGAGGGACACCTCGGGATTCTCCTCGAGTCTTTGCATGGCAATTGGGACACGTCTCCACGTGAGGCGGGAGACCCAGGGTCCCTTTCCACGTGCCACAGGGATCCTGGGACTCCTATCCATTTTCAAGAGGAGTCAGGCATCGTCTACTTTGGAAGCATTGATCTCCGCGGACCTCTCGAGTTTTTAAAGGATTTGAGGACTCCGCTCGCGATAAGGCGGAGAATTAGGTCTTTCTCTGTAATCTCCACAGCGGATTCAGACATCCCTTCGTCTTGGGAGATGCAAGACGAGCCTGCATTCAATTCACTGCAGGGATATCCGGGCTTACTTCGAGTCAGAGCATCTCGGTGTCCATTCCACTTGAGGCCACAAACTCAGGGTCCCTCTCACATACCTGTAGCTGAGAGAAGCCTCCTCTTGAGGTGCTTGTGGAAAGTTGGTATTCCTCTTGAGTGGAAGCCAGGGACTAAGCTCTCATCTCGAGTTGATTTGGGGTCCACGGAGCCCTTTCGTGTTGCTCCAGTGACCTCAGGATCCCTCTAGACTTGAGAGAGTGATCTTGGGTTTTCTCTGGAGTGCCATCAAGGAAATCAAGGCTCCTTTCACGTTTGATGTGGAACACGGAATTGCTATGCACGCAGGGCAAGGGAATCGGGCATCATGTCGCGGCGAGGGGGAAGTCTCATGGTTTTTCTCGAGTTGTGGCCGGAACCTGGGGTATATTCTCGAGTTACGATGGGGAGAGCCCTCCCAGACATGTGCTTGTTCAGTGACGTCAGGACTCCTGCCTAGGCGCAGGGACAACTCGGGATTCTCCTCGAGTTTTGGCATGGCAATTGGGATGCGTCTCCACGTGAGGCGGGAGACCCAGGGTCGCTTTCCACGTGCCACAGGGATCCTGGGACTCCTATCCATTTTCAAGAGGAGTCAGGCATCGTCTCCTTTGGAAGCATTGATCCCCGCGGACATCTCGAGTTTTCTAAGGATGTGAGGCCTCCGGTCCTGATGAGGCGGAGAACTAGGTCTATCTCTGTGGTCTCCACAGGGGATTCAGACATCCCTTCGTCTTGGGAGATGCAAGACGAGCCTGCATTCAATTCACTGCAGGGATATCCGGCCTTACTTCGAGTCAGAGCATCTCGGTGTCCATTCCACTTGAGGCCACAAACTCAGGGTCCCTCTCACATACCTGTAGCTGAGAGAAGCCTCCTCTTGAGGTGCTTGTGGAAAGTTGGTGTTCCTCTTGAGTCTAAGCCAAGGACTAAGCTCTCATCTCGAGTTGACTTGGGGTCCACGGAGCCCTTTCGTGTTGCTCCAGTGTCCTCAGGATCCTTCTAGACTTGAGACAGTTATCTTGGGTTTTCTCTGGAGTGCCATCAAGGAAATCAAGGCTCCTTTCACGTTTGATGTGGAACGCGGAATTGCTCTGCACGCAGTCCAGGGGAATCGGGTCTCATCTCGCGGCGAGGGGGAAGTCTCATGGTTTTTCTCGAGTTGCGGCCGGAACCTGGGGTATATTCTCGAGTTACGACGGGGAGGGCCCTTCGAGACACGTGTTTGTTCAGCGACGTCAGGATACCTGCCTAGGTGCGAGGGACACCTCGGGATTCTCCTCGAGTCTTGGCATGGCAATTGGGACGCGTCTCCACGTGAGGCGGGAGACCCAGGGTCCCTTTCCACGTGCCACAGGGATCCTGGGACTCCTATCCATTTTCAAGAGGAGTCAGGCATCGTCTCCTTTGGAAGCATTGATCTCCGAGAACCGCTCGAGTTTTCAAAGGATGTGAGGCCTCCGGTCGCGATGAGGCGGAGAACTAGGACTTTATCTGTGGTTTCACAGGGGATTAAGACATCCCTTCATCTTGGGAGATGCAAGACGAGCCTGCATTCAATTCAATGCAGCGATATCCGGTGTAACTTCGAGTCAGAGCATCTCGGTGTCCATTCCACTTGAGGCCACAAACTCAGGGTCCCTCTCACATACCTGTAGCTGAGAGAAGGCTCCTCTTGAGGTGCTGGTGGAAACTTGGTATTCCTCTTGAGTCGATGCCAGGGACTAAGCTCTCATCTCGAGTTTATTTGGGGTCCACGAAGCCCTTTCGTGTTGCTCCAGTGACCTCAGGATCCCTCTAGACTTGAGACAGTGATCTTGGGTTTTCTCTGGAGTGCCATCAAGGAAATCAAGGCTCCTTTCACGTTTGATGTGGAACACGAAATTGCTCTGCACGCAGTGCAAGGGAATTGGGCCTCATCTCGCGGCGAGGGGGAAGTCTCATGGTTTTTCTCGAGTTGCGGCCGGAACCTGGGGTATATTCTCGAGTTACAACGGAGAGGGCCCTTCCAGACACGTGTTTGTTCAGCGACGTCAGGACTGTTGCCTAGGTGCGAGGGACACCTCGGGATTCTCCTCGAGTCTTGGCATGGCAATTGGGACGCGTATCCACGTGAGGCGGGAGACCAAAGGTCCCTTTCCACGTGCCACAGGGATCCTGGGACTCCGATCCATTTTCAAGAGGAGTCAGGCATCGTCTCCTTTGGAAGCATTGATCTCTGCGGACCTCTCGAGTTTTCAAAGGATGTGAGGCCTCTGGTCGCGTTGAGGCGGAGGACTAGGTCTTTCTCTGTGGTCTCCACAGCGGATTCAGATAACCCTTCGTCTTGGGAGATGCAAGAGGAGCCTGCATTCAATTCACTGCAGGGATATCCGGCCTTACTTCGAGTCAGAGCATCTCGGTGTCCATTCCACTTGAGGCCACAAACTCAGGGTCCCTCTCATATACCTGTAGCTGAGAGAAGCCTCCTCTTGAGGTGCTTGTGGAAAGTTGGTATTCCTCTTGAGTCGAAGCCAGGGACTAAGCTCTCATCTCGAGTTGATTTGGGGTCCACGGAGCCCTTTCGTGTTGGTCTTGTGACCTCAGGATCCCTCTAGACTTGAGACAGTGATCTTGGGTTTTCTCTGGAGTGCCATCAAGGAAATCAAGGCTCCTTTCACCTTTGATGTGGAACACGGAATTGCTCTGCACGCAGTCCAGGGGAATCGGGCCTCATCTCGCGGCGAGGGGGAAGTCTCATGGTTTTTCTCGAGTTGCGGCCGGAACCTGGGGTATATTCTCGAGTTACGACGGGGAGGGCCCTTCCAGACACGTGTTTGTTCAGCGACGTCAGGACTCCTGCCTAGGTGCGAGGGACACCTCGGGATTCTCCTCGAGTCTTGGCATGGCAATTTGGACGCGTCTCCACGTGAGGCGGGAGACCCAGGGTCCCTTTCCACGTGCTACAGGGATCCTGGGACTCCTATCCATTTTCAAGAGGAGTCAGGCCTCGTCTCCTTTGGAAGCATTGATCTTCGCATACCTCTCGAATTTTCAAAGGATGTGAGGCCTCCGGTCGCGATGAGGCGGAAAATTAGGTCTTTCTCTGTGGTCTCCACAGGGGATTCAGACATCCCTTCATCTTCGGAGATGCAAGACGAGCCTGCATTCAATTCACTGCAGGGATATCCGGCCTTACTTCGAGTCAGAGCATCTCGGTGTCCATTCCACTTGAGGCCACAAACTCAGGGTCCCTCTCACATACCTGTAGCTGAGAGAAGCCTCCTCTTGAGGTGCTTGTGGAAAGTTGGTATTCCTCTTGAGTCGAAGCCAGGGACTAAGCTCTCATCTCGAGTTGATTTGGGGTCCACGGAGCCCTTTCCTGTTGGTCTTGTGACCTCAGGTTCCCTCTAGACTTGAGACAGTGATCTTGGGTTTTCTCTGGAGTGCCATCAAGGAAATCAAGGCTCCTTTCACGTTTGATGTGGAACACGGAATTGCTCTGCACGCATTGCAGGGGAATCGGGCCTCATCTCGCGGCGAGGGGGAAGTCTCATGGTTTTTCTCGAGTTGCGGCCGGAACCTGGGGTATATTCTCGAGTTACGACGGGGAGGGCCCTTCCAGACACGTGTTTGTTCAGCGACGTCAGGACTCCTGGCTATGTGCGAGGGACACCTCGGGATTCTCCTCGAGTCTTGGCATGGCAATTTGGACGCGTCTCCACGTGAGGCGGGAGACCCAGGGTCCCTTTCCACGTGCCACAGGGATCCTGGGACTCTTATCCATTTTCAAGAGGAGTCAGGCATCGTCTCCTTTGGAAGCATTGATCTTCGCATACCTCTCGAATTTTCAAAGGATGTGAGGCCTCCGGTCGCGATGAGGCGGAAAATTAGGTCTTTCTCTGTGGTCTCCACAGGGGATTCAGACATCCCTTCATCTTCCGAGATGCAAGACGAGCCTGCATTCAATCACTGCAGGGATATCCGGCCTTACTCCGAGTCAGAGCATCTCGGTGTCCATTCCACTTGAGGCCACAAACTCAGGGGCCCTCTCACATACCTGTAGCTGAGAGAAGCCTCCTCTTGAGGTGCTTGTGGAAAGTTGGGATTCCTCTTGAGTCGAGGCAGAGACTAAGCTCTCATCTCGAGTTGATTTGGGGTCCACGGAGCCCTTTCGTGTTGCTCCAGTGACCTCAGGATCCCTCTAGACTTGAGACAGTGATCTTGGGTTTTCTCTGGAGTGCCATCAAGGAAATCAAGGCTTTTTTCACGTTTGATGTGGAACACGGAATTGCTCTGCACGCAGTGCAGGGGAATCGGGTCTCATCTCGCGGCGAGGGGGAAGTCTCATGGTTTTTCTCGAGTTACGGCGGGAACCTGGGGTATATTCTCGAGTTACGATGGGGAGGGCCCTTCCAGACACATGTTTCTTCAGCGACGTCAGGACTCCTGCCTAGCTGCGAGGGACACCTCGGGATTCTCCTCGAGTCTTGGCATGGCAATTGGGAGGCGTCTCCACGTGAGGCGGGAGACCCAGTGTCCCTTTCCACGTGCCACAGGGATCCTGGGACTCCTAACCATTTTCAAGAGGAGTCAGGCATCGTCTCCTTTGGAAGCATTGATCTCCGCGGACCTCTCGAGTTTTCAAAGGATGTGAGGCCTCCGGTCGCGATGAGTCGGAGGACTAGGTCTTTCTCTGTGGTCTCCACAGCGGATTCAGATATCACTTCGTCTTGGGAGATGCAAGACGAGCCTGCATTCAATTTACTGCAGGGAAATCCGTCCTTACGTCGAGTCAGAGCATCTCGGTGTCCATTCCACTTGAGGCCACAAACTTAGGGTCCCTCTCACATACCTGTAGCTGAGAGAAGCCTCCTCTTGAGGTGCTTGTGGAAAGTTGGGATTCCTCTTGAGTCGAAGACAGGGACTAAGCTCTCATCTCGAGTTGATTTGTGGTCCACGGAGCCCTTTAGTGTTGCTCCAGTGACCTCAGGATCACTCTAGACTTGACACAGTGAACTTGGGTATTCTCTTGAGTGCCATCAAGGAAATCAAGGCTCCTTTCACGTTTGATGTGGAAAACGGAATTGCTCTGCACGCAGTGCAGGAGAATCGGGCCTCATCTCGCGGCGAAGTTGAAGTCTCATGGTTTTTCTCGAGTTGCGGCCGGAACCTGGGGTATATTCTCGAGTTACGACGGGGAGGGCCCTTCCAGACACGTGTTTGTTCAGCGACGTCAGGTCTCCTGCCTAGGTGCGAGGGACACCTCGGGATTCTCCTCAAGTCTTGGCATGGCAATTGGGACGCGTCTCCACGTGAGGCGGGAGACCCAGGGTCCCTTTCCACGTGCCACAGGGATCCTGGGACTCCTATCCATTTTCAAGAGGAGTCAGGCATCGTCTCCTTCGGAAGTATTGATATCCGCGGACCTCTCGAGTTTTCAAAGGATGTGAGGCCTCCGGTTGCGTTGAGGTGGAGGACTAGGTCTTTCTCTGTGGTCTCCACAGGGGATTCAGACAACCCTTCGTCTTGGGAGATGCAAGACGAGCCTGCATTCAATTCACTGCCGGGATATCCGGCCTTACTTCGAGTCAGAGCATCTCGGTGTCCATTCCACTTGAGGCCACAAACTCAGGGTCCCTCTCACATACCTGTAGCTGAGAGAAGCCTCCTCTTCAGGTGCTTGTGGAAAGCTGGTATTCCTCTTGAGTCGAAGCCAGGGACTAAGCTCTCATCTCGAGTTGATTTGTGGTCCACGGAGCCCTTTCGTGTTGCTCCAGTGACCTCAGGATCCCTCTAGACTTGAGACAGTGAACTTGGGTATTCTCTGGAGTGCCATCAAGGAAATCAAGGCTCCTTTCACGTTTGATGTGGAACACGGAATTGCTCTGCACGCAGTGCAGGGGAATCGGGCCTAATCTCGCGGCGAGGGGGAAGTCTCATGGTTTTTCTCGACTTGCTGCCGCAACCTGGGGTATATTCTCGAGTTACGACGGGGAGGGCCCTTCCAGACACGTGTTTGTTCAGCGATGTCAGGACTCCTGCCTAGGTGCGAGGGACACCTCGGGATTCTCCTCGAGTCTTTGCATGGCAATTGGGACACGTCTCCACGTGAGGCGGGAGACCCAGGGTCCCTTTCCACGTGCCACAGGGATCCTGGGACTCCTATCCATTTTCAAGAGGAGTCAGGCATCGTCTACTTTGGAAGCATTGATCTCCGCGGACCTCTCGAGTTTTTAAAGGATTTGAGGACTCCGCTCGCGATGAGGCGGAGAATTAGGTCTTTCTCTGTAATCTCCACAGCGGATTCAGACATCCCTTCGTCTTGGGAGATGCAAGACGAGCCTGCATTCAATTCACTGCAGGGATATCCGGGCTTACTTCGAGTCAGAGCATCTCGGTGTCCATTCCACTTGAGGCCACAAACTCAGGGTCCCTCTCACATACCTGTAGCTGAGAGAAGCCTCCTCTTGAGGTGCTTGTGGAAAGTTGGTATTCCTCTTGAGTGGAAGCCAGGGACTAAGCTCTCATCTCGAGTTGATTTGGGGTCCACGGAGCCCTTTCGTGTTGCTCCAGTGACCTCAGGATCCCTCTAGACTTGAGAGAGTGATCTTGGGTTTTCTCTGGAGTGCCATCAAGGAAATCAAGGCTCCTTTCACGTTTGATGTGGAACACGGAATTGCTATGCACGCAGGGCAGGGGAATCGGGCATCATGTCGCGGCGAGGGGTAAGTCTCATGGTTTTTCTCGAGTTGCGGCCGGAACCTGGGGTATATTCTCGAGTTACGACGGGGAGGGCCCTTCCAGACACGTGTTTGTTCAGCGACGTCAGGACGCCTGCCTAGGAGCGATGGACACCTCGGGATTCTCCTCGAGTCTTGGCATGGCAATTGGGAGGCGTCTCCACGTGAGGCGGGAGACCCAGGGTCCTTATCGACGCGCCACAGGGATCCTGGACTCCTATCCATTTTCAAGAGGAGTCAGGCATCGTCTCGTTTGGAAGCATTGATCTCCGCGGACCTCTCTAGTTTTCAAAGGATGTGAGGCCTCCGGTCGCGATGAGGCGGAGGACTAGGTCTTTCTCTGTGGTCTACCCAGGGGATTCAGACATCCCTTCGTCTTGGGATATGCAAGACGAGCCTGCATTCAATTCACTGCAGGGATATCCGGCCTTACTTCGAGTCAGAGCATCTCGGTGTCCATTCCACTTGAGACCACAAACTCAGGGTCCCTCTCACATACATCTAGCTGAGAGAAGCCTCCTCTTGTGGTGCTTGTGGAAAGTTGGTATTCCTCTTGAGTCGAAGCCAGGGACTAAGCTATCATCTCGAGTTGATTTGGGGTCCACGGAGCCTTTTCGTGTTGCTCCAGTGACCTCAGGATCCCTCTAGACTTGAGACAGTGATCTTGGGTTTTCTCTGGAGTGCCATCAAGGAAATCAAGGCTCCTTTCACGTTTGATGTGGAACACGGAATTGGTCTGCACGCAGTGCAGGGGAATCGGGCCTCATCTCGGGTGAAGGGGAAATCTCATGGTTTTTCTCGAGTTGCGGCCGGAACCTGGGGTATATTCTTGAGTTAAGACGGGGAGGGCCTTTGCAGACACGTGTTTGTTCAGCGACGTCAGGACTCCTGCCTAGGTGTGAGGGACACCTCGGGATTCTCCTCGAGTCTTGGCATGGCAACTGGGACGCGTCTCCACGTGAGGCGGGAGACCCAGGGTCCCTTTCCACGTGACACAGGGATCCTGGGACTCCTATCCATTTTCAAGAAGAGTCAGGCATCGTCTCCTTTGGAAGCATTGATCTCCGCGGACCTCTCGAGTTTTCAAAGGATGTGAAGCCTCCGGTCTTGATGAGGCGGAGAACTAGGTCTTTCTCTGTGTTCTCCACAGGGGATTCAGACATCCCTTCGTCTTGGGAGATGCAAGACGAGCCTGCTTTCAATTCACTGCAGGGATATCCGGCCTTACTTCGAGTCAGAGCATCTCGGTGTCCATTCCACTTGAGGCCACAAACTCAGGGTCCCTCTCACATACCTGTAGCTTAGAGAAGTCTCCCCTTTTTGTGCTTGTGGAAAGTTGGTATTCCCCTTGAGTCGAAGCCAGGGACTAAGCTCTCATCTCGAGTTGATATGGGGTCCACGAAGCCATTTCGTGTTGCTCCAGTGACCTCAGGATCCCTCTAGACTTGAGACAGTGATCTTGGGTTTTCTCTGGAGTGCCATCAAGGAAAGTAAGGCTCCTATCACGTTTGATGTGGAACACGGAATTGCTCTGCACGCAGTGCAGGGGAATCGGGCCTCATCTCGTGGCGAGGGGGAAGTCTCATGGTTTTTCTCGAGTTGTGGCCGGAACCTGGGGTATATTCTCGAGTTACGATGGGGAGAGCCCTCCCAGACATGTGCTTGTTCAGTGACGTCAGGACTCCTGCCTAGGCGCAGGGACAACTCGGGATTCTACTCGAGTTTTGGCATGGCAATTGGGATGCGTCTCCACGTGAGGCGGGAGACCCAGGGTCGCTTTCCACGTGCCACAGGGATCCTGGGACTCCTATCCATTTTCAAGAGGAGTCAGGCATCGTCTCCTTTGGAAGCATTGATCCCCGCGGACATCTCGAGTTTTCTAAGGATGTGAGGCCTCCGGTCCTGATGAGGCGGAGAACTAGGTCTATCTCTGTGGTCTCCACAGGGGATTCAGACATCCCTTCGTCTTGGGAGATGCAAGACGAGCCTGCATTCAATTCACTGCAGGGATATCCGGCCTTACTTCGAGTCAGAGCATCTCGGTGTCCATTCCACTTGAGGCCACAAACTCAGGGTCCCTCTCACATACCTGTAGCTGAGAGAAGCCTCCTCTTGAGGTGCTTGTGGAAAGTTGGTGTTCCTCTTGAGTCTAAGCCAAGGACTAAGCTCTCATCTCGAGTTGACTTGGGGTCCACGGAGCCCTTTCGTGTTGCTCCAGTGTCCTCAGGATCCTTCTAGACTTGAGACAGTTATCTTGGGTTTTCTCTGGAGTGCCATCAAGGAAATCAAGGCTCCTTTCACGTTTGATGTGGAACGCGGAATTGCTCTGCACGCAGTCCAGGGGAATCGGGTCTCATCTCGCGGCGAGGGGGAAGTCTCATGGTTTTTCTCGAGTTGCGGCCGGAACCTGGGGTATATTCTCGAGTTACGACGGGGAGGGCCCTTCGAGACACGTGTTTGTTCAGCGACGTCAGGATACCTGCCTAGGTGCGAGGGACACCTCGGGATTCTCCTCGAGTCTTGGCATGGCAATTGGGACGCGTCTCCACGTGAGGCGGGAGACCCAGGGTCCCTTTCCACGTGCCACAGGGATCCTGGGACTCCTATCCATTTTCAAGAGGAGTCAGGCATCGTCTCCTTTGGAAGCATTGATCTCCGAGAACCGCTCGAGTTTTCAAAGGATGTGAGGCCTCCGGTCGCGATGAGGCGGAGAACTAGGACTTTATCTGTGGTTTCACAGGGGATTAAGACATCCCTTCATCTTGGGAGATGCAAGACGAGCCTGCATTCAATTCAATGCAGCGATATCCGGTGTAACTTCGAGTCAGAGCATCTCGGTGTCCATTCCACTTGAGGCCACAAACTCAGGGTCCCTCTCACATACCTGTAGCTGAGAGAAGGCTCCTCTTGAGGTGCTGGTGGAAACTTGGTATTCCTCTTGAGTCGATGCCAGGGACTAAGCTCTCATCTCGAGTTTATTTGGGGTCCACGAAGCCCTTTCCTGTTGCTCCAGTGACCTCAGGATCCCTCTAGACTTGAGACAGTGGTCTTGGGTTTTCTCTGGAGTGCCATCAAGGAAATCAAGGCTCCTTTCACGTTTGATGTGGAACACGAAATTGCTCTGCACGCAGTGCAAGGGAATTGGGCCTCATCTCGCGGCGAGGGGGAAGTCTCATGGTTTTTCTCGAGTTGCGGCCGGAACCTGGGGTATATTCTCGAGTTACAACGGAGAGGGCCCTTCCAGACACGTGTTTGTTCAGCGACGTCAGGACTGTTGCCTAGGTGCGAGGGACACCTCGGGATTCTCCTCGAGTCTTGGCATGGCAATTGGGACGCGTATCCACGTGAGGCGGGAGACCAAAGGTCCCTTTCCACGTGCCACAGGGATCCTGGGACTCCGATCCATTTTCAAGAGGAGTCAGGCATCGTCTCCTTTGGAAGCATTGATCTCTGCGGACCTCTCGAGTTTTCAAAGGATGTGAGGCCTCTGGTCGCGTTGAGGCGGAGGACTAGGTCTTTCTCTGTGGTCTCCACAGCGGATTCAGATAACCCTTCGTCTTGGGAGATGCAAGAGGAGCCTGCATTCAATTCACTGCAGGGATATCCGGCCTTACTTCGAGTCAGAGCATCTCGGTGTCCATTCCACTTGAGGCCACAAACTCAGGGTCCCTCTCATATACCTGTAGCTGAGAGAAGCCTCCTCTTGAGGTGCTTGTGGAAAGTTGGTATTCCTCTTGAGTCGAAGCCAGGGACTAAGCTCTCATCTCGAGTTGATTTGGGGTCCACGGAGCCCTTTCGTGTTGGTCTTGTGACCTCAGGATCCCTCTAGACTTGAGACAGTGATCTTGGGTTTTCTCTGGAGTGCCATCAAGGAAATCAAGGCTCCTTTCACCTTTGATGTGGAACACGGAATTGCTCTGCACGCAGTCCAGGGGAATCGGGCCTCATCTCGCGGCGAGGGGGAAGTCTCATGGTTTTTCTCGAGTTGCGGCCGGAACCTGGGGTATATTCTCGAGTTACGACGGGGAGGGCCCTTCCAGACACGTGTTTGTTCAGCGACGTCAGGACTCCTGCCTAGGTGCGAGGGACACCTCGGGATTCTCCTCGAGTCTTGGCATGGCAATTTGGACGCGTCTCCACGTGAGGCGGGAGACCCAGGGTCCCTTTCCACGTGCTACAGGGATCCTGGGACTCCTATCCATTTTCAAGAGGAGTCAGGCCTCGTCTCCTTTGGAAGCATTGATCTTCGCATACCTCTCGAATTTTCAAAGGATGTGAGGCCTCCGGTCGCGATGAGGCGGAAAATTAGGTCTTTCTCTGTGGTCTCCACAGGGGATTCAGACATCCCTTCATCTTCGGAGATGCAAGACGAGCCTGCATTCAATTCACTGCAGGGATATCCGGCCTTACTTCGAGTCAGAGCATCTCGGTGTCCATTCCACTTGAGGCCACAAACTCAGGGTCCCTCTCACATACCTGTAGCTGAGAGAAGCCTCCTCTTGAGGTGCTTGTGGAAAGTTGGTATTCCTCTTGAGTCGAAGCCAGGGACTAAGCTCTCATCTCGAGTTGATTTGGGGTCCACGGAGCCCTTTCCTGTTGGTCTTGTGACCTCAGGTTCCCTCTAGACTTGAGACAGTGATCTTGGGTTTTCTCTGGAGTGCCATCAAGGAAATCAAGGCTCCTTTCACGTTTGATGTGGAACACGGAATTGCTCTGCACGCATTGCAGGGGAATCGGGCCTCATCTCGCGGCGAGGGGGAAGTCTCATGGTTTTTCTCGAGTTGCGGCCGGAACCTGGGGTATATTCTCGAGTTACGACGGGGAGGGCCCTTCCAGACACGTGTTTGTTCAGCGACGTCAGGACTCCTGGCTATGTGCGAGGGACACCTCGGGATTCTCCTCGAGTCTTGGCATGGCAATTTGGACGCGTCTCCACGTGAGGCGGGAGACCCAGGGTCCCTTTCCACGTGCCACAGGGATCCTGGGACTCTTATCCATTTTCAAGAGGAGTCAGGCATCGTCTCCTTTGGAAGCATTGATCTTCGCATACCTCTCGAATTTTCAAAGGATGTGAGGCCTCCGGTCGCGATGAGGCGGAAAATTAGGTCTTTCTCTGTGGTCTCCACAGGGGATTCAGACATCCCTTCATCTTCCGAGATGCAAGACGAGCCTGCATTCAATCACTGCAGGGATATCCGGCCTTACTCCGAGTCAGAGCATCTCGGTGTCCATTCCACTTGAGGCCACAAACTCAGGGGCCCTCTCACATACCTGTAGCTGAGAGAAGCCTCCTCTTGAGGTGCTTGTGGAAAGTTGGGATTCCTCTTGAGTCGAGGCAGAGACTAAGCTCTCATCTCGAGTTGATTTGGGGTCCACGGAGCCCTTTCGTGTTGCTCCAGTGACCTCAGGATCCCTCTAGACTTGAGACAGTGATCTTGGGTTTTCTCTGGAGTGCCATCAAGGAAATCAAGGCTTTTTTCACGTTTGATGTGGAACACGGAATTGCTCTGCACGCAGTGCAGGGGAATCGGGTCTCATCTCGCGGCGAGGGGGAAGTCTCATGGTTTTTCTCGAGTTACGGCGGGAACCTGGGGTATATTCTCGAGTTACGATGGGGAGGGCCCTTCCAGACACATGTTTCTTCAGCGACGTCAGGACTCCTGCCTAGGTGCGAGGGACACCTCGGGATTCTCCTCGAGTCTTGGCATGGCAATTGGGAGGCGTCTCCACGTGAGGCGGGAGACCCAGTGTCCCTTTCCACGTGCCACAGGGATCCTGGGACTCCTAACCATTTTCAAGAGGAGTCAGGCATCGTCTCCTTTGGAAGCATTGATCTCCGCGGACCTCTCGAGTTTTCAAAGGATGTGAGGCCTCCGGTCGCGATGAGTCGGAGGACTAGGTCTTTCTCTGTGGTCTCCACAGCGGATTCAGATATCACTTCGTCTTGGGAGATGCAAGACGAGCCTGCATTCAATTTACTGCAGGGAAATCCGTCCTTACGTCGAGTCAGAGCATCTCGGTGTCCATTCCACTTGAGGCCACAAACTTAGGGTCCCTCTCACATACCTGTAGCTGAGAGAAGCCTCCTCTTGAGGTGCTTGTGGAAAGTTGGGATTCCTCTTGAGTCGAAGACAGGGACTAAGCTCTCATCTCGAGTTGATTTGTGGTCCACGGAGCCCTTTAGTGTTGCTCCAGTGACCTCAGGATCACTCTAGACTTGACACAGTGAACTTGGGTATTCTCTTGAGTGCCATCAAGGAAATCAAGGCTCCTTTCACGTTTGATGTGGAAAACGGAATTGCTCTGCACGCAGTGCAGGGGAATCGGGCCTCATCTCGCGGCGAAGTTGAAGTCTCATGGTTTTTCTCGAGTTGCGGCCGGAACCTGGGGTATATTCTCGAGTTACGACGGGGAGGGCCCTTCCAGACACGTGTTTGTTCAGCGACGTCAGGTCTCCTGCCTAGGTGCGAGGGACACCTCGGGATTCTCCTCAAGTCTTGGCATGGCAATTGGGACGCGTCTCCACGTGAGGCGGGAGACCCAGGGTCCCTTTCCACGTGCCACAGGGATCCTGGGACTCCTATCCATTTTCAAGAGGAGTCAGGCATCGTCTCCTTCGGAAGTATTGATATCCGCGGACCTCTCGAGTTTTCAAAGGATGTGAGGCCTCCGGTTGCGTTGAGGTGGAGGACTAGGTCTTTCTCTGTGGTCTCCACAGGGGATTCAGACAACCCTTCGTCTTGGGAGATGCAAGACGAGCCTGCATTCAATTCACTGCCGGGATATCCGGCCTTACTTCGAGTCAGAGCATCTCGGTGTCCATTCCACTTGAGGCCACAAACTCAGGGTCCCTCTCACATACCTGTAGCTGAGAGAAGCCTCCTCTTCAGGTGCTTGTGGAAAGCTGGTATTCCTCTTGAGTCGAAGCCAGGGACTAAGCTCTCATCTCGAGTTGATTTGTGGTCCACGGAGCCCTTTCGTGTTGCTCCAGTGACCTCAGGATCCCTCTAGACTTGAGACAGTGAACTTGGGTATTCTCTGGAGTGCCATCAAGGAAATCAAGGCTCCTTTCACGTTTGATGTGGAACACGGAATTGCTCTGCACGCAGTGCAGGGGAATCGGGCCTAATCTCGCGGCGAGGGGGAAGTCTCATGGTTTTTCTCGACTTGCTGCCGCAACCTGGGGTATATTCTCGAGTTACGACGGGGAGGGCCCTTCCAGACACGTGTTTGTTCAGCGATGTCAGGACTCCTGCCTAGGTGCGAGGGACACCTCGGGATTCTCCTCGAGTCTTTGCATGGCAATTGGGACACGTCTCCACGTGAGGCGGGAGACCCAGGGTCCCTTTCCACGTGCCACAGGGATCCTGGGACTCCTATCCATTTTCAAGAGGAGTCAGGCATCGTCTACTTTGGAAGCATTGATCTCCGCGGACCTCTCGAGTTTTTAAAGGATTTGAGGACTCCGCTCGCGATGAGGCGGAGAATTAGGTCTTTCTCTGTAATCTCCACAGCGGATTCAGACATCCCTTCGTCTTGGGAGATGCAAGACGAGCCTGCATTCAATTCACTGCAGGGATATCCGGGCTTACTTCGAGTCAGAGCATCTCGGTGTCCATTCCACTTGAGGCCACAAACTCAGGGTCCCTCTCACATACCTGTAGCTGAGAGAAGCCTCCTCTTGAGGTGCTTGTGGAAAGTTGGAATTCCTCTTGAGTCGAAGCCAGGGACTAAGCTCTCATCTCGAGTTGATTTGGGGTCCACGGAGCCCTTTCGTGTTGCTCCAGTGACCTCAGGATCCCTCTAGACTTGAGACAGTGATCTTGGGTTTTCTCTGGAGTGCCATCAAGGAAATCAAGGCTCCTTTCAAGTTTGATGTGGAACACGGAATTGCTCTGCACGCAGTGCAGGGGAATCGGGTCTCATCTCGCGGCAAATGGGATGTCTCAATGTTTTTCTCAAGTTGCGGCCGAAACCTGGGGTATATTCTCGAGTTACGACGGGGAGGGCCCTTCCAGTCACGTGTTTGTTCAGCGACGTCAGGACTCCTGCCTAGGTGCGAGGAACACCTCGGGATTCTCCTCGAGTCTTGGCATGGCAATTTGGACGCGTCTCCACGTGAGGCGGGAGACCCAGGGTCCCTTTCCACGTGCCACAGGGATCCTGGGACGCCTATCCATTTTCAAGAAGAGTCAGGCATCTTCTTCTTTGGAAGCATTGATCTCCGCGGACCTCTCGAGTTTTCAAAGGATGTGAGGCCTCCGGTCTCGATGAGGCGGAGAACGAGGTCTTTCTCTGTGGTCTCCACAGGGGATTCAGACAACCCTTCGTCTTGGGAGATGCAAGACGAGCCTGCATTCAATTCACTGCAGGGATATCCGGCCTTACTTCGAGTCAGAGCATCTCGGTGTCCATTCCACTTGAGGCCACAAACTCAGAGTCCCTCTCACATACCTGTAGCTGAGAGAAGCCTCCTCTTGAGGTGCTTTTGGAAAGTTGGTATTCCTCTTGAGTCGAAGCCAGGGACTAAGCTCTCATCTCGAGTTGATTTGGGTTCCACGGAGCCCTTTCGTGTTGCTCCAGTGACCTCAGGATCCCTCTAGACTTGAGACAGTGAACTTGGGTTTTCTCTGGAGTGCCACCAAGGAAATCAAGGCTCCTTTCACATTTGATGTGGAAAACGGAATTGCTCTGCACGCAGTGCAGGGGAATCGGGCCTCATCTCTCGGCGAGGGGGAAGTCTCATGGTTTTTCTCGAGTTGCGGCCGGAACCTGGGGTATATTCTCGAGTTACGACTGGGAGGGCCCTTCCAGACACGTGTTTGTTCAGCGACGTCAGGACTCCTGCCTAGGTGCCAGGGACACCTCGGGATTCTCCTCGAGTCTTGGCATGCCAATTGGAACGCGTCTCCACGTGAGGCGGGAGACCCAGTGTCCCTTTCCACCTGCCACAGGGATCCTGGGACTCGTATCCATTTTCAAGAGGAGTCAGGCATCGTCTCCTTCGGAAGTATTGATCTCCGCGGACCTCTTGAGTTTTCAAAGGATATGAGGCCTCCGGTTGCGTTGAGCTGGAGGACTAGGTCTTTCTCTGTGGTCTCCACAGGGGATTCAGACAACCCTTCGTCTTTGGAGATGCAAGACGAGCCTGCATTCAATTCACTGCAGGGATATCCGGCCTTATTTCGAGTCAGAGCATCTCGGTGTCCATTCCACTTGAGGCCACAAACTCAGGGTCCCTCTCACATACCTGTAGCTGAGAGAAGCCTCCTCTTTAGGTGCTTGTGGAAAGTTGGTATTCCTCTTGACTCGAAGCCAGGGACTAAGCTCTCATCTCGAGTTGATTTGGGGTCCACGGAGCCCTTTCGTGTTGCTCCAGTGACCTCAGGATCCCTCTAGACTTGAGACAGTGATCTTGGGTTTTCTCTGGAGTGCCATCAAGGAAATCAAGGCTCCTTTCACGTTTGATGTGGAACACGGAATTGCTCTGCACGCAGTGCAGGGGAATCGGGCCTCATCTCGCGGCGAGGGGGAAGTCTCATGGTTTTTCTCGACTTGCGGTCGAAACCTGGGGTATATTCTCGAGTTACGCCGGGGAGGGCCCTTCCAGACACGTGTTTGTTCAGCGACGTCAGGACTCCTGCCTAGGTGCGAGGGACACCTCGGGATTCTCCTCGAGTCTTGGCATGGCAATTGGGATGCGTCTCCACGTGAGGCGGGAGACCCAGTGTCCCTTAAACGTACCACAGGGAAGCTGGGACTCCTATCCATTTTCAAGAGGAGTCAGGCATCGTCTCCTTTGGAAGCATTGATCTCCACGGACCTCTCGAGTTTTCAAAGGATGTGAGGCCTCCGGTCGTGATGAGGCGGAGGACTAGGTCTTTCTCTGTGGTCTCCACAGGGGATTCACACATCCCTTCGTCTTGGGAGATGCAAGACGAGCCTGCATTCAATTCACTGCAGGGATATCCGGCCTTACTTCGAGTCAGAAAATCTCGGTGTCCATTCCACTTGAGGCCAGAAACTCAGGGGCCCTCTCACATACCTGTAGCTGAGAGAAGCCTCTTCTTGAGGTGCTTGTGGAAAGTTGGTATTCCTCTTGAGGCGAAGCCAGGGACTAAGCTCTCATCTCGAGTTGATTTGGGGTCCACGGAGCCCTTTCGTGTTGCTCCAGTGACCTCAGGATCCCTGTAGACTTGAGACAGTGATCTTGGGTTTTCTCTGGAGTGCCATCAAGGAAATCAAGGCTCCTTTCACGTTTGATGTGGAACACGGAATTGCTCTGCACGCAGTGCAGGGGATTCGGGCCTCATCTCGCGGCGAGGGGGAAGTCTCATGGTTTTTCTCGAGTTGCGGATGTAACCTGGGGTATATTCTCGAGTTACGACGGGAAGGGCCCTTCCAGACACGTGTTTGTTCAACGACGTCAGGACTCCTGCCTAGGTGCGAGGGACACCTCGGGATTCTCCTCGAGTCTTGGCATGGCAATTGGGACGCGTCTTCACGTGAGGCGGGAGACCCAGGGTCCCTTTCCAAGTGCCACAGGGATCCTGGGACTCCTATCCATTTTCAAGAGGAGTCAGGCATCGTCTCCTTTGGAAGCATAGATCTCCGCAGACCTCTCGAGTTTTCAAAGGATGTGAGGCCTCTGGTCGGGATGAGGCGGAGGGCTAGGTCTTTCTCTGTGGTCTCCACAGGGGATTCACACATCCCTTCGTCTTGGGAGATGCAAGACGAGCCTGCATTCAATTCACTGCAGGGATATCCGGCCTTAATTTTAGTCAGAGCATCTCTGTGTCCATTCCATTTGAGGCCACAAACTCAGGGTCCCTCTCACATACCTGTAGCTGAGAGAAGCCTCCTCTTGAGGTGCTTGTGGAAAGTTGGTATTCCTCTTGAGGCAAAGCCAGGGACTAAGCTCTCATCTCGAGTTGATATGGGGTCCACGGAGACCTTTCGTGTTGCTCCAATGACCTCAGGATCCCTCTAGACTTGAGACAGTGATCTTGGGTTTTCTTTGGAGTGCCATCAAGGAAATCAAGGCTCCTTTCAAGTTTGATGTGGAACACGGAATTGCTCTGCACGCAGTGCAGGGGATTCGGGCCTCATCTCGCGGCGAGGGGGAAGTCTCATGGTTTTTCTCGAGTTGCGGCCGGAACCTGGGGTATATTCTCGAGTTACAACAGTGAGGGCCCTTCCAGACACGTGTTTGTTCAGCGACGTCAGGACTCCTGCCTAGGTGCGAGGGACACCTCGGGATTCTCCTCGAGTCTTGACATGGCAATAGGAACGCGTCTCCACGTGAGGCGGGAGACCCAGGGTCCCTTCCTACGTGCCACAGGGATCCTGGGACTCCTATCCATTTTCAAGAGGAGTCAGGCATCGTCTACTTTGGAAGCATTGACCTCTGCGGACGTCTCGAGTTTTCAAAGGATGTGAGGCTTCCAGTCGCGAAAAGGTGGAGTACTAGGGCTTCTCTGTGGTCTCCACAGGGGATTCAGACAACCCTTCGTCTTGGGAGATGCAAGAGTAGCCTGCATTCAATTCACTGCAGGGATATCCGGCCTTACTTCGAGTCAGAGCATCTCGGTGTCCATTCCACTTGAGGCCACAAAGTCATGGTCCCTCTCATATACATGTAGCTGAGAGAAGCCTCCTCTTGAGGTGCTTGTGGAAAGTTGGTGTTCCTCTTGAGTCGAAGCCAAGGACTAATCTCTCATCTCGAGTTGACTTGGGGTCAACGGAGCCCTTTCTTGTTGCTCCAGTGACCTCAGGATCCCTCTAGAATTGAGACAGTGATCTTGGGTTTTCTCTGGAGTGCCATCAAGGAAATCAAGGCTCCTTTCACGTTTGATGTGGAACACGGAATTGCTCTGCACGCAGTAAAGGGGAATCGGGCCTCATCTCACGGCGAGGGGGAAGTCTCATGGTTTTTCTCGACTTGCGGCCGAAACCTGGGGTATATTCTCGAGTTACGACGGGGAGGGCCCTTGCAGACACGTGTTTGTTCAGCGACGTCAGGACTCCTGCCTAGGTGTGAGGGACACCTCGGGATTCTCCTCGAGTCTTGGCATGGCAATTGGGATGCGTCTCCACGTGAGGCGGGAGACCCAGTGTCCCTTAAACGTACCACAGGGAAGCTGGGACTCCTATCCATTTTCAAGAGGAGTCAGGCATCGTCTCCTTTGGAAGCATTGATCTCCACGGACCTCTCGAGTTTTCAAAGGATGTGAGGCCTCCGGTCGTGATGAGGCGGAGGACTAGGTCTTTCTCTGTGGTCTCCACAGGGGATTCAGACATCACTTCGTCTTGGGAGATGCAAGACGAGCCTGCATTCAATTCACTGCAGGGATATCCGGCCTTACTTCGAGTCAGAGCATCTCGGTGTCCATTCCACTTGAGGCCAGAAACTCAGGGGCCCTCTCACATACCTGTAGCTGAGAGAAGCCTCTTCTTGAGGTGCTTGTGGAAAGTTGGTATTCCTCTGGAGGCGAAGCCAGGGACTAAGCTCTCATTTCGAGTTGATTTGGGGTCCACGGAGCCCTTTCGTGTTGCTCCAGTGACCTCAGGATCCCTGTAGACTTGAGACAGTGATCTTGGGTTTTCTCTGGAGTGCCATCAAGGAAATCAAGGCTCCTTTCACGTTTGATGTGGAACACGGAATTGCTCTGCACGCAGTGCAGGGAAATCGGGCCTCATCTCGCGGCGAGGGGGAAGTCTCATGGTTTTTCTCGATTTGCGGCCGGATCCTGGGGTATATTCTCTAGTTAACACGGGGAGGGCACTTCAGTACGCGTGTTTGTTCAGCGACGTCAGGAATCCTGCCTAGGTGCGAGGGACTCCTCGGAATTCTCTTCGAGTATTGGCATGGCAATTGGGACGCGTCTCCACGTGAGGCGGGAGACCCAGGGTCCCTTTCCAAGTTCCAAAGGAGTCCTGGAACTCCTATCCATTTTCAAGAGGAGTCAGGCATCGTCTCCTTTGGAAGCATTTATCTCCGCGGAACTCTCGAGTTTTCAAAGGATGTCAGGCCTCCGGTCCCGTAGAGGAGGAGAACTAGGTCTTTCTCTGTGGTCTCCACAGGGGATTCAGACATCCCTTTTTCTTGGGATGTGCAAGACGAGACTGCATTCAATTCACTGCAGGGATATCCAGCCTTACTTCGAATCAGAGCATCACGGTGTCCATTCCACTTGAGGCCACAAACTCAGGGTCCCTCTCACATACCTGTAGCTGAGAGAAGCCTCCTCTTGAGGTGCTTGTGGAAAGTTGGTATTCCTCTTGAGTCAAATCCAGGGACGAAGCTCTCATCTCGAGTTGATTTGGGGTCCACGGAGCCCTTTCCTGTTGTTCCAGTCACCTCAGGATCCCTCTAGACGTGAGAAAGTGATCTTGGTTTTTCTCTGGAGTGCCATCAAGGAAATCAAGGCTCCTTTCACGTTTGATGTGGAACACGGAATTGCTCTGCACGCTGTGCAGGGGAATCGGGCCTCATCTCCTGGCGAGGTGGAAGTCTCATGGTTTTTCTCGAGTTGCGGCCGGAACCTGAGGTATATTCTTGAGTTACGACGGGGAGGGCCCTTCCGGACACGAGTTTGTTCAGCGAAGTCAGGACACCTGCCTAGGTGCGAGGGACACCTCGGGATTCTCCTCGAGTCTTGGCATGGCAATTGGGACGCGTCTCCCCGTGAGGCTGTATACCCAGTGTCCCTTTCCATGTACCACAGGGATCCTGCGACTCGTATCCATTTTCAAGAGGAGTCAAGCATCTTCTCCTTTGGAAGCATTGATCTAGGCGGACCTCTCCAGTTTTCAAAGGATGTGAGGCCTCCGGTCACAATAAGGCGGAGAACTAGGTCTTTCTCTGTGGTCTCCACAGGGGATTCAGACATCCCTTTGTCTTGGGAGATGCAAGACGAGCCTGCATTCAATTCACTGCAGGGATATACGGCCTTACTTCGAGTCAGAGCATGTCGGTGTCCATTCCACTTGAGGCCACAAACTCAGGGTCCCTCTCACATACCTGTAGCTGAGAGAAGCCTCCTCTTGAGGTGCTTGTGGAAAGTTGGTATTCCTCTTGAGTCGAAGCCAGGGACTAAGCTCTCATCTCGATTTGATTTGGGGTTTACGGAGCACTTTCGTGTTCCTACAGTCACCTGAGGATCCCTGTATACTTGAAAAAGTGATCCTGGCTTTTCTCTGGAGTGCCATCAAGGAAATCAAGGTTCCTTTCACGTTTGATGTGGACCACGGAATTTCTCTGCATGCAGTGCAGGGGAATCGGGACTCATCTCGCGGCGAGGGGGAAGTCTCATGGTTTTCCTCAAGTTGCGGCCGGAACCTGGGGTATATTCTCGAGTTACGACGGGGAGGGCCCTTCCAGACACGTGTTTGTTCAGAGACGTCAGGACTCCTGCCTAGGTGCGAGGGATACCTCGGGATTCTCCTCGAGTCTTGGCATGGCAATTGGGACGCGTCTCCACGTGAGGAGGGAGACCCAGGGTCCCTTTCCACGTGCCACAGGGATCCTGGGACTCCTATCCATTTTAAAGAGGAGTCAGGCATAGTCTCCTTTGGAAGCATTGATCTCCGCAGACCTCTCGAGTTTTCAAAGAATGTGAGGCATCCGGTCGCGATTAGGCGGAGAACTAGGTCTTTCTCTGTGGTCTCCACAGGGGATTCAGACATCCCTTCGTCATGGGAGATTCAAGACGAGCCTGCATTTAATTCACTGCAGGGATATCCGGCCTAATTCGAGTCAGAGCATCTCGGTGTCCATTCCACTTGAGGCCACAAACTCAGGGTCCTTCTCACATAGCTTTAGCTGAGAGAAGCCTCCTCTTGAGGTGCTTGTGGAAAGTTGGTAGTCCTCTTGATTCGAAGCCAGGATCTAAGCTCTCATCTCGAGTTGATTTGGGGTCCACGGAGCCCTTTCGTGTTGGTCCAGTGACCTCAGTATCCCTCTAGACTTGACACAGTGATAATGGGTTTTCTCTGGAGTGCCATCAAGGAAATCAAGTCTCCTTTCATGTTTGATGTGGAACACGGAATTGCTCTGCACGCAGTGCAGGGGAATCGGGCCTCTTCTCCCAGCGAGGGGGAAGTCTCATGGTTTTTTTCGAGTTGCGACCAGAACCTGGGGTATATTCTCGAGTTACGACGGGGAGGGCCCTTCCAGACACGTGTTTGTTCAGCGACATCAGGACTCCTGCCTAGGTGCGAGGGACACCTCGGGATTCTCCTCTAGTCTTGGCTGGCAATTGGGACGCGTCTCCACGTGAGGCGGGAGACCCAGGGTCCCTTTCCACGTGCCACAGGGATCCTGGGACTCCTATCCATTTTCAAGAGGAGTCAGGCACCGTCTCCTTTGGAAGAATTGATCTCCGCGGACCTCTCGAGTTTTCAAAGGATGTGAGGACTCCGATCGCGATGAGGCGGAGAACTAGGTCTTTCTCTGTGGTCTCCACAGGGGATTCAGACATCCCTTCGTCTTGGGAGATGCAAGACGAGCCTGCATTCAATTCACTGCAGGGATATCCGGCCGTATTTCAAGTCAGAGCATCTCGGTGTCCATTCCACTTGAGGCCACAAACTCAGGGTCCCTCTCACATACCTGTAGCTGAGAGAAGCCTCCTCTTGAGGTGCTTGTGGAAAGTTGGTATTCCTCTTGAGTCGAAGCCAGGGTCTAAGCTCTAATCTCGAGTTAATTTGGGTTCCACGGAGCGCTTTCGTGTTGCTCCAGTGACCTCAGGGTCCCTCTAGACTTGAGACAGTGATTTTGGGTTTTCTCTGGAGTGCCATCAAGGAAATTAAGGCTCCTTTCACGTTGGATGTGGAACACGGAATTGCTCTGCACGCAGTGCAGGGGAATCGGGCCTCATCTCGCGGCGAGGGGGAAGTCTCATGGTTTTACTTGAGTTGCGGCCGGAACCTGGGGTATATTCTCGAGTTACGACGGGGAGGCCCCTTCCAGACACGTGTTTGTTCAGCGACGTCAGGACTCCTGCCTAGGTGCGAGGGACACCTCGGGATTCTCCTCGAGTCTTGGCATGGCAATTGGGATGCGTCTCCACGTGATGCACGAGACCCAGGGTCCGTTTCAAAGTGCGACAGGGATCCAGGGACTTGTATCCGTTTTCAAGAGGAGTCAGGCATCGTCTCCTTTGGAAGCATTGATCTCCGTGGACCTCTCGAGTTTTCAAAGGATGTGAGGCCTCCGGTCGCGATGAGGCGGAGAACTTGGTCTTTCTCTGTGGTATCCACATTGGATTCAGACATCCCTTCGCTTGGGAGATGCAAGACAAGCCTGCATTCAATTCACTGCAGGGATATCCAGCCTTACTTCCAGTCAGAGTATCTCGGTGTCCATTCCACTTGAGGCCACAAACTCAGGGTCCCCATCACATACCTGTAGCTGAGAGAAGCCTCCTCTTGAGGTGCTTGTGGAAAGTTGGTATTTCTCTTGATTCGAAGCCAGGGACTAAGCTCTCATCTCGAGTTGAATTGGGGTACACGGAGCCCTTTCGTGTTGCTACAGTGACCTCAAGATCCCTCCAGATTTGAGACAGTGATCTTGGCTTTTCTCTGCAGTAAAAACAAGGAAATCAAGACTCCTTTCACGTTTCATGAGGAACACGGAATTGCTCTGCACGCAGTGCAGGGGAATCGGACCTCATCTCGCGGCGAGGGGGAAGTCTCATTGTTTTTCTCGAGTTGCGCCCGGAACCTGTGGTATATTCTCGAGTTAGGAAGGGGAGGGCCCTTCCAGACACGTGTTTCTTCATCGACGTCAGGACTTCTGCCTAGGTGCGAGGGACACCTCGGGATCCTCCTCAATTCTTGGCATGGCAATTGGGACGCGTCTGCACGTGAGGCGCGAGTCCCAGGGTCCCTTTCCACGTGCCACAGGGATCCTGGGACTCCTATCCATTATCAAGAGGAGTCAGGCATCGTCTCCTTTGGAAGCATTGATCTCCGTGGACCTCTCGAGTTTTCAAAGGATGTGAGGCCTCCGGTCGCGATGAGGCGGAGAACTTGGTCTTTCTCTGTGGTATCCACATTGGATTCAAACATCCCTTCGCTTGGGAGATGCAAGACGAGCCTGCATTCAATTCACTGCAGGGATATCCAGCCTTACTTCGAGTCAGAGTATCTCGGTGTCCATTCCACTTGAGGCCACAAACTCAGGGTCCCCATCACATACCTGTAGCTGAGAGAAGCCTCCTCTTGAGGTGCTTGTGGAAAGTTTGTATTTCTCTTGATTCGAAGCGAGGGACTAAGCTCTCATCTCGAGTTGATTTGGGGTACACGGAGCCCTTTCGTGTTGCTACAGTGACCTCAAGATCCCTCCAGATTTGAGACAGTGATCTTGGCTTTTCTCTGCAGTAAAATCAAGGAAATCAAGACTCCTTTCACGTTTCATGAGGAACACGGAATTGCTCTGCACGCAGTGCAGGGGAATCGGACCTCATCTCGCGGCAAGGGGGAAGTCTCATTGTTTTTCTCGAGTTGCGCCCGGAACCTGTGGTATATTCTCGAGTTAGGAAGAGGAGGGCCCTTCCAGACACGTGTTTCTTCATCGACGTCAGGACTTCTGCCTAGGTGCGAGGGACACCTCGGGATCCTCCTCAAGACTTGGCATGGCAATTGGGACGCGTCTGCACGTGAGGCGCGAGTCCCAGGGTCCCTTTCCACCTGTCACAGGGATCCTGGGACTCCTATCCATTTTCAAGAGGAGTCAGGCATCTTGTCCTTTGGATGCATTGATCTCCGCAGACCTCTCGAGTTTTCAAAGGATGTGAGGCTTCCGGTCGTGATGAGGCGGAGGACTAGATCTTTCTCTGTTGTCTCCACAGGGGATTCAGACATCCCTTCGTCTTGGGAGATGCAAGACGAGCCTGCATTCAATTCACTGCAGGGATATCCGGCCTTACTTCGAGTCAGAAAATCTCGGTGTCCCTTCCACTTGAGGCCAGAAACTCAGGGGCCCTCTCACATACTGTAGCTGAGAGAAGCCTCTTCTTGAGGTGCTTGTGGAAAGTTGGTATTCCTCTTGAGGCGAAGCCAGGGACTAAGCTCTCATCTCGAGTTGATTTGGGGTTCACGGAGCCCTTTCGTATTGCTCCAGTGACCTCAGGATCCCTGTAGACTTGAGACAGTGATCTTGGGTTTTCTCTGGAGTGCCATCAAGGAAATCAAGGCTCCTTTCACGTTTGATGTGGAAAACGGAATTGCTCTGCAGGCAGTGCAGGGGATTCGGGCCTCATCTCGCGGAGAGGGGGAAGTCTCATGGTTTTTCTCGAGTTGTGGATGTAACCTGGGGTATATTCTCGAGTTACGACGGTAAGGGCCCTTCCAGACACGTGTTTGTTCAACGACATCAGGACTCCTGCCTAGGTGCGAGGGACACCTCGGGATTCTCCTCGAGTCTTGGCATGGCAATTGGGACGCGTCTCCACGTGAGGCGGGAGACCCAGGGTCCCTTCCCACGTGCCACAGGGATCCTGGGACTTCTATCCATTTTCAAGACGAGTCGGGCATCGTCTCCTTTGGAAGCATTGATCTCCGCAGACCTCTCGAGTTTTCAAAGGATGTGAGGCCTCTGGTCGGGATGAGGCGGAGGGCTAGGTCTTTCTCTGTGGTCTCCACAGGAGATTCAGACATCCCTTCGTCTTGGGAGATGCAAGACGAGCCTGCATTCAATTCACTGCAGGGATATCCGGCCTTACTTTTAGTCAGAGCATCTCTGTGTCCATTAACTTGAGGCCACACACTTAGGGTCCCTCTCACATACCTGTAGCTGAGAGAGTCTCCTCTTGAGGTGCTTGTGGAAAGTTGGGATCCTCTTGAGTCGAAGACAGGGACTAAGCTCTCATCTCGAGTTGATTTGTGGTCCACGGAGCCCTTTAGTGTTGCTCCAGTGACCTCAGGATCACTCTAGACTTGACACAGTGAACTTGGGTATTCTCTGGAGTGCCATCAAGGAAATCAAGGCTCCTTTCACGTTTGATGTGGAAAACGGAATTGCTCTGCACGCAGTGCAGGGGAATCGGGCCTCATCTCGCGGCGAAGTTGAAGTCTCATGGTTTTTCTCGAGTTGCGGCCGGAACCTGGGGTATATTCTCGAGTTACGATGGGGAGGGCCCTTCCAGACACGTGTTTGTTCAGCGACGTCAGGTCTCCTGCCTAAGTGCGAGGGACACCTCGGGATTCTCCTCGAGTCTTTGCATGGCAATTGGGACACGTCTCCACGTGAGGCGGGAGACCCAGGGTCCCTTTCCACGTGCCACAGGGATCCTGGGACTCCTATCCATTTTCAAGAGGAGTCAGGCATCGTCTCCTTCGGAAGTATTGATCTAGGCAGAGCTCTCGAGTTTTCAAAGGATATGAGGCCTCCGGTTGCGTTGAGGTGGAGGACTAGGTCTTTCTCTGTAGTCTCCACAGGGGATTCAGACATCCCTTCGTCTTGGGAGATGCAAGACGAGCCTGCATTCAATTCACTGCAGGGATATCCGGCCTTACTTCGAGTCAGAGCATCTCGGTGTCCATTCCACTTGAGGCCACAAACTCAGGGTCCCTCTCACATACCTGTAGCTGAGAGAAGCCTCCTCTTCAGGTGCTTGTGGAAAGTTGGTATTCCTCTTGAGTCGAAGCCAGGGACTAAGCTCTCATCTCGAGTTGATTTGGGGTCCACGGAGCCATTTCGTGTTGCTCCAGTGACCTCAGGATCCCTCTAGACTTGAGACAGTGATCTTGGGTTTTCTCTGGAGTGCCATCAAGGAAATCAAGGCTCCTTTCACGTTTGATGTGGAACACGGAATTGCTCTGCACGCAGTCCAGGGGAATCGGGTCTGATGTAGCGGCGAAGGGGAAGTCTCATGGATTTTCTCGAGTTGCGGCCAGAACCTGTTGTATATTCTCGAGTTACGACGGGGAGGGCCCTTCCAGACACGTGTTTGTTCAGCGACGTCAGGACTCCTGCCTAGGAGCGAGGGACACCTCGGGATTCTCCTCGAGTCTTGGCATGGCAATTGGGAGGCGTCTCCACGTGAGGCGGGAGACCTAGGGTCCCTTTCAACGTGCCACAGGGATCCTGGGACTCCTATCCATTTTCAAGAGGAGTCAGGCATCGTCTCCTTTGGAAGCATTGATCTCCGCGGACCTCTCGAGTTTTTAAAGGATGTGAGGCCTCCGCTCGCGATGAGGCGGAGAATTAGGTCTTTCTCTGTAATCTCCACAGCGGATTCAGACATCCCTTCGTCTTGGGAGATGCAAGACGAGCCTGCATTCAATTTACTGCAGGGATATCCGGCCTTACTTCGAGTCAGAGCATCTCGGTGTCCATTCCACTTGAGGCCACAAACTCAGGGTCCCTCTCATATACCTGTAGCTGAGAGAAGCCTCCTCTTGAGGTGCTTGTGGAAAGTTGGTATTCCTCTTGAGTCGAAGCCAGGGACTAAGCTCTCATCTCGAGTTGATTTGGGGTCCACGGAGCCCTTTCGTGTTGGTCTTGTGACCTCAGGATCCCTCTAGACTTGAGACAGTGATCTTGGGTTTTCTCTGGAGTGCCATCAAGGAAATCAAGGCTCCTTTCACGTTTGATGTGGAACACGGAATTGCTCTGCACGCAGTCCAGGGGAATCGGGCCTCATCTCGCGGCGAGGGGGAAGTCTCATGGTTTTTCTCGAGTTGCGGCCGGAACCTGGGGTATATTCTCGAGTTACGACGGGGAGGGCCCTTCCAGACACGTGTTTGTTCAGCGACGTCAGGACTCCTGCCTAGGTGCGAGGGACACCTCGGGATTCTCCTCGAGTCTTGGCATGGCAATTTGGACGCGTCTCCACGTGAGGCGGGAGACCCAGGGTCCCTTTCCACGTGCTACAGGGATCCTGGGACTCCTATCCATTTTCAAGAGGAGTCAGGCATCGTCTCCTTTGGAAGCATTGATCTTCGCATACCTCTCGAATTTTCAAAGGATGTGAGGCCTCCGGTCGCGATGAGGCGGAAAATTAGGTCTTTCTCTGTGGTCTCCACAGGGGATTCAGACATCCCTTCATCTTCGGAGATGCAAGACGAGCCTGCATTCAATTCACTGCAGGGATATCCGGCCTTACTTCGAGTCAGAGCATCTCGGTGTCCATTCCACTTGAGGCCACAAACTCAGGGTCCCTCTCACATACCTGTAGCTGAGAGAAGCCTCCTCTTGAGGTGCTTGTGGAAAGTTGGTATTCCTCTTGAGTCGAAGCCAGGGACTAAGCTCTCATCTCGAGTTGATTTGGGGTCCACGGAGCCCTTTCCTGTTGGTCTTGTGACCTCAGGATCCCTCTAGACTTGAGACAGTGATCTTGGGTTTTCTCTGGAGTGCCATCAAGGAAATCAAGGCTCCTTTCACGTTTGATGTGGAACACGGAATTGCTCTGCACGCATTGCAGGGGAATCGGGCCTCATCTCGCGGCGAGGGGGAAGTCTCATGGTTTTTCTCGAGTTGCGGCCGGAACCTGGGGTATATTCTCGAGTTACGACGGGGAGGGCCCTTCCAGACACGTGTTTGTTCAGCGACGTCAGGACTCCTGGCTAGGTGCGAGGGACACCTCGGGATTCTCCTCGAGTCTTGGCATGGCAATTTGGACGCGTCTCCACGTGAGGCGGGAGACCCAGGGTCCCTTTCCACGTGCCACAGGGATCCTGGGACTCTTATCCATTTTCAAGAGGAGTCAGGCATCGTCTCCTTTGGAAGCATTGATCTTCGCATACCTCTCGAATTTTCAAAGGATGTGAGGCCTCCGGTCGCGATGAGGCGGAAAATTAGGTCTTTCTCTGTGGTCTCCACAGGGGATTCAGACATCCCTTCATCTTCCGAGATGCAAGACGAGCCTGCATTCAATCACTGCAGGGATATCCGGCCTTACTTCGAGTCAGAGAATCTCGGTGTCCATTCCACTTGAGGCCACAAACTCAGGGTCCCTCTCACATACCTGTAGCTGAGAGAAGCCTCCTCTTGAGGTGCTTGTGGAAAGTTGGGATTCCTCTTGAGTCGAGGCAGAGACTAAGCTCTCATCTCGAGTTGATTTGGGGTCCACGGAGCCCTTTCGTGTTGCTCCAGTGACCTCAGGATCCCTCTAGACTTGAGACAGTGATCTTGGGTTTTCTCTGGAGTGCCATCAAGGAAATCAAGGCTTTTTTCACGTTTGATGTGGAACACGGAATTGCTCTGCATGCAGTGCAGGGGAATCGGGTCTCATCTCGCGGCGAGGGGGAAGTCTCATGGTTTTTCTCGAGTTACGGCGGGAACCTGGGGTATATTCTCGAGTTACGACGGGGAGGGCCCTTCCAGACACATGTTTCTTCAGCGACGTCAGGACTCCTGCCTAGGTGCGAGGGACACCTCGGGATTCTCCTCGAGTCTTGGCATGGCAATTGGGAGGCGTCTCCACGTGAGGCGGGAGACCCAGTGTCCCTTTTCACGTGCCACAGGGATCCTGGGACGCCTAACCATTTTCAAGAGGAGTCAGGCATCGTCTCCTTTGGAAGCATTGATCTCCTCGGACCTCTCGAGTTTTCAAAGGATGTGAGGCCTCCGGTCGCGATGAGTCGGAGGACTAGGTCTTTCTCTGTGGTCTCCACAGCGGATTCAGATATCACTTCGTCTTGGGAGATGCAAGACGAGCCTGCATTCAATTTACTGCAGGGAAATCCGTCCTTACGTCGAGTCAGAGCATCTCGGTGTCCATTCCACTTGAGGCCACAAACTTAGGGTCCCTCTCACATACCTGTAGCTGAGAGAAGCCTCCTCTTGAGGTGCTTATGGAAAGTTGGGATTCCTCTTGAGTCGAAGACAGGGACTAAGCTCTCATCTCGAGTTGATTTGTGGTCCACGGAGCCCTTTAGTGTTGCTCCAGTGACCTCAGGATCACTCTAGACTTGACACAGTGAACTTGGGTATTCTCTGGAGTGCCATCAAGGAAATCAAGGCTCCTTTCACGTTTGATGTGGAAAACGGAATTGCTCTGCACGCAGTGCAGGGGAATCGGGCCTCATCTCGCGGCGAAGTTGAAGTCTCATGGTTTTTCTCGAGTTGCGGCCGGAACCTGGGGTATATTCTCGAGTTACGATGGGGAGGGCCCTTCCAGACACGTGTTTGTTCAGCGACGTCAGGTCTCCTGCCTAAGTGCGAGGGACACCTCGGGATTCTCCTCGAGTCTTTGCATGGCAATTGGGACACGTCTCCAAGTGAGGCGGGAGACCCAGGGTCCCTTTCCACGTGCCACAGGGATCCTGGGACTCCTATCCATTTTCAAGAGGAGTCAGGCATCGTCTCCTTCGGAAGTATTGATCTAGGCAGAGCTCTCGAGTTTTCAAAGGATATGAGGCCTCCGGTTGCGTTGAGGTGGAGGACTAGGTCTTTCTCTGTAGTCTCCACAGGGGATTCAGACATCCCTTCATCTTGGGAGATGCAAGCCGAGCCTGCATTCAATTCACTGCAGGGATATCCGGCCTTACTTCGAGTCAGAGCATCTCGGTGTCCATTCCACTTGAGGCCACAAACTCAGGGTCCCTCTCACATACCTGTAGCTGAGAGAAGCCTCCTCTTCAGGTGCTTGTGGAAAGTTGGTATTCCTCTTGAGTCGAAGCCAGGGACTAAGCTCTCATCTCGAGTTGATTTGGGGTCCACGGAGCCATTTCGTGTTGCTCCAGTGACCTCAGGGTCCCTCTAGACTTGAGACAGTGATCTTGGGTTTTCTCTGGAGTGCCATCAAGGAAATCAAGGCTCCTTTCACGTTTGATGTGGAACACGGAATTGCTCTGCACGCAGTCCAGGGGAATCGGGTCTGATGTAGCGGCGAGGGGGAAGTCTCATGGATTTTCTCGAGTTGCGGCCAGAACCTGTTGTATATTCTCGAGTTACGACGGGGAGGGCCCTTCCAGACACGTGTTTGTTCAGCGACGTCAGGACTCCTGCCTAGGAGCGAGGGACACCTCGGGATTCTCCTCGAGTCTTGGCATGGCAATTGGGAGGCGTCTCCACGTGAGGAGGGAGACCCAGGGTCCCTTTCAACGTGCCACAGGGATCCTGGGACTCCTATCCATTTTCAAGAGGAGTCAGGCATCGTCTCCTTTGGAAGCATTGATCTCCGCGGACCTCTCGAGTTTTTAAAGGATGTGAGCCCTCCGCTCGCGATGAGGCGGAGAATTAGGTCTTTCTCTGTAATCTCCACAGCGGATTCAGACATCCCTTCGTCTTGGGAGATGCAAGACGAGCCTGCATTCAATTCACTGCAGGGATATCCGGCCTTACTTCGAGTCAGAGCATCTCGGTGTCCATTCCACTTGAGGCCACAAACTCAGGGTCCCTCTCATATACCTGTAGCTGAGAGAAGCCTCCTCTTGAGGTGCTTGTGGAAAGTTGGTATTCCTCTTGAGTCGAAGCCAGGGACTAAGCTCTCATCTCGAGTTGATTTGGGGTCCACGGAGCCCTTTCGTGTTGGTCTTGTGACCTCAGGATCCCTCTAGACTTGAGACAGTGATCTTGGGTTTTCTCTGGAGTGCCATCAAGGAAATCAAGGCTCCTTTCACGTTTGATGTGGAACACGGAATTGCTCTGCACGCAGTCCAGGGGATTCGGGCCTCATCTCGCGGCGAGGGGGAAGTCTCATGGTTTTTCTCGAGTTGCGGCCGGAACCTGGGGTATATTCTCGAGTTACGACGGGGAGGGCCCTTCCAGACACGTGTTTGTTCAGCGACGTCAGGACTCCTGCCTAGGTGCGAGGGACACCTCGGGATTCTCCTCGAGTCTTGGCATGGCAATTTGGACGCGTCTCCACGTGAGGCGGGAGACCCAGGGTCCCTTTCCACGTGCTACAGGGATCCTGGGACTCCTATCCATTTTCAAGAGGAGTCAGGCATCGTCTCCTTTGGAAGCATTGATCTTCGCATACCTCTCGAATTTTCAAAGGATGTGAGGCCTCCGGTCGCGATGAGGCGGAAAATTAGGTCTTTCTCTGTGGTCTCCACAGGGGATTCAGACATCCCTTCATCTTCGGAGATGCAAGACGAGCCTGCATTCAATTCACTGCAGGGATATCCGGCCTTACTTCGAGTCAGAGCATCTCGGTGTCCATTCCACTTGAGGCCACAAACTCAGGGTCCCTCTCACATACCTGTAGCTGAGAGAAGCCTCCTCTTGAGGTGCTTGTGGAAAGTTGGTATTCCTCTTGAGTCGAAGCCAGGGACTAAGCTCTCATCTCGAGTTGATTTGGGGTCCACGGAGCCCTTTCCTGATGGTCTTGTGACCTCAGGATCCCTCTAGACTTGAGACAGTGATCTTGGGTTTTCTCTGGAGTGCCATCAAGGAAATCAAGGCTCCTTTCACGTTTGATGTGGAACACGGAATTGCTCTGCACGCATTGCAGGGGAATCGGGCCTCATCTCGCGGCGAGGGGGAAGTCTCATGGTTTTTCTCGAGTTGCGGCCGGAACCTGGGGTATATTCTCGAGTTACGACGGGGAGGGCCCTTCCAGACACGTGTTTGTTCAGCGACGTCAGGACTCCTGGCTAGGTGCGAGGGACACCTCGGGATTCTCCTCGAGTCTTGGCATGGCAATTTGGACGCGTCTCCACGTGAGGCGGGAGACCCAGGGTCCCTTTCCACGTGCCACAGGGATCCTGGGACTCTTATCCATTTTCAAGAGGAGTCAGGCATCGTCTCCTTTGGAAGCATTGATCTTCGCATACCTCTCGAATTTTCAAAGGATGTGAGGCCTCCGGTCGCGATGAGGCGGAAAATTAGGTCTTTCTCTGTGGTCTCCACAGGGGATTCAGACATCCCTTCATCTTCCGAGATGCAAGACGAGCCTGCATTCAATCACTGCAGGGATATCCGGCCTTACTTCGAGTCAGAGCATCTCGGTGTCCATTCCACTTGAGGCCACAAACTCAGGGTCCCTCTCACATACCTGTAGCTGAGAGAAGCCTCCTCTTGAGGTGCTTGTGGAAAGTTGGGATTCCTCTTGAGTCGAGGCAGAGACTAAGCTCTCATCTCGAGTTGATTTGGGGTCCACGGAGCCCTTTCGTGTTGCTCCAGTGACCTCAGGATCCCTCTAGACTTGAGACAGTGATCTTGGGTTTTCTCTGGAGTGCCATCAAGGAAATCAAGGCTTTTTTCACGTTTGATGTGGAACACGGAATTGCTCTGCATGCAGTGCAGGGGAATCGGGTCTCATCTCGCGGCGAGGGGGAAGTCTCATGGTTTTTCTCGAGTTACGGCGGGAACCTGGGGTATATTCTCGAGTTACGACGGGGAGGGCCCTTCCAGACACATGTTTCTTCAGCGACGTCAGGACTCCTGCCTAGGTGCGAGGGACACCTCGGGATTCTCCTCGAGTCTTGGCATGGCAATTGGGAGGCGTCTCCACGTGAGGCGGGAGACCCAGTGTCCCTTTCCACGTGCCACAGGGATCCTGGGACTCCTAACCATTTTCAAGAGGAGTCAGGCATCGTCTCCTTTGGAAGCATTGATCTCCGCGGACCTCTCGAGTTTTCAAAGGATGTGAGGCCTCCGGTCGCGATGAGTCGGAGGACTAGGTCTTTCTCTGTGGTCTCCACAGCGGATTCAGATATCACTTCGTCTTGGGAGATGCAAGACGAGCCTGCATTCAATTTACTGCAGGGAAATCCGTCCTTACGTTGAGTCAGAGCATCTCGGTGTCCATTCCACTTGAGGCCACAAATTTAGGGTCCCTCTCACATACCTGTAGCTGAGAGAAGCCTCCTCTTGAGGTGCTTGTGGAAAGTTGGGATTCCTCTTGAGTCGAAGACAGGGACTAAGCTCTCATCTCGAGTTGATTTGTGGTCCACGGAGCCCTTTAGTGTTGCTCCAGTGACCTCAGGATCACTCTAGACTTGACACAGTGAACTTGGGTATTCTCTGGAGTGCCATCAAGGAAATCAAGGCTCCTTTCACATTTGATGTGGAAAACGGAATTGCTCTGCACGCAGTGCAGGGGAATCGGGCCTCATCTCGCGGCGAGGGGGAAGTCTCATGGTTTGTCTCGAATTGCGGCCGGAACCTGGGGTATATTCTCGAGTTACGACGGGGAGGGCCCTTCCAGACACGTGTTTGTTCAGCGACGTCAGGACTCCTGCCTAGGTGCGAGGGACACCTCGGGATTCTCCTCGAGTCTTGGCATGCCAATTGGAACGCGTCTCCATGTGAGACGGGAGACCCAGTGTCCCTGTCCACGTGCCACAGTGATCCTGGGACTCCTATCCATTTTCAAGAGGAGTCAGGCATCGTCTCCTTCGGAAGTATTGATCTCCGCGGACCTCTTGAGTTTTCAAAGGATATGAGGCCTCCGGTTGCGTTGAGGTGGAGGACTAGGTCTTTCTCTGTGGTCTCCACAGGGGATTCAGACAACCCTTCGTCTTGGGAGATGCAAGACGAGCCTGCATTCAATTCACTGCAGGGATATCCGGCCTTATTTCGAGTCAGAGCATCTCGGTGTCCATTCCACTTGAGGCCACAAACTCAGGGTCCCTCTCACATACCTGTAGCTGAGAGAAGCCTCCTCTTGAGGTGCTTGTGGAAAGTTGGTATTCCTCTTGACTCGAAGCCAGGGACTAAGCTCTCATCTCGAGTTGATTTGGGGTCCACGGAGCCCTTTCCTGTTGGTCCAGTGACCTCAGGATCCCTCTAGACTTGAGACAGTGATCTTGGGTTTTCTCTGGAGTGCCATCAAGGAAATCAAGGCTCCTTTCACGTTTGATGTGGAACACGGAATTTTACTGCACGCAGTGCAGGGGAATCGGGCCTCAACTCGCGGCGAGGGGGAAATCTCATGGTTTTCCTCGAGTTGCGGCCCGAACCTGGGGTATATTCTCTAGTTACGACGGGGAAGGCCCTCCCAGACACGTGTTTGTTCAGCGATGTCAGGACTCCTGCCTAGGTGCGAGGGACACCTCGGGATTCTCCTCGAGTCTTGGCATGGCAATTGGGAGGCGTCTCCACGTGAGGCGGGAGACCCAGGGTCCCTTTCGACGTGCCACAGGGATCCTGGGACTCCTATCCATTTTCAAGAGGAGTCGGGCATCGTCTCCTTTGGAAGCATTGATCTCTGCAGATCTCTCGAGTTTTCAAAGGATGTGAGGCCTCCGCTCGCGATGAGGTGGAGAATAAGGTTTTTCTCTGTGGTCTCCACAGGGGATTCAGACATCCCTTCGTCTTGGGAGATGCAAGACGAGCCTGCATTCAATTCACTGCAGGGATATCCGGCCTTACTTCGAGTCAGAGCATCTCGGTGTCCATTCCACTTGAGGCCTCAAACTCAGGGTCCCTCTCACATATCTGTAGGTGAGAGAAACCTCCTTTTGAGGTGCTTCTGGAAAGTTGGGATTCCTCTTGAGTCGAAGCCAGGGACTAAGCTCTCATCTCGAGTTGATTTGGGGTCCACGGAGCCCTTTCCTGTTGGTCCAGTGACCTCAGGATCCCTCTAGACTTGAGACAGTGATCTTGGGTTTTCTCTGGAGTGCCATCAAGGAAATCAAGGCTCCTTTCACGTTTGATGTGGAAAACGGAATTGCTCTGCTTGCAGTGCAGGGGAATCGGGCCTCAACTCGCGGCGAGGGGGAAATCTCATGGTTTTTCTCGAGTTGCGGCCCAAACCTGTGGTATATTCTCGAGTTACGACGGGGAGGGCCCTTCCAGACACGTGGTTGTTCAGCGATGTCAGGACTCCTGCCTTGGTGCGAGGGACACCTCGGGATTCTCTTCGAGTCTTGGCATGGCAATTTGGACGCGTCTCCACGTGAGGCGGGAGACCCAGGATCCCTTTCCACGTGCCACAGGGATCCTGGGACCCCTATCCATTTTCAAGAGGAGTCAGGCATCGTCTCCTTTGGAAGCATTGATCTCCGCGGACCTATCGAGTTTTCAAAGGATGTGAGGCCTCCGGTCCCCATGAGGCGGAGAACTCGGTCTTTCTCTGTGGTCTCCACAGCGGATTCAGACATCCCTTCGTCTTGGGAGATGCAAGACGAGCCTGCATTCAATTCACTGCAGGGATATCCGGCCTTACTTCGAGTCAGAGCATCTCGGTGTCCATTCCACTTGAGGCCACATTCTCGGGGTCCCTCAAATATACCTGTAGCTGAGAGAAGCCTCCTCTTGAGGTGCTTGTGGAAAGTTGGTGTTCCTCTTGAGTGGAAGCCAGGGACTAAGCTCTCATCTCGAGTTGATTTGGGGTCCACGGAGCCCTTTCGTGTTGCTCCAGTGACCTCAGGATCCCTCTAGACTTGAGATAGTGATCTTGGGTTTTCTCTGGAGTGCCATCAAGGAAATCAAGGCTCCTTTCAAGTTTGATGTGGAACACGGAATTGCTCTGCACGCAGTGCAGGGGAATCGGGCCTCAACTCGCGGCGAGGGGGAAATCTCATGGTTTTTCTCGAGTTGCGGCCCGAACCTGGGCTATATTCTCGAGTTACGACGGGGAGGGCCCTTCCAGACACGTGTTTTTTCAGCGATGTCAGGACTCCTGCCTAGGTGCGAGGGACACCTCTGGATTCTCTTCGAGTCTTGGCATGGCAATTTGGACGCGTCTCCACGTGAGGCGGGAGACCCAGGTTCCCTTTCCACGTGCCACAGGGATCCTGGGACCCCTATCCATTTTCAAGAGGAGTCAGGCATCGTCGCCTTTGGAAGCATTGATCTCCGCGGACCTATCGAGTTTTCAAAGGATGTGAGGCCTCCGGTCCCCATGAGGCGGAGAACTCGGTCTTTCTCTGTGGTCTCCACAGCGGATTCAGACATCCCTTCTTCTTGGGAGATGCAAGACGAGCCTGCATTCAATTCACTGCAGGGATATCCGGCCTTACTTCGAGTCAGAGCATCTCGGTGTCCATTCCACTTGAGGCCACAAACTCGGGGTCCCTCAAATATACCTGTAGCTGAGAGAAGCCTCCTCTTGAGGTGCTTGTGGAAAGTTGGAATTCCTCTTGAGTGGAAGCCAGGGACTAAGCTCTCATCTCGAGTTGACTTGGGATCCACGGAGCCCTTTCGTGTTGCTCCAGTGACCTCAGGATCCCTCTAGACTTGAGACAGTGATCTTGGGTTTTCTCTGGAGTGCCATCAAGGAAATCAAGGCTCCTTTCAAGTTTGATGTGGAACACGGAATTGCTCTGCACGCAGTGCAGGGGAATCGGTCCTAATCTCGCGGCAAATGGGATGTCTCATGGTTTTTCTCAAGTTGCGGCCGAAACCTGGGGTACATTCTCGAGTTACGACGGGGAGGGCCCTTCCAGACACGTGTTTGTTCAGCGACGTCAGGACTCCTGCCTAGGTGCGAGGAACACCTCGGGATTCTCCTCGAGTCTTGGCATGGCAATTTGGACGCGTCTCCACGTGAGGCGGGAGACCCAGGGTCCCTTTCGACGTGCCACAGGGATCCTGGGACTCCTATCCATTTTCAAGAGGAGTCGGGCATCTTCTTCTTTGGAAGCATTGATCTCCGCGGACCTCTCGAGTTTTCAAGGATGTGAGGCCTCCGGTCTCGATGAGGCGGAGAACTCGGTCTTTCTCTGTGGTCTCCACAGGGGATTCAGACAACCCTTCGTCTTGGGAGATGCAAGACGAGCCTGCATTCAATTCACTGCAGGGATATCCGGCCTTATTTCGAGTCAGAGCATCTCGGTGTCCATTCCACTTGAGGCCACAAACTCAGGGTCCCTCTCACATACCTGTAGCTGAGAGAAGCCTCCTCTTGAGGTGCTTGTGGAAAGTTGGTATTCCTCTTGAGTCGAAGCCAGGGACTAAGGTCTCATCTCGAGTTGATTTGGGGTCCACGGAGCCCTTTCCTGTTGGTCCAGTGACCTCAGGATCCCTCTAGACTTGAGACAGTGATCTTGGGTTTTCTCTGGAGTGCCATCAAGGAAATCAAGGCTCCTTTCACGTTTGATGTGGAACACGGAATTGCTCTGCTTGCAGTGTAGGGGAATCGGGCCTCAACTCGCGGCGAGGGGGAAATCTCATGGTTTTTCTCGAGTTGCGGCCCGAACCTGGGGTATATTCTCGAGTTACGACGGGGAGGGCCCTTCCAGACACGTGTTTGTTCAGCGATGTCAGGACTCCTGCCTTGGTGCGAGGGACACCTCGGGATTCTCTTCGAGTCTTGGCATGGCAATTTGGACGCGTCTCCACGTGAGGCGGGAGACCCAGGGTCCCTTTCCACGTGCCACAGGGATCCTGGGACTCCTATCCATTTTCAAGAGGAGTCAGGCATCGTCTCCTTTGGAAGCATTGATCTCCGCGGACCTATCGACTTTTCAAAGGATGTGAGGCCTCCGGTCCCCATGAGGCGGAGAACTCGGTCTTTCTCTGTGGTCTCCACAGGGGATTCAGACATCCCTTCGTCTTGAGAGATGGAAGACCATCCTGAATTCAATTCACTGCAGGGATATCCGGCCTTACTTCGAGTCAGAGCATCTCGGTGTCCATTCCAATTGAGGCCACATTCTCGGGGTCTCTCAAATATACCTGTAGCTGAGAGAAGCCTCCTCTTGAGGTGCTTGTGGAAAGTTGGTATACCACTTGAGTGGAAGCCAGGGACTAAGCTCTCATCTCGAGTTGATTTGGGGTCCAGGGAGCCCTTTCGTGTTGCTCCAGTGACCTCAGGATCCCTCTAGACTTGAGACAGTGATCTTGGGTTTTCTCTGGAGTGCCATCAAGGAAATCAAGGCTCCTTTCAAGTTTGATGTGGAACACGGAATTGCTCTGCACGCAGTGCAGGGGAATCGGGCCTCATCTCGTGGCAAAGGGGATGTCTCATGGTTTTTCTCAAGTTGCGGCCGAAACCTGGGGTATATTTTCGAGTTACGACGGGGATGGCCCTTCCAGACACGTGTTTGTTCAGCGACGTCAGGACTCCTGCCTAGGTGCGAGGAACACCTCGGGATTCTCCTCGAGTCTTGGCATGGCAATTTGGACGCGTCTCCACGTGAGGCGGGAGACCCAGGGTCCCTTTCGACGTGCCACAGGGATCCTGGGACTCCTATCCATTTTCAAGAGGAGTCGGGCATCGTCTCCTTCGGAAGTATTGATCTCCGCGGACCTCTTGAGTTTTCAAAGGATATGAGGCCTCCGGTTGTGTTGAGGTGGAGGACTAGGTCTTTCTCTGTGGTCTCCACAGGGGATTCAGACAACCCTTCGTCTTTGGAGATGCAAGACGAGCCTGCATTCAATTCACGGCAGGGATATCCGGCCTTATTTCGAGTCAGAGCATCTCGGTGTCCATTCCACTTGAGGCCACAAACTCAGGGTCCCTCTCACATACCTGTAGCTGAGAGAAGCCTCCTCTTGAGGTGCTTGTGGAAAGTTGGTATTCCTCTTGAGTCTGAGCCAGGGACTAAGCTCTCATCTCGAGTTGATTTGGGGTCCACGGAGCCCTTTCCTGTTGGTCCAGTGACCTCAGGATCCCTCTAGACTTGAGACAGTGATCTTGGGTTTTCTCTGGAGTGCCATCAAGGAAATCAAGGCTCCTTTCACGTTTGATGTGGAACACGGAATTGCTCTGCACGCAGGGCAGGGGAATCGGGCCTCATGTCGCGGCGAGGGGGAAGTCTCATGGTTTTTCTCGAGTTGCGGCCGGAACCTGGGCTATATTCTGGAGTTACGACGAGGAGGGCCCTTCCAGACACGTGTTTGTTCAGCGACGTCAGGACTCCTGCCTAGGTGCGAGGAACACCTCGGGATTCTCCTCGAGTCTTTGCATGGCAATTGGGACGCGTCTCCACGTGAGGCGGGAGACCCAGGGTCCCTTTCCACGTGCCACAGGGATCCTGGGACTCCTATCCATTTTCAAGAGGAGTCGGGCATCGTCTCCTTTGGAAGCATTGATCTCTGCAGATCTCTCGAGTTTTCAAAGGATGTGAGGCCTCCGCTCGCGATGAGGTGGAGAATTAGGTTTTTCTCTGTGGTCTCCACAGGGGATTCAGACATCCCTTCGTCTTGGGAGATGCAAGACGAGCCTGCATTCAATTCACTGCAGGGATATCCGGCCTTACTTCGAGTCAGAGCATCTCGGTGTCCATTCCACTTGAGGCCACAAACTCAGGATCCCTCTCACATACCTGTAGCTGAGAGAAGCCTCCTCTTGAGGTGCTTGTGGAAAGTTGGGATTCCTCTTGAGTCGAAGCCAGGGACTAAGCTCTCATCTCGAGTTGATTTGGGGTCCACGGAGCCCTTTCCTCTTGGTCCAGTGACCTCAGGATCCCTCTAGTCTTGAGACAGTGATCTTGAGTTTTCTCTGGAGTGCCATCAAAGAAATCAAGGCTCCTTTCACGTTTGATGTGGAACACGGAATTGCTCTGCTTGCAGTGCAGGGGAATCGGGCCTCAACTCGCGGCGAGGGGGAAATTTCATGGTTTTTCTCGAGTTGCGGCCCGAACCTGGAGTATATTCTCGAGTTACGACGGGGAGGGCCCTTCCAGACACGTGTTTGTTCAGCGATGTCAGGACTCCTGCCTTGGTGCGAGGGACACCTCGGGATTCTCTTCGAGTCTTGGCATGGCAATTTTGACGCGTCTCCACGTGAGGCGGGAGACCCAGGGTCCCTTTCCACCTGCCACAGGGATCCTGGGACTCCTATCCATTTTCAAGAGGAGTCAGGCATCGTCTCCTTTGGAAGCATTGATCTCCGCGGACCTCTCGAGTTTTCAAAGGATGTGAGGCCTCCGGTCGCAATGAGGCGGAGAACTCGATCTTTCTCTGTGGTCTCCACAGTGGATTCAGACATCCCTTCATCTTGGGAGATGCAAGACGTGCCTGGATTCAATTTACTGCAGGGATATCCGGCCTTACTTCGAGTCAGAGCATCTCGGTGTCCATTCCACTTGAGCCACAAACTCAGGGTCCCTCTCACATACCTGTAGCTGAGAGAAGCCTCCTCTTGAGGTGCTTGTGGAGAGTTGGTATTCCTCTTGAGTCTAAGCCAGGGACTAAGCTCTCATCTCGAGTTGATTTGTGGTCCATGGAGCCCTTTCGTGTTGCTCCAGTGACCTCAGGATCCCTCTAGACTTGATACAGTGATCTTGGGTTTTCTCTGGAGTGCCATCAAGGAAATCAAGGATCCTTTCAAGTTTGATGTGGAACACGGAATTGCTCTGCACGCAGTGCAGGGGAATCGGGCCTCATCTCGCGGCAAGGGGGATGTCTCATGGTTTTTCTGTAGTTGCGGCCGGAACCTGGGGTATATTCTCGAGTTACGATGGGGAGGGCCCTTCCAGACACGTGTTTGTTCAGCGACGTCAGGACTCCTGCCTAGGTGAGAGGTACACCTCGGGATTCTCCTCGAGTCTTGGCATGGCAATTGGGACGCGTGTCCACGTGAGGCGGGAGACCCAGTGTCCCTTTCCACGTGCCACAGGGTTCCTGGGACTCCTATCCATTTTCAAGAGGAGTCAGGCATCGTCTCCTTTGGAAGCACTGATCTCCGCGGACCTCTCGAGTTTTCAAAGGATGTGAGGCCTCTGGTCGCGATGAGGCGGAGAACTCGGTCTTTCCCTGTGGTCTCCACAGGGGATTCAGACATCCCTTCTTCTTGGGAGATGCAAGACGAGCCTGCATTCAATTCACTGCAGGGATATACGGCCTTACTTCGAGTCAGAGCATCTCGGTGTCCATTCCACTTGAGTCCACAAACTCAGGGTCCCTCTCACATACCTGTAGCTGAGAGAAGCCTCCACTTGAGGTGCTTGTGTAAAGTTGGTGTTCCTCTTGAGTCTAAGCCAGGGACTAAGCTCTCATCTCGAGTTTATTTGGGGTCCACGGAGCCATTTCGTGTTGCTCCAGTTACCTCAGGATCCCTCTAGACTTGAGACAGTGATCTTGGGTTTTCTCTGGAGTGCCATCAAGGAAATCAAGGCTCCTTTCACGTTTGATGTGGAACACGGAATTGCTCTGCACGCAGTCCATGGGAATCGGGCCTCATCTCGCGGCGAGGGGGAAGTCTCATGGTTTTTCTCGAGTTGCGGCCGGAACCTGGGGTATATTCTCGAGTTACGACGGGGAGGGCCCTTCCAGACACGTGTTTGTTCAGCGACGTCAGGACTCCTGCCTAGGTGCGAGGGACACCTCGGGATTCTCCTCGAGTCTTGGCATGGCAATTTGGACGCGTCTCCACGTGAGGCGGGAGACCCAGGGTCCCTTTCCACGTGCTACAGGGATCCTGGGACTCCTATCCATTTTCAAGAGGAGTCAGGCATCGTCTCCTTTGGAAGCATTGATCTTCGCATACCTCTCGAATTTTCAAAGGATGTGAGGCCTCCGGTCGCGATGAGGCGGAAAATTAGGTCTTTCTCTGTGGTCTCCACAGGGGATTCAGACATCCCTTCATCTTCGGAGATGCAAGACGAGCCTGCATTCAATTCACTGCAGGGATATCCGGCCTTACTTCGAGTCAGAGCATCTCGGTGTCCATTCCACTTGAGGCCACAAACTCAGGGTCCCTCTCACATACCTGTAGCTGAGAGAAGCCTCCTCTTGAGGTGCTTGTGGAAAGTTGGTATTCCTCTTGAGTCGAAGCCAGGGACTAAGCTCTCATCTCGAGTTGATTTGGGGTCCACGGAGCCCTTTCCTGTTGGTCTTGTGACCTCAGGATCCCTCTAGACTTGAGACAGTGATCTTGGGTTTTCTCTGGAGTGCCATCAAGGAAATCAAGGCTCCTTTCACGTTTGATGTGGAACACGGAATTGCTCTGCACGCATTGCAGGGGAATCGGGCCTCATCTCGCGGCGAGGGGGAAGTCTCATGGTTTTTCTCGAGTTGCGGCCGGAACCTGGGGTATATTCTCGAGTTACGACGGGGAGGGCCCTTCCAGACACGTGTTTGTTCAGCGACGTCAGGACTCCTGGCTAGGTGCGAGGGACACCTCGGGATTCTCCTCGAGTCTTGGCATGGCAATTTGGACGCGTCTCCACGTGAGGCGGGAGACCCAGGGTCCCTTTCCACGTGCCACAGGGATCCTGGGACTCTTATCCATTTTCAAGAGGAGTCAGGCATCGTCTCCTTTGGAAGCATTGATCTTCGCATACCTCTCGAATTTTCAAAGGATGTGAGGCCTCCGGTCGCGATGAGGCGGAAAATTAGGTCTTTCTCTGTGGTCTCCACAGGGGATTCAGACATCCCTTCATCTTCCGAGATGCAAGACGAGCCTGCATTCAATCACTGCAGGGATATCCGGCCTTACTTCGAGTCAGAGCATCTCGGTGTCCATTCCACTTGAGGCCACAAACTCAGGGTCCCTCTCACATACCTGTAGCTGAGAGAAGCCTCCTCTTGAGGTGCTTGTGGAAAGTTGGGATTCCTCTTGAGTCGAGGCAGAGACTAAGCTCTCATCTCGAGTTGATTTGGGGTCCACGGAGCCCTTTCGTGTTGCTCCAGTGACCTCAGGATCCCTCTAGACTTGAGACAGTGATCTTGGGTTTTCTCTGGAGTGCCATCAAGGAAATCAAGGCTTTTTTCACGTTTGATGTGGAACACGGAATTGCTCTGCATGCAGTGCAGGGGAATCGGGTCTCATCTCGCGGCGAGGGGGAAGTCTCATGGTTTTTCTCGAGTTACGGCGGGAACCTGGGGTATATTCTCGAGTTACGACGGGGAGGGCCCTTCCAGACACATGTTTCTTCAGCGACGTCAGGACTCCTGCCTAGGTGCGAGGGACACCTCGGGATTCTCCTCGAGTCTTGGCATGGCAATTGGGAGGCGTCTCCACGTGAGGCGGGAGACCCAGTGTCCCTTTTCACGTGCCACAGGGATCCTGGGACGCCTAACCATTTTCAAGAGGAGTCAGGCATCGTCTCCTTTGGAAGCATTGATCTCCGCGGACCTCTCGAGTTTTCAAAGGATGTGAGGCCTCCGGTCGCGATGAGTCGGAGGACTAGGTCTTTCTCTGTGGTCTCCACAGCGGATTCAGATATCACTTCGTCTTGGGAGATGCAAGACGAGCCTGCATTCAATTTACTGCAGGGAAATCCGTCCTTACGTCGAGTCAGAGCATCTCGGTGTCCATTCCACTTGAGGCCACAAACTTAGGGTCCCTCTCACATACCTGTAGCTGAGAGAAGCCTCCTCTTGAGGTGCTTATGGAAAGTTGGGATTCCTCTTGAGTCGAAGACAGGGACTAAGCTCTCATCTCGAGTTGATTTGTGGTCCACGGAGCCCTTTAGTGTTGCTCCAGTGACCTCAGGATCACTCTAGACTTGTCACAGTGAACTTGGGTATTCTCTGGAGTGCCATCAAGGAAATCAAGGCTCCTTTCACGTTTGATGTGGAAAACGGAATTGCTCTGCACGCAGTGCAGGGGAATCGGGCCTCATCTCGCGGCGAAGTTGAAGTCTCATGGTTTTTCTCGAGTTGCGGCCGGAACCTGGGGTATATTCTCGAGTTACGATGGGGAGGGCCCTTCCAGACACGTGTTTGTTCAGCGACGTCAGGTCTCCTGCCTAAGTGCGAGGGACACCTCGGGATTCTCCTCGAGTCTTTGCATGGCAATTGGGACACGTCTCCACGTGAGGCGGGAGACCCAGGGTCCCTTTCCACGTGCCACAGGGATCCTGGGACTCCTATCCATTTTCAAGAGGAGTCAGGCATCGTCTCCTTCGGAAGTATTGATCTAGGCAGAGCTCTCGAGTTTTCAAAGGATATGAGGCCTCCGGTTGCGTTGAGGTGGAGGACTAGGTCTTTCTCTGTAGTCTCCACAGGGGATTCAGACATCCCTTCGTCTTGGGAGATGCAAGACGAGCCTGCATTCAATTCACTGCAGGGATATCCGGCCTTACTTCGAGTCAGAGCATCTCGGTGTCCATTCCACTTGAGGCCACAAACTCAGGGTCCCTCTCACATACCTGTAGCTGAGAGAAGCCTCCTCTTCAGGTGCTTGTGGAAAGTTGGTATTCCTCTTGAGTCGAAGCCAGGGACTAAGCTCTCATCTCGAGTTGATTTGGGGTCCACGGAGCCATTTCGTGTTGCTCCAGTGACCTCAGGGTCCCTCTAGACTTGAGACAGTGATCTTGGGTTTTCTCTGGAGTGCCATCAAGGAAATCAAGGCTCCTTTCACGTTTGATGTGGAACACGGAATTGCTCTGCACGCAGTTCAGGGGAATCGGGTCTGATGTAGCGGCGAGGGGGAAGTCTCATGGATTTTCTCGAGTTGCGGCCAGAACCTGTTGTATATTCTCGAGTTACGACGGGGAGGGCCCTTCCAGACACGTGTTTGTTCAGCGACGTCAGGACTCCTGCCTAGGAGCGAGGGACACCTCGGGATTCTCCTCGAGTCTTGGCATGGCAATTGGGAGGCGTCTCCACGTGAGGCGGGAGACCCAGGGTCCCTTTCAACGTGCCACAGGGATCCTGGGACTCCTATCCATTTTCAAGAGGAGTCAGGCATCGTCTCCTTTGGAAGCATTGATCTCCGCGGACCTCTCGAGTTTTTAAAGGATGTGAGGCCTCCGCTCGCGATGAGGCGGAGAATTAGGTCTTTCTCTGTAATCTCCACAGCGGATTCAGACATCCCTTCGTCTTGGGAGATGCAAGACGAGCCTGCATTCAATTCACTGCAGGGATATCCGGCCTTACTTCGAGTCAGAGCATCTCGGTGTCCATTCCACTTGAGGCCACAAACTCAGGGTCCCTCTCATATACCTGTAGCTGAGAGAAGCCTCCTCTTGAGGTGCTTGTGGAAAGTTGGTATTCCTCTTGAGTCGAAGCCAGGGACTAAGCTCTCATCTCGAGTTGATTTGGGGTCCACGGAGCCCTTTCGTGTTGGTCTTGTGACCTCAGGATCCCTCTAGACTTGAGACAGTGATCTTGGGTTTTCTCTGGAGTGCCATCAAGGAAATCAAGGCTCCTTTCACGTTTGATGTGGAACACGGAATTGCTCTGCACGCAGTCCAGGGGATTCGGGCCTCATCTCGCGGCGAGGGGGAAGTCTCATGGTTTTTCTCGAGTTGCGGCCGGAACCTGGGGTATATTCTCGAGTTACGACGGGGAGGGCCCTTCCAGACACGTGTTTGTTCAGCGACGTCAGGACTCCTGCCTAGGTGCGAGGGACACCTCGGGATTCTCCTCGAGTCTTGGCATGGCAATTTGGACGCGTCTCCACGTGAGGCGGGAGACCCAGGGTCCCTTTCCACGTGCTACAGGGATCCTGGGACTCCTATCCATTTTCAAGAGGAGTCAGGCATCGTCTCCTTTGGAAGCATTGATCTTCGCATACCTCTCGAATTTTCAAAGGATGTGAGGCCTCCGGTCGCGATGAGGCGGAAAATTAGGTCTTTCTCTGTGGTCTCCACAGGGGATTCAGACATCCCTTCATCTTCGGAGATGCAAGACGAGCCTGCATTCAATTCACTGCAGGGATATCCGGCCTTACTTCGAGTCAGAGCATCTCGGTGTCCATTCCACTTGAGGCCACAAACTCAGGGTCCCTCTCACATACCTGTAGCTGAGAGAAGCCTCCTCTTGAGGTGCTTGTGGAAAGTTGGTATTCCTCTTGAGTCGAAGCCAAGGACTAAGCTCTCATCTCGAGTTGATTTGGGGTCCACGGAGCCCTTTCCTGATGGTCTTGTGACCTCAGGATCCCTCTAGACTTGAGACAGTGATCTTGGGTTTTCTCTGGAGTGCCATCAAGGAAATCAAGGCTCCTTTCACGTTTGATGTGGAACACGGAATTGCTCTGCACACAGTGCAGGGACATCGGGCCTCATCTCGCGGCGAGGGGGAAGTCTCATGGTTTTTCTCGAGTTGCGGCCGGAACCTGGGGTATATTCTCGAGTTACGACGGGGAGGGCCCTTCCAGACACGTGTTTGTTCAGCGACGTGAGGACTCCTGGCTAGGTGCGAGGGACACCTCGGGATTCTCCTCGAGTCTTGGCATGGCAATTTGGACGCGTCTCCACGTGAGGCGGGAGACCCAGGGTCCCTTTCCACGTGCCACAGGGATCCTGGGACTCTTATCCATTTTCAAGAGGAGTCAGGCATCGTCTCCTTTGGAAGCATTGATCTTCGCATACCTCTCGAATTTTCAAAGGATGTGAGGCCTCCGGTCGCGATGAGGCGGAAAATTAGGTCTTTCTCTGTGGTCTCCACAGGGGATTCAGACATCCCTTCATCTTCCGAGATGCAAGACGAGCCTGCATTCAATCACTGCAGGGATATCCGGCCTTACTTCGAGTCAGAGCATCTCGGTGTCCATTCCACTTGAGGCCACAAACTCAGGGTCCCTCTCACATACCTGTAGCTGAGAGAAGCCTCCTCTTGAGGTGCTTGTGGAAAGTTGGGATTCCTCTTGAGTCGAGGCAGAGACTAAGCTCTCATCTCGAGTTGATTTGGGGTCCACGGAGCCCTTTCGTGTTGCTCCAGTGACCTCAGGATCCCTCTAGACTTGAGACAGTGATCTTGGGTTTTCTCTGGAGTGCCATCAAGGAAATCAAGGCTTTTTTCACGTTTGATGTGGAACACGGAATTGCTCTGCATGCAGTGCAGGGGAATCGGGTCTCATCTCGCGGCGAGGGGGAAGTCTCATGGTTTTTCTCGAGTTACGGCGGGAACCTGGGGTATATTCTCGAGTTACGACGGGGAGGGCCCTTCCAGACACATGTTTCTTCAGCGACGTCAGGACTCCTGCCTAGGTGCGAGGGACACCTCGGGATTCTCCTCGAGTCTTGGCATGGCAATTGGGAGGCGTCTCCACGTGAGGCGGGAGACCCAGTGTCCCTTTCCACGTGCCACAGGGATCCTGGGACTCCTAACCATTTTCAAGAGGAGTCAGGCATCGTCTCCTTTGGAAGCATTGATCTCCGCGGACCTCTCGAGTTTTCAAAGGATGTGAGGCCTCCGGTCGCGATGAGTCGGAGGACTAGGTCTTTCTCTGTGGTCTCCACAGCGGATTCAGATATCACTTCGTCTTGGGAGATGCAAGACGAGCCTGCATTCAATTTACTGCAGGGAAATCCGTCCTTACGTTGAGTCAGAGCATCTCGGTGTCCATTCCACTTGAGGCCACAAATTTAGGGTCCCTCTCACATACCTGTAGCTGAGAGAAGCCTCCTCTTGAGGTGCTTGTGGAAAGTTGGGATTCCTCTTGAGTCGAAGACAGGGACTAAGCTCTCATCTCGAGTTGATTTGTGGTCCACGGAGCCCTTTAGTGTTGCTCCAGTGACCTCAGGATCACTCTAGACTTGACACAGTGAACTTGGGTATTCTCTGGAGTGCCATCAAGGAAATCAAGGCTCCTTTCACATTTGATGTGGAAAACGGAATTGCTCTGCACGCAGTGCAGGGGAATCGGGCCTCATCTCGCGGCGAGGGGGAAGTCTCATGGTTTGTCTCGAATTGCGGCCGGAACCTGGGGTATATTCTCGAGTTACGACGGGGAGGGCCCTTCCAGACACGTGTTTGTTCAGCGACGTCAGGACTCCTGCCTAGGTGCGAGGGACACCTCGGGATTCTCCTCGAGTCTTGGCATGCCAATTGGAACGCGTCTCCATGTGAGACGGGAGACCCAGTGTCCCTGTCCACGTGCCACAGTGATCCTGGGACTCCTATCCATTTTCAAGAGGAGTCAGGCATCGTCTCCTTCGGAAGTATTGATCTCCGCGGACCTCTTGAGTTTTCAAAGGATATGAGCCCTCCGGTTGCGTTGAGGTGGAGGACTAGGTCTTTCTCTGTGGTCTCCACAGGGGATTCAGACAACCCTTCGTCTTGGGAGATGCAAGACGAGCCGGCATTCAATTCACTGCAGGGATATCCGGCCTTATTTCGAGTCAGAGCATCTCGGTGTCCATTCCACTTGAGGCCACAAACTCAGGGTCCCTCTCACATACCTGTAGCTGAGAGAAGCCTCCTCTTGAGGTGCTTGTGGAAAGTTGGTATTCCTCTTGACTCGAAGCCAGGGACTAAGCTCTCATCTCGAGTTGATTTGGGGTCCACGGAGCCCTTTCCTGTTGGTCCAGTGACCTCAGGATCCCTCTAGACTTGAGACAGTGATCTTGGGTTTTCTCTGGAGTGCCATCAAGGAAATCAAGGCTCCTTTCACGTTTGATGTGGAACACGGAATTTTACTGCACGCAGTGCAGGGGAATCGGGCCTCAACTCGCGGCGAGGGGGAAATCTCATGGTTTTCCTCGAGTTGCGGCCCGAACCTGGGGTATATTCTCTAGTTACGACGGGGAAGGCCCTCCCAGACACGTGTTTGTTCAGCGATGTCAGGACTCCTGCCTAGGTGCGAGGGACACCTCGGGATTCTCCTCGAGTCTTGGCATGGCAATTGGGAGGCGTCTCCACGTGAGGCGGGAGACCCAGGGTCCCTTTCGACGTGCCACAGGGATCCTGGGACTCCTATCCATTTTCAAGAGGAGTCGGGCATCGTCTCCTTTGGAAGCATTGATCTCTGCAGATCTCTCGAGTTTTCAAAGGATGTGAGGCCTCCGCTCGCGATGAGGTGGAGAATAAGGTTTTTCTCTGTGGTCTCCACAGGGGATTCAGACATCCCTTCGTCTTGGGAGATGCAAGACGAGCCTGCATTCAATTCACTGCAGGGATATCCGGCCTTACTTCGAGTCAGAGCATCTCGGTGTCCATTCCACTTGAGGCCTCAAACTCAGGGTCCCTCTCACATATCTGTATGTGAGAGAAACCTCCTTTTGAGGTGCTTCTGGAAAGTTGGGATTCCTCTTGAGTCGAAGCCAGGGACTAAGCTCTCATCTCGAGTTGATTTGGGGTCCACGGAGCCCTTTCCTGTTGGTCCAGTGACCTCAGGATCCCTCTAGACTTGAGACAGTGATCTTGGGTTTTCTCTGGAGTGCCATCAAGGAAATCAAGGCTCCTTTCACGTTTGATGTGGAAAACGGAATTGCTCTGCTTGCAGTGCAGGGGAATCGGGCCTCAACTCGCGGCGAGGGGGAAATCTCATGGTTTTTCTCGAGTTGCGGCCCAAACCTGTGGTATATTCTCGAGTTACGACGGGGAGGGCCCTTCCAGACACGTGGTTGTTCAGCGATGTCAGGACTCCTGCCTTGGTGCGAGGGACACCTCGGGATTCTCTTCGAGTCTTGGCATGGCAATTTGGACGCGTCTCCACGTGAGGCGGGAGACCCAGGATCCCTTTCCACGTGCCACAGGGATCCTGGGACCCCTATCCATTTTCAAGAGGAGTCAGGCATCGTCTCCTTTGGAAGCATTGATCTCCGCGGACCTATCGAGTTTTCAAAGGATGTGAGGCCTCCGGTCCCCATGAGGCGGAGAACTCGGTCTTTCTCTGTGGTCTCCACAGCGGATTCAGACATCCCTTCGTCTTGGGAGATGCAAGACGAGCCTGCATTCAATTCACTGCAGGGATATCCGGCCTTACTTCGAGTCAGAGCATCTCGGTGTCCATTCCACTTGAGGCCACATTCTCGGGGTCCCTCAAATATACCTGTAGCTGAGAGAAGCCTCCTCTTGAGGTGCTTGTGGAAAGTTGGTGTTCCTCTTGAGTGGAAGCCAGGGACTAAGCTCTCATCTCGAGTTGATTTGGGGTCCACGGAGCCCTTTCGTGTTGCTCCAGTGACCTCAGGATCCCTCTAGACTTGAGATAGTGATCTTGGGTTTTCTCTGGAGTGCCATCAAGGAAATCAAGGCTCCTTTCAAGTTTGATGTGGAACACGGAATTGCTCTGCACGCAGTGCAGGGGAATCGGGCCTCAACTCGCGGCGAGGGGGAAATCTCATGGTTTTTCTCGAGTTGCGGCCCGAACCTGGGCTATATTCTCGAGTTACGACGGGGAGGGCCCTTCCAGACACGTGTTTGTTCAGCGACGTCAGGACTCCTGCCTAGGTGCGAGGAACACCTCGGGATTCTCCTCGAGTCTTGGCATGGCAATTTGGACGCGTCTCCACGTGAGGCGGGAGACCCAGGGTCCCTTTCGACGTGCCACAGGGATCCTGGGACTCCTATCCATTTTCAAGAGGAGTCGGGCATCTTCTTCTTTGGAAGCATTGATCTCCGCGGACCTCTCGAGTTTTCAAGGATGTGAGGCCTCCGGTCTCGATGAGGCGGAGAACTCGGTCTTTCTCTGTGGTCTCCACAGGGGATTCAGACAACCCTTCGTCTTGGGAGATGCAAGACGAGCCTGCATTCAATTCACTGCAGGGATATCCGGCCTTATTTCGAGTCAGAGCATCTCGGTGTCCATTCCACTTGAGGCCACAAACTCAGGGTCCCTCTCACATACCTGTAGCTGAGAGAAGCCTCCTCTTGAGGTGCTTGTGGAAAGTTGGTATTCCTCTTGACTCGAAGCCAGGGACTAAGCTCTCATCTCGAGTTGATTTGGGGTCCACGGAGCCCTTTCGTGTTGCTCCACGTTTGATGTGGAACACGGAATTGCTCTGCATGCAGTGCAGGGGAATCGGGCCTCAACTCGCGGCGAGGGGGAAATCTCATGGTTTTCCTCGAGTTGCGGCCCGAACCTGGAGTATATTCTCGAGTTACGACGGGGAGGGCCCTCCCAGACACGTGTTTGTTCAGCAATGTCAGGACTCCTGCCTAGGTGCGAGGGACACCTCGGGATTCTCCTCGAGTCTTGGCATGGCTATTGGGAGGCGTCTCCACGTGAGGCGGGAGACCCAGGGTCCCTTTCCACGTGCCACAGGGATCCTGGGACTCCTATCCATTTTCAAGAGGAGTCGGGCATCGTCTCCTTCGGAAGCATTGATCTCTGCAGATCTCTCGAGTTTTCAAAGGATGTGAGGCCTCCGCTCGCGATGAGGTGGAGAATTAGGTTTTTCTCTGTGGTCTCCACAGGGGATTCAGACATCCCTTCGTCTTGGGAGATGCAAGACGAGCCTGCATTCAATTCACTGCAGGGATATCCGGCCTTACTTCGAGTCAGAGCATCTCGGTGTCCATTCCACTTGAGGCCACAAACTCAGGGTCCCTCTCACATACCTGTAGCTGAGAGAAGCCTCCTCTTGAGGTGCTTCTGGAAAGTTGGGATTCCTCTTGAGTCGAAGCCAGGGACTAAGGTCTCATCTCGAGTTGATTTGGGGTCCACGGAGCCCTTTCCTGTTGGTCCAGTGACCTCAGGATCCCTCTAGACTTGAGACAGTGATCTTGGGTTTTCTCTGGAGTGCCATCAAGGAAATCAAGGCTCCTTTCACGTTTGATGTGGAACACGGAATTGCTCTGCTTGCAGTGTAGGGGAATCGGGCCTCAACTCGCGGCGAGGGGGAAATCTCATGGTTTTTCTCGAGTTGCGGCCCGAACCTGGGGTATATTCTCGAGTTACGACGGGGAGGGCCCTTCCAGACACGTGTTTGTTCAGCGATGTCAGGACTCCTGCCTTGGTGCGAGGGACACCTCGGGATTCTCTTCGAGTCTTGGCATGGCAATTTGGACGCGTCTCCACGTGAGGCGGGAGACCCAGGGTCCCTTTCCACGTGCCACAGGGATCCTGGGACTCCTATCCATTTTCAAGAGGAGTCAGGCATCGTCTCCTTTGGAAGCATTGATCTCCGCGGACCTATCGAGTTTTCAAAGGATGTGAGGCCTCCGGACCCCATGAGGCGGAGAACTCGGTCTTTCTCTGTGGTCTCCACAGGGGATTCAGACATCCCTTCGTCTTGAGAGATGGAAGACGATCCTGAATTCAATTCACTGCAGGGATATCCGGCCTTACTTCGAGTCAGAGCATCTCGGTGTCCATTCCACTTGAGGCCTCAAACTCAGGGTCCCTCTCACATATCTGTAGGTGAGAGAAACCTCCTTTTGAGGTGCTTCTGGAAAGTTGGGATTCCTCTTGAGTCGAAGCCAGGGACTAAGCTCTCATCTCGAGTTGACTTGGGGTCCACGGAGCCCTTTCCTGTTGGTCCAGTGACCTCAGGATCCCTCTAGACTTGAGACAGTGATCTTGGGTTTTCTCTGGAGTGCCATCAAGGAAATCAAAGCTCCTTTCACGTTTGATGTGGAAAACGGAATTGCTCTGCTTGCAGTGCAGGGGAATCGGGCCTCAACTCGCGGCGAGGGGGAAATCTCATGGTTTTTCTCGAGTTGCGGCCCAAACCTGTGGTATATTCTCGAGTTACGACGGGGAGGGCCCTTCCAGACACGTGTTTGTTCAGCGATGTCAGGACTCCTGCCTTGGTGCGAGGGACACCTCGGGATTCTCTTCGAGTCTTGGCATGGCAATTTGGACGCGTCTCCACGTGAGGCGGGAGACCCAGGATCCCTTTCCACGTGCCACAGGGATCCTGGGACCCCTATCCATTTTCAAGAGGAGTCAGGCATCGTCTCCTTTGGAAGCATTGATCTCAGCGGACCTATCGAGTTTTCAAAGGATGTGAGGCCTCCGGTCCCCATGAGGCGGAGAACTCGGTCTTTCTCTGTGGTCTCCACAGCGGATTCAGACATCCCTTCGTCTTGGGAGATGCAAGACGAGCCTGCATTCAATTCACTGCAGGGATATCCGGCCTTACTTCGAGTCAGAGCATCTCGGTGTCCATTCCACTTGAGGCCACATTCTCGGGGTCCCTCAAATATACCTGTAGCTGAGAGAAGCCTCCTCTTGAGGTGCTTGTGGAAAGTTGGTGTTCCTCTTGAGTGGAAGCCAGGGACTAAGCTCTCATCTCGAGTTGATTTGGGGTCCACGGAGCCCTTTCGTGTTGCTCCAGTGACCTCAGGATCCCTCTAGACTTGAGATAGTGATCTTGGGTTTTCTCTGGAGTGCCATCAAGGAAATCAAGGCTCCTTTCAAGTTTGATGTGGAACACGGAATTGCTCTGCACGCAGTGCAGGGGAATCGGGCCTCAACTCGCGGCGAGGGGGAAATCTCATGGTTTTTCTCGAGTTGCGGCCCGAACCTGGGCTATATTCTCGAGTTACGACGGGGAGGGCCCTTCCAGACACGTGTTTGTTCAGCGATGTCAGGACTCCTGCCTAGGTGCGAGGGACACCTCTGGATTCTCTTCGAGTCTTGGCATGGCAATTTGGACGCGTCTCCACGTGAGGCGGGAGACCCAGGTTCCCTTTCCACGTGCCACAGGGATCCTGGGACCCCTATCCATTTTCAAGAGGAGTCAGGCATCGTCGCCTTTGGAAGCATTGATCTCCGCGGACCTATCGAATTTTCAAAGGATGTGAGGCCTCCGGTCCCCATGAGGCGGAGAACTCGGTCTTTCTCTGTGGTCTCCACAGCGGATTCAGACATCCCTTCTTCTTGGGAGATGCAAGACGAGCCTGCATTCAATTCACTGCAGGGATATCCGGCCTTACTTCGAGTCAGAGCATCTCGGTGTCCATTCCACTTGAGGCCACAAACTCGGGGTCCCTCACATATACCTGTAGCTGAGAGAAGCCTCCTCTTGAGGTGCTTGTGGAAAGTTGGAATTCCTCTTGAGTGGAAGCCAGGGACTAAGCTCTCATCTCGAGTTGACTTGGGGTCCACGGAGCCCTTTCGTGTTGCTCCAGTGACCTCAGGATCCCTCTAGACTTGAGACAGTGATCTTGGGTTTTCTCTGGAGTGCCATCAAGGAAATCAAGGCTCCTTTCAAGTTTGATGTGGAACACGGAATTGCTCTGCACGCAGTGCAGGGGAATCGGTCCTCATCTCGCGGCAAATGGGATGTCTCATGGTTTTTCTCAAGTTGCGGCCGAAACCTGGGGTACATTCTCGAGTTACGACGGGGAGGGCCCTTCCAGACACGTGTTTGTTCAGCGACGTCAGGACTCCTGCCTAGGTGCGAGGAACACCTCGGGATTCTCCTCGAGTCTTGGCATGGCAATTTGGACGCGTCTCCACGTGAGGCGGGAGACCCAGGGTCCCTTTCGACGTGCCACAGGGATCCTGGGACTCCTATCCATTTTCAAGAGGAGTCGGGCATCTTCTTCTTTGGAAGCATTGATCTCCGCGGACCTCTCGAGTTTTCAAGGATGTGAGGCCTCCGGTCTCGATGAGGCGGAGAACTCGGTCTTTCTCTGTGGTCTCCACAGGGGATTCAGACAACCCTTCGTCTTGGGAGATGCAAGACGAGCCTGCATTCAATTCACTGCAGGGATATCCGGCCTTATTTCGAGTCAGAGCATCTCGGTGTCCATTCCACTTGAGGCCACAAACTCAGGGTCCCTCTCACATACCTGTAGCTGAGAGAAGCCTCCTCTTGAGGTGCTTGTGGAAAGTTGGTATTCCTCTTGAGTCGAAGCCAGGGACTAAGGTCTCATCTCGAGTTGATTTGGGGTCCACGGAGCCCTTTCCTGTTGGTCCAGTGACCTCAGGATCCCTCTAGACTTGAGACAGTGATCTTGGGTTTTCTCTGGAGTGCCATCAAGGAAATCAAGGCTCCTTTCACGTTTGATGTGGAACACGGAATTGCTCTGCTTGCAGTGTAGGGGAATCGGGCCTCAACTCGCGGCGAGGGGGAAATCTCATGGTTTTTCTCGAGTTGAGGCCCGAACCTGGGGTATATTCTCGAGTTACGACGGGGAGGGCCCTTCCAGACACGTGTTTGTTCAGCGATGTCAGGACTCCTGCCTTGGTGCGAGGGACACCTCGGGATTCTCTTCGAGTCTTGGCATGGCAATTTGGACGCGTCTCCACGTGAGGCGGGAGACCCAGGGTCCCTTTCCACGTGCCACAGGGATCCTGGGACTCCTATCCATTTTCAAGAGGAGTCAGGCATCGTCTCCTTTGGAAGCATTGATCTCCGCGGACCTATCGAGTTTTCAAAGGATGTGAGGCCTCCGGTCCCCATGAGGCGGAGAACTCGGTCTTTCTCTGTGGTCTCCACAGGGGATTCAGACATCCCTTCGTCTTGAGAGATGGAAGACCATCCTGAATTCAATTCACTGCAGGGATATCCGGCCTTACTTCGAGTCAGAGCATCTCGGTGTCCATTCCAATTGAGGCCACATTCTCGGGGTCTCTCAAATATACCTGTAGCTGAGAGAAGCCTCCTCTTGAGGTGCTTGTGGAAAGTTGGTATTCCTCTTGAGTCTGAGCCAGGGACTAAGCTCTCATCTCGAGTTGATTTGGGGTCCACGGAGCCCTTTCCTGTTGGTCCAGTGACCTCAGGATCCCTCTAGACTTGAGACAGTGATCTTGGGTTTTCTCTGGAGTGCCATCAAGGAAATCAAGGCTCCTTTCACGTTTGATGTGGAACACGGAATTGCTCTGCACGCAGGGCAGGGGAATCGGGCCTCATGTCGCGGCGAGGGGGAAGTCTCATGGTTTTTCTCGAGTTGCGGCCGGAACCTGGGCTATATTCTGGAGTTACGACGAGGAGGGCCCTTCCAGACACGTGTTTGTTCAGCGACGTCAGGACTCCTGCCTAGGTGCGAGGAACACCTCGGGATTCTCCTCGAGTCTTTGCATGGCAATTGGGACGCGTCTCCACGTGAGGCGGGAGACCCAGGGTCCCTTTCCACGTGCCACAGGGATCCTGGGACTCCTATCCATTTTCAAGAGGAGTCGGGCATCGTCTCCTTTGGAAGCATTGATCTCTGCAGATCTCTCGAGTTTTCAAAGGATGTGAGGCCTCCGCTCGCGATGAGGTGGAGAATTAGGTTTTTCTCTGTGGTCTCCACAGGGGATTCAGACATCCCTTCGTCTTGGGAGATGCAAGACGAGCCTGCATTCAATTCACTGCAGGGATATCCGGCCTTACTTCGAGTCAGAGCATCTCGGTGTCCATTCCACTTGAGGCCACAAACTCAGGATCCCTCTCACATACCTGTAGCTGAGAGAAGCCTCCTCTTGAGGTGCTTGTGGAAAGTTGGGATTCCTCTTGAGTCGAAGCCAGGGACTAAGCTCTCATCTCGAGTTGATTTGGGGTCCACGGAGCCCTTTCCTCTTGGTCCAGTGACCTCAGGATCCCTCTAGTCTTGAGACAGTGATCTTGAGTTTTCTCTGGAGTGCCATCAAGGAAATCAAGGCTCCTTTCACGTTTGATGTGGAACACGGAATTGCTCTGCTTGCAGTGCAGGGGAATCGGGCCTCAACTCGCGGCGAGGGGGAAATTTCATGGTTTTTCTCGAGTTGCGGCCCGAACCTGGAGTATATTCTCGAGTTACGACGGGGAGGGCCCTTCCAGACACGTGTTTGTTCAGCGATGTCAGGACTCCTGCCTTGGTGCGAGGGACACCTCGGGATTCTCTTCGAGTCTTGGCATGGCAATTTTGACGCGTCTCCACGTGAGGCGGGAGACCCAGGGTCCCTTTCCACCTGCCACAGGGATCCTGGGACTCCTATCCATTTTCAAGAGGAGTCAGGCATCGTCTCCTTTGGAAGCATTGATCTCCGCGGACCTCTCGAGTTTTCAAAGGATGTGAGGCCTCCGGTCGCAATGAGGCGGAGAACTCGATCTTTCTCTGTGGTCTCCACAGTGGATTCAGACATCCCTTCATCGTGGGAGATGCAAGACGTGCCTGGATTCAATTTACTGCAGGGATATCCGGCCTTACTTCGAGTCAGAGCATCTCGGTGTCCATTCCACTTGAGGCCACAAACTCAGGGTCCCTCTCACATACCTGTAGCTGAGAGAAGCCTCCTCTTGAGGTGCTTGTGGAGAGTTGGTATTCCTCTTGAGTCTAAGCCAGGGACTAAGCTCTCATCTCGAGTTGATTTGTGGTCCATGGAGCCCTTTCGTGTTGCTCCAGTGACCTCAGGATCCCTCTAGACTTGATACAGTGATCTTGGGTTTTCTCTGGAGTGCCATCAAGGAAATCAAGGATCCTTTCAAGTTTGATGTGGAACACGGAATTGCTCTGCACGCAGTGCAGGGGAATCGGGCCTCATCTCGCGGCAAGGGGGATGTCTCATGGTTTTTCTGTAGTTGCGGCCGGAACCTGGGGTATATTCTCGAGTTACGATGGGGAGGGCCCTTCCAGACACGTGTTTGTTCAGCGACGTCAGGACTCCTGCCTAGGTGAGAGGTACACCTCGGGATTCTCCTCGAGTCTTGGCATGGCAATTGGGACGCGTGTCCACGTGAGGCGGGAGACCCAGTGTCCCTTTCCACGTGCCACAGGGTTCCTGGGACTCCTATCCATTTTCAAGAGGAGTCAGGCATCGTCTCCTTTGGAAGCACTGATCTCCGCGGACCTCTCGAGTTTTCAAAGGATGTGAGGCCTCTGGTCGCGATGAGGCGGAGAACTCGGTCTTTCCCTGTGGTCTCCACAGGGGATTCAGACATCCCTTCTTCTTGGGAGATGCAAGACGAGCCTGCATTCAATTCACTGCAGGGATATACGGCCTTACTTCGAGTCAGAGCATCTCGGTGTCCATTCCACTTGAGTCCACAAACTCAGGGTCCCTCTCACATACCTGTAGCTGAGAGAAGCCTCCACTTGAGGTGCTTGTGTAAAGTTGGTATTCCTCTTGAGTCTAAGCCAGGGACTAAGCTCTCATCTCGAGTTTATTTGGGGTCCACGGAGCCATTTCGTGTTGCTCCAGTTACCTCAGGATCCCTCTAGACTTGAGACAGTGATCTTGGGTTTTCTCTGGAGTGCCATCAAGGAAATCAAGGCTCCTTTCACGTTTGATGTGGAACACGGAATTGCTCTGCATGCAGTGCAGGGGAATCGGGCCTCAACGCGCGGCGAGGGGGAAATCTCATGGTTTTTCTCGAGTTGCGGCCGGAACCTGGGGTATATTCTCGAGTTACGACGGGGAGGGCCCTTCCAGACACGTGTTTGTTCAACGACGTCAGGACTCCTGCCTAGGTGCGAGGGACAACTCGGGATTCTCCTCGAGTCTTGGCATGGCAATTGGAACGCGTGTCCACGTGAGGCGGGAGACCCAGGGTCCCTTTCCACGTGCCACAGGGATCCTGGGACTCCTATCCATTTTCAAGAAGAGTCAGGCATCTTCTTCTTTGGAAGCATTGATCTCCGCGGACCTCTCGAGTTTTCAAAGGATGTGAGGCCTCCGGTCTCGATGAGGCGGAGGTCGAGGTCTTTCTCTGTGGTTTCCACATGGGATTCAGACAACCCTTCGTCTTGGGAGATGCAAGACAAGCCTGCATTCAATTCACTGCAGGGATATTCGGCCTTACTTCGAGTCAGAGCATCTCGGTGTCCATTCCACTTGAGGTAACAAACTAAGGGTCCCTCAAATATACCTGTAGCTGAGAGAAGCCTCCTCTTGAGGTGCTTGTGGAAAGTTGGTATTTCTCTTGAGTCGAAGCCAGGGACTAAGCTCTCATCTCGAGTTGATTTGGGGTCCATGGAGCCCTTTCCTGTTAGTCCAGTGACCTCAGGATCCCTCTAGACTTGAGACAGTGATCTTGGGTTTTCTCTGGAGTGCCATCAAGGAAATCAAGTCTCCTTTCCCGTTTGATGTTGAACACGGAATTGCTCTGCATGCAGTGCAGGGGAATCGGGCCTCAACTCGCGGGGAGGGGGAAATCTCATGGATTTTCTCGAGTTGCGGCCCGAACCTGGGGTATATTCTCGAGTTACGACGGGGAGGGCCCTTCCAGACATGTGTTTTTTTCAGCGACGTCAAAACTCCTGCCTAGGTGCGAGGGACACCTCGGGATTCTCCTCCAGTCTTGGCATGGCAATTTGGACGCGTCTCCATGTGAGGCGGGAGACGCAGGTTCCCTTTCCACGTGCCACAGGGATCCTGGGACTCCTATCCATTTTCAAGAGGAGTCAGGCATCGTCTCCTTTGGAAGCATTGATCTCCGCGGACCTCTCGAGTTTTCAAAGGATGTGAGGCCTCCGCTCGCGATGAGGCAGAGAATTAGGTTTTTCTCTGTGGTCTCCACAGGGGATTCAGACATCCCTTCGTCTTTGGAGATGCAATACGAGCCTGCATTCAATTCACTGCAGGGATATCCGGCCTTACTTCGAGTCAGAGCATCTCGGTGTCCATTCCTCTTGAGGCCACAAACTCAGGGGCCCTCTCACATACCTGTAGCTGAGAGAAGCCTCCTCTTGAGGTGCTTGTGGAAAGTTGGTATTCCTCTTGAGTCGAAGCCAGGGACTAAGCTCTCATCTCGAGTTGATTTGGGGTCCAGGGAGCCTTTTCGTGTTGCTCCAGTGACCTCAGGATCCCTCTAGACTTGAGACAGTGATCTTGGGTTTTCTCTGCAGTGCCATCAAGGAAATCAAGGCTCCTTTCACGTTTGATGTGGAACACGGAATTGCTCTGCACGCAGTCCAGGGGAATCGGGCCTCATGTCGCGGCGAGGGGGAAGTCTCATGGTTTTTCTCGAGTTGCGGCCGTAACCTGGGGTATATTCTCGAGTTACGACGGGGAGGGCCCTTCCAGACACATGTTTGTTCAGCGACGTCAGGACTCCTGCCTAGGAGCGAGGGACACCTCGGGATTCTCCTCGAGTCTTGGCATGAAAATTGGGAGGCGTCTCCACGTGAGGCGGGAGACCCAGGGTTCCTTTCCACGTGCCACAGGGATCCTGGGACTCCTATCCATTTTCAAGAGGAGTCAGGCATCGTCTCCTTGGAAACATTGATCTCCGCGGACCTCTGGAGTTTTCAAAGGATGTGAGGCCTCCGGTCGCGATGAGGCGGAGAACTCGGTCTTTCTCTGTCATTTCCACAGGGGATTCAGACATCCCTTCGTCTTGGGAGATGCAAGACGAGCCTGCATTCAATTCACTGCAGGGATATCCGGCCTTACTTCGAGTCAGAGCATCTCGGTGTCCATTCCACTTGAGGCAACAAACTCAGGGGCCCTCTCACATACCTGTAGCTGAGAGAAGCCTCCTCTTGGGGTGCTTGTGGAAAGTTGGTATTCCTCTTGAGTCGAAGCCAGGGACTAAGCTCTCATCTCGAGTTGATTTGTGGTCCACGGAGCCTTTTAGTGTCGCTCCAGTGACCTCAGGATCACTCTAGACTTGAGACAGTGAACTTGGGTATTCTCTGGAGTGCCATCAAGGAAATCAAGGCTCCTTTCACGTTTGATGTGGAAAACGGAATTGCTCTGCACGCAGTGTAGGGGATCGGGCCTCATCTCGTGGCGAAGTTGAAGTCTCATGGTTTTTCTCGAGTTGCGGCCGGAACCTGGGGTATATTCTTGAGTTACGACGGGGAGGGCCCTTCCAGACACGTGTTTGTTCAGCGACGTCAGGACTCCTGCCTAGGTGCGAGGGACACCTCGGGATTCTCCTCGAGTCTTGGCATGGCAATTGGGACACGTCTCCACGTGAGGCGGGAGACCCAGGGTCCCTTTCCACGTGCCACAGGGATCCTGGGACTCCTATCCATTTTCAAGAGGAGTCAGGCATCGTCTCCTTCAGAAGTATTGATATCCGCGGACCTCTCTAGTTTTCAAAGGATGTGAGGCCTCCGGTTTCGTTGAGGTGGAGGACTAGGTCTTTCTCTGTGGTCTCCACAGGGGATTCAGACAACCCTTCGTCTTGGGAGATGCAAGACGAGCCTGCATTCAATTCACTGCCGGGATATCCGGCCTTACTTCGAGTCAGAGCATCTCGGTGTCCATTCCACTTGAGGCCACAAACTCAGGGGCCCTCTCACATACCTGTAGCTGAGAGAAGCCTCCACTTGAGGTGCTTGTGGAAAGTTGGTATTCCTCTTGAGTCGAAGCCAGGGACTAAGCTCTCATCTCGAGTTGATTTGGGGTCCACGAAGCACTTTCCTGTTGCTCCAGTGACTTCAGGATCCCTCTAGACTTGAGAAAGTGATCTTGGGTTTTCTCTGGAGTGCCATCAAGGAAATCAAGGTTCCTTTCACGTTTGATGTGGAACACGGAATTGCTCTGCACGCAGTGCAGGGGAATCGGGTCTCATCTCGCGGCGATGGGGAAGTCTCTTGGTTTTTCTCGAGTTGCGGCCGGAACCTGGGGTATATTCTCGAGTTACGACGGGGAGGGCCCTTCCAGACACGTGTTTGTTCAGCGACGTCAGGACTCCTGCCTAGGAGCGAGGGACACCTCGGGATTCTCCTCGAGTCTTGGCATGGCAATTGGGAGGCGTCTCCACGTGTGGCGGGAGACCCAGGGTCCCTTTCAACGTGCCACAGGGATCCTGGGACTCCTATCCATTTTCAAGAGGAGTCAGGCATCGTCTACTTTGGAAGCATTGATCTCCGCGGACCTCTCGAGTTTTTAAAGGATTTGAGGCCTCCGCTCGCGATGAGGCGGAGAATTAGGTCTTTCTCTGTAATCTCCACAGCGGATTCAGACATCCCTTCGTCTTGGGAGATGCAAGACGAGCCTGCATTCAATTCACTGCAGGGATATCCGGCCTTACTTCGAGTCAGAGCATCTCGGTGTCCATTCCACTTGAGGCCACAAACTCAGGGTCCCTCTCACATACCTGTAGCTGAGAGAAGCCTCCTCTTGAGGTGCTTGTGGAAAGTTGGTATTCCTCTTGAGTCGAAGCCAGGGACTAAGCTCTCATCTCGAGTTGATTTGGGGTCCACGGAGCCCTTTCCTGTTGGTCCAGTGACCTCAGGATCCCTCTAGACTTGAGACAGTGATCTTGGGTTTTCTCTGGAGTGCCATTAAGGAAATCAAGGCTCCTTTCACGTTTGATGTGGAACACGGAATTGCTCTGCACGCAGTGCAGGGGAATCGGGCCTCATCTCGCGGTGAAGGGGAAATCTCATGGTTTTTCTCGAGTTGCGGCAGGAACCTGGGGTATATTCTCGAGATACGACGGGGTGGGCCCTTCCAGACACGTGTTTGTTCAGCGATGTCAGGACTCCTGCCTAGGTGCGAGGGACACCTCGGGATTCTCCTCGAGTCTTGGCATGGCAATTGGCACGCGTCTGCACGTGAGGCCGGAGACCCAGTGTCCCTTTTCACGTGCCACAGTGATCCTGGGACTCCTATCCATTTTCAAGAGGAGTCAGGCATCGTCTCCTTTGGAAGCATTGATCTCTGCAGACCTCTCGAATTTTCAAAGGATGTGAGGCCTCCGGTCGCGATGATGCGGAGGACTAGGTCTTTGTCTGCCGTCTCCAAGGGGATTCAGACATCCCTTCGTATTGGGAGATGCAAGACGAGCCTGCATTCAATTCACTGCAGGAATATCCGGGCTTACTTCGAGTCAGAGCATCTCGGTGTCCATTCCACTTGAGGCCACAAACTCAGGGTCCCTCTCACATACCTGTAGCTGAGAGAAGCCTCCTCTTGAGGTGCTTGTGGAAAGTTGGTATTCCTTTTGAGTCGAAGCCAGGGACTAAGCTCTCATCTCGAGTTGATTTGGGGTCCACAGAGCGCTTTGGTGTTGCTACAGTGACCTCAGGATCCCTATAGACTTGAGACAGTGATCTTGGGTTTTGTCTAGAGTGCCATCAAGGAAATCAAGGCTCCTTTCACGTTTGATGTGGAACACGGAATTGCTCTACACGCAGTGCAGGGGAATCTGGCCTCATCTCGCGGCGAGAGGGAAGTCTCATGGTTTTTTTCGAGTTGCGGCCGGAACCTGGGGTATATTCTCGAGTTACGACGGGGAGGGCCCTTCCAGACACGAGTTTGTTCAGCGACGTCAGGACTCCTGCCTAGGTGCGAGGGACACCTCGGGATTCTCCTCGAGTCTTGGCATGGCAATTGGGACGCGTCTCCACGTGAGACGGGAGACCCAGTGTCCCTTTTCACGTGCCACAGGCATCCTGGGACTCCTATCCATTTTCAAGAGGAGTCAGGCATCGTCTCCTTTGGAAGCATTAATCTCTGCGGACCTCTCGAATTTTCAAATGATGTGAGGCCTCCGGTCGCCATGAGGCGGAGTACTAGGTCTTTCTCTTTGGTCTCCACAGGGGATTCAGACATCCCTTCGTCTTGGGACATGCAAGACTAGCCTGCATTCAATTCACTGCAGGGATATCCGGCCTAACTTCGAGTCAGAGCATCTCGGTGTCCATTCCACTTGAGTCCACAAACTCAGGGTCCCTCTCACATACCTGTAGCTGAGAGAATGCTCCTCTTGTGGTGCTTGTGGAAAGTTGGTATTCCTCTTGAGTCGAAGCCAGGGACTAAGCTCTCATCTCGAGTTGATTTGGGGTCCACGGAGTGCTTTCGTGTTGCTCCTGTGACCTCAGGATCCCTCTAGACTTGAGACAGTGATCTTGGGTTTTCTCTGGAGTGCCAAAAGGACATCAAGGCTCCTTTCCCTTTTGATGTGGAACACGGAATTGCTCTGCACGCAGTGCAGAGGAATTGGGACTCATGTTGCAGCGAGGGGAAGTCTCATGGTTTTTCTCGAGATGCGGCAGGAACCTGGGGTATATTCTCGAGTTACGACGGGGAGGGCCCTTCCAGACACGTGTTTGTTCAGCGACGTCAGGACTCCTGCCTAGGTGCGAGGGACACCTCGGGATTCTCCTCGAGTCTTGGCATGGCAATTGGGACGCGTCTCCACGTGAGGCGGGAGACCCAGGGTCCCTTTCCACGTGCCACAGGGATCCTGGGTCTCCTATCCATTTTCAAGAAGAGTTGGGCATCGTTTCCTTTGGAAGCATTGATCTCCGCGGACCTCTCGAGTTTTCAAAGGATGTGAGGCCTCCGGTCGCGTTGAGGCGGAGGACTAGGTCTTTCTCTGTGGTCTCCACAGGGGATACAGACATCCCTTCGTCTTGGGAGATGCAAGACGAGCCTGCATTCAATTCACTGCAGGGATATCCGGCCTAACTTCGAGTCAGAGCATCTCGGTGTCCATTCCACTTGAGGCCACAAACTCAGGGTCCCTCTCACATACCTGTAGCTGAGAGAAGCCTCCTCTTGAGGGGCTTGTGGAAAGTTGGTATTCCTCTTGAGTCGAAGCCAGGGACTAAGCTCTCATCTCGAGTTGATTTGGGGTCCACGGAGCGCTTTCGTCTTGCTCCTGTGACCTCAGGATCCCTCTAGACTTGAGACAGTGATCTTGGGTTTTCTCTGGAGTGCCATTAAGGAAATCAAGGCTCCTTTCACGTTTGATGTGGAACACGGAATTGCTCTGCACGCAGTGCAGGGGAATCGGGCCTCATCTCGCGGTGAAGGGGAAATCTCATGGTTTTTCTCGAGTTGCGGCAGGAACCTGGGGTATATTCTCGAGTTACGACGGGGTGGGCCCTTCCAGACACGTGTTTGTTCAGCGATGTCAGGACTCCTGCCTAGGTGCGAGGGACACCTCGGGATTCTCCTCGAGTCTTGGCATGGCAATTGGCACGCGTCTGCACGTGAGGCCAGAGACCCAGTGTCCCTTTTCACGTGCCACAGTGATCCTGGGACTCCTATCCATTTTCAAGAGGAGTCAGGCATCGTCTCCTTTGGAAGCATTAATCTCCGCGGACCTCTCGAGTTTTCAAAGGATGTGAGGCCTCCGGTCGCCATGAGGCGGAGTACTAGGTCTTTCTCTGTGGTCTCCACAGGGGATTCAGACATCCCTTCGTCTTGGGACATGCAAGACGAGCCTGCATTCAATTCACTGCAGGGATATCCGGCCTAACTTCGAGTCAGAGCATCTCGGTGTCCATTCCACTTGAGGCCACAAACTCAGGGTCCCTCTCACATACCTGTAGCTGAGAGAATGCTCCTCTTGAGGTGCTCGTGGAAACTTGGTATTCCTCTTGAGTCGAAGCCAGGGACTAAGCTCTCATCTCGAGTTGATTTGGGGTCCACGGAGTGCTTTCGTGTTGCTCTTGTGACCTCAGGATCCCTCTAGACTTGAGACAGTGATCTTGGGTTTTCTCTGGAGTGCCAAAAGGACATCAAGGCTCCTTTCCCTTTTGATGTGGAACACGGAATTGCTCTGCACGCAGTGCAGAGGAATTGGGACTCATGTTGCAGCGAGGGGAAGTCTCATGGTTTTTCTCGAGATGCGGCAGGAACCTGTGGTATATTCTCGAGTTACGACGGGGAGGGCCCTTCCAGACACGTGTTTGTTCAGCGACTTCAGGACTCCTGCCTAGGTTCGAGGGACACTTCGAGATTCTCCTCGATTCTTGGCATGGTAATTGGGGCACGTCTCCACGTGAGGCGGGAGACCCAGGGTCCCTTTCCACGTGCCACAGGGATCCTGGGACTCCTATCCATTTTCAAGAGGAGTCAGGCATCGCCTCCTTTGGAAGCATTGATCTCTGCAGACCTCTCGAGTTTTCACAGGATGTGAGGCCTCCGGTCGCCATGAGGCGGAGTACTAGGTCTTTCTCTGTGGTCTCCACAGGGGATTCAGACATCCCTTCGTCTTGGGAGATGCAAGACGAGCCTGCATTCAGTTCACTGCAGGGATATCCGGCCTAACTTCGAGTCAGAGCATCTCGGTGTCCATTCCACTTGAGGCCACAAACTCAGGGTCCCTCTCACATACCTGTAGCTGAGAGAATGCTCCTCTTGAGGTGCTCGTGGAAACTTGGTATTCCTCTTGAGTCGAAGCCTGGGACTAAGCTCTCATCTCGAGTTGATTTGGGGTCCACGGAGCCCTTTCGTGTTGCTCCTGTGACCTCAGGATCCCTCTAGACTTGAGACAGTGATCGTGGGTTTTCTCTGGAGTGCCATTAAGGAAATCAAGGCTCCTTTCACGTTTGATGTGGAACACGGAATTGCTCTGCACGCAGTGCAGGGGAATCGGACCTCATCTCGCGCTGAAGGGGAAATCTCATGGTTTTTCTCGAGTTGCGGCAGGAACCTGGGGTATATTCTCGAGTTACGACGGGGTGGGCCCTTCCAGACACGTGTTTGTTCAGCGATGTCAGGACTCCTGCCTAGGTGCGAGGGACACCTCGGGATTCTCCTCGAGTCTTGGCATGGCAATTGGCCCGCGTCTCCACGTGAAGCGGGAGACCCAGGGTCCCTTTCCACTTGCCACAGTGATCCTGGGACTCCTATCCATTTTCAAGAGGAGTCAGGCATCGTCTCCTTTGGAAGTATTGATCTCTGCAGACCTTTCGAGTTTTCAAAGGATGTGAGGCCTCCGCTCGCGATGAGGCGTTGGACTAGGTCTTTGTCTGTCGTCTCCACAGGGGATTCAGACATCCCTTCGTCTTGGGAGATGAAAGGCGAGCCTGCATTCAATTCACTGCAGGGATATCCGGGCTTACTTCGAGTCAGAGCATCTCGGTGTCCATTCCACTTGAGGCCACAAACTCAGGGTCCCTCTCACATACCTGTAGCTGAGAGAAGGCTCCTCTTGAGGTGCTTGTGGAAAGTTGGTATTCCTCTTGATTCGAAGCCAGAGACTAAGCTGTCATCTTGAGTTGATTTGGGGTCCCAGAGATCTTTGGTGTTGCTACAGGGACTTCAGGATCCCTATAGACTTGAGACAGTGATCTTGAGTTTTGTCTAGAGTGCCATCAAGGAAATCAAGGCTCCTTTCACGTTTGATGTGGAACACGGAATTGCTCTGCACGCAGTGCAGGGGAATCGGGCCTCATCTCGCGGCGAGGGGGAAGTCTCATGGTTTTTCTCGAGTTGCGGCCAGAACCTGGGGTATATTCTCGAGTTACGACGGGGATGGCCCTTCCAGACACGTGTTTGTTCAGCGACGTCAGGACTCCTGCCTAGGTGCGAGGGACACCTCGGGATTCTCCTCGAGTCTTGGCATGGCAATTGGGACGCGTCTCCACGTGAGGCGGGAGACCCAGGGTCCCTTTCCACGTGCCACAGGGATCCTGGGTCTCCTATCCATTTTCAAGAAGAGTCGGGCATCGTCTCCTTTGGAAGCATTGATCTCCGCGGACCTCTCGAGTTTTCAAAGGATGTGAGGCCTCCGGTCGCGTTGAGGCGGAGGACTAGGTCTTTCTCTGTGGTCTCCACAGGGGATTCAGACATCCCTTCGTCTTGGGAGATGCAAGACGAGCCTGAATTCAATTCACTGCAGGGATATCCGGCCTAACTTCGAGTCAGAGCATCTCGGTGTCCATTCCACTTGAGGCCACAAACTCAGGGTCCCTCTCACATACCTGTAGCTGAGAGAAGCCTCCTCTTGAGGTGCTTGTGGAAAGTTGGTATTCCTCTTGAGTCTGAGCCAGGGACTAAGCTCTCATCTCGAGTTGATTTGGGGTCCACGGAGCGCTTTCGTCTTGCTCCTGTGACCTCAGGATCCCTCTAGACTTGAGACAGTGATCTTGGGTTTTCTCTGGAGTGCCATTAAGGAAATCAAGGATCCTTTCACGTTTGATGTGGAACACGGAATTGCTCTGCACGCAGTGCAGGGGAATCGGGCCTCATCTCGGGTGAAGGGGAAATCTCATGGTTTTTCTCGAGTTGCGGCAGGAACCTGGGGTATATTCTCGAGTTACGACGAGGTGGGCCCTTCCAGACACGTGTTTGTTCAGCGATGTCAGGACTCCTGCCTAGGTGCGAGGGAAACCTCGGGATTCTCCTCGAGTCCTGGCATGGCAATTGGCCCGCGTCTCCACGTGAGGCGGGAGATCCAGTGTCCCTTTCCACGTGCCACAGTGATCCTGGGACTCCTATCCATTTTCAAGAGGAGTCAGGCATCGTCTCCTTTGGAAGCATTGATTTCTGCAGACCTTTCGAGTTTTCAAAGGATGTGAGGCCTCCGGTCGCGATGATGCGGAGGACTAGGTCTTTGTCTTTCGTCTCCACAGGGGATTCAGACATCCCTTCTTATTGGGAGATGCAAGACGAGCCTGCATTCAATTCACTGCAGGGATATCCGGCCTTACTTCGAGTCAGAGCATCTCGGTGTCCATTCCACTTGAGTCCACAAATTCAGGCTCCCTCTCACATACCTGTAGCTGAAAGAAGCCTCCTCTTGAGGTGCCTGTGGAAAGTTGGTATTCCTCTTGAGTCGAAGCCAGGGACTAAGCTCTCATCTCGAGTTGATTTGGGGTCCACGGAGCCCTTTCCTGTTGCTCCAGTGACCTCAGGATCCCTCTAGACTTGAGACAGTGATCTTGGGTTTTCTCTGCAGTGCCATCAAGGAAATCAAGCCTCCTTTCACGTTTGATGTGGAACACGGAATTGCTCTGCACGCAGTGAAGGGGAATTGGGGCTCATCTCGCGGCGAGGGGGAAGTCTCATGGTTTTTCTCCAGTTGCGGCCGGAACCTGGGGTATATTCTCGAGTTACGACGGGGAGGGCCCTTCCAGACACGTGTTTGTTCTGCGACGTCAGGACACCTGCCTAGATGCTAGGGACCCTTCGGGATTCTCCTCGAGTCGTGGCATGGCAATTGGGATGCGTCAACACGTGAGGCGGGAGACCCAGGGTCCCTTTCCGCGTGCCACAGGCATCCTGGGACTCCTATCCATTTTAAAGAGGAGTCAGGCATCGTCTCCTTTGGAAGCATTGATCTCCGCGGACCTCTCGAGTTTTCAAAGGATGTGAGGCCTCCGGTCGCGATGAGGCGGAGGACTAGGTCTTTCTCTGTGGTCTATACAGCGTATTCAGATAATCCTTCGTCTTGGGAGATGCAAGAGGAACCTGCATTCAATTCACTGCAGGGATATCCGGCCTTACTTCGAGTTAGAGCATCTCGGTGTCCATTCCACTTGAGGCCACAAACTCAGGGTCCCTCTCACATACCTGTAGCTGAGAGAAGCCTCCTCTTGAGGTGCTTGTGGAAAGTTGGTGTTCCTCTTGAGTCTAAGCCAGGGACTAAGCTCTCATCTCGAGTTGATTTGGGGTCCACGGAGCCCTTTCGTGTTGCTCCAGTGACCTTAGGATCCCTCTAGACTTGAGACAGTGATCTTGGGTTTTCTCTGGAGTGCCATCAAGGAAATCAAGGCTCCTTTCACTTTTGATGTGGGATACGGTATTGCTCTGCACGCAGGGCAGGGGAATCGGGCCTCGTCTCGCGGCAAGTGGGAAGTCTCATGGTTTTTCTCGAGTTGCGGCCGGAACCTGGGGTATATTCTCGAGTTACAACGGGGAGGGCCCTTCCAGACACCTGTTTGTTCAGCGATGTCAGGATTCCTGCCTAGGTGCGAGGGACACCTCGGGATTCTCCTCGAGTCTTGGCATGGCAATTGGGACGCCTCTCCACGTGAGGCGGGTGACCCAGGGTCCCTTTCCACGTGCCACAGGGATCTTGGGACTCCTATCCATTTTCTAGAGGAGTCAGGCATCCTCTCCTTTGGAAGCAATGATCTCTGCAGACCTCTCGAGTTTTCAAAGGATGTGAGGCCTCCGGTCTCGATGAGGCGGTGAACGAGGTCTTTCTCTGTCGTCTCCACAGGGGTATCAGACAACCCTTCGTCTTGGGAGATGCAAGACGAGCCTGCATTCAATTCACTGCAGGGATATCCGACCTTATTTCGAGTCAGAGCATCTCGGTGTCCATTCCACTTGAGGCCACAGACTCAGGGTCCCTCAAATATACCTGTAGATGAGAGAAGGCTCCTCTTGAGGTGCTTGTGGAAAGTTGGTATTCCTCTTGAGTCGAAGCCAGGGACTAAGCTCTCATCTCGAGTTGATTTGGGGTCCAGGGAGCCCTTTCCTGTTTGTCCAGTTACCTCAGGATCCCTCTAGACTTGAGACAGTGATCTTGGGTTTTCTCTGGAGTGCCATCAAGGAAATCAAGGCTCCTTTCACGTTTGATGTGGAACACGGAATTGCTCTGCATGCAGTGCAGGGGAATCGGGCCTCAACTCGAGGCAAGGGGGAAATCTCATGGTTTTTCTCGAGTTGCGGCCGAAACCTGGGGTATATTCTCGAGTTACGACGGGGAGGGCCCTTCCAGACACGTGTTTGTTCAGCGACGTCAGGACTCCTGCCTAGGTGCGAGGGACACCTCGGGATTCTCCTCGAGTCTTGGCATGGCAATTTGGACGCGTCTCCACGTGAGGCGGGAGACCCAGGGTCCCTTTCCACGTGCCACAGGGATCCTGGGACTCGTATCCATTTTCAAGAGGAGTCAGGCATCGTCTGCTTTGGAAGCATTGATCTCCGCGGACCTCTCGAGTTTTCAAATGATGTGAGGCCTCCGGTCATGATGAGGCGGAGAACTCGGTCTTTCTCTTTGGTCTCCACAGGGGATTCAGACATCCCTTCGTCTTGGGAGATGCAAGACGAGCCTGCATTCAATTCACTGCAGGGATATCAGGCCTTATTTCGAGTCAGAGCATCTCGGTGTCCATTCCACTTGAGGCCACAAACTCAGGGTCCCTCTCACATACCTGTAGCTGAGAGAAGCCTCCTCTTGAGGTGCTTTTGGAAAGTTGATATTCCTCTTGAGTCAAAGGCAGGGACTAAGCTCTCATCTCGAGTTGATTTGGGGCCAAGGAGCCCTTTCGTGTTGCTCCAGTGACCTCAGGATCCCTCTAGACTTGAGACAGTGATCTTGGGTTTTCTCAGGAGTGCCATCAAGGAAATCAAGGCTCCTTTCACGTTTGATGTGGAACACGGAATTGCTCTGCACGCAGTGCAGGGGAATCGGGCCTCATCTCACCGCGAGGGGGAAGTCTCATGGTTTTTCTCGAGTTGCGGCCGGAACCTGGGGTATATTCTCGAGTTACAACGGGGAGGGCCCTTCCAGACACCTGTTTGTTCAGCGACGTCAGGATTCCTGCCTAGGTGCGAGGGACACCTCGGGATTCTCCTCGAGCCTTGGCATGGCAATTGGGACGCCTCTCCACGTGAGGCGGGTGACCCAGGGTCCCTTTCCACGTGCCACAGGGATCTTGGGACTCCTATCTATTTTCTAGAGGAGTCAGGCATCGTCTCCTTTGGAAGCATTGATCTCTGCAGACCTCTCGAGTTTTCAAAGGATGTGAGGCCTCCGCTCGAGATGAGGCGGAGAAATCGGTCTTTCTCTGTGGTCTCCACAGGGGATTCAGACATCCCTTCGTCTTGGGAGATGCAAGACGAGCCTGCATTCAATTCACTGCAGGGATATCCGGCCTTACTTCGAGTCAGAGCATCTCGGTGTCCATTCCACTTGAGGCCACAGACTCAGGTTCCCTCAAATATACCTGTAGCTGAGAGAAGCCTCCTCTTGAGGTGCTTGTGGAAAGTTGGTATTCCTCTTGAGTCTAAGCCAGGGACTAAGCTCTCATCTCGAGTTGATTTGGGGTCCAGGGAGCCCTTTCCTGTTGGTCCAGTTACGTCAGGATCCTTCTAGACTTGAGACAGTGATCTTGGGTTTTCTCTGGAGTGTCATCAAGGAAATCAAGGCTCCTTTCATGTTTGATGTGGAACACGGAATTGCTCTGCATGTAGTGCAGTGGAATCTGGCCTCAACTCGAGGCAAGGGGGAAATCTCATGGTTTTTCTCGAGTTGCGGCCGAAACCTGGGGTATATTCTCGAGTTACGACGGGGAGGGCCCTTCCAGACACGTGTTTGTTCAGCGACGTCAGGACTCCTCCCTAGGTGCGAGGGACACCTCGGGATTCTCCTCGAGTCTTGGCATGGCAATTTGGACGCGTCTCCACGTGAGGCGGGAGACCCAGGGTCCCTTTCCACGTGCGACAGGGATCCTGGGACTCCTATCCATTTTCAAGAGGAGTCAGGCATCGTCTGCTTTGGAAGCATTGATCTCCGCGGACCTCTCGAGTTTTCAAATGATGTGAGGCCTCCGGTCATGATGAGGCGGAGAACTCGGTCTTTCTCTTTGGTCTCCACAGGGGATTCAGACATCCCTTCGCCTTGGGAGATGCAAGACGAGCCTGCATTCAATTCACTGCAGGGATATCAGGCCTTATTTCGAATCAGAGCATCTCGGTGTCCATTGCACTTGAGGCCACAAACTCAGGGTCCCTCTCACATACCTGTAGCTGAGAGAAGCCTCCTCTTGAGGTGCTTGTGGAAAGTTGATATTCCTCTTGAGTCAAAGGCAGGGACTAAGCTCTCATCTCGAGTTGATTTGGGGTCCACGGAGCCCTTTCGTGTTGCTCCAGTGACCTCAGGATCCCTCTAGACTTGAGACAGTGAACTTGGGTTTTCTCTGGAGTGCCATTAAGGAAATCAAGGCTCCTTTCACGTTTGATGTGGAACACGGAATTGCTCTGCACGCAGGGCAGGGGAATCGGGCCTCATGTAGCGGCGAGGGGGAAGTCTCATGGATTTTCTCGAGTTGCGGCCGGAACCTGGGGTATATTCTCGAGTTACGACGGGGAGGGCCCTTCCAGACACGTGTTTGTTCATCGACGTCAGGACTCCTGCCTAGGTGCGAGGGACACCTCGGGATTCTCCTCGAGTCTTGGCATGGCAATTTGGACGCGTCTCCACGTGAGGCGGGAGACCCAGGGTCCCTTTCCACGTGCCACAGGGATCCTGGGACTCCTATCCATTTTCAAGAGGAGTCAGGCATCGTCTCCTTTGGAAGCATTGATCTCCGCGGACCTATCGACTTTTCAAAGGATGTGAGGCCTCCGGTCCCCATGAGGCGGAGAACTCGGTCTTTCTCTGTGGTCTCCACAGGGGATTCAGACATCCCTTCGTCTTGAGAGATGGAAGACCATCCTGAATTCAATTCACTGCAGGGATATCCGGCCTTACTTCGAGTCAGAGCATCTCGGTGTCCATTCCAATTGAGGCCACATTCTCGGGGTCTCTCAAATATACCTGTAGCTGAGAGAAGCCTCCTCTTGAGGTGCTTGTGGAAAGTTGGTATACCACTTGAGTGGAAGCCAGGGACTAAGCTCTCATCTCGAGTTGATTTGGGGTCCAGGGAGCCCTTTCGTGTTGCTCCAGTGACCTCAGGATCCCTCTAGACTTGAGACAGTGATCTTGGGTTTTCTCTGGAGTGCCATCAAGGAAATCAAGGCTCCTTTCAAGTTTGATGTGGAACACGGAATTGCTCTGCACGCAGTGCAGGGGAATCGGGCCTCATCTCGTGGCAAAGGGGATGTCTCATGGTTTTTCTCAAGTTGCGGCCGAAACCTGGGGTATATTTTCGAGTTACGACGGGGATGGCCCTTCCAGACACGTGTTTGTTCAGCGACGTCAGGACTCCTGCCTAGGTGCGAGGAACACCTCGGGATTCTCCTCGAGTCTTGGCATGGCAATTTGGACGCGTCTCCACGTGAGGCGGGAGACCCAGGGTCCCTTTCGACGTGCCACAGGGATCCTGGGACTCCTATCCATTTTCAAGAGGAGTCGGGCATCGTCTCCTTCGGAAGTATTGATCTCCGCGGACCTCTTGAGTTTTCAAAGGATATGAGGCCTCCGGTTGTGTTGAGGTGGAGGACTAGGTCTTTCTCTGTGGTCTCCACAGGGGATTCAGACAACCCTTCGTCTTTGGAGATGCAAGACGAGCCTGCATTCAATTCACGGCAGGGATATCCGGCCTTATTTCGAGTCAGAGCATCTCGGTGTCCATTCCACTTGAGGCCACAAACTCAGGGTCCCTCTCACATACCTGTAGCTGAGAGAAGCCTCCTCTTGAGGTGCTTGTGGAAAGTTGGTATTCCTCTTGAGTCTGAGCCAGGGACTAAGCTCTCATCTCGAGTTGATTTGGGGTCCACGGAGCCCTTTCCTGTTGGTCCAGTGACCTCAGGATCCCTCTAGACTTGAGACAGTGATCTTGGGTTTTCTCTGGAGTGCCATCAAGGAAATCAAGGCTCCTTTCACGTTTGATGTGGAACACGGAATTGCTCTGCACGCAGGGCAGGGGAATCGGGCCTCATGTCGCGGCGAGGGGGAAGTCTCATGGTTTTTCTCGAGTTGCGGCCGGAACCTGGGCTATATTCTGGAGTTACGACGAGGAGGGCCCTTCCAGACACGTGTTTGTTCAGCGACGTCAGGACTCCTGCCTAGGTGCGAGGAACACCTCGGGATTCTCCTCGAGTCTTTGCATGGCAATTGGGACGCGTCTCCACGTGAGGCGGGAGACCCAGGGTCCCTTTCCACGTGCCACAGGGATCCTGGGACTCCTATCCATTTTCAAGAGGAGTCGGGCATCGTCTCCTTTGGAAGCATTGATCTCTGCAGATCTCTCGAGTTTTCAAAGGATGTGAGGCCTCCGCTCGCGATGAGGTGGAGAATTAGGTTTTTCTCTGTGGTCTCCACAGGGGATTCAGACATCCCTTCGTCTTGGGAGATGCAAGACGAGCCTGCATTCAATTCACTGCAGGGATATCCGGCCTTACTTCGAGTCAGAGCATCTCGGTGTCCATTCCACTTGAGGCCACAAACTCAGGATCCCTCTCACATACCTGTAGCTGAGAGAAGCCTCCTCTTGAGGTGCTTGTGGAAAGTTGGGATTCCTCTTGAGTCGAAGCCAGGGACTAAGCTCTCATCTCGAGTTGATTTGGGGTCCACGGAGCCCTTTCCTCTTGGTCCAGTGACCTCAGGATCCCTCTAGTCTTGAGACAGTGATCTTGAGTTTTCTCTGGAGTGCCATCAAAGAAATCAAGGCTCCTTTCACGTTTGATGTGGAACACGGAATTGCTCTGCTTGCAGTGCAGGGGAATCGGGCCTCAACTCGCGGCGAGGGGGAAATTTCATGGTTTTTCTCGAGTTGCGGCCCGAACCTGGAGTATATTCTCGAGTTACGACGGGGAGGGCCCTTCCAGACACGTGTTTGTTCAGCGATGTCAGGACTCCTGCCTTGGTGCGAGGGACACCTCGGGATTCTCTTCGAGTCTTGGCATGGCAATTTTGACGCGTCTCCACGTGAGGCGGGAGACCCAGGGTCCCTTTCCACCTGCCACAGGGATCCTGGGACTCCTATCCATTTTCAAGAGGAGTCAGGCATCGTCTCCTTTGGAAGCATTGATCTCCGCGGACCTCTCGAGTTTTCAAAGGATGTGAGGCCTCCGGTCGCAATGAGGCGGAGAACTCGATCTTTCTCTGTGGTCTCCACAGTGGATTCAGACATCCCTTCATCTTGGGAGATGCAAGACGTGCCTGGATTCAATTTACTGCAGGGATATCCGGCCTTACTTCGAGTCAGAGCATCTCGGTGTCCATTCCACTTGAGCCACAAACTCAGGGTCCCTCTCACATACCTGTAGCTGAGAGAAGCCTCCTCTTGAGGTGCTTGTGGAGAGTTGGTATTCCTCTTGAGTCTAAGCCAGGGACTAAGCTCTCATCTCGAGTTGATTTGTGGTCCATGGAGCCCTTTCGTGTTGCTCCAGTGACCTCAGGATCCCTCTAGACTTGATACAGTGATCTTGGGTTTTCTCTGGAGTGCCATCAAGGAAATCAAGGATCCTTTCAAGTTTGATGTGGAACACGGAATTGCTCTGCACGCAGTGCAGGGGAATCGGGCCTCATCTCGCGGCAAGGGGGATGTCTCATGGTTTTTCTGTAGTTGCGGCCGGAACCTGGGGTATATTCTCGAGTTACGATGGGGAGGGCCCTTCCAGACACGTGTTTGTTCAGCGACGTCAGGACTCCTGCCTAGGTGAGAGGTACACCTCGGGATTCTCCTCGAGTCTTGGCATGGCAATTGGGACGCGTGTCCACGTGAGGCGGGAGACCCAGTGTCCCTTTCCACGTGCCACAGGGTTCCTGGGACTCCTATCCATTTTCAAGAGGAGTCAGGCATCGTCTCCTTTGGAAGCACTGATCTCCGCGGACCTCTCGAGTTTTCAAAGGATGTGAGGCCTCTGGTCGCGATGAGGCGGAGAACTCGGTCTTTCCCTGTGGTCTCCACAGGGGATTCAGACATCCCTTCTTCTTGGGAGATGCAAGACGAGCCTGCATTCAATTCACTGCAGGGATATACGGCCTTACTTCGAGTCAGAGCATCTCGGTGTCCATTCCACTTGAGTCCACAAACTCAGGGTCCCTCTCACATACCTGTAGCTGAGAGAAGCCTCCACTTGAGGTGCTTGTGTAAAGTTGGTGTTCCTCTTGAGTCTAAGCCAGGGACTAAGCTCTCATCTCGAGTTTATTTGGGGTCCACGGAGCCATTTCGTGTTGCTCCAGTTACCTCAGGATCCCTCTAGACTTGAGACAGTGATCTTGGGTTTTCTCTGGAGTGCCATCAAGGAAATCAAGGCTCCTTTCACGTTTGATGTGGAACACGGAATTGCTCTGCACGCAGTCCATGGGAATCGGGCCTCATCTCGCGGCGAGGGGGAAGTCTCATGGTTTTTCTCGAGTTGCGGCCGGAACCTGGGGTATATTCTCGAGTTACGACGGGGAGGGCCCTTCCAGACACGTGTTTGTTCAGCGACGTCAGGACTCCTGCCTAGGTGCGAGGGACACCTCGGGATTCTCCTCGAGTCTTGGCATGGCAATTTGGACGCGTCTCCACGTGAGGCGGGAGACCCAGGGTCCCTTTCCACGTGCTACAGGGATCCTGGGACTCCTATCCATTTTCAAGAGGAGTCAGGCATCGTCTCCTTTGGAAGCATTGATCTTCGCATACCTCTCGAATTTTCAAAGGATGTGAGGCCTCCGGTCGCGATGAGGCGGAAAATTAGGTCTTTCTCTGTGGTCTCCACAGGGGATTCAGACATCCCTTCATCTTCGGAGATGCAAGACGAGCCTGCATTCAATTCACTGCAGGGATATCCGGCCTTACTTCGAGTCAGAGCATCTCGGTGTCCATTCCACTTGAGGCCACAAACTCAGGGTCCCTCTCACATACCTGTAGCTGAGAGAAGCCTCCTCTTGAGGTGCTTGTGGAAAGTTGGTATTCCTCTTGAGTCGAAGCCAGGGACTAAGCTCTCATCTCGAGTTGATTTGGGGTCCACGGAGCCCTTTCCTGTTGGTCTTGTGACCTCAGGATCCCTCTAGACTTGAGACAGTGATCTTGGGTTTTCTCTGGAGTGCCATCAAGGAAATCAAGGCTCCTTTCACGTTTGATGTGGAACACGGAATTGCTCTGCACGCATTGCAGGGGAATCGGGCCTCATCTCGCGGCGAGGGGGAAGTCTCATGGTTTTTCTCGAGTTGCGGCCGGAACCTGGGGTATATTCTCGAGTTACGACGGGGAGGGCCCTTCCAGACACGTGTTTGTTCAGCGACGTCAGGACTCCTGGCTAGGTGCGAGGGACACCTCGGGATTCTCCTCGAGTCTTGGCATGGCAATTTGGACGCGTCTCCACGTGAGGCGGGAGACCCAGGGTCCCTTTCCACGTGCCACAGGGATCCTGGGACTCTTATCCATTTTCAAGAGGAGTCAGGCATCGTCTCCTTTGGAAGCATTGATCTTCGCATACCTCTCGAATTTTCAAAGGATGTGAGGCCTCCGGTCGCGATGAGGCGGAAAATTAGGTCTTTCTCTGTGGTCTCCACAGGGGATTCAGACATCCCTTCATCTTCCGAGATGCAAGACGAGCCTGCATTCAATCACTGCAGGGATATCCGGCCTTACTTCGAGTCAGAGCATCTCGGTGTCCATTCCACTTGAGGCCACAAACTCAGGGTCCCTCTCACATACCTGTAGCTGAGAGAAGCCTCCTCTTGAGGTGCTTGTGGAAAGTTGGGATTCCTCTTGAGTCGAGGCAGAGACTAAGCTCTCATCTCGAGTTGATTTGGGGTCCACGGAGCCCTTTCGTGTTGCTCCAGTGACCTCAGGATCCCTCTAGACTTGAGACAGTGATCTTGGGTTTTCTCTGGAGTGCCATCAAGGAAATCAAGGCTTTTTTCACGTTTGATGTGGAACACGGAATTGCTCTGCATGCAGTGCAGGGGAATCGGGTCTCATCTCGCGGCGAGGGGGAAGTCTCATGGTTTTTCTCGAGTTACGGCGGGAACCTGGGGTATATTCTCGAGTTACGACGGGGAGGGCCCTTCCAGACACATGTTTCTTCAGCGACGTCAGGACTCCTGCCTAGGTGCGAGGGACACCTCGGGATTCTCCTCGAGTCTTGGCATGGCAATTGGGAGGCGTCTCCACGTGAGGCGGGAGACCCAGTGTCCCTTTTCACGTGCCACAGGGATCCTGGGACGCCTAACCATTTTCAAGAGGAGTCAGGCATCGTCTCCTTTGGAAGCATTGATCTCCGCGGACCTCTCGAGTTTTCAAAGGATGTGAGGCCTCCGGTCGCGATGAGTCGGAGGACTAGGTCTTTCTCTGTGGTCTCCACAGCGGATTCAGATATCACTTCGTCTTGGGAGATGCAAGACGAGCCTGCATTCAATTTACTGCAGGGAAATCCGTCCTTACGTCGAGTCAGAGCATCTCGGTGTCCATTCCACTTGAGGCCACAAACTTAGGGTCCCTCTCACATACCTGTAGCTGAGAGAAGCCTCCTCTTGAGGTGCTTATGGAAAGTTGGGATTCCTCTTGAGTCGAAGACAGGGACTAAGCTCTCATCTCGAGTTGATTTGTGGTCCACGGAGCCCTTTAGTGTTGCTCCAGTGACCTCAGGATCACTCTAGACTTGTCACAGTGAACTTGGGTATTCTCTGGAGTGCCATCAAGGAAATCAAGGCTCCTTTCACGTTTGATGTGGAAAACGGAATTGCTCTGCACGCAGTGCAGGGGAATCGGGCCTCATCTCGCGGCGAAGTTGAAGTCTCATGGTTTTTCTCGAGTTGCGGCCGGAACCTGGGGTATATTCTCGAGTTACGATGGGGAGGGCCCTTCCAGACACGTGTTTGTTCAGCGACGTCAGGTCTCCTGCCTAAGTGCGAGGGACACCTCGGGATTCTCCTCGAGTCTTTGCATGGCAATTGGGACACGTCTCCACGTGAGGCGGGAGACCCAGGGTCCCTTTCCACGTGCCACAGGGATCCTGGGACTCCTATCCATTTTCAAGAGGAGTCAGGCATCGTCTCCTTCGGAAGTATTGATCTAGGCAGAGCTCTCGAGTTTTCAAAGGATATGAGGCCTCCGGTTGCGTTGAGGTGGAGGACTAGGTCTTTCTCTGTAGTCTCCACAGGGGATTCAGACATCCCTTCGTCTTGGGAGATGCAAGACGAGCCTGCATTCAATTCACTGCAGGGATATCCGGCCTTACTTCGAGTCAGAGCATCTCGGTGTCCATTCCACTTGAGGCCACAAACTCAGGGTCCCTCTCACATACCTGTAGCTGAGAGAAGCCTCCTCTTCAGGTGCTTGTGGAAAGTTGGTATTCCTCTTGAGTCGAAGCCAGGGACTAAGCTCTCATCTCGAGTTGATTTGGGGTCCACGGAGCCATTTCGTGTTGCTCCAGTGACCTCAGGGTCCCTCTAGACTTGAGACAGTGATCTTGGGTTTTCTCTGGAGTGCCATCAAGGAAATCAAGGCTCCTTTCACGTTTGATGTGGAACACGGAATTGCTCTGCACGCAGTTCAGGGGAATCGGGTCTGATGTAGCGGCGAGGGGGAAGTCTCATGGATTTTCTCGAGTTGCGGCCAGAACCTGTTGTATATTCTCGAGTTACGACGGGGAGGGCCCTTCCAGACACGTGTTTGTTCAGCGACGTCAGGACTCCTGCCTAGGAGCGAGGGACACCTCGGGATTCTCCTCGAGTCTTGGCATGGCAATTGGGAGGCGTCTCCACGTGAGGCGGGAGACCCAGGGTCCCTTTCAACGTGCCACAGGGATCCTGGGACTCCTATCCATTTTCAAGAGGAGTCAGGCATCGTCTCCTTTGGAAGCATTGATCTCCGCGGACCTCTCGAGTTTTTAAAGGATGTGAGGCCTCCGCTCGCGATGAGGCGGAGAATTAGGTCTTTCTCTGTAATCTCCACAGCGGATTCAGACATCCCTTCGTCTTGGGAGATGCAAGACGAGCCTGCATTCAATTCACTGCAGGGATATCCGGCCTTACTTCGAGTCAGAGCATCTCGGTGTCCATTCCACTTGAGGCCACAAACTCAGGGTCCCTCTCATATACCTGTAGCTGAGAGAAGCCTCCTCTTGAGGTGCTTGTGGAAAGTTGGTATTCCTCTTGAGTCGAAGCCAGGGACTAAGCTCTCATCTCGAGTTGATTTGGGGTCCACGGAGCCCTTTCGTGTTGGTCTTGTGACCTCAGGATCCCTCTAGACTTGAGACAGTGATCTTGGGTTTTCTCTGGAGTGCCATCAAGGAAATCAAGGCTCCTTTCACGTTTGATGTGGAACACGGAATTGCTCTGCACGCAGTCCAGGGGATTCGGGCCTCATCTCGCGGCGAGGGGGAAGTCTCATGGTTTTTCTCGAGTTGCGGCCGGAACCTGGGGTATATTCTCGAGTTACGACGGGGAGGGCCCTTCCAGACACGTGTTTGTTCAGCGACGTCAGGACTCCTGCCTAGGTGCGAGGGACACCTCGGGATTCTCCTCGAGTCTTGGCATGGCAATTTGGACGCGTCTCCACGTGAGGCGGGAGACCCAGGGTCCCTTTCCACGTGCTACAGGGATCCTGGGACTCCTATCCATTTTCAAGAGGAGTCAGGCATCGTCTCCTTTGGAAGCATTGATCTTCGCATACCTCTCGAATTTTCAAAGGATGTGAGGCCTCCGGTCGCGATGAGGCGGAAAATTAGGTCTTTCTCTGTGGTCTCCACAGGGGATTCAGACATCCCTTCATCTTCGGAGATGCAAGACGAGCCTGCATTCAATTCACTGCAGGGATATCCGGCCTTACTTCGAGTCAGAGCATCTCGGTGTCCATTCCACTTGAGGCCACAAACTCAGGGTCCCTCTCACATACCTGTAGCTGAGAGAAGCCTCCTCTTGAGGTGCTTGTGGAAAGTTCGTATTCCTCTTGAGTCGAAGCCAGGGACTAAGCTCTCATCTCGAGTTGATTTGGGGTCCACGGAGCCCTTTCCTGATGGTCTTGTGACCTCAGGATCCCTCTAGACTTGAGACAGTGATCTTGGGTTTTCTCTGGAGTGCCATCAAGGAAATCAAGGCTCCTTTCACGTTTGATGTGGAACACGGAATTGCTCTGCACACAGTGCAGGGACATCGGGCCTCATCTCGCGGCGAGGGGGAAGTCTCATGGTTTTTCTCGAGTTGCGGCCGGAACCTGGGGTATATTCTCGAGTTACGACGGGGAGGGCCCTTCCAGACACGTGTTTGTTCAGCGACGTGAGGACT